>NC_082741.1:11635000-12272500 GCF_016772045.2 Ovis aries | reverse complement strand
AAAGCCTGAAAACATTAGAGAACTCTTGAATTCAGGGAACATTAAGCAATAGGAGCCCATCAAATGCCTTCATACCTACACTGAAACCAAGCTCCACCCAAGGGCCAACAAGTTCCAAAACAAGACATACCACGCAAATTCTCCAGCAACACAGGAACACTCCCCTGAGCCTCAATATACACGCAGCTCAAAATTATCCCAAAACCTTTGATGTCTCGTAACCCATTACGGGTCACTCCACTGCACTCCAGAGAGCAGAAACCCAGCTCCACCCACCAGAACTCCAACACAAGCCTCCCTAACCAGGAAACCTTGACAAGCCACTGATAGAACCCCACCCAAAGTGAGGAAGCTCCATAGTAAAGAGAACTCCACAAATTACCAGAATATAAAAAGGCAACCCCAAACGCAGCAATATAACCAAGATGAAGAGACAGAGGAATACTCAGCAGGTAAAGAAACAGGAGAGTTGCCCACCAAACCAAACAAAAGAGGAAGAAGTAGGGAATCTACCGGAGAAGGAACTCCGAATATTGATAGTGAAAATGATCCAAAATCTTGAAATCAAAATGGAATCACAGATAAATAGCCTAGAGACAAGGATTGAGAAGATGCAAGAAAGGTTTAACAAGGACCTAGAAGAAATAAAAAAGAGTCAAAATATAATGAATAATGCAATAAATGAGATCAGAAACACTCTGGAGGCAACAAATAGTAGAATAACAGAGGCAGAAGATAGGATTAGTGAAATAGAAGATAGAATGGTAGAAATAAATGAATCAGAGAGGAAACAAGAAAAACGAATTAAAAGAAATGAGGACAATCTCAGAGACCTCCATGACAATATGAAACGCTCCAACATTCGAATTATAGGAGTCCCAGAAGAAGAAGACAGAAAGAAAGATCATGAGAAAATCCTTGAGGAGATAATAGTTGAAAACTTCCCGAAAATAGGGAAGGAAATAATCACCCAAGTCCAAGAAACACGGAGAGTTCCAAATAGGATAAACCCAAGGCAAAACACCCCAAGACACATATTAATCAAATTAACAAAGATCAAACACAAAGAACAAATATTAAAAGCAGCAAGGGAAAAACAACAAATAACACACAAGGGGATTCCCATAAGGATAACAGCTGATCTTTCAATAGAAACTCTTCAGGCCTGGAGGGAATGGCAAGACATACTTAACGTGATGAAAGACAATAACCTACAGCCCAGATTACTGTACCCAGCAAGGATCTCATTCAAATATGAAGGAGAAATCAAAAGCTTTACAGACAAACAAAAGCTGAGAGAATTCAGCACCACCAAACCAGCTCTCCAACAAATTCTAAAGGATATTCTCTAGACAGGAAACACGAAAAGGGTGTATAAACCTGAACCCAAGACAATAAAGTAAATGGTAACAGGATCATACTTATCAATAATTACCTTAAATGTAAATGGGTTGAACGCCCCAACCAAAAGACAAAGACTGGCCAAATGGATATAAAAACAAGACCCCTGTATATGCTGCTTCCAAGAGACCCACCTCAAAACAAGGGACACATACAGACTGAAAGTGAAGGGCTGGAAAAAGATATACCACGCAAATAGAGACCAAAAGAAAGCAGGAGTGGCAATAATCATATCCGATAAAATAGACTTTAAAACAAAGGCTGTGAAAAGAGACAAAGAAGGCCACTACATAATGATCAAAGGATCAATCCAAGAAGAAGATATAACAATTATAAATATATATACACCCAATATAGGAGCACCGCAATATGTAAGACAAATGCTAACAAGTATAAAAGGGGAAATCAACAATAACACAATAATAGTGGGAGACTTTAATACCCCACTCACAACTATGGAGAGATCAACTAAACAGAAAATTAACAAAGAAACACAAACTTTAAATGATACATTAGATCAGTTAGACCTAATTTATATCTATAGGACATTTCACCCCAAAACAATGAATTTCACCTTTTTCTCAAGTGTTCATGGAACCTTCTCCAGGATAGATCACATCCTGGGCCATAAATCTAAACTTGATAAATTCAAAAAAATCGAAATCATTCCAAGCATCTTTTCTGACCATAATGCATTAGGATTAGATCTCAATTACAGGAGAAAACCTATTAAAAATTCCAACATAAGGAGGTTGAACAAGACACTTCTGAATAACCAACAAATCACAGAAGAAATCAGAAAAGAAATCAAAATATGCATAGAAACGAATGAAAATGAATACACAACAACCTAAAACCTGTGGGACACTATAAAAGCAGTGCTAAGAGGAAAGTTCATAGCAATACAGGCATACCTCAAGAAAAAAGAAAAAAGTCAAATAAATAACCTAACTCTACACCTAAAGCAACTAGAAAAGGAAGAATTGAAGAAAACCAGAGTTAGTAGAAGAAAAGAAATCTTAAAAATTAGGGCAGAAATAAATGCAAAAGAAACAAAAGAGACCATAGCAAAAATCAACAAAGCCAAAAGCTGGTTCTTTGAAAGGATAAATAAAATTGACAAACCATTAGCCAGACTCATCAAGAAGCAAAGAGAGAAAAATCAAATCAATAAAATTAGAAATGAAAACGGAGAGATCACAACAGGCAACACAGAAATACAAAGGATCATAAGAGACTACTATCAGCAGTTGCATGCCAATAATATGGACAATGTGGAAGAAATGGACAAATTCTTAGAAAAGTAGAATTTTCCAAAACTGAACCAGGAAGAAATAGAAAATCTTAACAGGCCCATCACAAGCATGGAAATTGAAACTGTAATCAGAAATCTTCCAGCAAACAAAAGCCCAGGTCCAGACGGCTTCACAGCTGAATTCTACCAAAAATTTCCAGAAGAGCTAACACCTATCCTCCTCAAACTCTTCCAGAAAATTGCAGAGGAAGGCAAACTTCCAAACTCATTCTATGAGGCCACCATCACCCTAATACCAAAACCTGTCAAAGACGTCACAAAAAAAGAAAACTACAGGCCAATATCACTGATGAACATAGATGCAAAAGTCCTCAACAAAATTCTAGCAATCAGAATCCAACAATACATTAAAAAGATCATACACCATGACCAAGTGGGCTTTATCCCAGGGATGCAAGGATTCTTCAATATCCGCAAATCAATCAATGTAATTCACCACATTAACAAATTGAAAAATAAAAACCATCTGATTATATCAATAGATGCAGAGAAGGCCTCTGACAAAATTCAACATTCATTTATGATACAAACTCTACAGAAAGCAGGAATAGAAGGAACATGCCTCAACATAATAAAAGCTATCTATGACAAACCCACAGCAAACATTATCCTCAATGGTGAAAAACTGAAAGCATTTCCCCTAAAGTCAGGAACAAGATAAGGGTGTCCACTTTCACCGCTACTATTCAACATAGTTCTGGAAGTTTTGGCCACAGCAATCAGAGCAGAAAAAGAAATAAAAGGAATCCAAATTGGAAAAGAAGAAGTAAAACTCTCACTGTTTGCAGATGACATGATCCTCTACATGGAAAACCCTAAAGACTCCACCAGAAAATTACTAGAGCTAATCAATGAATATAGTAAAGTTGCAGGATATAAAATCAACATGCAGAAATCCCTTGCATTCCTATACACGAATAATGAGAAAGTAGAAAAAGAAATTAAGGAAACAATTCCATTCACCATTGCAACGAAAATAATAAAATACTTAGGAATATACCTACCTAAAGAAACTAAAGACCTATATATAGAAAACTATAAAACACTGATGAAAGAAATCAAAGAGGACACTAATAGATGGAGAAATATACCATGTTCATGGATTGGAAGCATTAATATAGTGAAAATGAGTATACTACCCAAAGCAATTTACGAATTCAGTGCAATCCCTATCAAGCTACCAGCCACATTTTTCATAGAACTAGGACAAATAATTTTAAGATTTGTATGGAAATACAGAAAACCTCGAATATCCAAGGCAATCCTGAGAAAGAAGAATGGAACTGGAGGAATCAACTTGCCTGACTTCAGGCTCTACTACAAAGCCACAGTCATCAAGACAGTATGGTACTGGCACAAAGACAGACATATAGATCAATGGAACAAAATAGAAAGCCCAGAGGTAAATCCACACACATATGGACACCTTATCTTTGACAAAGGAGGCAAGGATATACAATGGAGTAAAGACAATCTCTTTGACAAGTGGTACTGGGAAAACTGGTCAACCACTTGTAAAAGAATCAAACTAGATCACTTTCTAACACCACACACAAAAATAAACTCAAAATGGATTAAAGATCTAAATGTAAGATCAGAAAGTATAAAACTCCTAGAGGAGAACATAGGCAAAACACACTCAGACATAAATCACAGCAGGATCCTCTATGATCCACCTCCCAGAATTCTGGAAATAAAAGCAAAAATGAACAAATGGGATCTAATTAAAATTAAAAGCTTCTGCACAACAAAGGAAAATATAAGCAAGGTGAAAAGACAGCCTTCTGAATGGGAGAAAATAACAGAAAATGAAGCAACTGACAAACAACTAATCTCAAAAATATACAAGCAACTTATACAGCTCAATTCCAGAAAAATAAATGACCCAATCAAAACTGGGCCGAAGAACTAAATAGACATTTCTCCAAAGAAGACATACGGATGGCTAACAAACACATGAAAAGATGCTCAACATCACTCATTATTAGAGAAATGCAAATCAAAACCACAATGAGATACCACTTCACACCAGTCAGAATGTCTGCGATCCAAAAATCTGCAAGCAATAAATGCTGGAGAGGGTGTGGAGAAAAGGGAACCCTCCTACACTGTTGGTGGGAATGCAAACTAGCACAGACACTATGGAGAACAGTGTGGAGATTCCTTAAAAAATTGCAAATAGAACTACCTTATGACCCAGCAATCCCACTACTGGGCATACACACTGAGGAAACCAGAATTGAAAGAGACACATGTAACCCAATGTTCATCGCAGCATTGTTTATAATAGCCAGGACATGGAACCAACCTAGATGTCCATCAGCAGATGAATGGATAAGAAAGCTGTGGTGCATATACACAATGGAGTATTACTCAGCAGTAAAAAAGAATTCAGTTGAATCAGTTCTGATGAGATGGATGAAACTAGAGCCAATTATACAAAGTGAAGTAAGCCAGAAAGAAAAACACCAACACAGTATACTAACACATATATATGGAATTTAGGAAGATGGCAATGACGACTCTGCATGCAAGACAGGAAAAAAGACACTGATGTGTATAATGGACTTTTGTACTCAGAGGGAGAGGGAGAGGGTGGGATGACTTGGGAGAATGGGAATTCTAACATGTATACTATCATGTAAGAATTGAATCGCCAGTCTATGTCTGACGCAGGGTGCAGCATGCTTGGGGCTGGTGCATGGGGATGACCCAGAGAGATGTTGTGGGGAGGGAGGTGGAAGGGGGGTTCATGTTTGGGAATGCATGTAAGAATTAAATATTTTCAAATTAAAAAAAATAATAAATAAATAAAACCAGTTAATTTTTATCACATAAGAAAAAAGAAATACAGAAAATTCTATATGTTATTTGGGAAATAGATGAAATATAGATGTTTGATATTTGTCATTTAGCTAAAATGTTAATTTCTGAATCATGGGAAATTCTCTTTCATAGGTATGAATCTGTAAACTTTCACATATTGAGAATTCATATTTCATATGAATACATATTTCGTATGAGAACATTTCTCCCCAGATTGTCAAATGTGAAAGAGACAGGATTCCAAGTCTCATATCTGAAAACTTTAATTCAAACTTTCCTGATGGAAATATAGAGAATATCACAGCTCATGCATGAAATCTGTGGGAAAATTCTTTATTTCTTGTAGGAAAATCACCACATGTTTTTCAAATGTTAAATAGACAGCATTGAGTATTTCATGAAGGAAAGACCCCAAATAGTTTCAAATTACCAATATGAAAAAATACCATTTTTCATATTACCATGTTGTATATATGACATAGAAATTTTTACATTTCCTGTCAAAAAACCTGCATCCAGATTTTCATAACTCTAACGTAAAAAATTCCACATTTTCTGCAGATTATTTGTGTCCATACTTTCATGTATGATGTAGAGAGAACTCTGTATTTTAAGTTGGAAAAACTTTCTTCAGATGTGTATATGTGAATAATAGACAATTTTATGTTTCACACCCTGAAATCTGCATCTAGAGTTTCATATATGAAACTGAGAATTTCATCTTTTACACAGGACACTCTCATTTCAGATATCTACACTTGAAACAGATAATGCTTTCATCAAGAGGCACCTTACTTACTATTTTTATTTTGTCATTTCGGTGTTGTCATTGGGATAACTAAGGTTAATCTATCTCCCACATAAATTTTGTTTCTGGATAACTCAGGTTAATCTATCTCCCACATAATTTTTGTTTCTAATGCGCTTCATCGAGATTTTTATTTTCTCATAGTGTTCTTTGCACAGAAGTTAAATAATCAGGACAGCAATATATAGCTTTGACTTGGACCTTTCCTGATTTTGAATCAGTTCATTTCCCTGTGTTCAATTCTGACTGCTGCACCTTTACTAGTGTACACGTTTCCCAGGAGACATATAAGGTATTCTCGTATTCTTGTCTCTAAGAATTTTACAAAATTATTTTTCTTTTCCTTTTTCTTCTTTTTTTTTGGGGGGGGGGGTGGTTTCTGTGTGTGCTGTGTCCAAGTCATTAGCAGCAACAGTTAAGCAGATATAGATGATTGTATGCTATCTCCTTGCTTATTCTATGATACAAACATCAATTCATGGGCACCTCTTATGATTAAATAACTACACAGTCCTGTGTTTGTTTCTTATTTTATTTTTTGGTCATTGTTGCTGTTTCTGTTTTCTCTCTTTTACAAGTAGTAAAGTACCAACTGGTAATTTCCTATGAACCTGCCATCTTATTCTACATGAATTAAATTGTGCCCATGGCAGTCTCTGACCTTTGATAGCCACTGAATGGTGTTACACTTCGAGATCCGAAATCAGACATCAGTGCTCTGGGAAAATGTCAGGAACACTCAAAAACTAGCTAGATATATTCAAGTGCTGAGTTTTTGAGCCCAATTATGCTATTATATGTTATGTGGAAAGTTCTGCATTTCTTCATGCTGATGACAATTCCACATTAACATAAATTTCCAAGGGGGAAAGAGAAACAACAACACATTATGCTTGATTGCATGTAGGAAGTCAAAGTAGTGCCAATCACGTGTGTACATAAGGAACGCCCCATCAAACAGATTAATTCATGGCAACTAATGTTTCCTGTTTTACTGCCAAGGAAAAAAAGATAATAGAGCTTGCCAGGAAAAACTGTGAAGTTCCAAGAAGGCAGAATTTTAGGCAGATGTGAAATACAACTCTCTCAATGAATGGATCACAAATAATACCTCTACATGGACAATAGTTCTCCCACAGCATCAGATTCATACCAGCAGAAGACCTGGTCACTAGAAAGTCCCATGTGGGTTCCAGACATATCTGGGTAGAAAGCAATTAAGAAGGGAGAAGGAGAATAAGAGGCAGCGAGACAAAACCTTTGCCTCAGGTGGGAAATGCAGAAGCAGGGAAGAGATTTCCAGAATTAGGCAAGCCCCTTCACTAAGGGTAAATTATTTTGGACTGAAAGGAAACAAGGTAAAACAGCTGATGAAATATAATTTGGATAGAGTGAGAGTCACACAATGTGTGTCATGAGCCTATATGGCCCAAACTGCAGTGCAGCTCAACCAGTATGCATGGGGTCTGGAAGCCGGAAGGGAGGATTTAGACAGCCATCCTGGGAGAGAGCTGCTGTTGACTCTGTGGAGATGGCCTGATGGAGAAAGTTTAAGTAGTTGTGTTGCAGGGAATGCCTTTTGAGAATTCCCAAACTGACAAAGAGGGAGGACCTTACTGCATTGTCACACACAGGAGGTGGAGATACCTTGGTAGACTCTCACCGTCGCACATGTTAACACCTACTAAAAGGCAATAGAGAAAGACCAGCAGAGGTTCCATTCATGCTCCTGCAAACACTGACTAGAAAAGGATCCCATTAAGGCCAAATATCTTCTATGGTTGCTGGCTCCTATGCATAATTGACAGCACCATGGATCCATCATTCCAAGCAGCTGTACCACCTCCTGTGCTCATCACGGCAGACCCCAGTGAACCACAAATGTATCAGGGCAGACTCCTTTGGTGAACACATGTGAAGAAAGATGAAAATTACACCTGAGACCTAGGGACTGACCCATTAAGGAAGAGGACTGGAAATCTTTGAACCAGTTGAGCATGCTGCAATTAAATACACAGGATTAATGACACAGATCCTGTCTCTATGGAATACATCAAAAGATGAGAAGAGGTCAAATTAAAAAAAAAAAAAAAAGCCCTGGCTCAGGAAGCTGTAAGAATGCACAGGAATGATAGCAGTTTTGAGTCTGAAGTGTCCTTAGAGAGATCCAGAGGCAATTCTCTCCATCTTTGGATAATTTCCCAAAGAGGCGTAGTTGTCCTCTGGCTCATATTGAGGACTGGGACACTGACAGATGAGACCCTAGGAGACATGAGTTATTCTTTTGATGCATTGAATCGTTGTGTTCATGCTGCACAACATTTCTCAGTTGTAGGCTTCATTGTTACTATATATTGATTTGATCTTTGAAGATTATTTCAACCATGTTTTTATTTTTTGTATAGCTCTTTCTACTTTTACTTTGGTTTCCTATTTTCTGTGCCTTTTGTTGTTGTTGCATCACTTCATTGTTTAACACAGGTACACATTTCTATATTAACTGTGGGTTTCTGTTATTCTTGGGAGCTGTTTTGATCTTGTCAGATTTGGTTTCTTTATTCTTCAGTTGGCACTCAGCTCTGGTGTAGTTGTTGGCCTTGAGATTTACATGATTGGTTCTCTTTCTGAATCTGTTGTCTTCTCTGTAGTGTTTATTGCTTGTGGTGCCTTTTTCTTATTTATTTATTTATTTGCCATTTATCTATGTTACCTTTTTAATCTCCTCAATCTATTACTATGGTAATGTAGTTCTCTGGGCATAAGTTGGGCCTGATCTTTTCGTGTGTCAACACCTGAGAAGGTAAGAGGCAACAAGGCCAGGGGTCTCCAAACGGAGGAAGTAGCCTGCAAGTGACAGACATTTTTATTTCTCTTAAGTGGCAGGAGGAAACAAACTATTGATATCCTATTTTTCCTACTCAATACAAATTTGAAAGGAAGTTTCTCTTAAAATATCGTGCTGCCATGATGACACCTGGTTTCATCTGAAGTTTACTATTCTCAAACCTTGAGATAACCAATGCATTTTTCTTATGGAACATTTGTCTTAAACTATGATATTGTACTATGCTTTTATCCAAAATTCTGTCCTCAAGTCAATTCTGCCTAATGCCTCAGAACCTAATGGAAAAACCAGTATGTTATACTCAGATATTTGTTCCCTAATCTATGTCAATGAAACTATTTGTATGGTGATATGTCCTCCTACAAGATTCAAGTTAATCATTTTATGGCCCGGGATGAATTGTCTGATGCCAAGATTATCCCAAAATGCATCTTTTGGGTGAGGGGGCCTGATACCACTCTGAGTCTTAAAACATTCCTTTCTTTCATTAACAGACTGCTAGTGACTATATAACATCCAGCTGAAGACTAGCAAGGGGGGTACTCTTTCTGCTCCCTTCTGATGCCTATCTCAGAAGTTTTCTCTATCTCCTTTATACTTCAAAAAAACTTTATTGTACAAAGCTCTGAGAGATGCAGCCTTGTTTCTGGCCCCAGATTGAATTCCTCTTCTTCTGAATCCAAAAATCCCAGCATCTTTTCATTCCACTACCAACTTTCACACTGAGGCCAGGATCATGGGACTCCAAAATATTCCTGTCTTCAGTGAATATTAACTGGTGGCAATCTCCATGACGGCCTCTTTCTTAATCTCAGATGCACTGCACCCAACTGCCTGGAAAACCCAGGGCTGATGCATCACACCACACAACAATCAAGACAGAAAAACACAGCCACTCATCAGAAAATAGACTGCCTAATGTCAGACTAAACCCATAGACACCTATAAATGACACAAACAGTTATGACCCACAATTAAACAGGGAAGACTCAGCTGCATACTCAAGAACATTGTTGTCAGTCTCTCCAACTCCAAAGCCCACACTAGCCACTCAACCAACTCTATCAACTTGGACTGAAGACAAGAAACAATAACTATAATACAGCAGTTTATGAAGAAATAACCATTAACATAGTAAGTAGGGAAATGTGAAGACAGAGAAATATGTTATGGGCAAAAGAATGTGGTAATAACTCAAAATATAATGAAAGAAAAAATGGGCATGCTCCCTGAAGAAAATGACTTGGATGTTGTGATAGTAAAGGTGATAAAACATTCTAGAAATGGAATGGAGAATAGATGAGAAACATTTCTGAAGGACCTAGAAAAATGAATAAGTAACAACAAACAATTAACAACACAGAAAAGGACTTTGGTCTCCTATATGCTAATACACACTGTTGTACAGCAGAAGCCAACACAACATTGCAGCGAAATTATCCTCTAATTTAGAAATGCAGTTTAAGATGAAACACAAGTGTTCAAAGGCACAAGGACCTGACAAAGGTAACCAATAGTTATAGGACATTTCACTGAAACACAGTAGAATATACATTTTTCTAAAGTGAAAATAAAATATCTTCAGGATATATCACAAAGTGGATCTCAAATCAAGCCTTGGTAAATTTAAGACAGTGGTAATTATATCAATCTTTTTTTTTTTTTAATCACAGTGCAATGATTTACATACCAGGTTCTGCAGGCAAGGACTGGGAAAAACATAAATCCCTGTAGATTAATAAATACAACTCTACATGGCCATGAGATCACTCATGAAATCTGAGAGAAAATGAAAGAAAAAACTTAGAAGCAAATAATATTAAAAACACGATTATTTGAAAGTTATGGAGCACACTAAAGCAGTAAAAGAGTGAAGTTAATAAATGCTACACATCTCAAGTAATCAATATAACCTTAAATCTAAAGCATTTAGAGAAGGAAGAAAAAGTGGACAAAATTCCCCAAAGTGAATAGAAGGGGAAAAAATGATAAAAATAAGAGCAGAAATTAAAGAAAGGAAATGATGAAAAAATTAGTGAAAATCAGTATCACTAAAAGGGTTCTCTTGGAGAGGAGAGACAAAACGGATAAATCATGGTCCAGACTTATCAAGAAAAAAGGACACATCAATAAATCAAATTTGACATGACAAAGAATGAGATTATAACTGATACCACAGAAATAACAAAGAGTCATGAGACTACAGCGAACAACTATAAGTAAATAAAAGCTAGAATCTGATCCATGGAGAAATGCTCAGAAATTCAACTAAGAAGAAACAGAAAATATGAACTGACCAATTATAAGCACTAATGTGGAAATTGTGATGAAAATTTTCCAGTGAACAAACATAAGGCCAAATGGCTTCACATGGAAATTTTATGAACCAGTCAGAGCACAGCTAGCTAATGCACTTCTGAAACTTTTCCAAAATTTTAGAGTGAAAGGAAAATCCAAAACTCCTACAATGTCACCATCACACTGCTACCAACACTAAGATAACACAGAAAAAGAAAGAGACCAATATCACATAGATGAACAGAGGCAAACATCCTTAGCAGAATATGAGCAAAAAATTCCACCAATACCATAAAAGGATTGGACACCATTATTAAATGTGGGGTTTATTCCAGATATGGAAACATTCTTTAGTAGCTGCATATCAATGTATAATGAAGGATTAAAACCATATGATCACCTCAGTAGTTGCTGAAAATTTTTTTATATAATTCAACATGTTTTTGTGAAAGAAACTCTCCAAAAAGTGAAGATAGCAAAAATTGCTTCAACCTCTTAAAGACACACAGATCAAAACTACAACATATCATCTCTTATCAATCCAAATGGCCATCATTAAACAAAAAAAATCTACAACAGAGGACTGCCCTATTAGGCCAGTGATTAAAACACCAGGACCCTAATATAGGAGTCCTGGGTTTGATCATGGAATTGGTCATGGAATTATTCCACACACAGCAATTGAGGTTTGTGGCAACAAAATAAAGAAGCAAATATATATGTGTGCATATTAATGCATTTAAATGAAATCCAGAAAAAGGGGCTGAATAACCCATTTGGAGTGTAGGAAGAGATGCTGTCATAAAAAAGAGACTTGTGGACACAGTGCAGGAAGGACATATGTAACACACCAAGTATGTGCAGTTCAGTTCAGTCGCTCAGTCATGTCCGACTCTTTGCGACCCATGAATCGCAGCACGCCAGGCCTCCCTGTCCATCACCAATTCCTGGAGTTCACTCAGATTCATGTCCATCGAGTCAGTGATGCCATTCAGGCATCTCATCCTCTGTTGTCCCCTTCTCCTCCTGCCCCTAATCCCTCTCAGCATCAGAGACTTTTCCATGAGTCAACTTTTTGCATAAGGTGGCCAAAGTACTGGGGTTTCAGCTTTAAAATCATTCCTTCCCAAGGAATCCCTGGGCTGATCTCCTTCAGAATGGACTGGTTGGATCTCCTTGCAGTCCAAGGGATTTTCAAGAGTCTTCTCCAACACCACAGTTCAAGAGCATCAGTTCTTCAGTACTCAGCCTTCTTCACAGTCCAACTCTCACATCCATACTTGACCACTGGAAAAACCATAGCCTTGACTAGATGGACTTGTCGGCAAAATAATGTCTCTGCTTTTGAATATACTATCTTTTGAATATACTATCTAGGTGGGTCATAACTTCTCTTCCAAGGAGCAAGTGTCTTTCAATGTCATGGCTGCAGTCATCATCTGCAGTGATTTTGGAGCCTCCCATAAAGAAATCTGACACTGCTTCGACTGTTTCCCCATCTATTTCCCATGAAGTGATGGGACCGGATGCCATGACCTTAGTTTTCTGAATGTTGAGCTTTAAGCCAACTTTTCACTCTCCTCTTTCACTTTCATCCAGAGACTTTTTAGATCCTCTTCACTTTCTGCCAAAAAGGTGGTGTCATCTACATATCTGAGGTTCTTGATATTTCTCCTAGAAATTTTGATTCCAGTTTGTGTTTCTTCCAGTCCAGCATTTCTCATGATGTACTCGGCATATAAATTAAAAAAGTAGGGTGACAATATCCTGCCTTGACACACTCCTTTTCCTATTTGGAACCAGTTTTTTGTTTCTTGTCCAGTTCTAACTGTTGCTTCCTAATCTGCATACAGATTTCTCAGGATAGAGGTCAGTTGGTCTGGTATTCCCATCTCTCTAAGAATTTTCCGCAGTTTATTGTGATCCACACAGTCAAAGGCTTTGGCATAGTCAATAAAGGAGAAATAGATGTTTTTCTGGAACTCTCTTGCTTTTTCCATGATCCAGCGGATGTTGGCATTTTGATCTCTGGTTCCTCTGCATTTTCTAAAACCAGCTTGAACATCAGGAAGTTCATGGTTCACTTATTCCTGAAGCCTGGCTTGGAGAGATTTGAGCATTACTTTACTAGCATGTGAGATGAGTGCAATTGTGTGGTAGTTGCAGCATCTTCGGCATTGCCAATCTTTGGGATTGGAATGAAAACTGAACTTTTCCAGTCCTATAGCTACTGCTGAGTTTTCCAAATTTGCTGGCATATTGAGTGCAGCACTTTCACAGTATCATTTTTCAGGATCTGAAATAGCTCCACTGAAACTTCATCACCTCCACTAGCTTTGTTCTTATTGATGGTTTCTAAGGCCCTCTTGATTTCACATTCCAGGATGTCTGGCTCTAGACGAGGAATCACACAGTCATGATTATCTGGCTCGTGATAATCTTTTTCGTACAATTTTTCTGTGTATTCCTGCCACCTCCTCTTAATCTCTTCTGCTTCTGTTAGGTCCATAGCATTTCTGTTCTTTATAGAGCCCATCTTTGCGTGAAATGTTCCCTTGGTATCTCTAATTTTCTTGAAGAGATCTCTAGTCTTTCCCATTCTGTTCTTTTCCTCTATTTCTTTGCACTGATCGCTGAAGAAGGTTTTCTTATCTCTTCTTGCTATTCTTTGGAACTCTGCATTCAGATGCTTATATCTTTCTTTTTGTCCTTTCCTTTTCACTTCACTTCACTTCTTTTCACAGCTATTTGTAAGGCCTCCCCAGACAGCCATTTTGCTTTTTTTGCATTTCTTTTCCATGAGGAATGTCTTGATCCCTGTCTCCTGTACAGTGTCATGAACCTCATTCCATAGTTCATCAGGCACTCTGTCTACCAGATCTAGGCCCTTAAATCTATTTTTCACTTCCACTGTATAATCATAAGGGATTTGATTTAGGTCATATGTAAATGGTCTATCCGTTTTCCCTACTTTCTTCAATTTAAGTGTGAATTTGGCAATAAAGAGTTCCTGATCTGAGCTACAGTCAGCTCCCAGTCTTGTTTTTGCTGATTGTATAGAGCTTCTCCATCTTTGGCTGCAAAGAATATAATCAATCTGATTTTGGTGTTGACTATCTGGTGAGGTCCATGTGTAGAGTCATCTCTTGTGTTGTTGGAAGAGGGTGTTTTGTTGGAGATTACAAGTGAAATGACATGAAACAACACACACACAAAGGACAGATGACACGTACACACTCCGGCCAGAGGAACAGAACTGGGCAAAAAACTAATTGCCATTTATTATAAAAGCCCCCTAGGCAGAATTGCAGACTGCATGAATAAGCCTTTTCATCACAGTGCAAGTGCATACATGGTATCATATAGCAAAGGGAAGTGAAATCTTTGTCTACTGCAGAGTCTGCCCAAAGCCCCCATCTCCTTCTTATCTTAAGAAGGGAATGCCCCCTCGTTTGCAAGGAACCATTAAACTCAAGGCTGTGTCCAGACTGTTTGGCAGAAGGCCTCGTATGCAAGGATGCTCAGCCCGAGCAGAGAGACCTTTGCAGAAACATCTCTGCTACCCTATTAACCTTTTCTCTCCCCTCTTTTTTTTTTTTTTGCTTGTATAAATTGTAGCATTTTCTGGATCTTCTCTGTTTCATGCTTTAGTTGTTTCTCTTTCCGCCATGGCTGGAAGACTAGAAAAGCAACACAACATAAAAGTAATATTAACACAGTGTTCCCAAAAGTAGTCCCAATTAGTGAGGATACATGCCCTAATGGATTTAAATTATTCATTCCCTGTTGACGACTTTTCAGCAAATCAGATCCTGTAATGTCAGGTAAAGTTCTGCTAAAAGTAGACAAAATTTGTTTTTCTAGGTCTATAATCTCTGTAGTGAAATTTTGATGCCCAGTCAAGGATCATTTTACTTTATCCCATCCTTCACTCATGTTAAATGGAACAGGTGTTATACAAAATTGAGATGAATTTCAATCACATTTCAACACAGTTCATGTAGATAAAACAGCCAATTGATCTCCAAGCCAGGAAACGGTGTGTTGAAGATTGAGCACGTCGGTAGCAAGTTTGGCATCCATTCTTGCTGTTGTTGCCATAATCCCATAAGTGCAAAAAAAGAGAACAAATGAGTAATAACAGTGTCAGCCTTTTCTGAATATAATGCAGTCCTACTGAAAATGCGTGCAAGTATCTATAGTATGAGGAACACATTTATGTTGTCCGAAGGAAGAAATGTAAATTACACCCATTTGCCATATCTGATTTGCTTGCCTGGTGGGGTAAATGTCAAAGCAAAGGGTGTACATATGGGACAAGAATGAACAATATTTTGAGCTTGTTTTTGATTAATAGCATGAGATTTTTGTAACCCTTTGGAGTTGGTATGTTGTAAGAGATGTTGTTGCTTTGCTGCTTCTACAGGATAAAGTAAGGCATCAGTTGTAGCATTTCCGAATGATAAAAAGTCCAGGAAGGGCAGAATGCGCATGGATGTGAGTAAAGACAATTAACTCTGAACATTGCAAGAGCAATTGTTGTGCTTGTAAAACAATTTATTAATAACTTTGTTAAGAGTCAATGGAAGGGAGACATGGGGAAGCTGTAGGCAAGAGAGAACAGCAGATCGAGAATCTGAAACAATGTTAATAGGAATTTGGGGAAAATCTTGCAAAACTAAATAGATAGCCCACAATTCAGCGGGCTGTAAGGAAGAAAATGAGTGGGGGAGAACCTTGGAATTTTCTGGGGTCCAATATCCAGCAGTATTTTTATTTGCATCTCTAAAAATAGTGGGTCCCTTAACTGGAACATCTGAAATTGGGAATGAGATATCATAGTGTTAGCCCGGAGAAAATCAATCAATTTAGATGATGGATAATGATTAGGAAATGAACCAGATTATAAGCCAACAGAAATTTGCCAGTTTTCATTAAATTGCAAACATCGAGATATTTGAGCAGTTGTGAATTGAGTAACAATCTGGTGTGGTTCACATCCTGATAATTGCAAAATACAATGGTGACCTTTCTGTATAAGTAAGGGCAATTTACCCATATATATGGTCAATTTTTTTGAAAAACTGTTAGGTAGGAAAACCCATTCTATTAATCCTTTTTCTTGAACAATTACACCAGATGGGGAATAATGGGTATGAAATATGATAAAAGAAATAGGTTGAGATGCATGTAAGTTAAAAACCTGTCATTTAGTCGTTGCTCAACAAATTGAAGTTCCTGTAGAACCAATGGGGTTAAGGTCTAGGGGCTATCCACAGCTGTATCTCCTTCTAAAGTAGAAAACAAATGTCGTAATTGATAAGTAGGAATCTCAAGTACCAGACGTAGCCAATATCTCCCAATAATTTTTGAAAATTATTTAAGGCTTTGAGATGGTCTTTTCTAATTTGCAACTTTTGGGGCCTAATTCTATGTAGTTCCAATATTGTCCCTAAATATGAAATAGGAACATCCTTTTGAATTTTTTCTGGGGCTATCTGCAAATTGTATAGTCTTAAAGCCCTTTGTACTTTTAAAAAGAATTCATCAAGTTCAGCAATACAAGGAGCTACCAATAGGAGATCATCCATATAATGATATAGAATATAGTTGGGGTATTCTTGACAGAGGGATTGTAAAGAGTGAGCTACGAATTCTTGACATAAGGTAGGACTATTTATCATTCCTTGTGGTAGGACTGTCCATTGATAATGCTTAACAGGCTGAGCGTGATTAAGAACAGGAACTGTAAAAGCAAATTTATCTCTATCTTGCAATTGTACAGGAATGGGAAAAACAAACAAACCAAAAAAAAAAAAAAAAAACAACAACAGTCTTTAAGATCTAACACCATTAAGGACCAATTCTGAGGAATAAGAGCTGGAGAGGGGAGTCCCAATTGCAAGGCTCCCATAAGTTCAATACATTGATTATCTTCTCGTAAATCAGTTAACATTCTCCATTTTCCAGATTTCTTTTTATAACAAAAATAGAAGAATTTCAGGTTGAGGTAGAGGGCCTATATGACCAATTGGAGTTGTTTTGTACTAATTGTTCTCACACCTTGAGCTTCATTTGTGGTAATGGCCACTGCTCAACCCATTTTGGAGTATTAGTTGATAATTTTAGTGGGAGTGCTCAAGGAATTTGAGAAGTGGCTGCTAGTTTTCTTATGGAATGGTTACAGAAGCCCCCAAAGGAGAGAGAAGATCTCTCCCCCATATATTAATAGGTATATTTACAATATAAAAGGTAACAAACACTGATCTTCCATTATGGAATTGACGTTGCAAGGGATGGGTACTCTTTCAGACATCTGCAATGGAGCCCAAGCCCATCAGCAGTAGAGGGCTATTTTCTTTTTCCCAATCTTGGGGCCATTGTTGAGAAGAAATGATTGAAACATCCACCCCTGTAACTACTAGTCCCTCAAAGTTGTTTCCTTGTATAATCAAGGAAAGAACAGGGCAAGAATCTTTGATAAGCATTTCCCAAAATTATGTCACTCAGTACTTCCAAATCCTCCTGTTCTTTCATTAGGAAGAGCCAAAAGAGGGTGATAAGGTAGGAGAAGTATTTGAGCAATATGTTCCCTAGCTAACAACGAAAGTGTGGTAGAAGTAGAGACCATAATTAAAATCTCCCCAACATAGTCAGAGTCTATTACCCCAGGGATTATGGTTAAACCTCTCAAAGCCACGCTGCTATGGCCTAATATTAAGCCAAAAGTGCCTTTAGGCAGTGGTCCAAATACATTTGTTTTTAATTTATAAATGCTTCCCCCTGGTGACAAAAGAACATCATCACCTAGTGGCAAATCAGCAGGAGCACTCCTGAAGTAGCAGACCGTAAGTCTGAAATCATAATCTGAGGTCCTTTTAATGGGCATCACTCGCAATGGTTGTTGGGAGGAAATAGGGTTGGAGCAGATGGGATGGGAGGAGGGCAAGGAGGAGAAGTCCCCGGTATTGTTCCTGGGCCCCAAGGACTTAGGCCCGCAGGAGAGTTTCCCAGTATCGGGTTGCCCATTTTATCTGTTTTAGATCTGCATTCATTAGTCCAATGAAACCCTTTCCCACACTGACGGTAAAGTCCAGGAGGAGTCTTATTCTTCCCAGCAAGAGTTCTGTCTTAAGGAATCGCACCTTGATCAGCTTTTAGTCTCCGACACTCTTTTTTCATATGACCACCTTTTCCACAATGAAAGCAGTCACCTCCCTTTGGTGCTCTCATAACTTTGGTTAAGGCTGTTGCAAAGACTTTAGCCTGATGCTCAGTTCCTCCAACCCCTGAGCAGGCTCTGATATATTCAGCTATAGATGCATCCTGTCCCTTTAAAAGTCCCAGCATATGCTTGCATTCAGGATTTGCATTCTGAAGTGCTAAAGTTTGTAATAATATCTCTGAAATCTCATCCCTCCCTCCAGCTCATTCCACAGCCACCCTCAATCTTGCTAGAAATTCAATATATGGCTCATTAGGGCCTTGCATTGTTTTTAACAAAGGAGGGCTGGGCTTGGACAGAAGGCACCATATGGCGCCATGCTCGTAAAAACACTTGGCGGACTTGTTGTAAGTCCTGATCAGAATATTGAGCCTGTTCTCTTAAAGCCCGATATTGGCCCTCTCCCATTATTTTGTCCTCGAGAGGACCAGGGGGATTTTGTCCCTCATTAATCTGAGCCTGCTTTCTAGCTTCTTCTTCCTACCAGCTATGAAGTTGCAATCACTGAGAGCCCTCTAAAACAGCTTGGGCAATAGATTCCCAATCTAATGGAATGATTAATTTGCCTTTTCCCATGATTCCAGCATAGCCAAAACAAAGGGAGATTGAGGACCGTACTGTGCTGCTGAAGCTTTAAGATCTTTAAAAAAAATATATTCCAAAGGAGCATATTGAACATTTATCACATTGCCATCCTGCTCTCTCTGGATGGGAAACAATTGTGGAGGATCGATAAACCCACCAGGGGGACCAGACAAGTCATCATCATGAAGCATAGACTAAGGAAAGGAAAACCGACAATGTTCCCTGCCCACATCGGGTGACCAACCGCAGTGGGGAAAAGAGAAGCACAAGGAGGAGCAGAGGGTGTAGATTTTTCCTCCTCCTTACAGGATTTCCACCATTCCCAGAATAGATGGATCATTTCTTTAATCTCTTTGCCCTCCTCTGACAAAACCAAAGAAATCTCAGAATCTGATTCTGAACTATCAGATGTTTCACCAATTACAGGAGGAGGCTCATTTGTATCCTTGCCTTCAGGCAATGCAGAAGCCCCATTAATGTCTGACACATCTTCATAAATTATTTCTCCCCTCCTTGAAGCATTAGATTTAGTTTCAATATCAGTAGAGAGCAAGCTCAATGCCTCTGTTATAGCATTACACAAAGTCCACAATTTCAAAAGGATCACATTACCCTTCTGATGTTGCTTTCTCAATTCCTTTTGAATTATTTTCCATTCCTTCAAGTTTAACTGTAACTTAGTTTGATATTGAAACCAATGACAATATTGCTCCACCAAGCGAAAGAGCTCACTCAATCGATGAGTCGAGGCTTTAACACCGATGGAATGGAGAAGTCCTTGGACTAACTCTATGTATTGTGCCCATAATGATGATGACAAATTCCCCATGTTTTTTTTTTTTTTCTTTTAAAAAGCTCCCCTCTGCTAGGGTGAGGAATTCCCCATGATTTTCCCATAAGTTCCCCAGCTATGGATTTAAAATTCCCAAGGGGTTACTCACCCTTTTGGTTTCTCTCGAGCCCCATGTTGGGCACCAGATGTTGGATATTACGAGTGAAAGGACATAAAACAAGACACACAAAAAGGACAGATGACACGTACACATTCCAGCTGGAGAAACAGAACTGGGCAAAAAACTAATTGCCATTTATTCTAAAAGCCCCCCAGGCAGAATTCCAGACAGCATGAATAAGCCTTTCCATCAGAGTGCAAGTGCATATATGGTATCGTATAGCAAAGGGGAGTGAAATCTCTGTCTACTGCAGAGTCTGCACAAAGCCCCCATCTCTTATCTTAAGAAAGGAATGCTCCCTCACTTGCAAGGGACCATTAAACTCAAGGCTCTGTCCAGACTATTTGGCAGAATGCCTCATATGCAAGGACGCTTAGCACAAGAAGAGAGACGTTTGTAGGCACATCTCTGCTACCTTATTAACCCTTTAGTATTTGCTATGACTGGCGCATTTTCTTGGCAAAATTCTATTAATATTTGCCCTGCTTCATTCTGCATTCCAAGGCCAAATTTTCCTGTTACTCCAGGTGTTTCTTGACTTCCTACTTTTGCATTACTGTCTCCTATAATGAAAAGGACATATTTTTCAGGTGTTAGTTCTACAAGGTTTTGTAGATCTTCATAGAACCGTTCAACTTCAGTTACAGCATTACTGATTGGGGCACAGACTTGGATTACGGTGATGTTGAATGGTTTGCCTTGGAAATGAACAGAAATCATTCTGTCGCTTTTGAGATTGCATCCAAGTAGTGCATTTCGGACTCTTTTGTTGACCATGATGGCTACTCCATTGCTTCTGAGGGATTCCTGCCCACAGTAATAGATATAGTGGTCATATGAGTTAAATTCACCCATTCCAGTCCATTTTAGTTTGCTGATTCCTAGAAAGTTGTCATTCACTCTTGCCATTTCTTATTTGACCACCTCCAATTTGCCTTGATTCATGGACCTGACATTCCAGGTTCCTATGCAATATTGCTCTTTACAGCATTGGACCTTGTTTCCATCACCAGTCACATCCACAACTGTGTATTGTTTTTGCTTTGGCTCCATCCCTTCATCCTTTCTGGAGTTATTTCTCCAGTGATTGATCTCCAGTAGCATATTGGGCACCTACTGACCTGGGGAGTTCCTCGTTCAGTATCCTATTATTTTGCTTTTTCATACTGCTTATAGGGTTCTCAAGGCAAGAATATTGAAGTGCTTTGCCATTCCCTTCTCCAGTGGACCACATTCTGTCAGACCTCTCCACCATGACCCGCCCATCCTGGGTGGCCCAGTGGGCATGGCTTAGTTTCATTGAGTTAAACATGGCTGTTGTCCTAGTGTGATTAGATTGACTAGTTTTATGTGAGTATGATTACAGTGTGTCTGCCCTCTGATACTCTCTTGCAACACCTACCATCTTACTTGGGTTTCTCTTACCTTGGTCGTGGGGTATCTCTTCACAGCTGCTCCATCAAAGTGCAGCCGCTGCTCGTTACTTTGGACGAAGGGTATCTCCTTACTGCCTCCCTTCCTGACATTCAAAGTGGGATAGCTCCTCTAGGCCCTCCTGCGACAGTGCAGCCACCACTCCTTGGACATGGGTTGCTCTTTCTGGCTGCTGCCCCTGGCATTGGGTATGTAGTAGATAGATATTGCTATGGAGTGCTCTAGTGGAGCTGATTTTGGAATAGGAAAGGAGACCCAAGAGGGAGATGGATGGACTGCTGGAAAGGAAGGCTCAGCTATGTTTACAAATAACTGATTTATTTGCTGGGCAGCAGACACAAACAAAACATTGTAAACAAAGAAAATCAGTCCTCGGCTAACTTGTGCTAGTGACAAGTACAGCATCACAGTGCATGTCAACTAAAATGTGTCCCCAGGATGGCTTTAGTATGTATAGACAAAGCAAAAGCAAAAAGAAAAAAAAGACAAACTTAAATGCAGAGCTATGTTAGCCAGACTAAATTCAGACTCTACACTTGTGTCTATTCATTCACTAATTTTTCATTGTTTCTAAAAGCAAATAACAGCTTTCTAAATTAAAGTAAACTTATATGGTTATATGTTTTCATAAACTGATGTCACCAATTTATGAAACCATGAACCCTTCAAGTTTTAATAAGTAATAAGTGACCTTTGACTTTCAGAACTATGCTAAGTAGGAATTAGTAAACATAGGTTAACACTGAGGTACTGCACAAGAATCCCTTATATTGCAATTGTAGCATGTGTGTTACTGACTGGGAAAAATGCATAGTCAAAAAGTGGAGAATTATGTTTTCTTCATGAGGCCTTTCATTCAAAGAAGGATTTAATCATGAAGGGCAACTTCTCAAGTATTGCAAAACAGCTGTTGTGAAGAAGGATAGGAGGATCCAGGTTTTACATAAGTTTTGTACAATGATCAGGTATGAATAATGTCTGAATATTACACTTAATGAAAGAAAACCTGGACACCTCAAGTGAATGGATTCAGCTATTTTCTACCTGTTGGAATATGCCAGAATATGGGCTCCTTGAAAATTTCGTTTGATAAGCACCTTAACTAGGGCTAGTATCTGTTCTTTCTGTCTCAAGTCAGTTCTTCAGGCAACAGAGGTGGCAGGTGCAGTAACTAAGGACTTGATAGGGTGGAACCTGATTTCAAGAAGAGTTCCCCCAGGTTTCACATTTATGGACAGATGAAATGGCTTATGACTTGATGACTGCAGCATCCTTTGTTATGTATATATATATATATATATATATATATAATAAAATGTTAAATAAATGAGTAATAATAAGAAACATATTAAATATATATTTATACATAGTGCAAGTGTATTAGTGTACAAGTACTATAGTACATTTGTTCCTTCCATATATTACCAATGACATGCTCAGCAAAAATCAGTTCACTCATTTCACTTCAGTCTCACAGTCGTGTCTGACTCTTTGTGGCCCTATGAATTGCACCACACCAGGCCTCCATGTACATCACCAACTCCCAGAGTTCACCCAAACATACGACCATGGATACAATGATGTCATCCAGCCATCACATCCTCTGTTGTCCCCTTATCCTCCTGATCCAAATCCCTCCCATCATGGAGATTTTTATGAGTCAACTCTTCGCATGAGGTGGCCGAAGTATTGGAGCTTTAGTTTTAGCATCAGTTCTTCCAAAGAACACCCAGGACTGATCTCTGTAAGGATGGACTGGTGGGATCTGCTTGCAGTCCAAGGGACTCTCAAGAGTCTTCTCCAACACCACAATTCAAAAGCATCAAATGGGCCAAAGAACTAAATAGACATTTCTCCAAAGAAGACATACGGATGGCTAACAAACACATGAAAAGATGCTCAACATCACTCATTATTAGAGAAATGCAAATCAAAACCACAATGAGGTACCACTTCACACCAGTCAGAATGGCTGCAATCCAAAAATCTGCAAGCAATAAATGCTGGAGAGGGTGTGGAGAAAAGGGAACCCTTCTACACTGTTGGTGGGAATGCAAACTAGTACAGCCACTATGGAGAACAGTGTGGAGATTCCTTAAAAAATTGCAAATAGAACTACCTTATGACCCAGCAATCCCACTTCTGGGCATACACACCGAGGAAACCAGAATTGAAAGAGACACATGTACCCCAATGTTCATCGCAGCACTGTTTATAATAGCCAGGACATGGAAACAACCTAGATGTCCATCAGCAGATGAATGGATAAGAAAGCTGTGGTACATATACACAATGGAGTATTACTCAGCTGTTAAAAAGAATTCAGTTGAATCAGTTCTGATGAGATGGATGAAACTGGAGCCGATTATACAGAGTGAAGTAAGCCAGAAAGAAAAACACCAATACAGTATACTAACACATATATATGGAATTTAGGAAGATGGCAATGACGACCCTGTATGCAAGACAGGGAAGGAGACACAGATGTGTATAACGGACTTTTGGACTCAGAGGGAGAGGGAGGGGGTGGGATGATTTGGGAGAATGACATTCTAACATGTGTACTATCATGTGAATTGAATCGCCAGTCTATGTCTGACGCAGGATGCAGCATGCTTGGGGCTGGTGCATGGGGATGACCCAGAAAGATGTTATGGGGAGGGAGGTGGGAGGGGGGTTCATGTTTGGGAATGCATGTAAGAATTAAAGATTTTAAAATTAAAAAAATAAAAAAACTAAAAAATAAAAAATTCTTTGGTGCTCAGCTTTTCTAACAGTCCAACTTTCTCATCCATACATGACCACTGGGAAAACCATAGTCTTGGCTATAGAGACTTTCATTTGCAAAGTGATGTCTCTGCTTTTAACATCTAATCTAAGTTGGGAATAATTTACCCTCTAAGGAGTAAACGTCTTTTAATTTCATGGCTGTAATCCTTATCTGCAGTGATATTGGAGCTCAAAAATTAAAGTCTGACACTGTTTTCACTGTTTCCCCATCTATTTCCCATGAAGTGATGGGACCTGATGCCATGATCTTCGTTGAAGAATGTTGAGCTTTAAGCCCAATTTTTCGCCTTCCTCTTTCAATTTCATCAAGAGGCTTTACGGTTCCTCTTCATTTTCTACCGTAAGGGTGATGTCTTCTGCATATATGAGGCTATTGACGTTTCTCCTGGCAATTTGGACTCCAATTTGTCCTTCTTCCAGCCCAGAGTTTCTCATGAAGTACTCTGCATATAAGTCAAATAAGCAGGGTGGCAATTTACAGCATTGATGTCCTTATCTTTCTATTTGGTAACAGTCTGTTGTTCCACATCCAGTTCTAACTGTTGCTTCCTGACCTGCATATAGGTTCCTCCAGAGGAAGGTCAGATGGTTTGGTATTTTCATCTCTTTCAGAATCTTCCACAGTTTATAGTGATCCACACAGTCAAACCAGAAATACATGTTTTTGTTTTGTTGTTTGTTTTATTTTTATGGAATCTTCTTAATTTTTCAAAGATCCAAGATTGTTGGCATTTGGATCTCTGGTTATTCTACTTTTTCTAAAATCAGTTTGAACGTCTGGAAGTTCATGGTTCATATATTTCTGAAGCTTGGCTTGGAGAACTTTTAACATTACTTTACTAGAATGTGAGATGAGTGTAATTGTGTGGTAGTTCGAGCATTCTTTGGCATTGTGTTTCTTTGGGATTGGAATGAAAACTGACCTTTTCCAGTCCATGGCCACTGCTATGTTCTCCAATTTGCTGGCATATTGAGTGTAGCACTATTACAGCATCATCTTTCAGGATTTGAAATATCTCAACTAGAATTCCATAACCTCCATAACTTTGTTCGTAGTGATTCTTTCTAAGGCCCACTTGACCTCACATTCCATGATGTCTGGCTCTAGGTGACCAATCACTCCATGAATATCTGCATTGTGAAGATCTTTTTTGTTCAGTTCTACTGTGTATTCTTGACATCTCTTCTTACTATCTTCTGTGTCTGTACCACTGGTAGGTCCGTACAGTTTCTGTCTTTTATCGAGCCCATCTTTGCATGAATGTTGCCTCAGTATCTATAATTCCTTGAAGGGTTATCTAGTCTTTCCCATTCTTTTGCTTTCCTCTATTTCTTTGTATTGATTGCTGAGGAAGGCTTTCTTATCTCTACTTGCTAATCTTCGGAACACTGCATTCAGATATTTGTATCATTCCTTTACTCCTTTCTTTTTCACTTCTCTTCTTTTCACAGCTATTTATAAGGCCTCCACAGACAACTGTTTTGCTGTTTTGCATTTCTTCTCCATGAGGATGGTCTTGATCCCTACCTCCTATACAATGTCACAAACCTCCACCCATAGTTCATCATTCACCCTATTTAAGAGATTTGTCCCTTAAATCCATTTCTTAATTCCACTGTATAATCATAAAGGATTGGATTTAGGTCATACCTGAAAAGTTGGCTTAAAGAGCAACATTCAGAAAGCTTAGATCATGGCATCTGTTTCCATCAGTTCAAGAGAAATAGATGGGAAAACAGTGGAAATTGTGCCAGAACTTTTTTTTTTTTTTTTTTTGGGGGGGAGGTGCTCCAAAATCACTGCAGATGGTGATTGCAACCATAAAATTAAAAGACTCTTACTCCTTGGAAGGGAAGTTTTGACCAACCTAGATAACATATTCAAAAGCAGAAACATTACTTAGCCAACAAAGGACCATTTAGTCAAGGCTATGGTTTTTCCAGTAATCATGTTTGGGTGTGAGAGTTGGGCTGTGAAGAAAGCTGAGCACTGAAGAATTGATGCTTTTGAACTGTGGTGTTGGAGAAGACTCTGTGAAGAGTCTGTGAAGAGTCCCACAGACTGCAAGGAAATCTAACCAGTTCATTCTAAAGGAGATCAGCCCTGGATATTCTTTGGAAGGTGATGCTAAAGTTGAAACTCCAGTACTGTGGCCACCTCATGTGAAGAGTTGATTCATTGAAAAGACTCTGATGCCGGGAGGGATTGGTGGGAGAAGGAAAAGGTGACACCAGAGGATGAGACGGCTGGATGTCATCACCGACTCAATGGATGTGAGTTTGATGGTGATGTACAGGAGTTGGTGATGGACAGGGAGGCCTGGTGTGCTGCAATTCATGAGGTCGCAAAGAGTCGGACAAGACTGAGCAACTGAACTGAACAGAATGTGGGGAAAATTAGACAGCACTTTCTGTAGGGCTTGATGAAGCAAAGAAAAACTCAGAGAAATGAGAACATATTCTGAGGTGATCCACAATGAAAACATAATGTAGAAAGTCATCAGATAGAGCAGAAGAAGAGCCCATATATATTTAAGTTTACATAAAAGGAAAGGTATCATATTCTAGGGAGAAGCTAATGCCTTCTTCAAAAGCTGAAAAAAAAATTCAATTTCACAAGAAGAGGAAATGCACAGATATTAGTATTGGTATGTAAACATGAATAAAAAAATAATACATAAAATTGAACATGAAACAAAATAGTTAAAAAGAATACTAGGTAAACTACAACAAAAAGAGCAGATTTAGTTACTGAAGTTAGAATAAATAAGATGTTATTGTTACTAAACATATTAAAATAGGAGGAATTTGGGTATTTATGACAGGCATAACAACAAAAGTCTCAAACCATGTCAAGCAGTCAACGTGCTAGAATAACAGAGTGACTAAAAAAATAATAAATAAATACTGGAAAAAAAATACTGAAAAAAAGCCCTTAGAACCAGATATGTTTAATGTTGTGCTATTTAGGTTCTTAGGTGCCCAATATGCTACTGGACATCAGTGGAGAAAGAACTCCAGAAAGAATGAAGACATGGAGTCAACACACCAACAAAACCCAGTTGTGGATGCCACACTGGTGATAGAAGCAAGGTCCAGGGACCTAGAATGTCATGTCCATGAATCAAGGCAAATTGGAAGTGATCAAACAGGAGACAGTAAGATCATCAATAGTCTACAAATCAGCGAACTAAAATGAACTGGAATGGGTGAATTTAACTCAGAAGGCCATCGTATCTACTAGTGTGGGCAGGAATCCCTTAGAAGAAATGGAGTAGCCATCATGGTCAACAGAAGAATCCGAAATGCAGTAGCTGGATGCAATATAAAAAATGACAATGATTTCTGTTTGTCCAAGACAAACCATTCAACATCACAGTAATCAAAGCCTATGCATCAGCCAGAAATGCTGAAGGCATTGAATTTGAATAGTTCTATGAAGAACCACAAGACCTTTTAGAACTAACAACCAAAAAGATGTCCTTTTCATTATAGGAGACTGGAATGCAAAACTAGGAAGTCAAGAAACACCTGGGATAACAAGCAAATGTGGCCTTCAACACAGAATAAACTAGGGCAAAGGCTCATAGAGTTCAGCCAAGAGAATGCACTGGCCATAGCAAACACACTGTTTCAACTACACAAGAGAAGACTACACATGGACATCACCAGACTGTGAACACCAAAATCAGATTGATTCTATTACTTCCAGTCATAGATAGAGAAGCTCTATACAGTCAGCAAA
Source organism: Ovis aries (assembly GCF_016772045.2). Taxonomy (NCBI): domain Eukaryota; kingdom Metazoa; phylum Chordata; class Mammalia; order Artiodactyla; family Bovidae; genus Ovis; species Ovis aries. The sequence continues at coordinate 12,244,275 of NC_082741.1, read as the reverse complement.
AACAAGGTCAGGAGCTGACTGTGGCTCAGATCATGAACTCCTTCATTACCAAATTAGGACTTAAATTTAAGAAAGTAGGGAAAACCTTTAGACTATTCAGTTCAGTTCAGTTCAGTCACTCAGTCGTGTCCGACTCTTGTGACCCCATGAATTGCAGCACACCAGGCCTCCCTGTCCACCACATTTTTCAAATTTTCCTCCCATTGTTGATTTCAATTTACATGGTTTGGATGACAGAGACCATATTTCATATGATTTACATTATTAATGATTATTCCATGGCTTAATATAAATGCAATTATCAGGAATTTTCTGGAGATTATTCCATGTGCAGTTGAGGCAGATGTGTATTCTTCTGTTTGTTTTGGGTGGAATGTTCTGCACATCTGTGTTTGGTCCACTGGATGAATTGTCATTTATGTTTTCTCTTCCCTCAGTGGTCTTATCTTCTTCTTGAATTATTTGAATATTTATTGCCTGATATTTATTCTTGGACTATAATTCTTGCTCATGTTTTGCAGGTTTTGCACTTCATGTTAGCCTAAAAGCAGAGAAACCTTTCAAATAGTAGTTAACTGTAACTTTTATGATGTGAACTTGTGTGTGTGTGTGTGATATAACCATATATATTTAATATAAAGATACCATACAACATATATAGTTAATATAATCATTAGAATGACTAATACTGAAGCTGCAACACCAATATTTGACCACCTGATGTGAAGAACTGACTCATTTGTGAAGACTCTGTTCGTGGGAAATTGAAGACAAGAGAAGAAGGGAACAACAGAGGATGCACGGTTGAATGGTATTACATTTTTTAATGGATAGGGGCTTGAGGAAACACCGGGGGTTGGTTTTGGAAAGGAGGGTTGGAATGTTGCAGCCCATGGTATGGTAAAAAATCAGATATGACTGTGTGGCTAGACTGAATATATTTAATGCCATGTGTTTCATATCAATTTTGATTTAAAGTCTGTTTTGTCTACTCTTAGTATAGTAACTATGGCACTCTATTGCTTATTGCATGCTTAAAATGTTCCTCACAATGTAATGTTGGAAATATATTCAATTATATGATTAGTCTCTTTGACAGTCTATAGTTGCCATATTAAAAAAATTCAAAAACATAAAAAATGAAAGTTAAAAAATTCCATTATCTCATCTTCTAGTTTACCACTTTAATATGTGGAGTGTTTTACTTTTTATTGTTGCTATTTCTTTTACTAAATAGATTTTTGAGTGATTTTAAAACATAGTTCTAGATATTTTGATTGCTCTTGTTTATTCATTGAGTCAAGTCCAACCCTTTGTGACTCCCTGGATGGCAGCACACCAGGCCTCCCTCTCTTTCACTCTTTCCCATAGTTTGCTCAAACACATATCCGTTGAATCGGTGATGCTGTCCAAGTATCTCATCCTCTATCAGCACCTTCTCTTCCTGTCCTCAATCTTACCCAGTGTCATGGTGTTTTCCAAAGTTGGTTCTCTGAATCAGTCTGGCAAAATCTTCAAGTTTCAGCTTCAGCATTAATGGTTCAGAAGTGTATTCAGGGTTGGTTTCCTTGAGGATTGATTGGCTGAATCTCGTTACAGTTCAAGGGACCCCTAAGAGTTTTCTCCAGCATCACAGTTTGAAGACATCAGTTTTTTAGCTCTCAGCCTTCTTTAGATTCCATTTCTCACATCTTTACATGACTAATGGATAAACGATAGGGGTTTGTGACTGAGGGGACCTTTGCTAAGAAGCTCAAGTTTCTTCTTTTTAATACAAAGTCAAGGATTTTTTTCATAGCTTTTCCTATAAGAAACAAGTGTCTCTTCATTTCATGCCTGCAGTCACCATTCACAGTGATTTTGGAGGCCAAGAAAACTTGGTCTGTCACTTATTCCATGCTTTACCCTTCTATTTGCCAAGTAGTGTTAGGACCAGACACCTTGTGTTGTTCATTTGACTATTGAGTTCTCAGCGAGGTTTCTATTCTCCTCATTCATACTCATCAACACCCTCTTCAGTTCCTCTTTACTTTCTCTTTTTACAGTGTTTCCACCTGCATATCTAAGGTGGTTGAAGTTTATCCTAGAAAACTTGATTCGAGTTTATTGTCCATCTAGCCTGGCATTTTGAATAGTATAGTCTGCGTATATTTCACATAAGCAGAGTGATAATATGCAGTCTTGTCACTCGCCTTACCCAGGTTTAAACTGATAAATTGTTCCATATCTTGTTCCAACTCCTGCATCTTGAACTGCATACATATCTCTCAGGTGAAACGTTAGAAGGTCTTGTGACTCCTGTCTCTTTCAAACTGTTCAGTTTACTGTGATTCGCACAGCCAATGTCTTTAGTGGAGTCACTGAAGCAGAAATAAATGCTTTTCTGAAATTCCCTCGTTCCCTTTAGGATCCAATGAATGTTTCCAAATTGTTCTCTGCTTCCTCGATTGTTTCCAAGTCTAGCTTTCACCTCGTTTTTAGTTTATGTACTGCTGTAGAATTTTGAGTTTTACCCAGCTAGCATTTGAAAGGAGCAACAGTGCACGGTTGTCTGAACATTCTTTGTCATTACCCTCTTTTGGTGTTAATGAAAACTGACCTTTCCCAATCTCATGGTCAATGATGAGTTTTCCAAATCTGATGACATATGAACTCATTGTCCCAGTTTAATAGCATAATTGAGTTTAGCAGTTTAATGTTAATGACTGCTTAAACCATTTGATTTATCCTTCATATCTGAATAAGATCCTTATTGGTGTTAGTTTTAGCTCATTCATAATTTTGAGAATATTCTACCATGCTTTACTGGCCTGAAGAGTTTCTATTGAAAAATAAGCTGCTATCTTTATGGGAATCTGACTGTATGATATTTATGTCTTTACACTTGCTGCTGTTAATGATTTTTTTGTGTGTGTTTAAATTGTCAGTGTTTGATAAAAAATATTCTTGTGGGATGTTACACTTCGGGTTCATCTTGTTTGGAACATTCTGCTGTATTGGTATTCAGGGAGCTATTTCCTTCCCCATTTAATGGAAGTTTTCAAATTTTGTCACGTGAAGAATTTTCTCAAGCCCGCCCACCCCCGCCCTTTTTTTCTTTATTCATGTTAATTTTTTTCTTTTGTTCTTTTCCATGTGGATATCCTCACAGTAGGGCATTTAATATTGTCCAAGAATCCTCAGAGCTCTTCATGTTTTCCTTCATATATATATATATATATAAATTACAGTTAACCCTGTGTTTCGTTTAACCCTTCTTTCTCAGTTCAGTTCAGTTCACTCACTCAGTTGTGTCTGACTCTTGACAACCACATGAATTCAGCACGCCAGGGCTCCCTGTCCATCATCAACTCCAGGAGTTCACTCAAACTCATGTTTGAAATGCAGTTTAAAATGAAACACATGTTCAAAGGCACAAGGACCTGACGTAGTTAATTGATACTTAAAGGACATTTCACTGAAACACAGTAGAATATATATTTTCCTAAAGTGAAAATAAAATATCTTCATGATATATCACAAAGTGGATCTCAAATCAAGCCTTGGTAAATTTAAGACAGTGGTAATTTTATCAATCAATTTTTTTTAAACCACATTGCAATGATTTACATACCAGATTTTGCTGGTGAGGACTGGGAAAAACAGAAATCCATGTAGATTAATAAATACAACTCTACATGGCCTTGAGATCACTCATGAAATCTGAGAGAAAAAGAAAGAAAAATCTTAGAAGCAAATAATATAAAAAACAATTATTTGAAAGTTATGGAGCATGCTTAAGCAGTAAGAGAGTGAAGTTGATAAATGCTACACATCTCAAGTAATCAATATAACCTTAAATCTAAAGCATTTAGAGAAGGAAGAAAAAGCAGACAAAATTCCCCAAGTGAATAGAAGGGGGAAAAATGATTAAAATAAGAGCAGAAATTAAAGAAAGGAAATGATGAAAAAAAAAGTCAAAATCAGTATCACTAAAAGGGTTCTCTTGGAGAGGAGAAACAAAATGGATAAATCATGGCCCAGGCTTATCAAGAAAAAAGGACACATCAATAAATCAAATTTGGCATGACAAAGAATGATATTATAACTGATACCACAGAAATAACAAAGAATCATGAGACTACAGCAAACAACTATAAGTCAATAAAAGCTAGAATCTGATCCATGGAGAAATGCTCAGAAATTCAACTAAGAAGAAACAGAAAATATGAACTGACCAATTATAAACACTAATGTGGAAATTGTGGTGAAAACTTTCCAGTTGACAAACTTAAAGCCAAATGGCTTCACATGGAAATTTTATGAACCAGTCAGAGAACAGCTAGCACATGTACTTCTGAAGCTTTTCCAAAATTCTAGAGTGAAAGGAAAATCCAAAACTCATCCTACAATGTCAACATCACACTGATACCAACACCGAGATAACACAGAAAAAGAAAGAGACCAATATCACATAGATGAACAGAGACAAACATCCTTAGCAAAATATGAGCAAAAAAAATCCACCAATACCATAAAAGGATTGGACACCATTATTAAATGTGGGGTTTATTCCAGATATGGAAACATTCTTTAGTAGCTACATACCAATCTATAGTGAAGGATTAAAACCATATGATCACCTCAGTAGCTGTTGAAAATTTTTGATATAATTCACAAATTTTTGTGATAGAAATTCTCCAAAAACTGAAGATAGCAAAAACTACTTCAACTTCTCAAAGGCACACATATCAAAACTACCACTATATATATATAGTGGTAGCCTTCTTCACAGTCCAATTTTCACATCCATACTTGACCACTGGAAAAACCATAGCCTTGACTAGATGGTCCTTTGTTGGCAAAGTAATGTCTCTGCTTTTGAATATGCTATCTAGGTTGGTCGTAACTTTTCTTCCAAGGAGTAAGCGTCTTTTAATTTCATGGCTGCAATCACCATCTGCAGTGATTTTGGAGCCCAAAAAAACGAAGTCTGACACTGTTTCCACTGTTTTCCCATCTATTTCCCACGAAGTGACGGGACCAGATTCCATGACCTTAGTTTTCTGAATGTTGAGCTTTAAGCCAACTTTTCACTCTCCTCTTTCACATTCATCAAGAGGCTTTTTAGTTCCTCTTCAATTTCTGCCAAAAAGGTGGTGCCATCTGCATATCTGAGTTTCTTGATATTTCTCATGGAAATCTTGATTCCAGCTTGTGTTTCTTCCAGTCCAGCGTTTCTCATGATGCACTCTGCATATAAGTTAAATAAGTAGGGTGACAATAGCCTGCCTTGACACACTCCTTTTCCTATTTGGAACCAGTCTATTGTTTCATGTCCAGTTCTAACTGTTGCTTCCTGATCTGCATACAGATTTCTAAGGAGGGAAGTCAGGTGGTCTGGTATTCCCATCTGTCTCAGAGTTTTCCACAGTTTATTGTGATCCACACAGTCAAAGGCTTTGGCATAGTCAATAAAGGAGAAATATATATTTTTCTGGAACTCTCTTGCTTTTTTGCATGATCCCGAGGATGTTGGCCATTTGATCTATGATTCCTCTGCCTTTTCTAAAACCAGATTGAACATCAGGAAGTTCATGGTTCATGTATTGTTGAAGCCCGGCTTGGAGAGTTTTGAGCATTACTCAACTAGCATGTGAGATGAGTCCAATTGTGTGGTAGTTGCAGCATTTTTGGCATTGCCAATCTTTGGGATTGGAATGAAACTGAAATTTTCCAGTCCTATAGCCACTGCTGACATTACCAAATTCGCTGGCATATTGAGTGCAGCACTTTCACAGCATCATCTTTCAGGATCTGAAATAGCTCCACTGGAATTTCGTCACCTCCACTAGCTTTGTTCTTATTGATGGTTTCTAAGGCCCTCTTGACTTCACATTCCAGGATGTCTGGCTCTAGATGAGTGATCACACAGTCATGATTATCTGGGTCATGATGATCGTTTTTGTACAATTCTTCTGTGTATTCTTGCCACCTGCTCTTAATATCCTCTGCTTCTGTTAGGTCCATAGCATTTCTGTTCTTTATCGAGCCCATCTTTGCATGAAATGTTCCCTTGGTATCTCTAATTTTCTTGAAGAGATCTCTAGTCTTTCCCATTCTGTTCTTTTCCTCTATTTCTTTGCACTGATTGCTGAAGAAGGCTTTCTTATCTCTTCTTGCTATTCATTGGAACTCTGCATTCAGATGCTTATATCTTTCTTTTTCTCCTTTCCTTTTCACTTCACTTCTTTTCACAGCTATTTGTAAGGCCTCCCCAGACAGCCATTTTTCTTTTTTTTTGCATTTTTTTTCCATGAGGAAGGTCTTGATCCCTGTCTCCTGTACAATGTCATGAACCTCATTCCATAGTTCATCAGGCACTCTATCAGATGTAGGCCCTTGCATCTATTTCTCACTTCCACTGTATAATCATAACGGATTTGACTTAGGTCATATGTGAATGGTCTAGCGGTTTTTCCTACTTTCTTCAATTTAAGTCTGAATTTGGCAATAAGGAGTTCATGATCTGAGCTACAGTCAGCTCCTGGTCTTGTTTTGGCTAACTGTATCGAGCTTCTCCATCTTTGGCTACAAAGAATATAATCAATCTGATTTTGGTGTTAACCATCTGGTGAGGTCCATGTGTAGAGTCATCTCTTGTGTTGTTGGAAGAGGGTGTTTTGTTGGAGATTACGAGTGAAATGACATAAAACAAGACACACACAAAGGACAGACGACACATACACACTCCAGCCGGAGGAACAGAACTGGGCAAAAAACTAATTGCCGTTCATTATAAAAGCCCTCTAGGCAGAATGCAGACTGCATGAATAAGCCTTTTCAGCACAGCGCAGGTGCATACATGTTATCGTATAGCAAAGGGGACTGAAATCTCTGTCTACTGCAGAGTCTGCCCAAAGCCCCCATCTCCTCCTTTTCTCAAGAAGGGAATGCTCCCTCATATGCAAGGGACCATTAAACTCAAGGCTGTGTCCAGACTCTTTGGCAGAACGCCTCATATGCAAGGATGCTCAGCCGGAGCAGAGACACCCGTTTGCAGGAACATCTCTGCTACCCTATTAACCCTTCATCTCCCGCCCCCCTCGTTTTTGTTTTGTTTTGTTTTGTTTTGTTTTTCTTTTATAAATTGTAGCATTTTCTGGATCTTCTCTGTTTCGTGCTTTAGTTGTTTCCCTTTCTGCCATCGCCAGAAGACTAGAAAAGCAACACAACATAAAAGTAATATAAACACAGTGTTCCCAAAACTAGTCCCAGTTAGTGGGGATACACTTAAATCCTTAATGGGTTTAAATTATTCATTCCCTCTTGAAGACTTTTCAGCAAATCAGATCCAGTAATGTCAGGTAAAGTCCTGCTAAAAGTAGACGCAATTTGTCATTCCAGGTCCATAATCTCCATAGTGAGATTCTGATGCCCAGTCAAGGATCGTTTTACTTTATCCCATCCTTCACTCATGTTAAATGGTACAGGTGTTATACAAAACTGAGAAGAATTCCAATCATATTTCAACACACTTCGTGTAGATAAAACAACCAAATTGATTTCAAGCCAGGAAATGGTGTGTTGAAGATTGAGTACATCAGTAGCAAGTTTGGCATCCATTCTCACTGTTGTTGCCATAACAAATGAGAGTCTTTATGCCAGTCCCGAATAAAACCAGCTGTTTGAAGTCCTTGGTGTAACTCAAGACCTGCCACCGCTGCTGTTGCAGTCACTGACGCGACTGCTAGAATCGAAGCAATGACCACACCAAGCATAGGTCGAGACCAGTGTAGTAAAGTCTGTACAGCAGCTACTAGATGAGAAACAGCAAAAGAATCTGACCACAGTCGAGTCAGATTTATAGGTAACCATACTTCTGTCTGAGCCTTAACAATTACTGGAGAGAAATTCGAATTAAAGTCTTGTCTTTTAAAATCTTCCCACCAAGACTGATTTACACATTGAGTTAAATTACAATAGTCACAGGGCACAGACCCCACAGTATCATTCTACGTCCAATTCCCATATAACAATGCAAAAGGATATTTTACACATGCCATTGTGGAATAAGATTTATTAACAGGTAAATTAACATGGAATGGACCCGAAGAGTCACCACTGTACAAAGTATAGTTTCCTGACCAGATAGTGAGAGTACCAGAAACCGCCCATAGTTTCCAAATATCTCCTTGAATGTGAGGATATCCTTGCAATTGTAATTGAGGAGGAACAAGTGCAAATTGATGCCATTTAACTGTTTCATTACCATTTTCCATCAAAGTGCTATTGCACTATGCCACCTAAGAGATTTATTTGACCATTTTTCTAAGAATTGCCCATGATCTGGACTCTAATCTACAATGATGGCCCCAGAATAATTCATGACCGTAAAGGGTCAATGACCTCAGCAACATTCCCACTCCCAAGATTCTAGAGAAGGAACAAAAATGTTAACAGGACATAGAGACATGTGTTTTCCATTATGAATGTCAGTTCTGCGAGGTGCTAAATCCGCTAGTGGAAACAAGCACAGTAAAAGTAGCAAAATGGTAATTATTATATTTTACCCCCCATATATTATAGGAATGATGAGAGTGTTCCTTGGTGGACAGACAAAAGGGGTGTCCCCATATACATAAAGGAATACCTTCCACTGCAATGGTCAAATTACTAATATTGTATTGTTGTTTATGATGAGATACTTGTTCCATTCCCCCACAAGCTAGCGGGTGAAAGAAGGCAGTCTCATTAGTACATACCTGCACTTCTGGTTCCCCCCAGGAAACTGTTCTTACTAATGGGGGATTAGGTATATATGCCCAATATGTATGATTACTTGCCGATACACCAATTGCCTGACGTGTCACCACCGCCATCATGGCAAGCAAAAGGTTGGTAGAATTCAGAGGTTGCCCCACCTTCATTAACATCTTCTCTGCTTCCTGGGTCAACCTCTTCATTTGACCCCATGCAGAATGTGTTGCTTCCCTTCTATGGGGGGTAAGGCTTCTCTGCATAGTAAGCTCTTCGAATTTTTGAACAAGGGGATCAGCCATTGTTGATTTTGATCAATCTTGCTGGGGTCCAAAACCTGTAATTATCAACAGAAATGAAAGCATACCCTTATCCCAAATATATTAAGGATGCTGGGATCCAACATTTCTCTTTATATTTATAACAAAGAGGCGTATTCAAGATCTTTTTTCCCCTAAAGTCAGGAACAAGACAAGGGTGTCCACTTTCACCGCTACTATTCAACATAGTTCTGGAAGTTTTGGCCACAGCAATCAGACCAGAAAAAGAAATAAAAGGAATCCAAATTGGAAAACAAGAAGTAAAACTCTCACTGTTTGCAGATGACATGATCCTCTACATGGAAAACCCTAAAGACTCCACCAGAAAATTACTAGAGCTAATCAATGAATATAGTAAAGTTGCAGGATATAAAATCAACACACAGAAATCCCTTGCATTCCTATACACGAATAATGAGAAAGTAGAAAAAGAAATTAAGGAAACAATTCCATTCACCATTGCAACGAAAAGAATAAAATACTTAGGAATATATCTACCTAAAGAAACTAAAGACCTATATATAGAAAACTATAAAACACTGATGAAAGAAATCAAAGAGGACACTAATAGATGGAGAAATATGCCATGTTCATGGATCGGAAGAATCAATATAGTGAAAATCAGTATACTACACAAAGCAATTTACAAATTCAATGCAATCCCTATTAAGCTACCAGCCACATTTTTCACAGAACTAGAACAAATAATTTCAAGACTTGCATGGAAATACAAAAAACCTCGAATATCCAAGGCAATCCTGAGAAAGAAGAATGGAACTGGAGGAATTAACTTGCCTGACTTCAGGCTCTACTACAAAGCCACAGTCATCAAGACAGTATGGTACTGGCACAAAGACAGACATATATATCAATGGAACAAAATAGAAAGCCCAGAGATAAATCCACACACATATGGACACCTTACCTTTGACAAAGGAGGCAAGTATATACAATGGAGTAAAGACAATCTCTTTGACAAGTGGTGCTGGGAAAACTGGTCAACCACTTGTAAAAGAATGAAACTAGATCACTTTCTAACACCGCACACAAAAATAAACTCAAAATGGATTAAAGATCTAAACGTAAGATCAGAAAGTATAAAACTCCTAGAGGAGAACATAGGCAAAACACACTCAGACATAAATCACAGCAGGATCCTCTATGATCCACCTCCCAGAATTCTGGAAATAAAAGCAAAAATAAACAAATGGGATCTAATTAAAATTAAAAGCTTCTGCACAACAAAGGAAAATATAAGCAAGGTGAAAAGACAGCCTTCTGAATGGGAGAAAATAACAGAAAATGAAGCAACTGACAAACAACTAATCTCAAAAATATACAAGCAACTTATACAGCTCAGTTCCAGAAAAATAAACGACCCAATCAAAAAATGGGCCAAAGAAGTAAATAGACATTTCTCCAAAGAAGACATACGGATGGCTAACAAACACACGAAAAGATGCTCAACATCACTCATTATTAGAGAAATGCAAATCAAAACCACAATGAGGTACCACTTCACACCAGTCAGAATGGCTGTGATCCAAAAATCTGCAAGCAATAAATGCTGGAGAGGGTGTGGAGAAAAGGGAACCCTCCTACACTGTTGGTGGGAATGCAAACTAGTACAGCCACTATGGAGAACAGTGTGGAGATTCTTTAAAAAATTGCAAATAGAACTACCTTATGACCCAGCAATCCCACTACTGGGCATACACACTGAGGAAACCAGAATTGAAAGAGACACATGCACCCCAATGTTCATCGCAGCACTGTTTATAATAGCCAGGACATGGAAACAACCTAGATGTCCATCAGCAGATGAATGGATAAGAAAGCTGTGGTACATATACACAATGGAGTATTACTCAGCAGTAAAAAAGAATTCATTTGAATCAGTTCTGATGAGATGGATGAAACTGGAGCCGATTATACAGAGTGAAGTAAGCCAGAAAGAAAAACACCAATACAGTATACTAGCACATATATATGGAATTTAGGAAGATGGCAATGACGACCCTGTATGCAAGACAGGGAAAGAGACACAGATGTGTATAATGGACCTTTGTACTCAGAGGAAGAGGGAGAGGGTGGGATGATTTGGGAGAATGACATTCTAACATGTATAATATTATGTAAGAATTGAATCGCCAGTCTATGTATGACGCAGGATGCAGCATGCTTGAGGCTGGGGCATGGGGATGACCCAGAGAGATGTTATGGGGAGGGAGGTAGGAGGGGGGTTCATGTTTGGGAACGCATGTAAGAATTAAAGATATTAAATTAAAAAAAATAAAAATAAAAATAAAATAAAATGTATGATTAAAAAAAAAAAAAAAGATCTTCTTATCCTCTTCTTTCCCTTGAAAACGCAACTCTGCTGCTGATAGATTTCCCTTGCATAAAACATTCAAAAACTTTACAGTAAGTAAGGTTTTATTCAGAAAGTCTTTATGTTTCTTAAATCTATATTTTCCCCCTTTTTTTATTTTTTCAAGATAATCATGCAAGGTATGATTAGCTCTTTCAATGATAGCTTGCCCTTGACTATTATAAGGAATACCAAAAGTATGAGTTATATGGTATTGAGATAGAAAGTGAGCTAATATTGAGGATTGGTCGGCAGGTGTATTATCAGTTTTCAATTCAATTGATAATCCCATAAGTGCAAAACAAGATAACAAATGAGTAATAACAGCGTCAGCCTTTTCAAAATGTAATGCAGTGGCCCACTGAGAATGTGTGCAAGTATCTATAGTATGATGCACACATTTTTGTTGTCCGAAGGAAGAAATGCAAATTACATCCATTTGCCATATCTGATTTGCTTGTAGTCCTCTCATGCTGACACCTGGTGGGGTAAATGGCAAAGCAAGGGGTGCACATATGGAACAAGAACGAACAATATTTTGAGCTTGTTTTTGAGTAATAGCATGAGATTTTTTTAACCCTTTGGAGTTGGTATGTTGTAAGAGATGTTCTTGCTTTGCTGCTTCTATAAGATAAAGGCATCAATTGTAACATTTCCGAATGATAAGGGTCCAGGAAGGGCAGAATGTGTACAGATGTGAGTAAAGACAATTAACTCTGAACGTTGCAAGAGCAACTGTTGTACTTGGTTAAACAATTTATCAATAGCTGTTTTAAGAGTCAGTGGAAGGGAGACAGGGGAAGCTGTAGGCATGAGAGAATAGCATATTGAGAATCTGAAACAATGTTAATAGGAAGTTGGGGAAAATTTTGCAAAACTAAATAGATAGCCCACAATTCAGCGGGCTGTACAGAAGAAAATGAGTGGGGGAGAACCTTGAAATTTTCCCGGGTCCAATACCCAGCAGTGTTTTTATTTGCATCTGTAAAAATAGTGGGTCCCTTAACTGGAACATCTGAAATTGGGGAATGAGATATCATAGTGTTAGCCCGGAGAAAATCAATCAATTTAGATGATGGGTACTGATTAGAAAACGAAACAGGATTTGAGGCAAGAGATATATGCCAGTTTTCGTTAAATTGCAAACATCGAGATATTTGAGCAGTTGTTAACTGAGTAACAATCTGGTGTGGTTCACATCCTGATAATTGTAAAGTAGGATGGCGACCTTTCTGTATAAGGAAGGCTAATTTGTACATATATGTAGTCAGTTTTTTGGAAAAGCTGTTAGGTAAGAAAACCCATTCTATTAATCATTTTTCTGGAGCAATTATACCAGATGGGGAATAAGGCATATGAAATATGATAAAAGAAATAGGTTGAGATGCATGTAAGTAAGTCAAAAAGCCGTCATTTAGTCGTTGCTCAACAAATTGAAGTTCCTGTAAAGCCAGTGGGGTTAAGGTCTAGGGGCTATCCAGAGCTGTATCTCCTTCTAAAGTAGAAAACAAATGTCCTAATTGATAAGTAGAAATCTCAAGTGCCGGGCATAGCCAATTAATATCACCCAATAATTTTTGAAAATCACTTAAGGTTTTGAGATGGTCTCTTATAATTTGCAAGTTTTGGGCCTAATTCTAAGTTGTTCCAATATTGTCCCTAAATATGAAATAGGAAAGTCCTTTTGAATTTTTCCCAGGGCTATTTGCAAATTGTATAATCTTAAAGCCTCCTGTGTTTTTAAACAGAATTCATCATGTTCCGCAATACTAGGAGCTGCCAATAGGAGATCATCCATATAATGATATAGAATATAATTGGGTATTCTCGACGGAGAGATTGTAAAGAGCAAGCTACAAATTCTTGACATATGGTAGGACTATTTATTATTCCTTGTGGTAGGACTGTCTATTGATAATGCTTAACAGGCTGAGCATGATTAAGAACAGGAACTGTAAAAGCAAATGTATCTCTATCTTGCAATTGTGGGGGAATGATTAAAAAAAAAAAACAGTCTTTAAGATCTGACACCATTAAGGACCAATTCTGAGGAATAAGAGCTGGAGAGGGGAGTCCCAGTTGCAAGGCCCCCATAAGTTCAAAACACTGATTAACTTCTCATAAATCAGTTAACATTCTCCATTTTCCAGGTTTCTTTTTTATAACAAAAATAGGAGAATTCCAGGGTGAGGTAGAGGGCTCTATATGACCAAGTTGGAGTTGTTCTTGTACTAATTTTTCTAATGCCTCGAGTTTCATTTGTGGTAATGGCCACTGCTCAACCCATTTTGGAGTATTAGTTAACCATTTTAATGGGAGTGCTCAAGGAATTTGAGCAGTGGCTGCTAGTTTTCTTATGGAATGGTTACAGAAGCCCCCAAAGGAGAGAGAAGATCTCTCCCCCATATATTAATAGGTATATTTACAATATAAAGGTAGCAAACACTGATCTTCCATTATGGAACTGACATTGCAAGGGATGGGTGCTCTTCCATACATCTGCAATGGAGCCCAATCCCGTCAGCAGTAGAGGACTATTTTCTTTTTCCCAATCTTGGGGCCATTGTCGAGAAGAAATGACTGAAATATCCGCCCCTGTATCTACTAGTCCCTCAAAGTTGTTTCCTTGTTTAATCAAGGAAAGAACAGGGCGAGAATCTTTGATAAGCATTTCCCAAAATATATGTTGCCCATACTTACAAATTCTCCTGTTTGTTCATTAGGAAGAGCCAAAAAGGGGTGATACAGTAGGAGACGTATTTGAGCAATACGTTCCTCAGCTAACAATGAAAGTGTGGTACAAGTAGAGACCATAATTAAACTCTCCCCAACATAGTCAGAGTCTATTACCCCAGGAATTATGGTTAAACCTCTCAAAGCCACTCTGCTATGGCCTAATATTAAGCCAAAAGTGCCTTTAGGCAGTGTTCCAAATACATTTGTTTTTAATTTATAAATGCCTCCCTCTAGTGACAAAAGAACATTATCAGCTAGTGACAAATCAACAGAAGCACTCCCTGAAGTAGCAGAACGTAAGTCTGAAATCATCATCTGAGGTCCTTTTAACGGGGCATCAACTCACAATGGTTGTTGGGGGGAAATAGGGTTGGAGCAGATGGAATGGGAGGAGGGCATGGAGGAGAAGTCCCCGGTATTGTTCCTGGGTCCCAAGGACTTAGGCCCGCAGGAGAGTTTCCCGGTATCGGGTTGCCCATTTTATCTGTTTTAGACCTGCATTCATTAGTCCAATGAAACCCTTTCCCACACTGACAGTAAAGTCCAGGAGGCATCTTATTCTTCCCAGCAAGAGATCTGTCTTTAGGAATTTCACCTTGATCAGCTTTTAATTTCCAATACTCTTTTTTCGTATGACCAGGTTTTCCACAATGAAAGAAGTCACCTTGCTTCGGTGGTCTCATAACTTGGTCCAAGGCCATAGCAAAAACATTAGCCTGATGCTCAGCTCCTCCTACCCCTGAGCAGGCTCTGATATATTCAACTATAGATGCACCCTGTCCCTTTAAGGGATTTGCATTCAGGATTTGCATTTTCAAATGCTACCTTTTGTAATAACATCTCTGAAATCTCATCATCCCTCCCTCCAGCCCATTCCACATCTACCCTCAATCTTGCTAGAAATTCAATATATGGCTCATTAGGGCCTTGCATTGTTTTAACAAAGGAGGGCTGGGCTTGGACAGAAGGCACAACATGGCGCCATGCTCGTAAAAAGATTTGATGGACTTGTTGTAAGTCCTGATCAGAATATTGAGCCTGTTTTCTTAAAGCCCGATATTGGCCCTCTCCCATTAGTTTGTCCTCAAGAGGACCAGGGGGATTTTGTCCCTCATTAATCTGAGCCTGCTTTCTAGCTTCTTCTTCCCACCAGCTATGAAGTTGCAACCATTGAGAGCTCTCCAAGACAGCTTGGACAATAGATTCCCAATCTAATGGAATGATTAATTTGCCTTTTCCCATGATTCCAGCATAGCCAAAACAAAGGGAGATTGAGGACCATACAGTGCTACTGCAGCTTTAAGATCTTTTAAAAATTTATATTCCAAAGGAGAATATTGAACGTTTATCATATTGCCATCCTGCTGTCTCTGGATGGGAAACAATTGCAGAGGATCAATAAATCTACCAGGGGGAGCAGACAAGTCATCATCATAAAGCATAGACAAAGGAAAGGAAAACCGACAGTGTTCCCTGCCCACATCGGGTGACCAAACGCAGTGGGGAAAAGAGAAGCACAAGGAGGAGCAGAGGGTGTAGATTTTTCCTCCTCCTTACAGGATTTCCACCATTCCCAGAATAGATGGATCATTTCTTTAATCTCTTTGCCCTCCTCTGACAAAACCAAAGAAGCCTCCGAATCTGATTCTGAACTATCCGATGTTTCACCATTTACAAGAGGAGGTTCATTTGTATCCTTGCCTTCAGGCAATGCAGAAGCCCATTAATGTCTGACACATTATTTCTCCCCTCCTTGAAGCATTAGATTTAGTTTCAATATCAGTAGAGAGCAAGGTCAAAGCCTGTGTTATAGCATTATGCAAAGTCCACAGTTTCAAAGGGATCACATTACCCTTCTGATGTTGCTTTCTCAATTCCTTTTGAAGTATTTTCCATTCCTTCAAGTTTAACTGTAACTTAGTTTGATATTGACACCAATGACAGTATTGCTCCACCAAGCGAAAGAGCTCACTCAATCGACCAGTCGAGGCTTTAACGCGGATGGAATGGATAAGTCTTTGGACTAACTCCATCTATTATGCCTGTAATGATGATGAGGAATTCCCCATGATTTTCCTGAAAGTTCCCCTGCTATTGATTTAAAATCCCCCCAGGGTTACTCACCCATTTGGTTTCACTCGAGCCCCACGTTGGGCAGCAGATGTTGGAGATTATGATTGAAATGACATAAAACAAGACACACACAAAGGACAGGCAACACGTCCTCTGGCCGGAGGAACACAACTGGGCAAAAAACTAATTGCCATTTATTATAAAACCCTCTGGGCAGAATTCCAGACTGCATGAATAAGCCTTTTCAGCACAGTGCAGGTGCATACATGTTATCATATAGCAAAGGGGAGTGAAATCTCTGTCTACTGCAGTCTGCCCAAAGCCCCCATTTCCTTCTTATCTTAAGAAGGGAATGCTCCCTCAGTTGAAAGGTACCATTAAACTCAAGACTATGTTCAGACTCTTTGGCAGAACACCTCATATGCAAGGATGCTTAGCCCAAGTAGAGAGACCTGTTTGCAAGCACATCTCTGCTACCCTATTAACCCTTCAGTGTTTGCTATGACTAGTGCATTTTCCTGGCAAAACTCTATTAATCTTTGTCCTGCTTCATTCCGCATTGCAAGGCCAAATTGGCCTGTTACTCCAGGTGTTTCTTGACTTCCTACTTTTTTATTTCAGTCCCTTAGAATGAAAAGGACATCTTTTTTGGGGTATTATTTCTACAAGGTCTTGTAGGTCTTCATAGAACCGTTCAACTTCAGCTACAGCATTACTGATTGGGGCACAGACTTGGATTACAGTGATATTGGATGGTTTGCCTTGGAAATGAACAGAGATCATTCCATCCTTTTTGTTATTGTATCCAAGTAGTGCATTTTGGACTCTTCTGTTGACCATGATGGCTACTCCGTTGCTTCTGAGGGATTCCTGCCCGCAGTAGTAGATATAATGGTCATCTGAGTTAAATTCACCCATTCCAGTCCATTTTAGTTTGCTGATTCCTAGAAAGTTGTCGTTCAGTCTTGCCATTTCTTATTTGACCACTTCCAATTTGCCTTGATTCATGGACCTGACATTCCAGGTTCCTATGCAATATTGCTCTTTACAGCATTGAACCTTGTTTCTATCACCAGTCACATCCACAACTGGGTATTGTTTTTCCTTTGGCTCCATCCCTTTATTCTTTCTGGAGTTATTTCTCCACTGATCTCCAGTAGCATATTGGGCACCTACTGACCTGGAGAGTTCCTCGTTCAGTATCCTATTATTTTCCCTTTTCATACTGTTCATAGGGTTCTCAAGGCAAGAATAATGAAGTGCTTTGCTATTCCCTTCTCCAGTGGACCACATTCTGTCAGACCTCTCCACCATGACCCGCACATCCTGGGTGGTCCAGCGGGCCTGGCTTAGTTTCATTGAGTTAGACATGGCTGTTATCCTAGCGTGATTAGTTTGACTAGTTTACTGTGAGTATGATTTTAGTGCGTCTGCCCTCTTATACCCTCTTGCAACACCTACCATCTTACTTAGGTTTCTCTTACCTTGGGCATGGGGTATCTCTTCACAGCTGCTCCATCAAAGTGCAGCCACTGCTCCTTATTTTGGATGAAGGATATCTCCTCACTGCCACCCTTCCTGACATTCAACGTTGGATAGCTCCTCTAGGCCCTCCTGCGCCAGCACAGCCACCGCTCTTTGGAAGTGGGTTGCTCCTCCCAGCCGCCGCCCCTGGCCTTGGGTATGTAGTAGATAGATATTGCCATGGATTGCTCTAGTGGAGTTGGTTTTGGAGTAGGAGAGGAGGCCCAAGAGGGAGATGGGTGGACTGCTCAAAAGGAACGCTCAGCTATATTTACTAACTACTGATTTATTTTGCTGGGCAGCAGAAACAAACACAACATTGTAAAGAAAGAAAATCAGTCCTTGGCTAACTTGTGCTGGTGATAAGTACAGCATCACAGTGCTTGTCAACTAAAATGTGTCCCCAGGATGGCTTTAGTATGTATAGACAAAGCAAAAGCAAAAAAAAAAAAAGACAAACTTAAATGCAGAGCTATGTTAGCCAGAATAAATTCAGACTTTACACTTGTGTCTATTCATTCACTAATTTGTCATTGTTCCTAAAAGTAAAGAACGGCTTTCTAAAGTAAACTAAACATATATGGTTATACGTTTTCACAAACTGATGTCACCAATTAATGAGACCATGAATCCCTTCAAGTTTTAATAAGCAATAGGTGACCTTTGACTTTCAGAACTATGCTAAGTAGGAATTAGTAAACATAGGTTAACATTGAGGTGCTGCACAAGAATCCCTTATATTGTAATTCTAGAATGTGTGTTACTGACTGGGGAAAATGCATAGTCCAAAAGTGGAGAATCACATTTTCTTCATGAGGCCTTTCATTCAAAGAAGGATTTAATCATGAGGAGCAACTTCTCAAGTATTGCAAAACAGCTGTTGTGAAGAAGGATAGGAGGATCCAGGGTTACATAAGTTTTGTACAATGATCAGGTATGGAGAATGTCTGAATATTACGCTTGATGAAAGAAAAACTGGACACCTCAAGTGAATGGATTCAGCTATTTTCTACCTATTGGAAGATGCAGGAATCTGGGCTCCTTGAAATAATTCATTTGATAAGCACCTTAACTAGGGCTAGTATCTGTTATTTCTGTCTCAAGTCAGTTCTTCAGGCAACAGAGGTGGCGGGTGCAGTAACTAAGGACTTGATAGGGTGGAACCTGATTTCATGAAGAGTTCCCCCAGGTTTCACATTTATGGCAGATGAAATGGCTTATGACTTGATGACTGCAATATGGCTGGCAAATTCCTTGGTTCAGTATTGTTCTCTATTCTCTAAAAACTCAGAAAAACTTTATTTCTAGAAAGATTCTTACACTGTCAAAGAAGTTGACTCTGGGCTTCTGCCTCAACAGGACATCATTTCAGTTCAGTTCAGTTCATTCATTCAATAGTTCTTGACTCTTTGTCACCCCATGAATTGCAGCACTCCAGGCCTCCCTGTCCATCACCAACCCCCAGATTTCACTCAGACTCATGCCCATTGTGTCTGTGATTCCATCAAGCCATCTCATCCTCTGTTGTCCCCTTCTCCTCCTGCCCCCAATCCCTCCCAGCATCAGAGTCAGAGGACCTAAAGTAATGTGAAAATACCCAATACAGGTTTAGTACAAATCCCAAAGTAACAGGAGACTGAAGGCAAACCATAAATCTGAAGAAAATAACCCAAAACACTTCAAGACCAAGGAAGGGTAAAATATATGTCCATGTGCATGTTTACAAATATGTACCTAACTTATATGTTCAAATAAGCATATGTGCATACACTGTGTATATATTTATCTCTACTCATATATATATATATATATATATATATACACACACACACATATACACACACATTTCCAACTATATAAAAAATTTATCTGGAATATTATCAAAGATATGTTTTACCTTAAGGCATAACAAATGTCTTAGTATTTTAAATCATACCAAGTATGTTCTCTGAAAACCAAGATGTGAAGATAAATTTAAAAATGGGATACTGCTGCTGCTGCTAAGTCGCTTCAGTCATGACTGACTCTGTGCGACCCCATACATGGTAGTCCACTAGCCTCCCCAGTCCCTGGGATTCTCCAGGCAAGAACACTGAAGTGGATTGCCATTTCCTTCTCCAATGCAGGAAAGTGAAAAGTGAAAGTGAATTCACTGAGTCGTGCCCTACTCACAGCGACACCATGGACTATAGCCTACCAGGCTCCTCTGCCCATGGGATTTTCCAGGCGTTTTGCAATTATGTCAATGTGTGAAAAATTACACAAGACATTCCTAGAGAACCAATATTTCAAAGGGTAAGTCACAAGGGAAATTATATAATTCTCTGAGGTGAATGTAAATAAAAGCAATTTTAGCAAATCATATCCTGCAAAAATACATACCTGAAATTATACACCTCCTCCAAAATATATATGGCTACCTCTAGGCACCAAAATTATATACCTAAACTTTTGACATATAAGTATGCATGTATATGTGTAGCTTTATATAAACGAATGGTTGTCCAGGTAGTACTAGTACTAAGGAACCTGCCTTCTAATGCAGAGATCATAGACATGCAGGTTTGACCCATGGGTTGGGAAGATCTCCTGGAACTAAGGATGGCATCACATCCCTATTTTTTTCACTTTGAGAATCCCATGGATTGAGAATACAAAATAGTGACAGTCTGTGTGATACAGAGTGTCGGACAGGAGTTCAGTGACCTAACACATAAAATATCACTTGAACAGGTTCATATATATATATATATATATAATGTTAATAAATATATTAAATAAATAATAAGTATATTAAATATATATTTATGTATAGTGCAAGTGTATTAGTGTACAAGTACTATAGTACATTTGTTCCTTCCATTTATTACCAATGACATGCTCAGCAAAAATCAGTTCACTTACTCATTTCACTTCAGCCTCATAGTCGTGTCTGACCCTTTGTGGCCCTATGAATTGCACCACACCAGGCCTCCATGTCCATCACTAACTCCCAGAGTTCACCCAAACATATGTTCATGGATACGATGATGTCATCCAGCCATCTCATCCTCTGTTGTCCCCTTATCCTCCTGATCCAAATCACTCTCTTCATCAGAGACTTTTATGAGTCAGCTCTTCGCATGAGTTGGCCAAAGTACTGGAGTTTCAGCTTTAGCATCAGTCCTTCCAAAGAACACCCAGGACTGATCTCTGTAAGGATGGACTGGCAGGATATGCTTGCAGTCCAAGGGACTCTCAAGAGTCTTCTCCAACACCACAATTCAAAAGCATCAGTTCTTTGGTGCTCAGCTTTTCTCACAGTCCAACTTTCTGATCCATACATGACCACTGGAAAAACCGTAGTCTTGACTATATGGACTTTCATTTGCAAAGTAATGTCTCTGCTTTTAAACATCTAATCTAAGTTGGGCATAATTTGCCCTCTAAGGAGTAAACGTCTTTTAATTTCATGGCTGAAATCCCTATCTGCAGTGATTTTGGAGCCCAAAAATTAAAGTCTGACCCTGTTTTCACTGTTTCCCCATCTATTTCTCATGAAGTGATGGGACCTGATGCCATGATCTTCGTTGAAGAATGTTGAGCCCAGTTTTTCACCTTCCTCTTTCACTTTCATCAAGAGGCTTTATGGTTTCTCTTCATTTTCTGCTGTAAGGGTGTTGTCTTCTGCATATATGAGGTTATTGACATTTCTCCTGGCAATCTGGACTCCAGTTTGTCCTTCTTCCAGCCCAGAGTTTCTCATGAAGTACTCAGCATACAAATCAAATAATCAGGGTGGCAATTTACAGCATTGACATCCTCATCTTTCTATTTGGTAGCAGTCTGTTGTTCCACATCCAGTTGTAACTGTTGCTTCCTGACCTGCATATAGGTTTCTCCAGAGGAAGGTCAGATGGTCTGGTATTTTCATCTCTTTCAGAGTCTTCCACACACTTTATAGTGATACACACAGTCAAACCAGAAATAGTTTGTGTGTGTGTGTGTGTGTGTGTGTCTGTTTGTCTTTTATGGAATCTTCTTGATTTTTCAAAGATCCAAGATTGTTGGCATTCGCATCTCTGGTTATTCTACATTTTCTAAAACCAGTTTGAACATCTGAAAGTTCATGGTTCATATATTTCTGAAGCCTGGCTTGGGGAACTTTGAGCATTATTTTACTAGAATGTGAGATGAGTGTAATTGTGTGGTAGTTCGAGGATTCTTTGGCATTGTGTTTCTTTGGGATTGGAGTGAAAACTGACCTTTTCCAGTCCAAGGCCACTGCTATGTTCTCCAATTTGCTGGCATATTGAGCATAGCACTATCACAGCATCATCATTCAGGATTTGAAATAGCTCAACTAGAATTCCATAACCTCCATAACTTTGTTCGTACTTATTCTTTCCTAAGGCCCACTTGACCTCACATTCCGTAATGTCTGGCTCTAGGTGACCAATCACTCCATCGTGAATATCTGTGTTGTGAAGATCATTTTTTGTACAGTTCTACTGTGTATTCTTGAAATCTCATCTTAATATCTTCTGCGTCTGTACCATTGGTAGGTCCATACCATTTCTGTCTTTTATCGAGCCCATCTTTGCATGAATGTTTCCTCAGTATCTCTTGTTTTCTTGAAGGGTTATCTATTATTTCTCATGCTTTTGCTTTCCTCTTTTTCTTTGTATTGATCGCTGAGGAGGGCTTTCTTATCTCTCCTTGCTAATCTTCGGAACACTGCATTCAGATGTTAATATCATTCCTTTACTCCTTACTTTTTCACTTCTCTTCTTTTCACAGCTATTTATAAGGCCTCCACAGACAACTGTTTTGCTGTTTTGCATTTCTTTTTCACGAGGATGGTCTTGATCCCTGTCTCCTGTACAATGTCACAAACCTCTGTCCATAGTTCATCATGCACTCTATTTAACAGATTTGTCCCTTAAATTCACTTCTTAATTCCACTGTATAATCATAAAGGATTGGATTTAGGTCATTCCTGAAAAGTTGGCTTAAAGGGCAACATTCAGAAAGCTTAGATCATGGCATCTGTTTCCATCACTTCAAGGGAAATAGATGGCAAAATGGTGGAAACTGTGTCAGACCCTCTCTGTGTTTTTTGTTGTTGTTGTTTGTTTGTTTGTTTGTTTGTTTTCGGGGGAGTGCGAGGTGCTCCAAAATCACTGCAGATGGTGATTGCAACCATGAAATTAAAAGACGCTTACTCCTTGGAAGGAAAGTTATGACCAAACTAGATAACATATTCAAAAGCAGAGACGTTACTTAGCCAACAAAGGACCGTTTAGTCAAGGCTATGGTTTTTCCAGTAGTCATGTTTGGGTGTGAGAGTTGGGCTGTGAAGAAAGCTGAACACCGAAGAATTGATGCTTTTGAACTGTGGTGTTGGAGAAGACTCTCGAGAGTCCCATAGACTGCAAGGAAATCTAACCAGTTCATTCTAAAGGAGATAAGCCCTGGGTATTCTTTGGAAGGTGATTCTAAAGCTGAAACTCCAGTACTTTGGCCACCTCATGTGAAGAGTTGACTCATTGGAAAACACTCTGATACTGGGAGGGACTGGGGGCAGAAGGAAAAGGTGACACCAGAGGATGAGACGGCTGGATGGCATCACTGACTCAATGGATGGGAGTTTGATGGTGATGTACAGGAGTTGGTGATGTATAGGGAGGCCTGAAGTGCTGCAGTTCATGAGGTTGCAAAGAGTCAGACAAGACTGAGCAACTGAACTGAACAGAATGTGTGGAAAATTAAACAGCACTTTCTGTAGGGCTCGATGAGGCAAAGAATAACTCATCAGGAAATGAGAACATATTCTGAGGTGATCCAAAATGAAAACACAATGTAGAAAGTCATCAGAGCAGAAGAAGAGCCCATATATATTTAATGTTACATATGAAGAAACGTATCATGTTCTAGGGAGAAGCTAATGCCTTCTTCAAAAGCTGAAAAGAAAAATCAACTTCACAAGGAGAAAGAGGAAATGAACAGATATAGTATTGGTATAAGTTAACATAAATAGAAAAATGATACAGAAAATTGAACATGAAACAAAATAGTTAAAAATAATACTAGGTAAACTACAACAAAAAGAGCAGATTTAGTTACTGAAGTGAGAATGAATAAGATGCCATTGCTACTAAACATACTAAAATAGGAGGAATTTGGGTATTTATGACAGGCATAACAACAAAAGTCTCAAACCATGTCAAGCAGTCAAAGTGCTAGAATAACAGAGTGACTAAAATAAATAAATAAACACTGGAAAAAAGAACAGATTCATAAAAAAAAAGAAGTTGAGTTGGTTAACCCATTGTTTGTAATTTAGCCCTTAGAACCAGGTTTTTTTAATGCTGTGCTATTTAGGTCGGTAGGTGCCCAATATGCTACTGGAGATCAGTGGAGAAAGAACTCCAGAAATATTGAAGACATGGAGTCAACACACCAACAAAACCCAGTTGTGGATGTGACTGGTGATAGAAGCAAGGTCCAATACTTCAAAGAGCAATATTGCATAGGGACCTGGAATGTCATGTCCATGAATCAAGGCTAATTGGAAGTGGTCAAACAGGATATGGCAAGAGTGATTGTCAACAGTCTAGAAATCAGCGAATTAAAATGAACTGGAATGGGTGAATTTAACTCAGAAGGCCATCGTATCTACTAGTGTGGGCAGGAATCCCTTAGAAGAAATGGAGTAGTCATCATGGTCAACAAAAGAATTCGAAATGCAGTACCTTGATGCAGTCTCAAAAATGACAGAATGATTTCTGTTTGTCCAAGACAAACCATTCAACATCACAGTAATCAAAGCCTATGCATCAGCCAGAAATGCTGAAGGCATTGAATTTGAATAGTTCTATGAAGAACCACTATGAAGACCTTTTAGAACTAACAACCAAAAAGATGTCCTTTTCATTATAGGAGACTGGAATGCAAAACTAGGAAGTCAAGAAACACCTGGGATAACAGGCAAATGTGGTCTTTAACACAGAATAAACTAGGGCAAAGGCTCATAGAGTTCAACTAAGAGAATGCACTGGTCATAGCAAACATCCTCTTTCAAAAACACAAGAGAAGACTACACATGGACATCACCAGACTGTCAACACCAAAATCAGATTGACTCTATTACTTCCAGTCATAGGTAGAGAAGCTCTATACAGTCAGCAAAAACAAGATTGGGAACTGACTGTGGCTCAGATCATGAACTCCTTCACTGCCAAATTCAGACTTAAATTCAAGAAAGGGAAAACCTTTAGACTATTCAGTTCAGTTCAGTTCAGTCACTCAGTCGTGTCCGACTCTTTGCGACCCTGTCAATTGCAGCACACCAGGCCTCCTTGTCCACCACATTTTTCAAATTTTCCTCTCAATGTTGATTTCAGTTTACATGGTTTGGGTGATAGAGACCATATTTCATATGATTTACATTATTAATGATTATTCCATGACCTAATATAAATGCAATTATCAGGAATTTTCTGGAGATTATTCCATATGCAGTTGAGGCAGATGTGTATTCTTCTGTTTTGGGTGGAATGTTCTGCACATGTGTGTTTGGTCCACTGGATGAATTGTCGTTTACGTTTTCTCTTCCCTCAGTGGTCATATCTTCTTCTTGAGTTATTTGAATATTTATTGCCAGATATTTATTCTTGGACTATAATTCTTGCTCATGTTTTGCAGGTTTTGCACTTCATGTTAGCCTAAAGGCAGAGAAACCTTTCAAATAGTAGTTAATTGTCTCTTTTATGATGTGAACTAAAGTGATAAAGATACTATGCAACATATATTGTTAATATAATCATTGGATTGACTGGTAGTGAAGCTGCAACTCTAATATTTGGCCACCTTATGTGAAGAACTGACTCATTTGCAAAGACTCTGTTGGTGGGAAAGATTGAAGACAAGAGGAGAAGGGAACAACAGAGGATGCATGGTATTACCTATTTAATGGATAGGGGTTTGAGAAAACACCGGGGGTTGGTTTTTGACATGAGCGTTGGAATGTTGCAGTCCATGGTATGGTAAAATATCAGATATGACTGTGTGGCTAGACTGAATATATTTAATGCCATGTGTTTCATATCAATTTTGATTTAAAGTCTGTTTTGTCTACTCTTAGTATAGTAACTATGACACTCTATTGCTTATTGCATGCTTAAAATGTTCCTTACAATGTAATGTTGCAAATATAATCAATTATAAGATTAGTCTCTTTGAGTCTATAGTTACCATATTAAAAAAATTCAAAAACATAAAAATGAAAGTTAAAAAATTCCATTATCCCATTTTTCTAATATACCACTTTAATATGTGGAGTATTTTTCTGTTTTTATTTTTGCTATTTCTTTTACTAAATAGATTTTTGAGTGATTTTAAAACATAGTTCTAGATATTTTGATTGCTCTTGTTTATTCATTGAGTCAAGTCCAACCCTTTGTGACTCCCTGGATGGCAGCACACCAGGCCTCCCTCTCTTTCACTCTTTCCCATAGTTTGCTCAAACACATATCCGTTGAATCGGTGATGCTGTCCAAGTATCTCATCCTCTATCAGCACCTTCTCTTCCTGTCCTCAATCTTACCCAGTGTCATGATGTTTTCCAAAGTTGGTTCTCTGAATCAGTCTGGCAAAATCCTCAAGTTTCAGCTTCAGCATTAATGGTTCAGAAGTGTATTCAGGGTTGGTTTCCTTGAGGATTGATTGGCTGAATCTCGTTGCAGTTCAAGGGACCCCTAAGAGTTTTCTCCAGCATCACAGTTTGAAGACATCGGTTCTTTAGCTCTCAGCCTTCTTTAGATTCCATTTCTCACATCTTTACATGACTAATGGATAAACGATAGGGGTTTGTGACTGATGGGACTTTGCTAATAAGCTCAAGTTTCTTCTTTTTAATACAAAGTCAAGGATTTTTCATAGCTTTTCCTATAAGAAACAAGTGTCTCTTCATTTCATGCCTGCAGTCACCATTCAAAGTGATTTTGGAGCCCAAAAAAACTGTCTGTCACGTATACCATGTTTTCCCTTCTATTTGCCAAGTAGTGTTAGGACCAGACACCTTGTGTTGTTCATTTGACTATTGAGTTCTCAGCGAGGTTTCTACTCTCCTCATTCATACTCATCAACACCCTCTTCAGTTCCTCTTTACTTTCTCTTTTTACAGTGTTTCCACCTGCATATCTAAGGTGGTTGAAGTTTATCCTAAAAAACTTGATTCGAGTTTATTGTCCATCTAGCCTGGCATTTTGAATAGTATAGTCTGTGTATATTTCACATAAGCAGGGTGATAATATGCAGTCTTGTCACTCGCCTTACCCAGGTTTAAACTGATAAATTGTTCCATATCTTGTTCCAACTCCTGCATCTTGAACTGCATACACATGTCTCAGGTGACAGGTTAGAAGGTCTGTGACTCCTCTCTTTCAAACTGTTCATTTTACTGTGATACACACAGCCAATATCTTTAGTGGAGTCACTGAAGCAGAAGCAAATGCTTTTCTGAAATTCCCTCGTTCCCTCTAGGATCTAATGAATGTTTCCAAATTGTTCTCTGGGTCTTCTATTGTTTCCAAGTCTAGCTTTCACCTCGTTCTTAGTTTCTGTACTGCTGTAGAATTTTGAGTTTTACCCAGCTAGCATTGGAAAGGAGCAACAGTGCACGGTTGTCTGAACATTCTTTGTCATTACCCTCTTTTGGTGTTAATGAAAACTGACCTTTCCCAATCTCATGGCCACTGATGAGTTTTCCAAATCTGATGACATATGAACTCATTGTCCCAGTTTA
This sequence comes from Ovis aries, assembly GCF_016772045.2. Lineage (NCBI taxonomy): Eukaryota > Metazoa > Chordata > Mammalia > Artiodactyla > Bovidae > Ovis > Ovis aries. The sequence continues at coordinate 12,216,725 of NC_082741.1, read as the reverse complement.
ATAGCATAATTAACAGTTTAGCAGTTTCATATTAATGACAGCTTAAACCATTTGATTTATCCTTCATATCTGAATAAGATCCTTATTGGTGTTAGTTTTAGCTCATTCATAATTTTGAGAATATTCTACCATACTTTACTGGCCTGAAGAGTTTGTATTGAAAGATAAGCTGCTATCTTTATTGGGATCTGATTGTATATTTATGTCTTTACTCTTTTTGCTCTTAATGATTTTTTTTGTGTGTTTAAATTGTCAGTGTTTGATAAAAATATTCTTGTGAGATGTTACACTTCGGGTTCATCCTGTTTGGAACATTCTGCTGTATTGGTATTCAGTGAGTTTTTCCTTCCCCATTTAATGGAGGTTTTCAATTTTTGTCAATTGAAGAATTTTCTCAACGGCCCCCGCCCTTTTTTTCTTTTTTCATGTAATTTTTTTTCTTTTGTTCTTTTCCATGTGAATATCATCACAGTAGGACATGTAATATTGTCCAAGAATCCTCACAGCGTTTGATTTTTTCCTTCTTTATATATATATTACACATACCACTGTGTTTCGTTTAACCCTCCTTTCTCAGTTCAGTTCAGTTCAGTCTCTCAGTTGTGTCTGACTCTTGGCAACCCCTTGAATCACAGCAGGCCAGGCCTCCCTGTCCATCACCAACCCCTGGAGTTCACTCAACCTCATGTCCATTGAGTCAGTGAAGCCATCCAGCCATGTCATCCTCTGCCCTCACATTCTCCTCCTGCCCCCAATCCCTCCCAGCACCAGAGACTTTTCCAATGAATCAACTCTTTGCACAAGGTGGGCAAAGTATTGGAATTTCAGCTTTATCATCATTCCTTGCAATGAACACCCAAGACTGATCTTTAGAATGGACTGGTTGGATCTCACTGCAATCCAAGGGATTCTCAAGCGTTATCTTAAACACCACAGTTCAAAAGTATATATTCTCAGTGCTCAGCTTCCTTCACAGTCCCACTCTCACATCCATACGTGGCCAGTTTAAAAATCATAGCCTTGACTAGTCGGACCTTTGTTGGCAAAGTAATATCTCTGCTTTTGAATATACTATCTAGGTGGGGCATAACTTTCCTTCCAAGGGGTAGGCCTCTTTTACTTTCATAGCTTCAATCACCATCTGTGTTGATTTTTCAGCCCCGCAAAATAAAGTCTGACACTGTTTCCACTGTTTGCCCATCTATTTCCAATGGTATGATGGGACCGGATGCCATGATATTAGTTTTCTGAATCTTGAGCTCTGAGCCAAATTTTTCACTCTCCTTTGTCAATTTCACCAGTAGGCTTTTTAGTTTCTCTTTGCTTTCAGCCATAAGGGTGGTGTCATCTGCATATCTGAGGTTATTGATATTTCTCCTGGCAATCTTGATTCCAGCTTGTGCTTCTTCCAGCCCAGATTTCTTCATGATGTACGCTGCATATAAGTTAGTTCTTTCTCTGTCTCAGATATTTTACTGTTGGTTCCTTCCAGGGCTTTGCTAATCTCTTTTATTGCATTGCTTATTACTGTTTGACTCTTCTTTACTTTTTCTAGCTGCAAGGTAAACACACTCTTTCTTCTCAATCTGGACCTCCAGTGTATTTGCTGGCAACTCTACTTAGCTTACAAGATTTGGGTCACCTTTTCTTTCATAATTCTGAAACATTTTTCAGGAAAACTTCCTATCTCTTCTTTTGGTCATTTTAGTTTTCATAACGTATCTTCACCAGCTTCATAATTCTATCCCCTTTTATTTTGTTTAGATTGCTGTGGTTTGAGTCCCCTTTCTGCAGGCTGCAGTTTTTGGATCCAATTTGTGATGGAAACTGATCTTTGTGGGTGAGATTGGACCTGTATTTATGGTTTAATATTTGGGATATTTTGTGTGTGTGGTCTGTCAGGTGGAGCTGGTTCACTTCTCTGTGAAGTGCAATAAATTGTCCTATAATGTGCATTGTGGTGTCTGTGGGTTTGGTATGGTTTCAGATAGCACATTTTATAATATTCATTTTTGTGTTGCTGCTTTGCTGGATAATAGTTGTGTGCTGTCTTGCACTGAAATAGCTGGTTTCAGCTTTGGGCTTCATCTCCATGTAGGCATGGAACCTTTTGAATGTGCTTATTTTTTAATGTTCATTGGTGTTAGGAGTTCAAAGATGATTGAAAGATCTGGAATTGACCTCGTGGCCTATAGGTTTTGGTTCCTGAGTTACAGTAGCATTATCAATTCTTCATCCTCAGAACAGAAGATAAAACCAAAGGTTGATGTTGCAGCAATTTTCCATAACCAATAACAGTTAAAGGGATTCACAGAGTTAAACAGACCAGAGCAAATTGAGGAGGGAGATAGAGGTTTTCAGAGGAAGAAAAGGGAGAGTAAAAAGGAGAGAGTGCAATCAACTCAGGAAAGAAATTTGTAAGGGAAATTAGATTCCAAAATAGAGAATTCTCAAAGTATAAACATTGATTAATAAAAAGTTTCAAGAAACAAAGATTAAGAACCTAGAATAGAATTTAAACTGCTAACATTACTGCAGAAATTTCAAAAGTCAAAATAATTATCAAACTTATATTGTAGTATATAGAAAAAAGTATAGGGAATGATAAGGAACAAATAAATGGTTAATTTAAAAAACAGGAAAGCAATAAAGAATAATTTAAGAATTTCTCTAGAGTTGCTGTGTGTTTATTGGTGTCAGATCAGTGTCAGATAATCTATCTTTCCTGCTTCTACTTGTTTTCAAAAGCTATTGCTGTCCTTGAATTGCACGCATTACCTTCAGAGTTTTAGTTTGTATCACCTGTCATTTCTGGGCTACTTCACCCTTCTTTGCTTATTTTTGCTTCCTCAGTTTGCAATTCTCTTTCATGACATGTTTACACATAACTAGCTTGCACCATAACACGAGGGGATAGAAGGCCCTTATTTGACCTCAACTGCTCAGTGGTGCAGTGGTGAGGAGGATCACAGTGAAAACAAATACCTGTGGGATATGTGGGTGGGGTTTCTTAAGGTGGATGGAGCACAGTGGGCTTGTCACTGCCATAGGTGACATGTACTTCATAGGTCCACCCTGCTCAGGTTCCTGGGTGATGTGCAAGTGCACTGACCACAGTGGGGCCTGTGTTTCATACACTTCCTGTCTAAGCCACTCAGGCTACTAGGTGCTCTGCAAGGCCACTGAACACAATCGACTATGTGCTTTGTTTCCTTCCCAGGTCCAAACTGGCCAGGCAACTGGGTGGCAGGCAAGGCACCACCAAGGTACTTCATGCATCTTATGTACCTTTCAGGTCCCAGCCACTCGGTTTGTTTGTAGGGTAAAGGACTTAGAGAAGGCAAGGTTCAGAGAAAGAATGAGACCAGCATTTTACAGGAACAGATCACCTTTAATGAGGCAAGAAAGGGCAGCAGTCAGATTAGTGAGCTGCTACACTAACCCAAGACAAGAGTAAGTATGTATGTATATATGTAAATATATGTAAATGTATGTGCATGTATTTGGAAAGCCACTGTCTTAAGCGGGCCTGTTCTTCTCCGAGGTTGTTTGGAGTAGTAATCTCATAAATGGCTGGGGCAAGGAATTTTGGAAATCAGCCAGAGGCTGATAGGATGATATGGGAGAAGGAACAGAACAAATAAAAATTAGAGAAAGCAAATGAGCAGTATATACTTTAATGTTCTCTCAGTTTATTATTTCATGTCGATTATTGAAAAGAAAGCTAAGAGGTTAAAAAGCAGGTTTTATTCATATATATATATATATATATATATATATATATATATATGAACTTTCGTACTTGACAGTGTAGATGTAGCCTACTCAGTAATGATCACCATCATAACATGACTGACGTATTCAAAGATTGCACCACAGTCAGCAAAAGATAGGCATTTTACAAGTAGAATTATAAAAGGTCATTCTAGCTCTACTCTCCTTATGTCATGCCTTTATTTCTTCCCAAGAAGACACTAACCTATATTTCCTAAAGGATATTTTGATTTTGCTTTCTTGGTCCTGCAAAGACAGACTTAAATCTTTGTGGTGAATGCAACATCACAGCATGGTAATCAGTTCTTGGAAAACATATGCCATATTTCCCTTCACAGCTTCATTATCTATCTTTTCCATTAAATTTCAAGAGCTACGATTACGCAAAATATTTTCAGTTATCATAAGCCACTTTTCACAACTTTTCCTAAGCATTGTTTGGGATTGGAAAGAACCTGTCTTCCTTCCTACCAAGTTAATCACAGATATCCAAGTCTTCTATGGGTTTCATATCTACCGAAGTTTGCTTAGCTAACTTGCACATCAGCTAAGACATAGTGCCTGCCAAAAGATGTATTTTAAGTACTTACTGATTAACAATAAGAAGATATGAAATAAATTTGCAGTCAAAAGTCATATAAATTACTCAACAACATCTAATAGTCTCCACTCCTACCATAATTTCCTTTCTTATTTACTGAGAATTTAGTAAGGTGGTGTGTCTTCTTTATAATGCAATGTCTAGGCTTGTCATAGCTTTTACAACCAAAAGCAAGTGACATTTAATTTGATAACTGCAGTCACCAGTCCTAGTAATTTTGAAGCTAATGAAAATTAAGTTTGTTACTGTTTCTATATGACTACCCCTTCTATTTGCCAAGTAGTGATGGGACCAGATGCCCTTATCTTTGTTTTTATAAATGGTGAGTTTTCAGCATGGTTTTTCACTCTTCTCATCCACACTCATGAAAAGGCTGTTTATTTCCTCTTCACTTTCTATTTGTTTCCATGTTACCATCCATATATCTGAGGTTTTTGATGTTTTTCCCAGCAATCTTGATGCCAGCTTGTGATTCACTCAGCTGGTATTTTAATAGTATACTCTGCATATGATTCACATAAGCAAGTGACAATAATGAGCGTTATCATGCTTCTTTCAGTTTTGAATTGGTCAGTTGGTCTATGTCCAATCCAATTCTTGTGTCTTGACTCATTTAAGGGTGGTTTCATCTTTTACCTTCTCAAGATTTTCGTGGTACCCCACCCCTTTTTGTTTTGATGTTTTCCATCTAGACACCATGTTCTCATCATGGGGCATTTAACATTGTCTCATCAGCTCTTCTTCTGGTTTCTTTCTTTCTTTCTTTCTTTTTTTTTCGCACCACACTCTGTTTAATTTATTTCCTCCTTTCTCAGTTCAGCTCAGTTCAGTTGGTTAGTCATCACCGACTCTTTACAACCCCATGAATCACAGCACACCAGGCCTCCCTGTCCATAGCCAACCTCCATAGTTCATTCAAACTCATGTTTATAGAGTCAGTGATCCCACCCAGCCTTCTCATCCTCCATCATCCCCTTCTCTTCCTGACCCCAATCCCTCCTGGCATCTGGGTCTTTTTCAATGAGTCAACACTTCACATTAGTGTGCAAAGTTTTGGAGTTTCAGCTTTAGCATCAGTCCTTCCAGTGAACACCAGGACTGATCTCTTTAGGATGGACAGGTTAAACCTTCTTGCAGTCCAAGAGATTCTCAAGTGTCTTCTCCATCACCACAGTTCAAAACCATCAATTCTTCAGCACTCAGCTTTCTTCACAGTCCATCGCTCACATTCATACATGACCACTGAAAAAACCCAAGCCTTGACTAGACAAAATTTGTTGGCAATGTAATATTACTGATTTTTAATATGCTATCTAATTTGGGCAAAACTTTCCTTCCAAGGTGTAACTCTCTTTTAAATTCATGCAGTCATTATCTGCAGTGGTTTTGGAGCCCAAAAACATAAAGTTGGACAATCGTTCAATTGTTCCCCCATCTATTTCCCATGAAATGATGGGACCAGATGCCTTGGTCTTCATTTTCAGAATGTTGAGCTTTAGGCCATCTTTTTCACTCTCTTCATTCACTTTCATCAAGAGGCTTTTAGTTCTTCACTTTCTGCAATAAGGATGGCGTCATCTGCATATCTAAGATTATTATTTCTCCAAGGAATCTGAATTCCAGCTTTTGCCTTTTGCAGCCCAATGTTTCTCATGATGTACTCTGAATACAAGTTAAATAAGCATGGTGACCATATAGAGCCTTGATGTCCTCCTTTTAATATTTGAAATCAGTGCGTTGTTCCATATCCAGTTCTAACTGTTGCTTCCTGACCTGCATATAGGTTTCACCAGAGGCAGGTCAGGTGGTCTCTTTCAGAATCTTTCACAGTTTATTGTGATCCACACAAACAAAGGCTTTGGCATAGTCAATACATCAGAAGTCGTTGTTTTTCTGGAACTCTCTTGTTTTTTCCGATGATCCATCTGATATTGACAATGTGATCTCTGGTTCCTCTGTCTTTTATACAAATAGGTTGAACATCTGGAAGTTCATGGTTCATGCACTGCTGAAGCCTGGCTTGAATAATTTTGAGCATTACTTTAATATCGTGTGTGATAAGTGCAATTGTGTGTTAGTTTGAGCATTCATTGCCTTTGCCTTTCTTTGGGATTGGAAAGAAAACTGGACTTTTCCAATCCTGTGGCCACTGCTGAGTTTTCCAAATTTGCTGGCATATTGAGTGCAGCACTTTCACAGCATCATCTTTCAGCATTTGAGATAGTTCAACTGGAATTCTAGCACCTCTACTAGCTTTGTTCATAGTGATGCTTTCTAAGTCCCACTTGACTTCACATTCCAGAATGTTTGGCTCTCAGTGAGTGATGAAATCATCATCATTATCTAGGTCTTGGAACTCTTTTTGTACAATTTCCCAATGTATTCTTGTCACCTCTTCACAATATCTTCTGCTTCTGTTTGATCCATATCATTTCTGCCCTTATCAAACCCATCTTTGCATGAAATACTGCCTTTGTATCTCTAAGTTTCTTGAAGAGAACTCTAATCTTTCCCATTCTGTTGTTTTCTTCTATTTCTTTGAATTGATCCCTGAGGAAGGCTTTCTTATCTCTGTTTGCTATTCTTTTGGATTTCTGGATTCATATACATATATCTTTTATTTTCTTCTTTACTCTTTACTTCTCTTTTTTGTCTCCTGTACAATGTCATAAACTTCCATCCATTGTTCATCAGGCACTTTGTATATCAGATCTAGTCCCTTAAATCTATATTTCACTGTATAATGATAAGGGATGTGACTTAGGTCATGCCTACATGGTCTAGTGGTTTTCCCTACTTTCTTCAACTTAAGTCTGAATTTGGCAAAAAGGAGTTCATGATATGAGCTGCAGTCAGCTCCTGCTATTGTTTTTTTTTTTGCTGACTGTATAGAGTCTTTCCATCTTTGGCTGCAAAGATAGAGTTAATCTGATTTCGGTCTTGACCATCTAGTGATGTCCATGTGTAAGGTGTTCTCTTGTATTGTTGGAAGAGGGTGTTTCGTATAACAGTGCATTCTCTTGCAAAACTCTATTAGCCTTTGCCCTGCTTCATTCAGCACTCCAAGGCCAAATTTGCCTGTTATTCCAAGTGTTTCTTGACTTCCTACTTTTCCAATCCAGTCCCCTATAATGAAAAGGATAATTTATTAAAATATTAGTTCTAAGAGGTCTTGTATGTCTTCGTAAAATCATCAGCTTCAGCTTCTTCAGCATTTCTGGTTGAGGCAAAGACTTGGATTACCATGATACTGAACGTTTTGCCTTGAAAATGAACAGAGATCATTCTTTCATTTTGAGATTGCATCCAAGTACTGCATTTAAGACTCTTTTGCTGACCATGATGGCTACTCCATTTCTTCTAAGGACTTCCTGCCCACAGTAGTAGATATAACGGTTATCTGAGTTAAATTCACCCTTTCCAGTCCATTTTAGTTCTCAGATACTTAGAATGTCGACCTTCACTTTTACTATCTCCTGTGTGACCACTTCTGATTTGCCTTGATTCATCGACCTGACGTTCCAGGTTCCTATGTATTATTACTCTTTACAGCATTGGACCTTGCCTCTGTCACCAGTCACATTCACAACTGTGTATTGTTTTCCTTTTCTTCATCCTTTTTTTTTTCTTTATGCATTTATTTCTCCACTGATCTTCAGTAGCATATTTGGCACCAATGGACCAAGGGAGTTCATTTTTTTCAGTATCCTATTATTTTGCCTTTTCATACTGTTCATGGGGTTCTCAAAGCAAGAATACTGAAGTGGCCTGCCATTCCCTTCTCCATGAACCACATTCTGTCAGACCTCTGCATCATGACCAGCCCATTCTAGGTGGCACCACATGGCATAGCTTAGTTTCATTGAGGTAGACAAGGCTGAAGCCTGTGTGACAAGATTGGCTAGTTTTCTGAGATTATGGTTTCAGTGTGTCTGCAATCTAATGCCCTCATAGATAAAATGAGATCCTAAAGATTGTATTCCTTAAGTTATAACATTGATAAAAATTTTTGGAAAAAAAAAAGTTAAGAACGAAGAATAAAAATCAGACTCATTTACATAGTGCAAAAAAAGAAAAGGGAGCCCAAATTCATTCTTATGTATATAAAAGAAGTGTTTAAAAATAGATATATGTGTTTTTATTTGAGAGGTAATAAGAGTTAGTAGAAATAAAAGTTTAGGGTGTTAAAAAGGACTAACATTGTTAAAAGTTAAGAAACCATATAGAAATAAATCTCAAAAAAAAAAAAAAAGTATGCTTTTTGGTGTCAGTACAGTGTCAGATAGTCCCTAGTTGAAGCTTGTACTTGTCAAATTCTACTATTGTCCCTCCGTTGAATAGTCTCGGCATTAATTGAAGACTTAGTGTGTTGAGCCTGTCACTTCTGGGTTGGTTTATGCTTCTTCATTTATATTTCCCTCTTTTGTTTGAAAGCCTCTCCATATCTGGTTTTCAATATGAAACGTGGGTGTGGTAGCCGCTTATTCGAACTCCCTTCTCAGTATTTTGGCAGTGATTTGGAACACTGACAACAAATACCACAGGGATATTTGGAGTGCTTGAGGTGGATTGATCACCTTGGGCTTGCCACTGACAAACATGACATGTCCTTCCTGGGTCAAAACTGCTCAACCTTCTGGTTGATACATAAGGGCACTGTCCCAAGTGGAGTTTGTGTTTCCCACACTTCCCAGCCAGTCAGGCACTTAGGGGCTCGACAAGAGCACTGACCATAATTGGCTCTGTGCTTTGTGCTTTGTGCTCTTCACAAGTCCAAAATCTCAGGTGGCTGGTTGGAGGGCAAGGCACAGTCTCAGGTAGGCCATGCCTGTTATACAACTCTCTGGTCTCAACCACACAGTTTGCTACCTGTGCCAGAGTGCACAGTCTCAGCTGTGCCATGTTTCTGCTCATGGTAGCTGACCCCAGGCTGTCATGATCTTGGCCTGTATGAACTGTCCATGAGCCAAGGTATTCATCATTAGCAAATGTCAACCAGCTTAGGGCTTGGTAGGGGATGTCTCTGGGACCAAGATACCAGTAACCTATTTCCTTCTGACTCTGGCAGTCGTACACATTCCTTTCTACCTCCATGGGTAAATGGAAAGGGTCTTAAACGGAAGCTGGCTTGGTCTCCTTTGTTATTTTTTAGTGCACAGTCTTCTGTTCTGTGAGTGTGCCATGGTTCACTATGTGGCCTTAGAGCCTTCTTTTAGGAAAGGTCCTTTCTAAAATGGCTGTCTCTAGTGTTCCCATGGTTTATGTTTCTTTGTCATCTTAGCTCCATCAGATTGTCCTCAGGGCACTAAATCCTGGTTCTAACCATAGTGTGATATATCACAGGCCTCCCTCCCAGGCCTCATGTATGACAGTGGACAAAAGCATCTAAGCCACTGCTTGGCTAGTAATTGCATTTATTGATTGGCATAATCTCTGTTTTTGTTCTTTTCCCCCTCATTCTGTCTCCTACCCCCTGCCACTGACACCTATGAGAGAGGGTTTCCTATCTTGGGTTAATTTTCCTCCTTTACGACTCCCTCTCCTGTGGAGGGGGGATTTCAATCCCCACAAAAAACTTTTCTTCCCTTATGTCTCTTATTTTGTCTTACCTCCTTTTGAAGAGATGGGTTTTCCTTTCTTGGTTTCTAGGGCCCATTAATATCATTCAAATTGATTTCTGGAAGGTGTTCCATGTGTAGTCGATCCTTAGATGGATTTGTGTGGGAGAAAGTTGACTGTGCCTCCTATTCCTCTAACATCATGAGACCCCACCACGATCCTGGAAGATCCATTTTATTAACTAAAGTCTTGTTGTTCAGTCACAAAGCCATACCTGACTCTCCATGACCCCTTGGAATGCAACACACAGCCTTGTCTGTCCTTCTCCTCACCTAGGGTCTGCCTGAAATCATAGCCATTGAATGGGTGAAGCTATACAATATTTCCCTCAAGTGAATTCCATTGCTTCTATGAGCTTTTGTTTGTTTTTAGTTATACTTCCTAAGTCCCACTTGACTTCTCATTCCAGTATGTTTTGCTGTAGGTGAGTGATGATCACACCATCATATTAAGGTCATGAAGATGCTGTGTGCATAGTTCATCTGTGTATTCCCACCACCTCTCTTAAGTGCTTCTGCTTCTGTTAAGTCTGTACAATTTATCTCCTTTATTGTGCCCCTGTTTGCATGACATTTTCCCTTGGTATCCCCATTTTTCTTGAAGAGATGTGTAGGCTTTCCCATTCTATTTATTTCCTTTTTTTTTTTCCTTGCAGTAATAAATGAGGAAGGTTTTACCTCTCCTTTTTATTCATTGGGATTCTTCATTCAAATGTGTATAGTTTTCCTTTCTCCCTTTATGTTTAGCTTCTCTCCTCTTCTCTGCTCTTTGTAAGGCCTCATCACTTTGCCATTTTGCTTTTTTTTTTTTTTTTTTTTCTGGAGAATGTCTTGACCACTGCTTCCTGTACAATATCATAAGCCTCCACCCATTGGTCTTCAGGCACTCGGTCTAGCAGATAGAATCTCCTGAATGTGTTTATCACTTCCACTGTACAATCATAAGGGTTTAGATTTTACATGTGTAAAATATATTAACGCACTATTTCATCTAGAGAAATCTTCACCCAAACTTTCATCAAGAAATACAGAGAACTCTATTTGTTATACGAGAAATACATGAAATATAGCTGTTTGATGTTTGACTGTTTAGCTCAAATCTTAATTTCTGAATCCTTGAGAATTCTCTATTTTATGTGTACAAATCTGGAAAAATTTCATACATGAATAATTGAGATTTCATATTTCATATGAGAACATTTCTCCCAATATTTTCAAATTCCACAGAAATTCCACATCTCATAACAGAAGAACTTCATCAACTTTCTTAATGGAAATGTAAAAAAAATTCCATGGCTCAAGCATGAAAATCTGTGGTCAAATTCAATATTGCTTGTAGGAAAATTAATGAAAAAATTTCAAATTTAAATAGATGCTATACAGTATTTCATGAAGGAAATAGAGCACAAAGATTTTCAAATGGGCAATATGAAAAAAATCCATACTTCAGGTGAGAAAACCTGCAGCCATATTTTGATATATGAAATAAATATTTTCATATTTCCTATCAATGAATCTGTATCCAGATTTTCATAACTCTAACGTGAAAAATTTCACATTATATGCAGAAAATTTTGTGTCCATGCTTTCATGTGGGAAGGACAGAGAATTCCATATTTCAAGTCGGAAAAATTGGTCCCTAGATTTGTATATGTGAATAATAGAGAATTTTGTATTTCACATTCTGAAATCTGCATCTAGGTTTTCATATGTGAAAATGAGAATGTCATCTTTTAAGTAGGACTATCTCATTTCAGATGTCTATACTTGAAACAGATAACACCTTCATCAAGAGGCACATTAATTCCTACTTTTCTTCTGTCTTTTGGGTATTATTATTGGGATAATTAAGATTATTCATATCTACCACATATATTTTGTTTTTAGCTTGTGCTTCATCTACGGTTTTATTTCATCATGATTTTCTCTGCACAGAAGTTAAAAAAACAGGGAAACAAGATATAGCTTTGACTTATTCCTTTTCCAATTTTGAACCGGTCAATTGTCCCATGTTCAGTTCTAACTGTTGCATCTTTACTAGCATTCATGTTTCCCAGGAGACAGGTGAAGAATTCTAGTATTCTTATTTCTAAGAATTTTCCAAAATTATTATTTACTTTTATTTATTTATTTATTTTTGGTTAGTGTGTGATTCACAGTGTCCACGTCATTAACAGAGATAATTAAGCAGGTATAAATGATTGTATGGTATCCTTTTGCTTTTTCAATGAAACAGACATCAATTCATATGCAACTCTTATGACTAAATCACTAAATACATATTACTGTGTTTGTTTTTTATTTTATTTTTTTTGGTCATTGCTGCTGTTCTTTTCTCTCTTTTTCAAGTAGTCAAGTACCAACTGGTTATTTCCTATGAACTTGCCATCTAATTCTACAAGAATTAAATTATGTCCATGGCAGTCTCTGACCTTTGACACCCACTGAATGGAGTTAAAACACGAGATCCAAAATCAAACATCTGTACTCTGGGAAAATGTCAGGAATGCTCAAAAAATAGCTAGATATATTGAAATGCTGACTTTTTGAGCCCAATCATGTTGTTATATTTTATGTGGAAAGTTCTGCATTTCTTCATGCTGATGACAATTCCTCATTAAGAGACATTTCCAAAGAGGAAAGAAAAGCGATAACAACAAAATGTGCTTGATTGAATGTTGGAAGTGAAAGTAGTATCAGTTATGAATGTATATATGCAACCTCTTACCAAACAGATTAATTCATCTCAACTAATGTTTTTGTTTTACTATTAAGGAAAAAAGAATAATCGAGCTTGCCAGGCAATCCTGAGAAGTTTCAAGAAGGCTGAAATGTAGGAGGATATGAAATGCACCTCCCTCAATGAATGGATCACAGATAATACTTCTACATGGGCAACATTTCTTCCAGAGCATCAGATAAATATTAGAAGACCCAGGGCACCACAATGTCCCATATGGGTTTCAGAGATATCTGGGAAAGAATTAAGGTGGGAGAAGGAGGATGATAGGAAGCAAGACAAAACCCGAGCCTTGTGGTGGGAGATGCAGAAGCAGGGAAGAGATTTCCAGAATGAGGCAAGCCCCTTCACTAAAAGGCAAATTACTTTGGACTACACGGAAGCAAGGTAAAACAGCTGATGAAATATAATTTGTATAAAGTAAGATTCACACAGACAATGTGTGTCGTTGCCCTATCTGGCTCAAACTGCAATGCAGCTCAACCAGTGTGCATGGGGTCTGGAAGCTGGACACGGGTTTAGAGAGCCATCCTGAGACAGGACTGTTGTTGATTATGTGGAGATGGCCTGGTGGGGCACGTACGAGTAGTTGTGTAGCAGAAAATGCCTTTTGAGCATTCCCAAACTATGAAAGAGGCAGGAACTTACTGTTGTGTCACACTCAGGAGGTACAGCTATCTCTGCAGCCACTCCTCTTCCTGCCTGTTAACACCTACTGCAAGGCAATAGAGAAATACCAGCAGAAGTACCACTCATGCTCCTGCAAACACAGGCTAGACAAGGATCCCATTATGGCCAAATCTCTTCTGCCCATGGCTGATGGCTCCTATTCATAATTGGCACCACCAGGGTTCCAGCACTCCAAACAGCTATACCTTATCCTGTGCTCACCAAAGCAGACCTCAGTTCTCCACAAGTTTCTCAGGGCAGATTCCTTTGGTGACTACATGTGGGGAAGCATAAAAATTATTCCTGAGGCCTAGGGACGAGTCATTATGGAAGAGGATTGGAAATCTTCTAACCATGCTGCAGATTAAATATACATGATTAATGACACAGGCAGTGTATATATAGAATACATCAAAAGATGAGAAGAGGCCAAATGACAGAAAATGCCCAGGCTTAGGCAGCTGTTAGAATCCACAGGAGTTAGAGGACTTTGGAGTCTGAGCTGTCCTTAGATCCAGAGTCCAGTTATCTCCATTTTGGAAAGCTTCCCAAAGAGGTGTAGTTGTCTTCTGGCTCCTACTGGGGACTAAAACACTGGCAGATGAGACACTAGGAAATACGTTTTTATTCTGTTGTTGTATTGAGTTATTTTGTTGTTGGGGCACTATTTTTCTCTTTTCCTTGTTACTACATATTGATTAGGACTTTTAAGAGTATTTCAACCATATTTTTATTTTTTGTATAACTATTTCTACTTTATTTTGGTTTCCTATTTTCTGTGCCTTTTGTTGCTGTTGCATTGCTTCATTTTTTAAAAAAGGTATGCATTTCCATATTAACTGGGATTTTCTGTTATTCTGTGGGAGCTGCATCTAATCTTCTTTTCAGAATTGTATTCTTTATTCTTCAGTGGACCCTGTGCTATGATGTTGGTTTTTACCTTGAGATTTACTTCATTGCTTTCCTTTATTAAACTGTTGTCCTCTGTGCAATGTTTATTGTTTGTGGTACTTTTGATTATATTTTGCCATTTATCTTGCTACTATTTTAATCTCCATCTCTTACTATATCATCTCTTTCTGTGGCTTTCTGAGCATAAGTTGGGCCTGATCTTTTCAGGTGTCAGCACTGAGACAAGAGTCATGGGACATCAGACTACAGTGCATATTACAGGTCTACAGTGCATATTACAGGTCTACAGTGCCTATTAATGGGTGACATTCTCCATGAACCTTCAGCTTAATCTGTGATGCACTACACACAACTGCCTGCACAACCCAGGGCTGATGCCTCACACCACACAACAAGCAAGACAGAAACACAAACCAGTCATCAGCAGATAGACTGCCTAATGTCTGAATAATCTCATCATTCAGTTCAGTTCAGTCACTCAGTCATGTCCGACTCTTTGCGACCCCATGAATCGCAGCACACCAGGCCTCCCTGTCCATCACTGACTGCCAGAGTTCACTCAGACCCATGTCCATCGATCAGTGATGCCATTCAGCCATCTCATCCTCTGTCGTACCCTTCTCGTCCTGCCCCCAATCCCTCCCAGCATCAGAGTCTTTTCCAATGAGTCAACTCTTAGCATGAGGTGGCCAAAATACTGGAGTTTCAGCTTTAGCATCATTTCTTCCAAAGAAATCCCAGGTCTGATCTCTGTCAGAATGGACTTCTTGTATCCCCGTGCAGTCCAAGGGACTCTTGCAGTCCAAGAGTCTTCTCCAACACCACAGTTCAAATGCATCAATTCTTCGGCGTTCAACCTTCTTCACAGTCCAACTCTCACATCCATACACGACCACTGGAAAAACCATAGCCTTGACTAGACGGACCTTAGTCGGCAAAATAATGTGTCTGCTTTTGAATATACTATCTAGGTTACTTTACCAAGATGTCTGGCTCTAGATGAGTGATCACACTATCATGATTATCTGGATCGAGATCTTTTTTGTACAGTTCTTCTGTGTATTCTTGAAACCTCTTCTTAATATATTTTGCTTCTGTTAGGTCCATACCATTTCTGTCCTTTATCAAGCCCATCTTTACATGAAATGTTCCCTTGGTATCTCTAATTTTATTGAAGAGATCTCTAGTCTTTCCCATTCTGTTCTTTTCCTCTATTTCTATGCACTGATCGCTGAAGAAGGCTTTCTTATCTCTTCTTTCTATTCCCTGGTACTCTGCATTCAGATACTTTTATCTTTCCTTCACTCCTTTGCTTTAGCCTCTCTTCTTTCCACAGCTATTTGTAAGGCCTCCCCAGACAGACATTTTGCTTTTTTGCATTTCTTTTCCATGAGGGATGGTCTTGATCCCTGTCTCCTGTACAATGTCACAAACATCATTCCATAGTTTATCAGGAACTCTATCTATCAGATCTAGGCCCTTAATTCTATTTCTCACTTCCACTATATGATAATAAGGGATTTGATTTAGGTCATACCTGAATGGTCTAGCAGTTTTCCCTACTTTCTTCAATTTAAGTCTGAATTTGGTAATAAGGAGCTCATGATCTGAGCCACAGTCAGCTGCCGGTCTTGTTTATGTTGACTGTATCAAGCTTCTCCCTCTTTGGCTGCAAACAATATAATCAATCTGATTTCGGTGTTGACCATCTGGTGAGGTCCATGTGCAGAGGCTTCTCTTGTGTTGTTGGAATTGGTTGTTTGCTATAACCAGTGCATTTTTTTTTTTTTTTTGCAAAACTATATTAGTCTTTGCCAGGCCTCATTCCATATTCCAAGGCCAAATTTGCCTGTTACTCCAGGTGTTTCTTGACTTCCTATTTTTCCATTCCAGGTCCCTATAATGAAAAGGAAATATTTTGGGGGTGTTAGTTCTGAAAGGTCTTATATGGGGAAACAGTGGAAATGGTGCCAGACTAATCCCATAGACACCTACAAATGACATGAACTGACATGGCACCACCATTAGAGAGGGAAGACTCAGCTGCATACTTAAGAACATAGTTGTTAGTCTCTTCCACTCCAACACTCACACTGGTCACTCAACCAACTTTATTGACTTGGAGTGGAGACTTGGACATAACTATAACCCAGCAGACTGGGAAGAAATTTCCATTAACACAGTAAGTAGGGAATTGTGAAGACAGAGAAATATGTTGTGGGCATAGGAACATGATAAAATCTTACAACATAATGAAAGAAAAAATGGGTAGGCTCCCTGAGAAAGATTCAGAAGTTATGGTAGTAAATGTGATAAAAAATTAGAGAAATAGGATAGAGAATAGATGAGAAATTTTTCTGAAGGGCCTAGAAAAATGAATAAGCAACAACAAATAATTACAAACACAAAAACGGGCATTGGTCTATATAGGATAATACACACTCTTGTACTGCTGAAGCCAACATAATTTTGGAAACAATTTATCCTCCATTTAAAAATGAAGTTTAAAAAGAAACACGACTATACTTGTGGCTGATTCATGTTGATGTATGACAAAACTAATACAATATTGTGTAAAGTAATTAACCTCCAGTTAAAATAAATAAATAAATAAATAAATAAACACACACACACACACACACACACACACACACATATATATATATATATGTCAAAAAAAAAAAAAAAAAGAAAGAAAAGAAAAGAAACACAAGCATTCAAAGGCACAAGAGACCTGACAAAGTTAACTGATACTTGTAGGATATTTCACCTAAACACAGCAGAATATATATTTTTCTAACGCCAAAATCAATTATCACCAGAATAAATCACAAACTAAATTTCAAATCAAGCCTTGGTAAATTTAAGATAATGGTAACTGTATCACACTTTTTTTTTTTAACAAAATGCTATGATTTACATAGCATAGTTTGGGGGCAGGGGCTATGAAAACATTAATTCATTTGGCTAACAAATACTCCTCTACGTGGTCAAGAGATCTCTGATAAAATCAGAGAGAAAAAGAAAAGAAAAATTTTAGAGGCAAATAAAACATGATTATCTGAAATTTATATAGCACGCTAAAGCAGTAAAAGAGGGAAGATGATAAAAACTAGAAGACTCTTGAGTGTCCCTTGGACTGCAAGGAGATCCAACCAGTCCATTCTGAAGGAGATCAAACCTGGGATTTCTCTGGAAGGAATGATGCTGAAGCTGAAACTCCAGTACTTTGGCCACCTCATGAAAAGAGTTGACTCATTGGAAAAGACTCTGATGCTGGGAGGGATTGGGGACAGGAGGAGTAGGGGAAAACCAAGGATGAGATTGCTGGATGGCATCACTGACTCGATGGACATGAGTCTGAGTGAACTCCGGGAGATGGTGATGAACAGGGAGGCCTGGAATGCTGCGATTCATGGGTCACAAAGAGTCGGACACGGCTGAGCGACTGAACTGAGCTGAACTGAACACATCTCAAAAAGGAAAAGGAATATATCTAGGCTGTATATTGTCACCCTGCTTATTGAACTTATATGCAGAGTACATCACGAGAAATGCTGGGCTGAAAGAAGCCCAAGCAGGAATCAACATTGCCGGTCAAAATATCAATAACCTAAGATACACACACCACCCTTATGGCAGAAAATGAAGAGGAAGTAAAAAACCTCTTTTTGAAAGTGAAAGAGGACAGTGAAAAAGTTGGCTTAAATCTCAACATTCAGAAAACAAAGATCATGGCTTCTGATCCCACCATTTCAAGGCAAATAGATGGGAAAAAGTGGAAACAGTGTCAGACTGTATTTTGGTTGTCTCCAAAATCACTGCAGATGTTGATTGCATCCATGAAATTAAAAGACGCTTACTCCTTGGAAGAAAAGTTATAACCAACCTAGATAGTATATTGAAAAGCAGAGATATTACTTTGCCAGCAAAGGTCTGTCCAATCTAGACTATTATTTTACCAGTGGCCATGTATGGATGTGATAGTTGGGCTGTGAAGAAAGCTGAGCTCTGAAGAATTGATGCTTTTGAACTGTGGTTTTAGAGATAACTATTGAGAGTCCTTTGGACTGGAACAAGATCCATCTAGGCCATCTTAAAGGAAATTAGTTCTGGATGTTCATTGGAAGGACTGATATTGAAGCTGAAAGTACAATACTTTGGCCATCTAATGCGAAGAGTTGACTCATGGGAAAAGACCTTGATGCTGGCAGGGATTGAAGGCAGGAGGAGAAAGAGACAACAGAGGATGAGATGGCTGGAAGGGATCACCTACTCGATGGACACGTGTTTGATTGAACTCTGGCAGTTGGTGTCAGACAGGGAGGCCTGGCATGGTGTGATTCATGGAGTCTCAAACAGTCAGACACCACTGAGTGACTGGACTAAACTGAACTGGACTGAATTGAACAACATTGTAAGTAATCAACATGACTTTAAATTGAAAGCATTTAAAGAACTAAGAAAAAGCAGTAAAAATTCCCCAAAGTGAATAGAAGATAAAACGATAAAAATCAGAGCATAAATTAAAGAAAAGAAATTCTGAAAAATCAGCCAAAATCAGGATCACTAAAAGGAGTCTCCTGGATAGGATAAACAAAATAGATGAATCATGGTCCAGACTTATCAAGAAAGAGAAAAAGACAGACACTTAAATCAATCAATTTGGCAGGACAAAGGATGGCATTATAACAGATACCACAGAAATAACAAAGAAGCATAAGAGAGTACAGCAAACAATTATGTCAATAAAATGGAGAACCTGAAACCCATGGACAAATGCTCAGAAATTCAACTAAGAAGAAACGCAAAATAATAATAGAGCAATTGCAAGCACTAATATTGAAAATGTGCTGAAAATTTTACAGTGGACAAAATTAAAGCCAGATGCAAATTTTGTGAACCAGTCAGAGAACTGCTAACACATGCACTTCTAAAACTCCTCTATAGTTCTAGATTGGAAGGAAAACCCACAAACACTTTGTACAAGGTCACAATCACCCTGATACTAACACTGAAGAAAAAAAAAAAAAACAAACAGAAAAAGAAAGTTAGAGACCAGTACCACATAGATAAACAGAGGCAAACATCCTTAGCAAAATACAAGCAAAAATATCCACCAATGCCTTAAAAAGATTGAACTCCATTAGCTAGTGGGAGGTTTATCCCATATATGGAAACATTATTCAGTGGCTGCCTATCAATGTACAGTGAAGGAATGAAACAGTATAATCACCTCAATAGATGCTGAAAGATCTTTAATATAATCCAACAAGTGTTTGTGAAAATAACTCTCCAAAAACTGAACATTCAAAAAATTACCTCAACTTAAGAAAGACACACAAATCAAAACTACAGTGAGGTATTACCTCACTTCATTAAAAAAAACTCCGTCATTAAAAAACAAAAAAGAAAGAAAACAAACACAAAAATCTACAACAAGGGACTGCTCCACTGGTCCAATGGCTAAGATACCATGATCACAAAGCAGGGTTGATCCTTGGTCAGGGAATTAGATTGCACGTGCAGTGAATGAAGTTGTAACAAGCAAATAAATAAGTAAATGTGTGTGTGTGTGTGTGATTGTGTATGTGTGTGTGTATGCATGCATACATATATGTATATATATGTGATTGCATAATAGTATATGAAGGAAATGGTGTGGAGAAAAGAGAACCCTCCTGCCCTCTTGCACTGTTGTTAGGAGTACAAATGAATACTGCCACACAGCCAAACAGTATGGAAGTTCTTTAGATAATCAGGTTTAAAACTACCATTTAACCCAACAATCCCACTATTTGGGATATATCCCAAAAAAAAAAAAAAAAAAAGAAAGAAAGAAAAAAGAAAACCTTAATGTAAAATAGATATGTATGCCAATAAACACTGCAACACCTTTTAGAGCAGCCAGTAAAGGGAAACAAACTCAGTGTCCATCAAACAAAGAGTGGATAAAGAAGTTATGGTACATATAAAGTATGGAAAATTACTCACTCATTAAAAGGAACAAAGTTGGAGTATTTGCATTGGTGCAGATGAATCTAGAGCCTATTAAACAGCGAAATAATTAAAAAACAGAAAGACCAATACTGCATATTAATGCATATAAGTGGAATCTAGAAAACGGTTGCTGAAGAACACATTTGGAGAGTACGAAGAGATGCAGTCATAGAAACAGTGGACACAGTGTGGGAAGGCGAGAATGGAATGGATTGAACAAATTGCACTGACATATGTAACATACCAAGTATGCAGTAGATAGCTAGTTCTATGGAGTGCTCCAGGGGAGTGGGTTGTGTGGTACAAGAGGAGGCCCAAGAGAGAGATGGGAGGACTGCTCAAAAGGAAGGCTCAGCCATATTTACTAACAACTGATGTTTTCTTTTATTTTTTGCTGGGCAGCAGAAAAAAACACAGCAAAAAAAGAAAGAAACAAACAAACAAACAGAGCATTGTAAGTTAATTATACTCCACAATCTTAATTGTTTTGCTTCATGTGAAGAAAGAAAACTAGCCCTTGGCTAAGTTGTGCAAGTAACAGGTTAAGCCTCACAGTGGGTGTCAAGTAAAATATGTACACAAGACTTCTTTAGTATGTATAGACAAAGCCCCCCCCCCACAAAAAAAAAAAACACACAAGTCCAGAGCTAAGTTAGCCAGAATATATTCAGTCTCTACACTTGTGCCCTTTTGCTTCACTAATTTGTCAGTTGCTAAAAGTAAAGAGGGAGTTTCTAAAAGTAAAGTAAACATATATAGTTATATGTTTTCATAAATTAATGTCACTAATTTATGAAACCGTGAATCCCTCAAGTTTTAATAAGTAATACCAGACCTTCGACTATAGAACTATGCTAAGTATGAATTAGCAAACATAGGTTGAAACAGAAGTGGTGTACAAGAATCCGTTGAATTGTAATTCTAGAATGTGTGTTACTGACTGGGAAAAATGCATAGCCCCGAAGTGGTGATGTTTTCTTCCTCAGGCCTTTCATAATAAGAAGGGTTTAATCATGAGGAGCAACTTTTCATGTGTTGTGAAAAGACTACTCTGACGAAGAATAGGAGGATCCAGATTTTACAGAAGTTTTGGTACAACCATCAGGTATGGAGAGTACCAGGGTCCAGCCCCTGTTGGATCCAGGGCAACCTCAGGAGGACAACATCGGCGACTGGAAAGAGATTTATAGATATAGAAAGAGATGAAGAGGTAATATTGCAGTAAGAAAATAGAGGAGTGAAAGAGACTGATATTCCTTGATTTACACAGAAAGCCCATAAAGTCCAGACAAGGGACTTGCAGTGTTCACGTAAGCCACAGGCACCCTCTTGAGTAGCAGAAAGTGCCCCACCTTGGGCACGCTCTCACATGGGTCTTAGAAGCCCAGGCAGAAAAGTGAACTCACAGGTCCCCTGCACTCCAGGGTGTCAGTCTGAAAACAAAGAGAAAGAAATAATGACATGGGGAGACCAAGCTTCAGTGAGTGAGGCCCAAAACTTTATTTTCCAGAGGAGCTTATATACATTGAGCTGTACATAGAAAATAATGGAAGATGCAGAGTC
The DNA here is from genome assembly GCF_016772045.2 of Ovis aries. Lineage (NCBI taxonomy): Eukaryota > Metazoa > Chordata > Mammalia > Artiodactyla > Bovidae > Ovis > Ovis aries. The sequence goes on along the minus strand of NC_082741.1, from coordinate 12,194,848 downwards.
ATACAGTGTCAGCAGCCCTGACCCTTATTAAGACCAGGCTTTCATTCTGCATTCCTTCCAACATACAAAGGTCTCAGGTGATTTACATCATCTTCTGGCCAGAAGGCCTGCTAACATTTTTATGACCCTTTCTGATAATGATTAGTCAACCAGAAAACTTATGTTCTCCAAAGATGATTTTTCTAAAGTCAGGCACCAGTCTCTGAAAGCACTAGATAAGGTTACATTCCTATAGGGTAAGGGTGAAGTGGGCTATACCATGGAAAGAATGTCTGATGTGGTTAAATCAAAGTCTACAACTTGTTTTTCCCACATACCACTATACTAGTTAATGTATATTCTTAAAGACATAATGGGTAAGGGATATGGAAACGTAGCAGGAAGTATTGGCTCAACAATGAAACCCTCCACCAATATTATTCTAATAACTTCTTAACTCCCCACAAGGCTCTGTATTTTTAAATTATAGGCTTCATGTGCTTCTCACGGTTGGGAGGCCATGAACAATCGCATGCCTAGCTTCAGGAGTCTGAACAAACCTGTCAGGCTAGCTAGAAAATCATCAGAGGGGTTTAGATTGGAACACTCTTATAATGCCCAGGATAATTATTAACTAAAGCTCTAAGTTGTTTCCTTCAGATAAAGGTGGTCGGGGATAGCACCCTGTTAATGCTAGATGTGTTGGTGAAAGACATGAAATAATAAAACAGACAGTTTCTTGTTCTGGGGTAGGTGCTTGAGCACGTCCAGGGGATCCCTTGTGTCCTGATCTGCCTTGCCCATCAGGTCTCTCCACATGACCTTGACATGGGTGGGATTGATCCAGGGAGTCCCTTGAGTCCTGATTCCGCCTTGCCCATTAGGCCTCTCCCGCCTGACTTTGTCATGGGTGGGATCTCCCATGCTGTATCCTGGCAGGATAGTGTCTGAATATTATGGTTAACAAAAGAAAAACTGGACACCTCAAGTGAATAGATTGAGATATTTTCTACCGATGGGAAGATGCAAAAATCTGGGCTCCTTGAAATAATTTCTTTGATAAGCACCTTAATTAGGGCTAGTAACTATTGTTTCTGTCTCAAGTCAGTTCTTTGGGCAACACTGCTGGCAGCTGAAGTAACTTAGGACTTGATAGTGGGAAACCATTTCATCAAGAGTTGCCCCAGGTTTCACATTTATGGATGGTTGCAATGGTTTATTACTTGATGACTGCAGCATCCTTTGTTTACTGATATGGCTGGTAAATTTATTGGTTCATTGTGTGCTCTATTCTCTACCACCTGAGAAAAAGTTGCAATCTATATAAAGATTCTTATACTCTCACAGAAGGTGACTATGTGCTTCTATCTCAACAGGACATACAGAGTGTGGACTATCACTTCAGTTCAGTTCAGTCTCTCAGTCATGCCAGACTCTTTGCAGCCCCATGAATCACAGTACGGCAGTCCTCCCTGTCCATCACCAACTGCTGGAGTTCACTCAGACTCACACCCATAGAGTCAGTGATGCCATCCAGCCATCTCATCCTCTGTCATCCCCTTCTCCTTCTGCCCCCAATCCCTTCCATCATCGGAGTTTTTTCCAATGAGTCAACACTTCGCATGAGGTGGCCAAAGTATTATAGTTTCAGCTTTAGCATCATTCCTTCCAAAGAAATCCCAGGGCTGATCTCCTTCAGAATGGACTGGTTGGATATCCTTTCAGTCCAAGGGACTCTCAAGAGTCTTCTCCAACACCGCAGTCCAAAAGCATCAGTTCTTCAGCACTCAGCCTTCTTCACAGTCCAACTCTGACATCCATACATGACCACTGGAGAAACCATAGCCTTGACTAGATGGACATTAGTCGGCAAAGTATTGTCTCTGCTTTTGAATATACTATCTAGGTTGGTAATAACTTTTTTTTTTCCAAGGATAAGTGTCTTTTAATTTCATGTGTGGCAATCCCCATCTGCAGTGATTTTGGAGCCCAGAAAAATAAAGTCTGACACTCTTTCCACTATAATTTAGTCCATACCTAAAGTGCCGTGAAAATACCTAATACAGGTTTAGCACAAATCCCAACGAGACAGGAAACTGAAAGCAAAATATAAATTTGAAGAGCACGACTAGAAAGACTTGAATCAAGGAAGGGTAAAATAGATTTATATAAGTAAATTTAAAATTATGTGCCTACAGTGATATATTCAAATAGGCATATATATGCATACTGTGTACATATTTATCTCTACTCATACACACACACAGATATATTTCCATAAGTATCTGAACTTCTCTGCAATATTCTCAAAAAAAAAAAAGAGTATTCACATGATGGCATAACTCAAGTCTTAGTATTTTCAATCAACCAAATATATTCTATGAAAATAAAGAAACAGAGCCAAAATTTAAAAATGGGATAAATGCTTGCAAATTTGTTAATGTATGGAAAATTAAACAAGACATTCCTAAAGAACCAATATTGTAAAGTGTCAGTCACATGGAAAGATAGGTAATTTTCTGAGGTGAATGTAAATAAAGCACTTTTAGCAAATCATCAGATCCTGCAAAAGTACATACCTGAATTTATATACCTCCAGAAAAATATATACTGCTGCCTATAGACAGCAGAATTATGTACCTAAACTGTCGACATATACATATGCACGTATAGGCATTGCAGTATATAGATATATACATATACGTATATTTAAAATTATGTGCCTACCATGATATGTTCAAATAGGCGTATATATGTATACTGTGTAAATATTTATCTCTACTCATAAACACACACACACATAAGCAGGGTGACAATATACATACTTGACATACTCCTTTTCCTATTTGGAACTAGTCTGTTGCTCTATATCCAGTACTAACGTTTGCTTTCTGACCTGCATATGTGTATTTTCATCTCTTTCAGAATCTTCCATTGTTTATTTGATCCACACAGTCAAAGGCTTTGGCATAGTCAATAAAGCAGAAATAGATGTTTTGTTTTGTTTGTGTTTTTGTTTTTTCCTGGAACTCTCTTCCTTTCCCCATGATCCAGCAGATGCTGGCAATTTGATCTCTGGTTCATCTGCCTTTTCTAAAACCAGCTTGAACATCTGGAAGTTCGTGGTTTACATATTGCTGAAGCCTAGCTCGGATAATTTTGAGCATTACTTTACTAGTGTACCAGATGAATGCAATTATGCAGTAGTTTGAACATTTTTTGGCATTGTGTTTCTTTAAGATTGCAATGAAAACTGAGCTTTTCCAGTCCTGTGGCCACTGCTGAGTTTCCCATATTTGGTGGCATATTTGGTGCAGCAATTTCACAGCATCATCTTTCATGACTTGAAATAGCTCAGCTGGAATTCCATCACTTCCAGTAGCTTTGTTAGTAGTGACACTCTCCAATGCCCACTTAACTTCACATTCCAGGATGTCTGGTCCTAGGTGAGTGATCCCGCCATCATGATTATCTGGATCATGAAGTTCTTCTTTGTACACTTCTCTTGTGTATCCTTGCCACCTCTTCTTATATCTTCTGCTTCGATTTGGTCCATACCATTTCTCTCCTTTATCGAGCCCATCTTTGCTTGAAATGTTCCCTTGGTATCACTACTTTTCTTGAAGAGATTCCTTCTCTTTCCCATTCTGTTGTTTTCCTCTATGTCTTTGCATTAATCACTGAGGAAGGCTTTCTCATCCTTTCTTTGTTTGGAACTCTGCATTATGTACTTATATCTTTCCTTTTCTGCTTTGCTTTCTGATTCTCTTCCTTTCACAGCTATTTGTAAGGCCTCCTTAGATAGCTATTTTGCTTTTTTGCATTTCTTTTCTGTGGGGACTGTCTTGATCCTTGTCTCCTGTACAATGTCACAAACCTCCGTCCATAGTTAATCACGAACACTGTCTATCAAATCTAGTCCCTTAAGTCTATTTCTCTTTCGACTATATAATCATAAGGCATTTGATTTAGGTCTTACATGAATGGTCTAGTGGTTTTCCCTAATTTCTTAAATTTAAGTGTATTTGACAAAGAAAGAGTTCATGATGTGAGCCACAGTCAGCTACCATCCATGTTTTTGCTGACTGTACAGATCTTCTCCATCTTTAGCTGGAAAGAATAGAATCAATCTGATTTCGGTGTTCACCATCAAGTCAGGTCCATTTGTAGAGTCTTTTCTTGTGTTGTTGGAAGAGGGTGTTTGCTATGAGCAGTGCATTCTCTTGGCAAAACTCTGTTAGTGTTTGGCGTGTTTCTTTCCATATTCCAAGGCCAAACTTGCGTGTTACTATGTTTCTTCAGTTCCTACTTTTGCATTCCAATCCCCTATAATGAAAATGATATATTTTGGGGGTGTTAGTTCTAAAAGATCTTGTAGGTCTTCATATAACTGTTCAACTGCATCTTCTTCATGGCTACTAGTTGGGGCCTAGACTTGGATTACTGTGATATTGAATGGTTTTCCTTGGAAATGAACCGAGATCATTCTGTCGTTTTTTAGATTGCATTCAAGTACTGCACTTTGGACTCTGTTGTTGACCATGATGGCTACTCCATTTCTTCTAAGGGAATCCTGCCCATAGTAGTAGATAAAATGGTCATCTGAGTTAAATTCACCCATTCCAGTCCATTTTAGTTTGCTGATTCCTAGGACATTGATGTTCACTTTTGCTATCTCCTGTCTGAACCCTTCCAATTTACCTGATGGACCTGATATTCCAGGATCATATGCAATATTGCTCTTTACAGCATTGGATCTCACTTCTATCACCAGTGACATCTACAACTGGGTATTGTTTTTGCTTTGACTTCATCCCTTCTTTCTTTCTAATGTTATTTCTCCACTGATCTCCAGTAGCATATTGGGAACCTATGAACACGGGGAGTTCACCTTTCAGTAACCAATCATTCTGCCTTTTCATACTGTTCATGGGCTTCTCAAGGCAAGAATACTGAAGTAGTTTGCCATTCCCTTTTTGGTGGACCACATTACCTCCATCATGACCACCCATCCTGGTTGGCCCCACATGGCATGGCTTAGTTGCACTGAACTAGACAGGGCTGTGGTCCATGTGATCAGATTGGCGAGTTGTTTGTGATTATGGTTTCAGTGTGTCTGCCCTCTGATACCCTCTCACAACACCTAGCGTCTTACTTGGGTTTCTCTTACCTTAAACTTGGGGTACCTCTTGACGGGTGCCCCAGTAAAGCACAGCTGCTGTTCCTTACCTTGGACTAGGGATATCTCCTCACAGCCATCCCTGCTGACCTTGATGGTGTAGTAACTCACTTGGCCCTCCTGTGCCCATGCAGCCACCACTCTTTAGACTTAATTCTTTCTCTGTCTCAGGTATTCTACTGTTGGCTCCACCAGGGTGTTGTTAATCTTCATTAATGCATTGATTATTACTGATTGAATCTTCTTTATTTCTTCTAGATCCATAGTAAACATGTTTATTGCTTCTCATTTCAGGCCTCCAGTGTATTTACCAGCAACATTACATAGCTTTCAAAATTTTGGTCATGTTTACTGTCATTACCCTGAATTCTTTTTCAAGAAGACTTTCTATCTAGTCTTCTTTTGTTTGTTTTTGTGGGTTTTTATCAGTTATCTTCACCAGCTGCATGTTTCTCTCCCATTTCATTCTGTCTCGATTGCTGTGGTTTGGGTCCCTTTTCTGCAGGCCGGAGGGTTATGGCTTCACTTTGTTGTGGAAACTGTCCTTTGTGGGTGGGGTGGATCCAGGGACTTGTCAAGGTTTAATGCTTTGTGGAATTTGTGTCTGTGTAGAGGCAGGCAGATCTGTACCTCTTCTCTCTGAAGTGCAATGAATTGTCCATGGATTGTGCTTTGGGGTGTTTGTGGGTTTTCTATGGCTTCATGCACCCCCTTTAATAATATTCACAGTTGTGTTTCTCTTTTGCTGGAGAATAGCTGTGGGTTCTCTTGTACTGAATGCTGGCTCAAGTGTTGAGATGGCTTTCCATGTAGAGATGGAAACTCTGGGTTGTGTGTGTGTCCTTTAATGTTCTGAGGTAGGGAATTCAATGTTGATCTAAAGTTCTGGAATCGATGTCTTGACCTCTGGGTTTCTGTCTCCAGGTTACAGTAGCATCAAAAAGCCACATGCACACAATACAGAAGATGAATCCCCAGGTTAATGGTGACAAAACTCTCCTCATCCTAAAAGAAGCAAAGGGATTCACAGAGTTCCAGCGAGCAGAGAAAAGGGAGGAGGGAGAAAGAGGTGTCTAGGAGGAGATAGGAGAGGGTTAAAAGGGGAGAGAGCAATCAATTCAGGAAACAAATCCATAAGTGAAATCAGATCGTAAAGATTTTGTTCCTAAGATTACAACATTGATGACAATTTTTCCAAAGCAAAAGCTAAGAACCAAAAATAAAATTGTTAGACTCATTTAGTGTAAAAAGGAAATGGAGGTGAAATTCATTCTTATATATAAAAGAAGTGTTTAAAAAATAGCTGTATTTTTGGAAAGGTAACAATAGTTAACAGAAATAACACTTTAGGATATAATAAAGGATTAACATTGCTAAAATTTTAAGAAATCATATAGAAATAGATCTCAGAATTTCAAAGAAATTTTATGCTTTTTTATGGCAGTACTGTATCAGATAGTCCCTTCCTGAAGTGTTTTCTTGTTGTCAAAGGCCAGTGTTGTCCCTCAATTCAACAGTCTCAGCATTACTTGCAGACTTATTCAGTTGAACCTGCCACTTCTGTTTTGGTTTATGCTTCTTTATTCATATTCCCTTATTTTATTTGAAAGCCTCTCCATGTCTGGTTTTCAACATGATACGAGGGTATGATAGCCTCTTATTTGACGTGTTTACTCTTTTGGCAGTTAGGTGGAACACTGAAAACAAATAACACAGGGATATGTAGGGGTGCTTGAGGTGGATTGATCACATTGGGCTTGCCACTGACAAACGTGACATGTTGTTCCTGGGTCCACCCTGCTCAGCCTCCCACTGATACATGAGGGCACTGCCCCAAGTGGGCCCATTGTTTCACATACTCCTCAGGAAATCAGACACTTAGGTGCTCTGCAGGGGCTCTGACTATGTTTGGCTCTCTGCTTTGTGCTCTACCCTAGTCCAAAATCTCAGGTGACTGGTTGGAGGGCAAGACCAAGTCCTAGGTGTGCTGTGCCTCTTATGCAGCTTGGTCACTTATGCAGTCCTCAGCCACTAAGTTTGCTGTCTGTGCAAGAGCACACATTCTCAAATGCTCCTTGTGTCTCCTCAGGGTAACTGACCCCAGGCTGGCCTTGTGAACTGTCCATGAACCCAGGAATTCATCATTAGCAACTGTTAACCAACTTAGAGTAGGGGGTGTCTCTGGGACCAAAATACCAGTGACCTATTTCCTTCTGCCTCTGGCAGTCGTACACATTCCTGTCTCCCTCCGTGGAAGAAAGGGTCTTAATTAGAAGCCTGCTCGGTCTCCTTTGGTATTTTCGAGCGCACAGTCTTCTGCTCTGTGACTGTGCCTTGGTTCAATATATGGCCTTAGAGCCTTCTCGCAGTAAATGTCCTTCCTAAAATGTCTCTCTAGTATTCCCATTGTTTGTGTTTCGATGTCACCTTAGGTTCATCAGAGTGTCCTCAGGGCACTGAAGCCTAGTTCTAACCATAGCATTGTTGGAGATTGCGAGTGAAGTGACATAAAAGATAAGACACACATAAGAGACAGACACCACTCTGGCCAGAGGAAAAATAATAACTGTGCAAGCAAGCAGGGTTGTGGTTTACTTTAATATAGCCCCCCTGAGTAGAATTCCAAACAGTATGACCAAGCCTTTTCAGTATAGCACATGTGCATAAATGTTATCATACAGCAAAAGGGAATGAAATTTCTGTTCACTGCAGTCTTCCAGAGCCTTCCTCCTTCTTCTTATCACAAGAAGGGAATGTTCCCTCATTTGCAAGGGACCATTAAACTCAAGGTTGTGTCCAGACTCCTTGGCAGAACACCTCATTTGCAAGCATGTTCAGCCCACTCAGAGAGCCCCGCCTGCGGGCACATCCCCACTTTCCCTATTATGACTGCATTAACCCTTCACAGGCCTCCCTCCCAGGCTGCAATGTATGATACTGGACGAAACATCTGAACCACTTCTCGGGTAGTAATTGCATTTATTGGCATAACCTGTGTTTCTGTTCTTTTTCTCCTCTTTCTGTTTCTTCCCCCACTGACACTTATGAGAGGGTGTTTCTTATTTTGTGTAAATGTCTCCTCTTTTACGACTCCCTCTCCAACAAGGGTCTCGATGCCTAAAATCTTTTCTACCCTCACGTCTCTTATTTTGTCCTACCTCATTTTGAAGAGACTTGTTTTCCTTTCTCGGTTTCTAGGGCTTATCAATATCGTTCACAAATTGATTTCTTGTGCTGTCGATCCTTTGATGGATTTGTGTGCGAGAAAGTGGAGAGTGCCTCCTATTCCTCTAACATTATGAGACCCCCACCACAACCCTGGGAGATCCATTCAATTAACTAAAATGTTGTTATTGTTTAGTCACAACAGCATTTCTGACTCTTTTTGATACTTTGGGTGCAATACACAAGGCCTATCTCTCTCACTATCACTCAGGGTCTGCCTGAGATCATGTCCATTGAATGGGTGAAGCTATACAGCCATCTCCTTCTCTCTCACCCATGTCTCCTCTTGATTTGTTCGTTTGCTAAGAATGAGTGTCTTTTCTAATGAGTCAGTTCTTTGCTCAGGTGGTCAAAGCTTTGGGGAAAGTTTTGAATCAAAGCTCAGGTGCTCAACTTCAACATCAGTGATTCTAGTGCCTCTTAAGTGTTGAATTCCTTCATGTTTGACTGACTTGATCTTCTTGCAATCCAATAGGCTCACACAAGTCATCCCCAGCAGAGCAGTTTGGTGTTCTCACATCTGTACATGTCAACTGGAAAGACCACAAATGTGACTCTATGTGCCTCTATTGGTCAAGCCATGTCTTCACTTTTTAACTTGCTCTCTAAATTTGTGAGAGTTTTTCTTCCAGGAAGCAATTGGCTTCTAATTTTATAGCCACGTTTACCATGGTGAATGGTGAGCCACAAAACTTGGCTGTGAATTTAGAGCCACAAAAAAGGAAATCTATCACCATTTCTGCCATTTCCACTTCCATTTTCCATGAAGTGCTGGGACCAGATGCCATGATCTTATTTGTGTAATACTGAGAATCTAAATGTACTGTTTACCCTATGCTTTTCTATCAACTTTGAGGATTATTGTATTCTTGTACCTTAGTTTTCCCTCAATGTTTTGAATAACAAATCATTTTCTAAGAGTATTATAAGATAATAGTTACTCATTATATATAATACTGCTGGTTTTAAGGCTCCTGCTGGAGCACTCATGCTATGCTTCTTTGAAAACTGAGTAAAATGTTGACAAAATACACAGCCTATAATCTATTTATCCATTAATATAATATTTTGAACCTGTTCCTGTTATCTAGTTAGATTTTCTCTAATGTGACAACTACAAAAATACAGAGGAGGACAAGGAACAAGAGATAGGATGTTGAGGGGAGCAGGAAGCTGAACCCCTGTGGCATGAAGTGAGAGAAATTTTGATCATCAATGATTTCTATTGAAATATTTGGTACTGGAAGTTTAAACTAATGAAAGAACATTTTACATACTGAATGATGGAGAAGTGATTTTGATGTACACATCCTACAATTTCAAAGTTCAGCTAACCAGAAGAGCCTGACTACGATCTATGCACAATGCACCAGGCATTTGTTTCACCCATTAAGTGGGTAGCTGCTATCCCAAATCCAGCTAGGTGACATTGTGCATGTGGTTCCAACATGTTCCTATGTTACTACAGACTTGAATAAAATTGTACTCAACGTGAGGAGAGCAACAGTTTTCCTTGAACAATATCTCTAAGTAAGTGTAAGTTGCAATTTTATGGGCTCAACGTGTCCTCATAAGTCAGAACCCATATTTTATTACAGAAAGAATACTGGAAGATGAGCTAGACTAAAGGAGAGCCTTTCAGCAACAGGATCTGAATTATTCAGCCAAAAAGTTATTCAGTAATGATGAGGATCCCAAAAAAATTCATTTAAGATCTTGGGAGCAAGCAAGAGTTTGGCCACCTAAATAAAGTTGCCTAAAATTATATTTGACATATATGCATACATACACACATGTGTGTGTATAAAAAAAAGTACAGTAGTTTTTTTTTTTTTTTTTCCTGTTAGGTATAACAGCAATGGAAAAAATTCAAACTCAAATGTAGAATGGTTCAAAAGTCTACTCAGTTGTTGAACATATGTAAGTGGAAATATTTCAAAATATGTTTTCTTGGCTACATGTAAAGTATGTGGGCTCTTTATATCACTCCCGTCCCTGCTTTTAATAAATATCTACCAAATTTAAAATGTTTGTCCAGTTTTAATGGCAAAAATATACATATAGAAATATACATGTACATATATATGTATATATATATACACACACACACACGTATGTACAAACAACTATCTAAAATAGACAAATATGTTTCCAGAATATTAAATATTGATATCAAGCTTAGATCTCAGAGTTATTTCCAACTTCATGCTCCATCTCAGCAGGAAATAGCCAAAGTTGTTACTCACTCAAACACTCCAATACCTGGGAAACTTTAAAAAGAAATCAAACCTGCAACTGAGATTTTCAGTCACATTTATGATCAAGCTCTAAGTCCATCACTTTATTTCCTTTCTTGTTCTAAGCAGCCCCTTCTTAAGATTGAAAAATATGAAAACCAAGAGAGAGAGGTAGGAGATTAGAGACCTCCTCTTGTTTCAAGGGTAGGTTTTGTTTGTTTGTTTGCTTGTTTAGTATAAATGTATTTAATTTATTGGAGGTTAATTACTTTACAATATTTTATTGGTTTTGCCATACATCAACATGAATCCGCCACAGGTATACACATGTCCCCATCCTGAACCCTCCTCCCCTGTCCCTCCCCATACCATCCCTCTGGGTCATCCCAGTGCACGAGCCCCAAGCATCCAGTATCATGCATTGAACCTGGACTGGTGATTTGTATCATATATGATATTACACAAGTTTCAATGCCATTCACTCAAATTACCCCACCTTCTCCCTCTCCTAGAGTCCAAAAGACTGTTTTATACCTCTGTATCTCTTTTGCTGTTTCACATACAGGGTTATCGTTACCGTCTTTCTAAATTCCATGTATATGCATTAGCATACTGTCAGTTAGCATACTGTCAGAAACAACCCGTCAGATGATTGAGTTTTTGCACAGAAGCGAGCAGACCCAAGTTTGCTTGGATAAAAGTACTGAACATTAAGAATGTGTATATAGAAGGATGATAAACCACTTTTATTTCAGAAACAGATTTATTGATGTGATCTTTCTGTGTAAACGTTAAAAATGAGGATTTTCAGGTTTCATGGTTTTGGTTACTATTTCTGTAAGCAGTCTGTATTTTAAATTGTTGCTGAAGTACACACCGGTTGAAGAGTGCTCTTCAATTGCTAGGAGATCAGTGACTTAATGACGTCACAGCTTTCTGACTTTGATAACCACTGTGCTGGTCTAGAGAGTTTCTCTCTGTAGGCTAACCAAGGGGCATTGGAAATTGCAGTGTGTAAAATCAGACAAATAAGAGAAGTATCTGAAGAAAATTTCTCTGAGATGGTAGATATTTCTTCAGAAATTCAAGATGGGCCTCCTAAGGATGAATCAACTGGTTCAGGAACGTCCATTATATCTTCTTTGTATGAATATACACTTACTGGGGACTCGGTTTTGAGGTTTGTGATGGAAGAATATGCTTTTCAGGCTTTGTCTGAAGAACTTGTGATAAAAAGGCCACACTACACATTCTGTCTCTGAAACACATGAGCTGAATTATTTTCTTTCACTCAAATTTCCACAAAAACTTTGGAGTGGAAGTGATCAGTTTGAATCAATTTGGCGGGATGAGAGTAGCAGTTGTATAGTGATCAACGAAGAACTCTTTAAGAAAGAAGTCTCGGAAAGAAAAAGGACCTTCAGAATATTTGAAATAAAGTGTATGAAAAGTTTAGTTCGACCTCTTAACTTGATAGGTTTAGTAAAAAGTGACAAACTTTTCAAAGTTCTGCTTCACTACCTGGCTTTCTGGAAGAAGAAAACAATGTCTATCTTTAGAGTGAGGTATTCCAAAACTTTCAGTTATTGGCAAAATGTAAGATTAAATTATGTGACCCACACACATATGGACACCTTATCTTTGACAAAGGAGGCAAGAATATACAATGGAGTAAAGACAATCTCTTTAACAAGTGATGCTGGGAAAACTGGTCAACCACTTGTAAAAGAATGAAACTAGATCGCTTTCTAACACCGCACACAAAAATAAACTCAAAATGGATTAAAGATCTAAATGTAAGACCAGGAACTATAAAACTCCTAGAGGAGAACATAGGCAAAACATTCTCAGACATAAATCACAGCAGGATCCTCTATGATCCACCTCCCAGAATTCTGGAAATAAAAGCAAAAATAAACAAATGGGATCTAATTAAAATTAAAAGCTTCTTCACAACAAAGGAAAATATAAGCAAGGTGAAAAGACAGCCTTCTGAATGGGAGAAAATAATAGAAAATGAAGCAACTGACAAACAACTAATCTCAAAAATATACAAGCAACTTATACAGCTCAATTCCAAAAAAATAAACGACCCAATCAAAAAATGGGCCAAAGAACTAAATAGATATTTCTCCAAAGAAGACATACGGATGGCTAACAAACACATGAAAAGATGCTCAATATCACTCATTATCAGAGAAATGCAAATCAAAACCACAATGAGGTACCACTTCACACCAGTCAGAATGGCTGTGATCCAAAAATCTGCAAGCAATAAATGCTGGAGAGGGTGTGGAGAAAAGGGAACCCTCCTACACTGTTGGTGGGAATGCAAACTAGTACAGCCACTATGGAGAACGGTGTAGAGATTCCTTAAAAAATTGCAAATAGAACTGCCTTATGACCCAGCAATCCCGCTGCTGGGCATACACACCAAGGAAACCAGAATTGAAAGAGACACATGTACCCCAATGTTCATTGCAGCACTGTTTATCATAGCCAGGACATGGAAACAACCTAGATGTCCATCAGCAGATGAATGGATAAGCAAGCAATGGTACATATACACAATGGAGTATTACTCAGCCATAAAAAAGAATTCATTTGAGTCAGTTCTGATGAGATGGATGAAACTGGAGCCGATTATACAGACTGAAGTAAGCCAGAAAGAAAAACACCAATACAGTATACTAACACATATATATGGAATTTAAAAAGATGGCAATGACGACCCTGTATGCAAGACAGGAAAAAAGACACAGATGTGTATAATGGACTTTTCGACTCAGCGGGAAAGGGAGAGGGTGGCATGATTTGGGAGAATGGCATTCTAACATGTATACTATCATGTAAAAATTGAATCTCCAGTCTATGTCTGACGCAGGATACAGCATGCTTGGGGCTGGTGCATGGGGATGACCCACAGAGATGTTGTGGGGAGGGAGATGGGAGGGGGGTTCATGTTTGGGAACCCATGTAAGAATTAAAGATTTTAAAATTTAAAAAATAAAAAACTAAAAATTAAAAAAATAAAATAAAATAAAATAAAATACAAAAAAAAAGAATTAAAGATTTTAAAATTAAAAAAAAAAACTAAGAGTGAGCAATGACACAGGAAAAAAAAACTAAAAAAAATTAAAAAATACATAAATAAAAAAATAAATTATGTGACCCAGAAGACATGTTCACATATGTAGGTAAAATGGAATTTTAAATTTTGATAGAATTTTGTCAAGGACTTTTGCATCTATGTTCATCAGTGATATTGGTATGTAGTTTTCTTTTTTGTGGCATCTTTGTCAGGTTTTGGTATTAGGGTGATGGTGGCCACATATAATGAGTTTGGAAGTTTCTCTTCCTCTGCAATTTCCTGGAAGAGTTTGAGTAGGATAGGTTTTTAGCTCTTCTCTAAATTTTTGGTAGCATTCAGCTGTGAAGCCATATGGACTTGGGCTTTTGTTTGCTGGAAGATTTCTGATTAATGTTTCAATTTCTCTGCTTGTGATGGGTCTGTTAAGATTTTGGGCCTGCTGAATTTCTGCTATAATTTATGTAAAGGTAGGGCAAGTTCAACATAACAGGAAGTCCAAATGTGACCGTAACCTGTAATTCCTCAAAATCCTCTCAATTGTGTTAAAGTCATTAGTAGGGGATGACTTAATATAGTTTTAATTTTCTCAGGGCCTATGACCCTAGTTCCTATGATTAGGCCCAGATCAACCTGATTGTTGACAAAGCTGTCTTTTCTCTTGATGCCTTGTAACCACAGGCTGCCAGAATGTTTAAAAAATCTCTGAGATTCCTGAACAACTTCCTCTGTCTCAGCACAGAGAAAAATGTCATTTACATATTGTAACACCACCACTTCAGAGCTATCAAAGCTTTGTGGATCCTGTGACAAACTTTGTCCAAATAAAAGAGGACTGCCACTAAATACCGGGGGCAAACTGCCCAGGATAACTGAGAAGATGGCTTTGTAGAGTCTTCCAAGGCAAATATAAATTGACTTTCCTCCACCGAAGGCAAAGAATAGAAGCCATCTTTCAAATCAATTACTGATAAATATTTGGTTTGTTCAGGAATTTCAGACAATAGAGTATAAGGATTACAGCACAAGGTGTAAAGAAACTATAGCCTCATTATTAGGCATAAATCTTGCACTAGGCTCTATTTACCAATGGATTCCTTTATACCCAAAATAGAAATGTTGCATGGACTGTTAAAGGGAATTCATAGTCCCTGCTCCTTTAAATTTTTGTTGATAGGTTTTAACCCTTTCTTAAACTCAGGTTTCAGTAGATACTGCTTCTTATGTGGAAATAACTGTGGGTCTTTGGGATTGACACCTAGAACAATAGCATAGTGTGCTTAACAAGAGATTTTTCATCAGCCTATATTCTAGTACTTACATTTTGTTCAACTAAAGGGAGAGGAAGGGAGAGTTTCATATTCATGAAAACAGAGGCATGGGCCTTGCTCAGTATATCCCTCCTGAAAAGGGGTGTGGGAGATTCTGACATGATCTGAAACTCATGCAAAAATAGAACAGATTCCCAGTTACAAGGTAATGAATAACTGAAATGATACCTTTTGCCTCATCCAGACAGTCCCATTATGGAAGCAGATCAGGAAGAAAGGGGGCCAGGGGCTTCAGTAAGCACAGAGTAAGTTGTCTCTGTATTTAAAAGGAAATCAAAGGTATGACCCACCCCACACAATTTTTAAAACACAGGGTTCCTCAGGTGTAATTAGGATGGGAGCTTGTGTGGGGACCCCCCAGGCTCCTTCAGTCCTGGATGTCTTGGGTCTGACCTACAACAATCTCTCTTCCAGTGTGGTCCTTTGCAGACTGGACATGGAGCTGAGGCAGCTTAGATGCCTGAAGGTAATCCCGTTTGTGTTGTCCCTCCTTTCCACAGCAATATTAAACCCATCCCTTTTTATCTGGCTCCCTCTGGGCCTTTTTCTAGAGCTCTTGAAAAATGTTTTTCATAGCCATTGTGAAGGCTTCCACCTTTTCCTTTGTCTTTTTCTACCTTTCTTTATTTTCCTCATATTCCCTGACATAAAAGACCATCTGAGACAGTTGTAACAAAGTATCTAAAGACTGATTTGGTCCATAGACCTGTTTTAATAGCTTCCAGCAAATATTGGAGCTGACCGAGATAGAAATCTATCCTTTAGGATCACTTTTCCCTGTTCCTTATAGAACCAGTTTAATTGTAAAACAGTATTATACTTAGGAGGCTTACCAACTGGCCACCGTTCACCATCCTCCAATGGACACCATGGCCACACAGGATCACATAGGAAGACTAGATGTGTCTTCTTTAAGCCCTGGGGAACAAATCTATCCCAGTTTTTCAAAGAAGTGAGTCTGGAATTGTTAGCTGCCATCTGTAAGAGAGAGAAAAAGTGACCAGTGCCATCTTTCTACTGGAGATGTCCTTCCCTGCTTGAGATGGGGCTGTAGACAGATTTTAGCCCAAAGCTTTTCTTTCCTGGTCGGACTTAATCTGACCTTACTGACGCAGGCACTGCACACGTCCCTCCCGGTTCTACCACTGAGACAGTGTGGGAATGTACCATGTGTAGACTGATGGCATCCCTACCTGACATCCAACTCCTCACCATTAAAACCATGCTTTCTCTGATGCCACCCAGGTTGGAATCAGAGAAACCATCCAGAATGCCATCCAAGCTAAGACTGCTGGGGGAAATATTCATCACCTGAGTGCCTGTGCACAGCCCTGAGTATGTTCCTGACCACGATAAGATCACTATGAACATAAAGCTGAGATGCTCCTTCCAAGCATCACCACACCAGTAAAAGAATCACCCTGGGTCCACTAAGAGCCACCATTACCAAAGGGGTGGGGGATTGCCTTAGCTATCTGAGTAAACTTTCACCTCAGAGATTCTCCTGGAGCTAGACCTCCATCTGGCTTTCGAACTTTCGATTCCTAGCGAGGCTGGGCATTTTCCTGACTACTGATTCAAGTTTTGGACCTAAGCCATAGTACACAGTAACAGTGCAGATCACAAGTCCCTTGAAAGTCAATGATCTGAGAGATTAGGTTAGTGCTTCTTATTTCCAAGGTGTTATGAAATGGTCAAAGAGACCAAAAAGTTTGACTGAAAAAGGAGAGTTCAGTCCACACACTATGCCCATTTCTGGTCGGTTCCTGAAGGAGACACTGGGTGCCTCTTGACATTGGCATGTCGGTATAAACCCCTGACAGGTTTCTGCCATAAGTTGTATGAGATCACTGTGGAACCATAGAGCAGGGCTCCTCACTTGCTTCTCGTAGGATGTTTCATTCACACAAGCACAACATAGAATTAGTAGAGAATACAAAAGTGTTTGCTAGGAAAACAAAAAACTAGAGCTCCAAGCATTCTTACCTTGCCCTGAAGGAATCCCGATGAGCCCCCAAGATGAAAGGTTGTTGCTGAATGAAAAGATGCTGGGACTCTTGGCTTCTGAAGGAGGAGAATTCAGTCTGGAGTCAGAGACAAGGCTTGATATCTCAGAGCTTTTTTTGTAAACAAGTTTTATTAAAGTATAAAGGAGAAAGAGAAAGCTCTGACATAGACATCTGAAGGGGGCAGAAAGAGTACTCCCCTGCTAGTCTTCAGCTGGTTTTATGCCCAAGTAGCAAAATCTCCCAACGACCACCAGGGAGCTGATGTTCGATGGAAAAGCAAGAGAGTTTTATAACCAAGCTCGACCTGGGGCTCCCACCGATACTGACACAGTGGCTATAGGGAGGAGCCCCGGGTTTTGGATTGCATTGCTTATATAGGGAGTATACATGGAAAAAAGATTTTTAGGTAGGGGAACATCTGATTAGTCACTTTCTTTTGAAGTGTTGTGTTTTGGTTCTTGATTGGCCCCTATTGTCATGGTAGGCCACAAGTTCCTGAGCATTATTCCTGGAACCTTAAAAATTGGAGTTTTTCTGTTAACAAAATGGAGTAGCTTAGATTATTCACTGGTCATTATATAGTCACTAGCAGTCTGTTAATGAAGGAAAGGAATGTCTTAAAAGTCAGAATGGAACCAGGCCCCTTACCCATAAGATGTATTTTGGGATAATCTTGGCACCAGATGATTCATCCTGGGCCATAAAATCATTAACTTGAATCTTTTAGGACAGATTACTGTACAAATAGTTGCATTTACATAGATTAGAGAAACAATATCTGAGTATTGCATACTGGTTTGTCAAGTTGGTTCTCAACTATTAGGCAGAACTGACTTGAGAACAGAGTTTGGGGTAAATGCATAGTATATTAGCATAGCTTAAGACAAACATTACCATAAGAAAAATACATTGGTTATGTCAAGGTTTAAGAATCGCTAATTTCAGGTTGAAAGTTTGTTTTTGAATCAGAATGCTGGGAATCTTGGCCCCTGCATTAGAATAATTCAATCCGGGGCCAGAGACGAGGCTTGATCACTCAGAGCTTTTGTGTAATAAAGTTTTATAAAGTTTTAGTAAAGTATAAAGGAGATAGAGAAAGCTTTTGACATAGGCATCAGAAGGGAACAGAAAGAGTACCCCTTCTGCTAGTCTTCAGCTGGATGTTATATAGTCACTAGCATTCTGTTAATGAAAGAAAGGAATGTCTTAAAACTCAGAATGGCACCAGACCTCTGACCCATAACATGCATTTGGGGATAGTCTTGGCACCAAATGGCTCATCCTGGGCCATAAAATTATTAACCTGAATCTTGAAGAAGGGCAGATCACCATGCAAATATTTTCA
Organism: Ovis aries; assembly: GCF_016772045.2. NCBI lineage: Eukaryota > Metazoa > Chordata > Mammalia > Artiodactyla > Bovidae > Ovis > Ovis aries. Next base: position 12,176,455 of record NC_082741.1, on the reverse strand, counting down.
TTTACATAGACTAGAGGAACAATATCTGAGTATAACATAATGATTTGTCAAGTAGATTCTGAGCCGAAAGGTGGAACCAACTTGAAGACAGAGTTTGGGGTGAATGCATAGTACATTAGCATAGCTTAAGATAAACATTTCCATAAGAAAAAAAAAAAAACATTGGTTATCTCTAGGTTTGAGAATAGTTAACTTCAGGTGAAACCAGGTGTCATGGCAATACAGAATCTTAAGAGAAACCCCCTTTTAAATTTGCATAGAGAAGGAAAAAATATTGCTAGTTTGTTTCCTTCTGCCATTTAAGAGAGATAAAAATGACACTTGCAGGCTATTTCCTCTGTTTGGAGATGCCTGACCTTCCTGACTGTTACCCTCTCATTCCCCTCTTTTTTTCTTCTAGGGGAATTATGTTGCCTAGGGAAAAGGGGCCTCATTCTCATTCTGTAACTGCTTCTGAGCTGAGAAGGGGCATTGTCCCTAAATTGGAAGGGCAACATATTCGCCTAATCCTCATATTGAGGATATCTGATCTGCTGCTGCTGCTGCTGCTAAGTTGCATCAGTCGTGTCCAACTCTGTGTGACCCCATGGACGGAAGCCCACCAGGCTCCTCTCCCTGGGATTCTCCAGGCAAGAACACTGGAGTGGGTTGCCATTTCCTTCTCAATTGCATGAAAGTGAAAAGTGAAAGTGAAGTCGCTCAGTCGTGTCCGACTCTTTGTGACCCCATGGACTGTACTAGGGGCCCCAAATAGTAGTTGGAGGCAGCTGCAGCAGTAGCAGGAATTTGAGCAACCATTTGTAACTTTAAAGCTTTCAGGTAGCTAGAAACAAATTTAGTTACAGAGTTACAGATGTAAGGCACCATAGTCATTAAAACAAATTAAAAACAAAATTGAAAATCACATTATGTCCATAGTTAAAGTGCAAAGTATTGCACCAGTCCAGGGTTGTCAGATGTCATCAGATGAAGAAGAGGCATGACATGTGATTGTTGTCAAAGGTATTTACAGACTTGGAGAAAGTCTTTTTCTTGAAGTGGAGATGTCCACCACAGGAAGCCTTCCACTGATGAAGAGGGGAATGCTCTTCAGCAGAGACCCAGCAGTTAGACGGATTGTGAAATGTAGCATAGAAGTGGGCCCAGGACAGGAAGGCATTGTCTTGAGGATCAAATGGCAGACTCAGGATATTTGGAGTCAGCAGAAGTAAGCTCACATACGTTATCAGGCCTGCCTGAAAAATACAAAGTCAGAGTATAGAATGTAAAGATACAAAAATAAGTCACTTAGTTTTGGTCAGGGTGCCACCCCTTAACTCGAGTGTGATGTACCCACGAATCAATTTATGGCACTTTGACACCTGTGGGAAAAGAAAGAAAAACCTGGTAAAGAGCCTTCCCAGAGGGGCTTGAGGGATGGGCCCCCAGATCCCGAAGTTTTTTGAGGACCTCAGTTTTTGGCTCAAATAGTGGCTTGTTTGACTCAGAGGCAGGGTCAGGAGTCATCTCCCAGAGTTCTGTTAAAGCCTGTTGAAAAGCTTAGAGCTGAGTTACATAACGAGCAAATTTCAAGGCTTCAGGGTCTATAACAATGTCTCTGTGTAAGAAAGGCCTTCCATAAGTACATTCAAAGGGAGACAGCCCCTCCGTTTCGGGGGCAGTTTGAGCCCTCATTAAAGCTATGGGTAGGACTTTAATCCAATTGTCCTGTGTCTCTTGAGTTAATTTGCACAGATGTCTTTTGATAATGTCATTAGCTTTTCCAACTTTTTCTGAGGATTGGGGTCTCCAGGAACAGTGTAAGTGATATTTTATTCTTAGAGCTTTAGATACCCGCTGAGTTACAGCAGCTTTAAAGGCAGAGCCATTGTCACTCCGTGGCAGCCCAAACCTGGGGATAATTTCATGGTTTAATATCTTTATAACCTCCTTAGCTGGTTCTCTATGACAGGAAAAGACCTCAATCTATCCAGTAAAAGTATCTACCCAAACTTTTAAGCAAGAATATCCATTATCTTATGGCATATGTGTGAAATCAATTTCCCAGTCCTCCCCAGGATACTTCCCACTTGATTGTAATCTAGATTTTTCTAGCTTTTCAGACTTTGGGTTATTTTTCTGACAAATCTCAAAACTTTTGATAATACTTTTTTAAAAGTTTATATTACATTTTTACCTTCAAACAAATGAGAAGCCATTTGGTAAGTACTCTCTGTAACCAAATGAAAACTCTGAAGTAAACTTTTAAAACTTTTCCATTGAACATTTTCAGGAATCATTAACCCTTGGACTGTAACCATCTTTTATCAGTAATCTGTGTCCCCCTTTTTTCGTATCTTTTAATTTTTTTCTAAGTGTATTGAGGTTTTCCCTCTTCCATAGGACCTGTCCACATCAAAGGCGTCTGCAGTGAAGGGGTTTCCTAAAGGGCTGCTTTTTTGGCTTGACAGTCAGCCAGCTGATTACCTTTGGCTACTTTACTCCCATCCCTGCTGTTTACAATGTATAGGAGCTATCTTTTTAGGACAATATATAGCAGTTAAAAGTCTCTCGATCTCTCTGAAATATTTAATAGGTTTTCCTGTAGCTGTTCTAAACTATATATATAATATATATTGTAGCATGAGCATGTAAAGTCAAATAAGCATACTTAGAATCTGTGCAGATATTTACCTGCTGCCCTTTGCTTAACTCTAGAGCTCGGGTCAGAGCCATAAGCTCTGCTAAGTGAGTACTGGTTTCCTGGGGGAGAGATTTTGCTTCCAAAACCTGTTCAGCAGTTACCACGGCATAACCTGCTTATGCTTTTCATCCCAAACAAAAGAACTGTCATCTGTAAATATTTCCCTGTCAGGACTGTCTAATGGAATATACATTAGATCTTTCTGAGCTGTATAGTTTAAAGTTAGGAATTGAGAACAATCTTGATCAGGTGTTTCATTTTCCTTCTCAGGAAGGACAGTGGTCAGATTGAAATTTTACAAACTTTAAGCTTAGTTACTCATCCCTCTAATGACAATGACTGATATGTAAGGAGTCTACTGTCTGTCATCCAAATATTAAGCTTAGAATTTAAGATTTCACTTATATCATGAGAAGTCAGTACAGTAAGATTGAATCCATTAATTATTTCTAAAGCTTCAGGTGCTAATAAAGCTGCTGCCCCAACAACTCTTAGGCAGTGGCGCACACATGTGAAATTGCATCTAACTTTTTGTTTAGATAAGCAATAGGTTTTTGGTGAGGCCCTCGGGGTTGTGTCAAAACTCCCAAGGCCATATTTTTCCTTTTAGTGACAAACAAATTAAATTTTGACCCTGCGGGCAAGCTCAGACCTGGAGCTTGCAGGAAAGCAATCTGAAGAACCTTAAAAGCCTTTTCAGTTTCTGGAGACCAAACCAGTTTGTCACTATGGGCCTGTTGAATTTCAGCTATAGGTTTATATAAAGGCTGGGCAAGTTCCCCATAACCTTGAATCCAAATGCAACAGTAACCTGTGATCCCCCAAAATCCTCTCAATTGTCTTAAAGCCATAGGTTCGGTATGATTTAGTATAGGTTTAATTTTTTCAGGGCCTATGGCCCTAGTCTCTTCTGATATGATTAGGCCCAGATATCTAACCAATTTTTGACAAAACTGAGCCTTTTCTCTTGATGCCTTGTAACCATAGCCTGCCAGAAGATTTAACAAATCTTCTGAGACTCACGAAAAAGCTTCCTCTGTCTTAGCACAGAGGAAAATATCATCTACATATTATAACACCACCACTTCAGAGCTGTTAAGCTTTTGTAGATCCTGTGACAAACTTTGTCCAAATAAGTGAGGACTGTCACAAACTTCTTGGGAAAAACTGCACAGGTTAACTGAGAAGCTGGCTGCATAGGGCCTTCAAAGGGAAATAGAAATTGACTTTCTTCTGTCAAAGGCACTGAATAGAAGGCATCTTTTAAATCAATTACTGAGAAATATTTGGCTTGTTCAGGAAATTCAGACAATAGAGTGTAAGGATTAGGCACCATAGGGTGTAAAGGAACTAGAACCTCAGTTATTATACGTAAATCTTGAACTAGTCTCCATTTACCATTTGATTTCTTTATACCCAGAATAGGAGTGTTAGATTGGAGAAGGAAATGGCAATCCACTCCTGTGCCTAGAGAATCCCAGGGATGGGGAATCCTGGTGGGCTGCCATCTCTGGGATCATACAGAGTCAGACACGACTGAAGCAGCTTAGCAGCAGCAGCAGCAGCAGCAGCAGCAGCAGCAGCAGCAGCAGATGGACTGTTACAGGGAATTAATAGTCCTTGTTCCTTTAAATTTTCGATAATGAGTTTTAAACCTTCCTTAACCTCAGGTTTCAGTGGCTACTGCTTCTTATGTTAGAATACATGCAGGTCTTTGAGCTTGACAACTACAGTAATAGCATTTTGTGTTTTACCCACTGAGTCTCCATCAGCTCATACTTTAGGATTTACATTTTGTCCAACAAAAGGGAGAGAAGGGGAGGGGTCCATATTCATGAAAACAGAGGCATGGACCTTGTTCATTATGTCCCTCCACAAAAGGGTTGAGGGATATTCTGGCACGATCAGAAACTCGTGTGAAAATCACAGAATATCAGTGGCAAGATAAAGAATAACTGAAATAATACCTTTTGGCTCTTCCAGGCAATCCCATTATGGAAGCGGATCAGGAGAACATGGGCTAGAGGTTTCAGTAGGCACAGAGTAAGTTGCCCTGGTATCTAAAAGGATATCGATGTATTGTCCCCCCCCCCCCGACTGCCCCAGTTATTAATACCTGGGTTCCTCAGGTGTAATTAGGATGGGAGCTTGTGTGTGGACCCCTGGGCACCTTCAGTCTTGATTGTCTTCAGAGCCCAACCCCGGAGACCTATGCCTCTGAGGGAAGTCTTTCTTCCAGTGTAGTCTTTTGCAGACTGGACATGGAGCTGGGGATGGCTTAGATGCCTGAGGGCAATCCCGCTTGAGGTATCCCTCCTTTCCACAGTAATAACAAGCCCAACCCTTTTCATCTGGGTTCCTCTGGGCATCTTTCTCAGGCTGTTTAACAAAGTTTTTTCATAGTCATTGCAAAGCCTTCCACTTTTTATTTTGTCTTTTTCTGCCTTTCTTTCTTTTCCTCATGTTCCCTACCATAATAGACTGTCTGAGTCAGTTGTAACAGAGTATCTAAAGACTGATTTGATACATACGCCTGCTTTAATAGCTTACAGTGGATATCTGGGGCCGACTGAGTGATAAATTTATCCTTTAAGAGCACTTTTCTCTTGTTCCTTACAGAACAGGTCTAATTGTAAAACAGTATTATACTTAAGAAACCCTCCAACTGGCCACCTTTTGCCATCCTCCAATGGATACCGTGGCCATGCAGTAACACATAGGAAGATAAGCTGTGTCTTCTTTAAGCCCTGGGGATCAAATTTATCCCAACTTTTCAGGATACAGTTCAAGAGAGTGAGGCTGGTATTGTTAGCTCCCATCTGTAAGAGGAAAAAAGCGAACAGCGCCATTTTTCTACTGAAGGCCTCCCTCCCTGCTCTAGATGGTGGTGTAGACAGACTTTACTCCAAAACCTTTACCTTTCTGGTCAGACTTAGTCTGTCCTTTACCGATGCAGGGGCCGCCCTCGACCCTCCCAGTTCTACCACTGAGATGGGGTGGGGATGCACCGGAGGTAGACCTGATAGCATCCCTACCTGACATCCAGCTCTTCACCTTTATCCTTGCTTGCCTCTGATGCCACCCAGGGTGCAATCAGAGTAACCTTCCAGAATGCCTCCCAAACTAAGACCACTGGGGGAAACATTTGTCACCTGAGTGCCTGTGCGTGACCCTGAGTATATTCTTGACCATAATAAGACTGATATGAACATAAAGCTGAAATGTTCCTTCCAAGTATCATCACATCAGTATAAGAGCCCCGTCTGGTCCACTAAGAGCCAGCATTACCAAAGGGAAAAAATAAAAAAAAAAAAAAATAAAATAAATAAAACATTGCAGCCCTATTCTGATTAGCGTTTAACATCATAGATATTCTTGGAGCTAGAGCTCCATCTAGCTTCTGAATGTTTGATTCCTAGCAAGGCTAGGCGCTTTCTTGACTACTGATCCAAGTTTGGGACCTAACCCACAGGAAACAGTAACAGTAAAGATCAAAAGTTCCTTGAAAGTCTATGATCTGATAAATTAGGTTAGTACTTCTAATTCCCGAGGAGTTATGAAATGGTCAAAGAGACCAAAAATTTGACCGAGAAAGGAGAGTTCGGTCTACATACTTTGCCCATTTCTGGTCGGTTCCAAATGGGGGCGTTGGGTGCCTCTTGGCATTGGCAAGTTGGTATAAGCCCCCGACAGGTTTGTGCCATAAGTCGTATGAAATCATGGTGGAACTGCAGAGCAGGGCTCTCCACTTGCTTCGTGCAGGGCATACCGTTTATTCACACAAGCACACCGAAGAGTTAGTAGAGCACAGCAGAAAAAGGGGTGCACTAAGAAAACAAAGAACTACAGCTCCAAGCATCCTTATCTTGTCCTGAAGGATTCTGGATTAGCCCCCAAGATGAAGGATTTTTGTTGATTCATGATACCGGGATTCTTGGCCCCGGGAGGAGAATAATTCAATCCAGGGCCAGGGACGAGCCTTGATTGCTCGGAGTATTTGTGTAATAAAGTTTTATTAAAGTATAAAGGAGATAGATAAAGCTTTTGAACTAGGCATCAGAAAGGGAAAGAATGAGTACTCCCCTGCTAGTTTTCAGCTGTATGTTATATAGTCACTAGCATTCTGTTAATGAAAGAAAGGAATGTCTTAAAACTCAGAATGGCTCCAGGCCCCTGACCCAGAAGATGCATTTTGGGATAACTTTGGCACCAAATGGTTCATCCTGGGCCATAAAATTATTAACTTGAATCTTGAAGAAGGAAAGATCACCATATAAACAGTTTCATTTACATAGATTAGAGGAACCATAACTGAGTATAACATATTGGTGTGTCATGTAGATTCTGAGCCAAAAGGTGGAACTGACTTGAAGACAGAGTTTGCGGTGAATGCATAATACATTAGCATAGCTTAAGATAAACATTTCCATAAGAAAAAGACATTGGTTATCTCTAGGTCTGAGAATAGTTAGAATAGTTAACTTCAGGTGAAACCAGGTGTCATGGCAACACAGAATTTTAAGAGAAACCTCCTTTTAAATTTGTATAGAGAAGGAAAAAATAGTGCTAGTTTGTCTCCTCTTGCCGCTTAAGAGAGATAAAAATGTCTCACACTTGCAGGCTATTTCCTTCGTTTTGAGACCCCTAGAGTTCCAGCCTATTACCCTCTCAAGAGTTGACACCCAAGAAGATTAGGCTCAAACTTATGCTCAGAGAACCAGGATACCATAGAAAGAGATTGAGGAGATTAAAAAAACAACACAGATAAACAGAAAAAAACATCAAAGTTACCACAAGCAGTAAACACTACAGAGAAGACAACAGATTCATAAACAGAACCAACCAGGTAAATCACAAGGCAAAAAACAACAATAGAACAGAGTGTCAAACGAAGAATGAAGAAGGCAAATCTGACAAGAAGATCAGATAGAGCCCCCACAGAATAACAGAAAATCACAGTTAATATAGAAATGCATACCTGTTGTAAAAAAAATAACGAGATGCAACATCAATAAAAGGCACAGAAAATAGGAAAACAAAGTGAAAGCAGAAATAGCTACGTTTAGAAACTATGGTTCAACTAATCTTAAAAGATCAAATCAATGTGTACTAACAAAAAGGCCTACAACTGAGAAAAATAGTCCACTAACAACACAACAACTCAGTACATCAAAAGAATAATACATATTTCCTAGTGTCTCATCTGTCAGTGTCCTAGTCCCCAACAGGGGCCAGAGGACAATTACAGTTCTTTGGGAAGTTCACCAAAGATGGAGAAAACTGGACTCAGGATCTCTCTAAGGACAGCATAGACTCAAAACTGCTATAAATCCTATGCATTCTTACAGCTTCATGAGGTGGGGAATCATCTTTCATTTGGCCTTTTTTCATCTTTTTGATGTATTCCATAGATACAGGGTTTCTGTCATAAATCGTATGCATTTAATCTTCAGCATGCATGACTGATTGGAAGATTTCCAATCCTCTTCCTGAGTGGCTCTGTCTCTAGGTATCAAGTGCAATTTTCATCCGTCCTCACATGTGGCAACCAAAGGAGTCTGCCTTGAGACACTTGTGGAACACTGGGGTCCGCCTTGATGAGCACAGGTGATGGTACAGCTGCTTGGAATGCTGGAACCCTGGTGGTGCCAACAATGAATAGGAGCCAGCAGCAATGGGCAGAAGAGATTTGGCCTTAATATGATCCTTTTCTAGCTTGTTTGCAGGAGCATGAGTGGTGCTTCTGGCTGGTCTTTCTCTATTGCCTTGTAGCAGGTGTTAACAGACAGGAAGAGGAGTGGCTACAAAGGTATCTCCACCTCCAGTGTGTGACAATGCAGTAAGGTCCTCCCTATTTGTCAATTTGGGATAAGATATTTTTGCCAATTTGTCAAAAGATATTCCCTGCTACACAATTACCTATACGTGCTCTATCAGGCCATCTCCAAAGTCAATAGTCCTCTCCCAGGATAGCTCTCTAAATCCCCCCTTCCATCTTCTGGACCCCATGCACACTGGTTGAGCTGAATTTCAGTTTAGGCCATATAGAGCCACGACACACACTGTCTGTGTAACTCTCGCTCTATACAAATTATATTTTACCAGCTGTTTTACTGTGCTTCCTTTCAGTCCAAAATAATTTACACTTTACTGAAAAGGCTTGCATCATTCTGGAAATATCTTCTCTGCTTCTCCATCTCCCACCCCAAGGCATAGGTTTTGTCTTGCTTCCTCTTATCATACTGAAACCCACACTGGACACTCTGGAGACCAAGGTCTTCTGCTAGTATTTTTTGGATGCTCTGGGGAAACTATAGACTGTGTAGAAGTATTATGTGTGTATTAATGTGATCCATACATTGAGAGGTGTGCATTTCATATCCTTCTACATTTCTGCCTTCTTTGAACTTCTCAGTTTTTCCTGGAGAGCTCTACTATTCTTTTTTTCCTTGACAGCAAAACGTGAAACATTAGTGGACATGAAATAATCTGTTGGATGGGACGTTGCATATTTACACATGCAACTGGTACTACTTTGACTTCCAACAGGGGATCAGGCATATTTGTTGTTGTTGTTGTTTTGTTTTGCCCCTTGGAAATTTCTCTTAATGAGGAATTATCATCAGCATGAAGAAATGCAGAACTTTCCACATAAAATATAATAGCATAATTGGTTTCAAAAAGTCAGCACTTGAATATATCTAGCTATTTTTTTTAACGTTCCTGACATTTTCGCAGAGTACAGCTGTCTGATTTCGAATCTCAAAGCTTAAATCCATTCAATGGGTGTCAAGGGTCAGACACTGCCGTGGGCATAATTTAATTCCTGTAGAATAACATGGTAAGTTCATAGGAAACTACCAGTTGGTATTTGACTACTTTATAAAGAAAGTAAACGACAACAGCAACAATGACCAAGACAAACAAACAAACAAACAAAATATATATATTTATGATAAAAAACCCACAAGAATGTGTAGTTAGGACTCAATCATAACAGATACACATGAATTGATATTTGGATCATAGAAAAGGCAAGGGGATACCATACAATCATCTATATCTGCTTAATTGTCTCTGCTAATAACTTGGAAACTGAGAATCACACACAAACCATAAAAAAGAAAAGTAATTTTGGAAAATTCTTGGAGAAAAGAATACCAGAATACTTTACCTTTCTCGTGGGAAAAGTATACGTTATTAAATTTGCAGTTAGTACTGGACACAGGACAATGAACTGAATCAAAATAGGGAAAGGAATAAGTCAAAGCTATCTATTGTTGCACTGCTTATTTGACTTTGCACAGAGAACATCATGAAAATAATAAAATCCAAATGAAGCTGAACCTAGAAAGAAAATTTATGTGGGAGATATGAATAAACTTAGTTATCCTGATGACAACACACAAATGACAGAAGAGCAATAGGAATTAAGGAGCCTCTTGATGAAGCTATTATCTGCTTCAATTACAGACATTTGAAATGAAATTCTCAGTTTCACATATGAAAATCTAGATGCATATTTCAGAATGAGAAATATAAAATTCTCTATTATTCATATTTATAAATCTGGTGACAACTTTTCCAACTTGAAATATGGAATTCTCTGGACATCCCACATGAAAGTATAGATACAATATTTTCTGCTTAATATGTGAAGTTGTTCACGTTGCTGAGGCTGCTAATTCGCTTCAGTCGTGTCTGACTCTGTGGGACCCCATAGATGACAGCCCACCAGGTTCCCTCGTCCCTGGGATTCTACAGGCAAGAACACTGGAGTGGGTTGCCATTTCCTTCTCGAATGCATGAAAGTGAAACGTGAAAGTGAGGTCGCTCAGTTGTGTTCAACTAGTAGTGCACGGTAGAGTTATGAAAATCTGGAGGCAGATACTTTGACAGGAAATAAGAAAGTGTCTATTTCACATATCAAAATATGGTCACAGGTTTTCTCACATGAAATATGGAATTTTTCATTTAAAAATCTTTGTGCTGTCTTTGCTTCAGGAAATATAGAATACTGTCTATTTAATATTGGAAAAACTTTCATTAATTTTCCTACAAGAAATATAGAATTTTCCAACAGATTTTCATGCTTGAGCTCTGAAATTCTCTCTATTTCCATCAAAAAAGCTTGAATGAATGTCTTCTGACATGAAACTTGGAATTCTGTGTATTTCACATTTGAAAATCTGGGGATAAATGTTCTCATATAAAATATGAAATATCAACTATCACATATGAAACATTTTCTAGATTTTCATACATGAAACCAATATGCTGGCCAGGAAGCAACAGCTAGAAATGGACGTAGAACAACAGACTGGTTACAAATAGGAAAAGGAGTCCGTCAAGGCTGTATATCATCACTCTGCTTATTTAACTTACATGCAGAGTACATCATGAGAAACACTGGGCTGGAAGAAGACAAGCTGGAATTAAGATTGCTGGGAGAAATATAAATAGCCTCAGATATAAAGATGACACCACTATTATGACAGAAAGTGAAGAGGAATGAAAACACCTCTTGATTAAAGTGAAAGTGGAGAGTGAAAAAGTTGGCTTAAAGCTCAACATTCAGAAAACGAAGATCATGGCATCTGGTCCCATCACTTAATGGGAAATAGATGGAGAGACAGTGGAAACAGTGTCAGATTTTATTTTGGGGGGCTTCAAAATCACTGTAGATGGTGATTGCAGCCATGAGATTAAGATGCTCACTCCATGGAAAAAAAAAAAGTTATGACCAATCTAGATAGCATATTCAAAAGCAGAGACATTACTTTGCAAACAAAGATCCATCTAGTCAAGGCTATGGTTTTTGCAGTAGTCATGTATAGATGTGAGAGTTGGACTGTGAAGAAAGCTGAGTGCCAAAGAATTGATGCTTTTGGACTGCGGTGTTGGAGAAGACTCTTGAGAGTCCCTTGCACTGCAAGGAGATCCAACCATTCATTGTGAAGGAGATCAGCCCTGGGATTTCTTTGGAAGGAATGATGCTAAAGCTGAAACTCCAGTACTCTGGCCACCTCATGGGAAGAGTTGACTCATTGGAGAAGTCTCTGTTGTTGGGAGAAATTGGAGACAGGTAGAAAAGGGGACGAAAAAGGATGAGATGCCTGAATGGCATCATCAACTCAGTGGATGTAGATTTGACTGAACTCCAGGAGGTGGTGATGGACAGGGAGGGTGGGCATGCTGTGATCCGTGGTCACAAAGAGTCGGACATGACTGAGTGACTGAACTGATCTGATCTGAAATGTACACACGAAACAAAGAATTTTAAATGAATCAGAAATTGATATCTGAGCTAAAACGTCAAACATGTACAGGTATATTTCATATGTTATTTCCCAATAACATACAAATTTATCTATGTCTCTTTGAAGAAAGTAGGGTGAAGATTCCCCTACATGAATTCCCCTCAGGAATTAATGTATTTTACACATGCAACATCAAAACCCTTATGATTATACAGTGGAAGTGATTAATAGATTCAGGGGAGTCTATCTGATAGACAAGAGTGCCTGAAAATCTATTGTTGGAGGTTTGTGACATTGTACAGGAACCTGTGATCAAGACCATTCCCATGAAAAAGAAATCCAAAATAGCAAATTGACCAGACCTTAGAAAGAGCTGAGTGGAGCAAAGAAGCGAAACAAAAAACGGGAAAGGAAAACTATACACATTTGAATGCAAAGTCCCAAAGAATAGCAAGGAGAGAGAAAACTATCCTCAGTTATCAATGCCAATAAAAAGAGGAAAAGAACAGAATGGCAAAGACTGGAGATCTCGTCAAGAAAATTGGAGATACCAAGTGAAAATTTCATACAAATATGGGCACAATAAAGCACAGACATGGTAAGGATGTAACAGAAGCAGAAGCTTTTAAGAATAGTCGAGAAGAATATACAGATGAACTATGCACAAAAGATCTTCATGACCCAGTTAAGCACAATGGCGTGACCACTCATCTAGAACCAGACGTACTGGAATGTGAAATCAAGTGGGACTTTAAAAAGCATAACTACAAACAAAGCTTTTGGAGGTAATGAGATTCAGTTGAGCTGTTTCGAATTCTAAAAGATGGTGTTGCAAATGTGCTGCCCTGCATAGGCCAGCAAATTTGGGAAACTCGGCTGTGGCCAGAGGACTGGAAGAAGTCAGTTTTCATTTCAACCGCAATAAAAGGCAATCCAAAGAATGTGCAAACTACCGCTTAACTGCAATCATCTCACACCCTCTCAAAGTACTGCTCAAAATTTCCAAAGCCACTCTTCAACACAATGTGAATCATGAGCTTACAGATGCTCAAGGTGGATTTAGAAAGGGCAAAAAAACTGGAGATCTAATTGCCAACATCCATAGGGTCATCAAAAAAGCAAGAGAATGCCAGGAAAGCATGTACTCCTATTTGACTATGCCAAAGTCATGTTTATGCAGATCACAACAAAACGTTTAAAATTCTTCATAACATGGGACTACTAGAGTATTTTACGTGTCTCCTGAGAAATCTGTATTCAGGTCAAGAAGTAACAGTCAGAAAAGGAAATGGAACAACAAACTTGTTCCAGTTTGGGAACGGAGTATTTCAAGGCTGTACTATCAAGCTCTTTATTGAACTTACATGAAGAGTTTACCATACAAAATGCCACACTGGATGAAACAGGGTTTGTAATCAAGGTTGCTGGGGGAAATATCAGTAACATCAGATATGCAGATGACACGATTCATGTGGGAGAACATGGGAAGCACTACAGAGCTTCTTGAGGAAAGTAAAAGACGAGAGTGATTAAGGTTACTGAAAACTCAACATTCAAAATAAGGTTGATGGCATCCGGCCCCATCACTTCATGGCCTAAAGATGGGGAAACAGTGGAAACAATGAGAAACTTTATGGGTGTGGGGGAGCTCCAAAATCTCTGAAGATGGTGACTCTGTTCATGAAATTAAAATATGCTTTGTGCTTAGATGAAAAGTTATAAGCAGGCTAGACAGCATATTATAAAGCAGACAAAAGTCAGTCTAGTCATGCCACGTAGAGATGAAAATTGGACCTAAGGAATCTTGACCTCCAAAGAATCAATGTTATTGATAAGTGATGTTGGAGAAAACTCTTGAGAGTCCCTTGGACTTCAAGAAGATGAAAGGGGTCAATTCTCAAGGAAATCTGTTCACAATGGCAATTGGAAGAGCTGATACTGGATCTGGATCTTGAATATTTTGATTACTTGAAGTGAAGGACTGACCCACTGGGAAAGAGCATGATGCTGAAAAATATTAAAGGCTGGAGGAGAGGGCAAAGACAGAAGATTAAATACTTGGCAGCATCAATGGCTGTGATTATGTGTTTGAGCAGGCTTTATGAGTTGGTGATGGACAGGGAAGCCTGGCATGTTGCAATCCATGGGGCCAGAAAGAGTCGGACAGGATTAAGTGAATTCATGGTACTCACCATACATACTTAGGTTCTCAGTGAAATGAAAGTGGTAAAGAACTCTCTTACCCATCAATTGATAATCCTCACAGATTCATAATGCCCCCTAAGATTGCTCACTGTTTCCTCAGAGATTCAACCAGGATGGCCGTTCTTTCTATTATATGGGTAAATATCCCTTAGGAAATAATGGAAGGGGCATAATTTGCAGAAAGTTGTACAAAAAGTACAGACATCAGGAAGTCAGTATGACCTTGTCGAAAACATACAGTATGCTACTTTAAACCTTCACACTGATTTCCTTTTGAATTCTGATGACGTGACCTCACCAATCCTGACGAATGATCATTGCAAAGGGAAATGATCAAGACATTGCTGCCTATTGCTTTAGTGTTGACACAAAACAAGAACATCATGGTAATCATGCTTCTGTTAACCTCCCTTAACCAAGATAATAGGCTGCAGTAGCCATTTGGGAGCTTATAGGATCACAAGGTCATCCACAAACGGTTGGAGCCACCTGGGCCTTACCCACAGACAGTTTTCTAGGTTTGATGAGGTCACCTTGTTCATGGCAAAAGGTATTATCTATGGACACAAGTCTTATTGCCAGTCCTCTGGATTTGTGAGAATCCAAAAAGATCACAATTCTAGCTTTCAAAGTATACATCTGCTTTAAAATCAAACGCAAAACAACAAAAACAAGGATAAAATCCAGTCCAAACTGACGGGCCTAAGGATAATCACATGGGCCTCAGCTCTATGAGGGGACATGAGGGCAGCAAAACAGAGGTCCAGGAAAGTTCATTGTCAACACCTGCTGCCCTTCAAAGGACATATCCCAGTAATTGATAGAGTGTAGATTGTAAGTCCTCTGCCAACTTGAGAAGTTGTGCTAACAAGATCTCTGAACCTCCCTTCTCATCCAAGGCTAAAAGACAGGAAATTTGCACATCAGGCCCAAGGAATATTCAATAGGTATTACTTGGTGGTAACAGTACCAAGTATAGGACCCTGTAGAGAAGGCATACAACCGAAATGAAATCATAAAAAAAAAAAGGCTTTGGTGCCAGTTTTCAGAGAAGGCAATGGCACCCCACTCCAGCACTTTTGCCTGGAAAATCCCATGGGTGTAGGAGCCTGGTGGGCTACCGTCCATGGGGTCGCTAAGGGTCAGACACGACTGAGTGACTTCACTTGCACTTTTCACTTTCATATGTCCGAGAAGGAAATGGCAACCCACTCCAGCGTTCTTGCCAGGAGAATTCCAGGGATAGGGGAGCCTGGTGGGTGGCCATCTATGGGGTCGAACAGAGTTGGACACGACTGAAGCGACTTAGCAGCAGCAGCAACAGTGCCAGTTTCAGAGGGAAAATGTACATCTCCCAGATGACCAAGTTGACAGCATTCAAGTCACTAATAACACTCAACGTAGCCACATGTCAGGGCAGATTCCATCTAGGTAACTTCAGAAACTTCTGTCCAGGCCTGTCTTCAGCCTCTGATTTCCATTCCTTAATTGTGTTCATTCAATCAGCAGACAGTATGAAATATAGGCAATGAGTAGGTACCTGGGGAAGATGATGAAGACTGTAAGGACAAAGAATCTTTCAGATAAGGGGCAGACAACACCACCGATTGGTGATAAGATGGAGGAAGTTGGAGAGGAGAATGAAGGGCCGATTTCAGAGCTAGCATCTGGCCATTTAGGATGATGGAAGCTGCTCCAGACCTGGCTGCAGACCTAGGGGAGATATTTCCACAAGCAATAAATTAATGTGGTCTCTGTACTCAATGAACTTTTACAACCTTAAAGCCTCAGCCTGTGATACTATACCAAGTACAAAGTCAAAGCTTAGACATTCAGGAGATATTAATTTAGGGAGGGTGTGTGAGACTTGTAGGAGATGTGTTCTATCAGACATGTTTTAACACTTAGCATAATAACTATGGCTCAAGCCAGGACTTACTTATATGCATGCAGACTGTTCTCTAAGGCATATTCCAATTATGAGATCATATAACCTCATATCTGTGATTTCACTTTCTTGGTGAGTACTTCTCCACTTATAAAAAATAAAGATAGCTTAGAAGACTAATCATTTTGTATTAGGATGGTTCTATCAATTCCCACCTTGACCAATTGTGCTAGGTAATTTCCTGCCACTACTAAATATGTCCAACTATATAGTATCTCCTTCTTCCATATCAGAGGCTCTACAGGAAGTGTAAAGGCAGATAACTTCCAAAAGCACATTTACAGCTCATGACTCTTTGCTAATTTTCCTTTCAGTTGATGTATCCATAGGTTGAGTGGGGTATTAAAGTCCCCCTTTATAATTGTGGTACTGTTAATTTCCCCTTTCCTTCTTGCTTGCATTTCCCTTGCATCTTGAGGTGTTCCAAAATGGCACAATGGACTAGTTATATCTAATTATTATATATAGGCATTACACTCATTAGTAATGGAGTCGCCTTTTCTCCACTGCACAAGGAATATCCTCCAGAATAGATCGAATCCTGTCCCATAAACCTACCTTGATAAATTAAAAAAAAAAAAAAAGAATTTCAAGCATCTTTTCCAATCAAAATTAAATAAGATTAGGTGTCAACTGCAGAGGAAAACAAAAACAAAAATCCAACATATGGAGGCTAAATCACACACATCGGAATAACCAACAGATCATAAAAGAAATCAAAATGGAAATCAAATTTAAATACAAACTAATGAAAATGAAAACATGGTAGCCAAAGCTTTGGATTAAGTGTTTAGAAGGAGAGGTACAGCATATAAGCCTGGCTCAAGGAAGAAGAGGAACATCAAAGAAATAGCCTACCTTTACATTTAAAGCAAACACCAAAAGAAGAACCCCAAGGTTAGGAGAATGAAAAGAATAATAAAAATTGGAGCAGAAATAAGTGAAAAAGAAACAAAGGTGGCTATTGCAAAGTTCAATAACGGGAAAACCTGATTCTTAAAATCATAAATCAAACAAAAAGCATTATCCAGATTGATCAAGGGGAAAAATAAAGAGGGGGGGGTGAATGGAGAAGAATCAAAATAATAAAATTAGAAGTGAAAATGGAGAAATCACAGCAGACAACAAAGAAACAAATAAGATCATAAGAGATTACTGTGAGCAACTATACGTCACTAGAATGGATAACATTGAAGAAATTGGATAAATCTTAGAAAAAAATAACAGTCCACAACTGAGTGAGAAAGAAGCAGGAAAGCTTAACAGATGCATGAGAACCATGAAAATTACAGCTCAAATCAAAAATCTTTCAACAATCAAAAGAACACAACCAGACGGTTTCACAGATGAATCCTGCAATTTTTTTTTTCTTTTTCTTTCTTTCTTTCTTTTCTTTTCTTTTCTTTTTTTTTTTTTTTTTTAGAATTTACCAAGAAAAGTTTTATGGAAGAACAGTTAACCAACTCAAACTCTTCCAGAAAATTGCAGAGGATGGTAAGCTCCCAAATTCATTGTATGAGGCCACCATCACCCTAATACTGAAACCAGACAAAGATTCAATAAAGAAAGAAAACTGTAGGCCGATATCAGTAAACATATTTATAAACATAGATACAGAAAATTTCCTGCAACTTCTAGCAAACAGAATCCAACAACATATTGAAAAAGTCATACATCATTACATTATAAGCACATTGGCTTCATTCTATGATTGCAAGAATTCTTTAATATTTGCAAATCAATTAATTGATATGATACACCATATTAAACTGAAAGAATAAAGACCATATGGTCACCTCAATAGATGCAGAGAAAGTCTTAGAAAAAATTTAACACTCACTTATGATAATTCTCCAGAAAGCAGTTATAAAAGGAGCATATCTCAACACAATAAAAGCCATATATGAGAAAACAAGGGCAAACAGTATCTTCAATGGTGAAAAATTGAAAGCATTTTCTCTAAAATCAGGAACAAAACAAGGGTGCCGACTCACCACACCCGTCCAACATTGATGTGGAAGCCCTATCCAAAACTGTCAGAGAACAAAATGAAATAAAAAGGAATAGAGGTTGTTTAAGGAAAAAAGAAAAAAAGAAAATGGGGAGGGGGGAATCCTCCTGTTTGCAGGATACATGATCCTCTACATAGGAAGCCATGAATACACCATGAGAATATTACTAGTGCTAATTGATTAATATGATAATGTTGTGGGTTATAATGTATTGCACAGAGTTCCCTTGCATTACTATACATGAACAATGAGAAAACAGAAAGAGAAATTAAGGAAACAACAATGAAAAGAATAGCATACTTCAGGGTATATTTACACAAAGATGCAAGAAGACTTACATATATATATGTATATATATATGCATATATATACACACATATATATATATACACATGCATACATATACATACATACATATATATATATACATATGTATATATGTATATATACATATGTATATATATATATATATATATAAAACATTGATGACAGAAAGAAAGAAGAGGCAAATAAATGGAGAATTATACCAGGTTGTTGGACTTGAAGAAATATAGTGAAAATGAGTATACAAATCGAAACAAACTACAGGTTCAATGCAGCCCTTATCAAGTTATCAATGGTATTATTCACAGAACTAGAATAAATACTTTCACAGTATGTATACTTTCACAGTAGGCATAGAAACACAAGGAAGAGGGGTGGTCCTAAGATTGCAGAGGAATAGGATGTGAAGACCACTTTCTCCCTCACAAATTCCTCAAAAGAACATTTCAACACTGAGCAAACTCCACAAAACAACTTCTGTAGGCTGGCAGAGGACATCAGGCAACCAGAAAAGCAGACCATTGTCTTCAGAAACAGGTAGGAAAAAATATAAAAGATGAAAAAGGAGACAAAGGAGGTGGGGAGGGAGCTCCATCCTGGGAAGGGAAGCCAATCCCAGGAAGGGAATTTTAAGAAGAGAGGTTTCCAAACACCAGGAAACACTCTCCCTGCCGAGTCTGTGGCAAGCCTTGGAAACACAGAGGGCAACATAACAGGAAGGGAAAAATGAAGAAATAATTAAAACCAAGAGGTTACAAGCCCAACAGTAACTCTCCCAGTGGAAAAGCATCACAGACGCCTGCATCCACCACTGGGAAGTGGGGGCAGGGCAGGAAAGCGCAGGAGGCATGGGCTGCAGTGCTTTGTAAGAATCTGGCAGGGACGCCCCACGTGCAATCAGGATGATCTAACTGGGGCTAGCTAACCAGACTGTGGGATAGCTACCATGCGAAAAGCTCAAACATAGGACACCTCCAGGACCGAGCACAGAACAAAGGACGGAGCGGAAAAAGCCGGCTGCAGACCATCCCCCGCTGGGGACAGGCAGCCAGAGCCGTAAGGGCTGGAAAGGGGCAATTGCAGACCCAGAGAGACTTCACTTACCAAACTGCAAGCAGGCTTCTTTGCTATGACTTCTGGGGGGTGCTGGACAGTCATCATCTGCCTCACAAGGGGCACCAGCGGTCCACCCAGAAAACTGAGCAGCAGAGGCAGAAAAGGCGACAAGTCACAGCGATCGCACTCGCCAAACTCCTGAGCTACTCAGACCCGGGAAGGGCACAAAACACAGTCCCAACTGAATATGTGCCTCTGAGGGCTACCTGAGCGCTGAACCTGAGCGGCTTAGACCAGGGAAGTGCATGCAGCCTAGGGCCGGCCTCAGACGGTTCCCAGCTGTGCCAGAGCGGTTTGTACGCAGCGAGAAGGGACAGGTACAGCAGGGCTGAGACACTGTGTGCACATGACAGCGCTATTTGCTTGCAGCATCCCCCTTCCCCACAGTGCGACTGAACTAGTGAGCCTAAAGAAGAAGTTAAACAGAGGGAACCGCCTTGGAAGTGGCCCCACAATGCCCACAACATCAGATAAGGGCCAGAAATATTTTTACTATTTTTAAAACCATTCCTTTTTTTTTCTTTTTTTCTTTTTCTGACTTTTTTTAATAGTTAAGTCTTCTATTTCTCCTCTAATTTTTATTTCTATAACCTATTATTAATATAAAAAAAAAAGACTTGTTTTTTTAAAGGCAACAAACACCATATGTATATAGTCTCTGGGTGGTTATTGTTGTTGTTGTTGTTTTTAATAATTTTATGGCTTTTTTTCTTCTTTTTTCCTTTTTTCTTCTGCTTCTTTTCTTTAATATTGTATTTTTGAAAATCCAACCTTTTCTCTAGATTTTTAGTCTTTGCTCTTCGTTTTATGTTGTCAATTTTGTACATTCAAAAACAAAAACTTCACTACCCAATTTTACCTGAGAGTGAGATTACAGGCTTGACCACTTTCTCCTCCTTTGAACTCTCCTTTTTCTCCACCAGGTGGCCTCTGTTTCTTTTCTCCCCCATCTCTTCTCTATACAACTCTGTGAATCTCTGTGTTCCAGACGGTGGAGAACACCTAAGGAACTGGTTACTGGCAGGATTTGTCTCTCTCCTTCTCATTCCTCTCTCTTATTCTCCTGGCCACCTCTGTCTACTTCCTCCCTCTCCTCTTCCCTGTATAAATCCATAAATACCTCTGAGCGGTCCAGACTATGGAGCACACATAAGGAAGTGACAACTGGCTAGCTTGCTCTTTCCTCTTTTTATCTCACTGCATCTCATTCCAGTCACCTCTAACTACACCCCCTCCTCTTCTCTTCTCCTTGTAACTCAGTGAACTTCTCTGGGTGTCCCTCAATGTGGAGAAACTTTTCATCTTTAACCTAGATGTTTTATCATTGGTGCTATATAGATGGAGAAGACTAGTGGCTACTGTAAAAATAAAACTGAAAACCAGAAGCAGGAGGCTTAAGCCCAAAGCCTGAAAACATCAGAGAACTCCTGAATTTAGGGAACATTAAGCAATAGGAGCTCATCAAATGCCTCCATACCTACAGTGAAACCAAGCTCCACCCAAGGACCAAGAAGTTCCAGAACAAGACATACCACACAAATTCTCCAGCAACACAGGCACACACTCCTGAACTTCAATATGCAGGCATCTCAAAGTTACTCCAAAACCTTTGATGTCTCAGAACCAGTTACTGATCACTCCATTGCACTCCAGAGAAAAGAAACCCAGCTCCACCCACCAGAACTCCAACACAAGCCTCCTTAACCAGGAAACCTAGACAAGCCACTGATAGAACCCCACCCAAAGTGAGGAAGCTCCATAATAAAGAGAACTCCACAGATTACCAGAATATAAAAAGGCACCCCAAACGCAGCAATATAATTAAGATGAAGAGACAGAAGAATACTCAGCAGGTAAAGGAACAGGAGGGTTACCCAACAAACCAAAAAAAAAAAAAAGAGGAAGAAGTAGGGAATCTACCTGAGAAAGAATTCTGAATATTGATAGTAAAAATGATCCAAAATCTTGGAATCAAAATGGAATCACAGATAAATAGCCTAGAGACAAGGATTGAGAAGATGCAAGAAAGGTTTAACAATTACCTAGAAGAAATAAAAAAAAGAGTCAGTATATAATGAATAACACAATAAATGAGATCAGAAACACTCTGGAAGCAACAAATAGCACAATAACGGAGGCAGAAGATAGGATTAGTGAAATAGAAGATAGAATGGTAGAAATAAATGGATCAGAGAGGAAACAAGAAAAACGAATTAAAAGAAATGAGGACAATCTCAGAAACCTGCAGGACGATATGAAACGCTCCAACATTCGAATTATAGGAGTCCCAGAAGAAGAAGAAAAAAAGAAAGACCATGAGAAAATCCTTAAGGAGATAATAGTTGAAAACTTCCCTAAAGTGGGGAAGGAAATAATCACCCAAGTCCAAGAAACACGGAGAGTTCCAAATAGGATAAACCCAAGGCAAAACACCCCAAGACACATATTAATCAAATTAACAAAGATCAATCATAAAGAACAAATATTAAAAGCAACAAGGGAAAAACAACAAATAACACACAAGGGGATTCCCATAAGGATAACAGCTGATCTTTCAACAGAAACTCTTCAGGCCAGGAAGGAATGGCAAGACATACTTAAAGTGATGAAAGACAATAACCTACAGCCCAGATTACTGTACCCAGCAAGGATCTCATTCAAATACGAAGGAGAAATCAAAAGCTTTACAGACAAGCAAAAGCTGAGAGAATTCAGCACCACCAAACCAGCTCTCCAACAAATTCTAAAGGATATTCTCTAGACAGGAAACATGAAAAGGAAGTATAAACCCGAACCCAAAACAATAAAGTAAATGGCAACAGGATCATACTTATCAATAATTACCTTAAACGTAAATGGGTTGAATGTCCCAACCAAAAGACAAAGACTGGCCAAATGGATACAAAAACAAGACCCCTCTATATGCTGCTTCCAAGAGACCCACCTTAAGACAAGGGACACATACAGACTGAAAGTGAAGGGCTGGAAAAAGATATACCATGCAAATAGAAACCAAAAGAAAGCAGGAGTGGCAATACTCATTTCCAATAAAAAAGACTTTAAAACAAAGGCTGTGAAAAGAGACAAAGAAGGCCACTACATAATGATCAAAGGATCAATCCAAGAAGAAGATATAGCAATTATAAATAAATATATATATATATATGCACCCAAAATAGGAGCAGCACAATATGTAAGACAACTGCTAACAAGTATGAAAGGGGAAATCAACAATAACACAATAATAGTGGGAGACTTTAATACCCCAGTCACACCTATAGACAGATCAACTAAACAGAAAATTAACAAAGAAATGCAAACTTTAAATGATACATTAGACCAGTTAGACCTAATTGATATCTATAGGACATTTCACCCCAAAACAATGAATTTCACCTTTTTCTCAAGTGCTCACGGAACCTTCTCCAGGATAGATCACATCCTGGGCCATAAATCTAACCTTGATAAATTCAAAAAAATCTAAATCATTCCAAGCATATTTTCTGACCATAATGCATTAAGATTTGATCTCAATTACAGGAGAAAAACTATTAAAAATTCCAACATAAGGAGGTTGAACAACACACTTCTGAATAACCAACAAATCACAGAAGAAATAAAAAAAGAAATCAAAATATGCATAGAAACGAATGAAAATGAAAACACAACAACCCAAAACCTGTGGGACACTATAAAAGCAGTGCTAAGAGGAAAGTTCATAACAATACAGGCATACTCAAGAAACAAGAAAAAAGTCAAATAAATAACCTAACTCTACAACTAAAGCAACTAGAAAAGGAAGAATTGGAGAAGCCCAGAATTAGTAGCAGGAAAGAAATCTTAAAAATTAGGGCAGAAATAAATGCAAAAGAAACAAAGGGGACCATACCAAAATCAACAAAGCCAAAAGCTAGTTCTTTGAAAGGATAAATAAAATTGACAAACCATTAGCCAGACTCATCTAGAAGCAAAGAGAGAAAAATCAAATCAATAAAATTAGAAATGAAAATGGAGAGATCACAACAGGCAAACAGAAATACAAAGGATTATAAGAGACTACTATCAGCAGTTGTATGTCAATAAAATGGTCAACGTGGAAGAAACGGACAAATTCTTAGAAAAGTAGAATTTTCCAAAGCTGAACCAGGAAGAAATAGAAAATCTTAACAGACCCATCACAAGCATGGAAATTGAAACTGTAATCAGAAATCTTCCAGCAAACAAAAGCCCAGGTCCAGACGGCTTCACAGCTGAATTCTACCAAAAATTTAGAGAAGAGCTAACACCTATCCTCCTCAAACTCTTCCAGAGAATTGCAGAGGAAGATCAGCTTCCAAACTGATTCTATGAGGCCACCGTCACCCTAATACCAAAACCTGACACAGATTCTCCAAAAAAGGAAAACTACAGGCCAATATCACTGATGAACATAGATGCAAAAATCCTCAACAAAATTCTAGCAATCAGAATCCAACAACACATTTAAAAAATCATACACCATGACCAAGTGGGCTTTATCCCAGGGATGCAAGGATTCTTCAATATCTGCAAATCAATCAATGTAATTCACCACATTAACAAATTGAAAAATAAAAACCGTCTGATTATCTCAATAGATGCAGAGAAGGCCTTTGACAAAATTCAACATCCATTTATGATAAAAACTCTCCAGAAAGCAGGAATAGAAGGAACATACCTCAACATAATAAAAGCTATCTATGACAAACCCACAGCAAACATTATCCTCAATGGTGAAAAATTGAAAGCATTTCCCCTAAAGTCAGGAACAAGACAAGGCTGCCCACTTTAACTGCTACTATTCGACATAGTTCTGGAAGTTTTGGCCACAGCAATCAGAGCAGAAAAAGAAATAAAAGGAATCCAAACTGGAAAAGAAGAAGTAAAACTTTCACTGTTTATAGATGACATAATCCTCTACATAGAAAACCCTAAAGACTCCACCAGAAAATTACTAGAGCTAATCAATGAATATAGTAAAGTTGCAGGATATAAAATTAACACACAGAAATCCCTTGCATTCCTATACACGAATAATGAGAAAGTAGAAAAAGAAATTAAGGAAACAATTCCATTCACCATTGCAACGAAAAGAATAAAATACTTAGGAATATATCTACTTAAAGAAACTAAAGACCTATACATAGAAAACTATAAAACACTGGTGAAAGAAATCAAAGAGGACACTAATAGATGGAGAAATATACCATGTTCATGGATCGGAAGAATCAATATAGTGAAAATGAGTATACTACCCAAAGCAACTTACAAATTCAACGCAATCCCTATTAAGCTACCAGCCACATTTTTCACAGAACTAGAACAAATAATTTCAAGATTTGTATGGAAATACAAAAACCCTCGAATAGCCAAAGCAATCTTGAGAAAGAAGAATGGAACTGGAGGAATCAACTTGCCTGTCTTCAGGCTCTACTACAAAGCCACAGTCATCAAGACAGTATGGTACTGGCACAAAGACAGACATATAGATCAATGGAACAAAATAGAAAGCCCAGAGATAAATCCACACACATATGTACAGCTTATCATTGACAAAGGAGGCAAGAATATACAATGGAGTAAAGACAATCTCTTTAACAAGTGGTGCTGGGAAAACTATCAACCACTTGTAAAAGAATGAAACTAGATCACTTTCTAACAACACCACACACAAAAATAAACTCAAAATGGATTAAAGATCTAAATGTAAGACCAGAAACTATAAAACTCCTAGAGGAGAATATAGGCAACACACTCTCCGACATAAATCACAGCAGGATCTTCTATGTTCCACCTCCCAGAATACTGGAAATAAAAGCAAAAATAAACAAATGGGATCTAATTAAAATTAAAAGCTTTTGCACAACAAAGGAAAATATAATCAAAGTGAAAAGACAGCCTTCTGAATGGCAGAAAATAATAGCAAATGAAGCAACTGACAAACAACTAATCTCAAATATATACAAGCAACTTATGCAGCTCAATTCCAAAAAAATAAATGACCCAATCAAAAAATGGTCCAAAGAACTAAATAGACATTTCTCCATAGAAGACATATGGATGGCTATCAAACACATGAAAAGATGCTCAACATCACTCATTATTAGAGAAATATAAATCAAGACCACAATGAGGTACCACTTCACACCAGTCAGAATGTCTATGATCCAAAAGCCTGCAAGCAATAAATGCTGGAGAGGGTGTGGAGTAAAGGGAACCCTCCTACACTGTTGGTAGGAATGCAAAGTAGTACAGCCACTTTGGAAAACAGTGTGGAGATTCCTTAAAAAATTGCAAATAGAACTACCGTATGACCCAGCAATCCCACTGCTGGGCTTACACACCGAGGAAACCAGAATTGAAAGAGACACATATACCCCAATGTTCATCTCAGCACTGTTTATAATAGACAGGACATGGAAACAACCTAGATGTCCATCAGCAGATGAATGGATAAGAAAGCTGTGGTACATATACACAATGGAGTATTACTCAGCTGTTGAAAAGAATACATTTGAATCAGTTCTAATGAGATGGATGAAACTGGAGTCGATTATACAGAGTGAAGTAAGCCAGAAAGAAAAACACCAATATAGTATACTAACACATATATATGGAATTTAGAAAGATGGCAATGACGACCCTGTATGCAAGACAGGAAAAAAGACACAGATGTGTATAAAGGACTTTTGGACTCAGAGGGAGAGGGAGAGGATAGGATGATTTGGGAGAATGGCATTTTAACATGTATACTATCATGTAAGAATCGAATCGCCAGTCTATGTCCGACGCAGGATACAGCATGCTTGGGGCTGGTGAACGCTGATGATCCAGAGAGACGTTTTGGGGAGGCAGGTGGGTGGGGGGTTCATGTTTGGGAACGCATGTACACCCGTGGTTGATTCATGTCAGTGTATGGCAAAACCAATACAGTATTGTAAATTAAAGGGAAAAATTTTTTTAAAAAAATTAAAAAAAAATAAAAACAAGCATAAAAATTTAGGACATAAACAGAAAATAAATTGAATTACAGGGGGGGAAAAAAAAAAGAAACACAAGGTAACTTCTAATCGCAAAATCAGTCTTGAGTAAGGAGAATGGAAATCTACCTGCCTGATTTCAGAATATGCAAAGAGAGTAAGACATTAGCACAAGGACAGAAATCTAAATAAATGGAAGCTTTGGAGTTTCAGCTTTAGCATCAGTCCTTCCAGTGAACACCCAGAACGGATCTTCTTTAGAATGGACTGGTTGGATCCCCTTGCAGTCCAATGGACTCTCAAGAGTCTTCTCCAACACCACAGTTCAGAAACATCAACTGTTTGGTGCTCAGCTTTCTTCACAGTCCAAACCTCACATCCATACATGGCCACTGGGAAAACCCGTGGTCTGAGTAGATTGTCCTTTGTTGCCAAAGTTATGTCTGTGCTTTTGAATATACTACTTTTCTTCTAAGGAGTAAATGTCTTTTATTTTCATGGCTGCAATCACCATATTCAGTGATTTTGGAGCCCCCCCAAATAAAGTCTGATTTGTTTCCACTGTTTCCCCTTCTATTTGCCATGAAGTGATGGGCCTGGAGGCCATGACCTTAGTTTTGTAAAGCTGAACTTAAGCCAAAATTTTCACTCTCCTCATCACTTTACTCAAGAAGCTCTTAAGTTGTTCTTCACTTCCTGCCATATGGGTGATGTCATCTTCATATCTGAGGCTATTGATATTCCTTCCAGCAATCTTGTTTCCAGCTTGTGTTTTTTACAGCCTAGCACTTCTCAAGATGCACCGTGCATTTAAGTTAAATAAGCAGGGTGACAATATACAACCTTGATATACTCCTTTTCCTAACTGGAACCAAACTGCTGCTCCATGTCCAGCTCTAACTGTTACTTCCTGATCTACATACAAGGTTCCTAGGATTCAGGTCAGGTTGTCTGGTATTCTCATTTCTTTCAGAATTTTCCACAGTTTATGGTGATCCACACAGTCAGAGGCTTTGGCATAGTCAATAAAGCAGAAATATTTTTTCTGGAACTCGCTTGCTTTTACAATGATAACAGCAGATGTTGTGGTTCACACATCGTTCAACCCTGGCTTGGAGAATTTTGAGCATTATTTACAATCATGTGAGGTGAGTTCAGTTGTGTGGTAGTTTGAAAATTCTTTGGCATTGCCTTTCTTTGGGATTGGAATGAAACCTGACTGTTTCCTGTCCTGTAACCACCGTTGAGTTTACCAACTTTCTGCCATATTGAGTACAACACTTTCACACCATCATGTTTTAGGATTTCGAATAGATCAACTGGAATTCCAACACCTCCACTGGCATTGTTCATAGTGATGTTTCCTAAGGCCCACTTGACTTCCTATTCATGGATGTCTGACTCTAGGTGAGTCTAAGTGATAACACCATTGTGATTATCTAGGTCCTGAAGATGTTTTTGTATAGTTTTTCTTTGTATTCTTGCCACCTCTTCTTAATATCTCCTGCTTCTGTTAGGTCCATACCATTTCTGTTTATTATTGAGCTCATCTTGGCATGAAATATTCCCTTGGTATCTCTAAATTTTGAAGAGACTCTAGTCTTTCCCATTCTATCATTCTCCCCCATTTCTTTGCATTGATTGGTGAGGAAGATTTTCTTAACTCTCCTTGATATTCTCTGGAACTCTGCATTGAAACGGATAAATCTTTCATTTTCTCCTTTGCTTTTGTCTTGTCTTCTTTTCACAGTTCATTGTAAGGCCTTCTCAGACATCTGTTTTGCTTTTTTTATTTTGTTTTATTTTTCTTGAGGATGGTCTTGATTCCTGTTCTCTGTACAATGTCACAAACCTCCGTCCATATTCATATGCCATGTATAACTTGTTAAATGCCAGGCTTGAAGAAACACAAGCATGAATCAAGATTGAAGGGAGCAATATCAACAGTGTCAGATACTTTGATGAAATCACTCACGGCAAAACGTGAAAAAGATGTAAAGAACCTCTTGATAAAAATGAAAGAGAAGTGTGAAAACTGTAGGTTAAAATTCAACATTCAGAACAGATCATGATATCTAGTCACACCACTACTTAGCAAATGGATTGGAGAAACAATGGGAAAATCAAAACACTTCATTTTGGGGGGCTCCAACATAATTGCAGATTGTGACTACAGCCATTGAATTAAAAGGCAGTTACTGCTTGGAAGGAACGTTATGACCAACCTAGATAGCATATTCAAAAGCAGAAACATTTCTTTGCCAGTAAAAGTCCACTTGGCCAAATCTATGGTTTTCCCAGAGGTCATACACAGATGTGATATTTGGACTGGAAAGACAGCTGAGTATGCAGGAATTGATGCTTTTAAAATGTGGTGTTAGTGAAGATTTTGAGAGTCTCTTGGACTGCAAGGACGCTAAAGGAAATCAGTCCTGAATATACACTGGGAGCACTGATCCTGAAGCTGAAACTCCAATAATCTGGACCCTGATCTGAAGAGTGGATTCATTGAACAAGACCCTGATGCTGGGAATCACTGAAGCCAACAGGAGAAGAGGATGATCGAGGATGAGATGGTTAGATGGCATCAGCAGCTCGATTGACATGAGTTTGTGGAGGTTCGGGTAATTGGTGATGGACAGGGAGCATGACATGCTGCAGAAGATGGGGTCGCAAAAGTTAAACACGACTGAGAGACTGAACTGAATTGAACTCAAATGTAGAAGTACGTACATTTTAACTTACAAATAGAATGATTCTTGTTTGCCTCCATGATCTATCACATTTTTTCTTTCACTTTATGAAAATCAGGAAGCTGTTTTTCTTATGTGAAATTCGGATTCCTCTATACCTCATATATGAATCTAGGTCATGGTTGTCTACCATTAATGTGAAGTTCTGGATATTTCATATAGGACAATCGTGGCACTGCTTTTTGAAGTTATAGAAAATCCGTATGAAAATGGAATTATTTCTATTCCACAAATTAAAATCTGGGCACCACTGTTTCTTAATGAAGTAAGGAGTTTGCTGTATTTCTAATAATATATACCGAAACAAAGATTGATTCCATGAAGTGGGGAATGGTTTGTTTTTACTGTGTCAAGACCTAGGTGCTAAGTCTCCATCATGGAATTTGGACTTTTCTATATTTCATATTTCAGTTCAGATTGGACATTATTCTACAAGAAAATGGATATCTCTATATTTCATATGAAGCACTGGTTCTTCAGCTACAGAAAGATCTATGTTCCCTTTTTGCTTATGTTTTCCCATGCCTTGAACATTTGTGTGTCTAGCCACATGAGCTTATTGCACACATTTGTGTGTATTTCTGTGTGGATGTATGTTCAACCACAGCTGGCAGAGATGAATGTTACAGACTATGAGATATGGAGCAAGCAGAAGTCTCACCAGGCATCCACAGAGTGTGGGAGACTGGTCCTTGCATCTCTGAGGTGGTCCTGATCAAGACAGGAATGAGGAGAGGATGGCCAGTGACAACTCAGGACAGAGTGTTCACAAACTTGGATTTACATCAAGAGACATAAAGAAGCTCACAGTTTCTGCTGTGTTGGTGTGTGTGTGTGTGTGTGTGTGTGTGTGTGTGTGTGTGTGTGTGTGTGTTTACCAGGAAGAGGATGTAGAAGGCCTGAGGACTCATCCAGTGTAAATCCAGTGGGGTGGGGCTTTTGAAGCATAGCCTGTGGACCCCTCAGTCTATGAGAATTGGGCTGGCCGGTGTAAATGGTGGATATGGCTATAACTGTATCCAAGTCTGTGTAGAGGTGAATGTCCTTCAGAAAAGAGTAGAGACTGGAAGGAGAAGGAATGGAAAGATAAGCTAGTGCACTGGAGAAGTTTCCCATATTAGAGGAAGGCTCTGGGATAGTGCTGCCTTGGATCAGCCCATCAGGAAGCACACTCTATCATCATGTGAAACAAATGACATGATAAGGTAGGGTCCTTCATTGTGAAATCACAGGCATCCTAGAAGAGAAGAGGTTACCTTGGTTGTGTCCATGGGCTTCCACCCTACCTGACAGTGCAGAAAGGTGAAGAAAGTGCAGAGGTGGGATGTAGTTATTTCCCCCTTTTGCTGGTTTGTGCCTGTGAGGAAGTGAAGATGGCAAAGTAGAAGGGTGTGAACTCATCTTTTCCTGTAATAGCTCCAAAATTACAGCTTGTTGCTAAATTACCATTGACAGGAGAATACTGGGTCCCACCACCACCACCACCAACAAAAATGTCCATGCAAAGGTAAAGTCCCAACAAGACTGCAGCAGGGGTGAATTTGCTTTCAGAGTCAATACCTACCAGCCACACTGAGTGCTCAATAAAATATTTTGTGCACCTATACTCAGGGACTGCCCCTAAACAGAGTCAGAAGAGTTTTTGAGTGATTGAGGGTCTCCTGCAGAGGCATGGGTCAGCAATGGTCTGACAAGGAAGAAATATCTGTCTGCTACAGCCCTTGTTCATGCAGTTTGTGACATAAGCCCTCTTAGAGGAGGTAACCTTTCAACCGACCAAAAAGTGGCCTAGTGCACAATCCACCAATTGCAGGATAATTTTTCTAAAGAAATTCTTGTACAGGTAAGGAAGTTTTAGAACAACTACAGATTTTTCAACGTGGGATCAGGCAAAGGGACTGAAAACCCACAGGACTGAGAACGCACAGGAAATTTGACATTGGGGGCCAGCTGGATTTGATTATAGAACTTCCACAGGACTGAAGCAGACTATTGGAAGGCACAAACAAAGCCTTGTGTTCACCAGGAGCCAAGAGTCAGAGTAGTGTTCCCACAAGAAACTGAGCCAGTGTTGCTTGTGAGTGTCCAGGAGTGTCCAGTAGAGACATGGTCCAAGAATGGGAAGCATCAGGGTGATGGGCACTGAATAGAAGCGTGCTTGCTCAAGTCCTTTTGAAGAAGGTCCAAATTACTTTCATTACCCATACCATAGTTAGGCCTCAGTTCAAACAACAGGGCTTGAATACAGCCACACCCTTCTAGAGCAAATTGGATTAAAGATTTACTGAATATGGCCCCATATATCAGAATAGGACTCAGATTCAGGAAGACTCTACACATGGACATCACCAGATGGTCAAGACTAAAATCAGATTGATTGTATTCTTTGCAGCTAAAGATGTAGAAGCTCTATACAGTCAACAAAAACAAGACCAGGAGCTGACTGTGGCTCAGATCATGAACACCTTATTATGAAATTCAGACTCAAATTGAAGAAAGTAGGGAAAACTGCTAGATCATTCAGGTATGACCTAAATCAAATCCCTTATGACCATACAGTGGAAGTGAGAAATAGATTTAATGTCCTAGATTTGATAGATAGCCTGCCTGATGAACTATGGGATGAGATTCCTAACATTGTACAGGAGACAGGGATCAAGACCAACCCCATAGAAAAGAAATGCAAAAAAGCAAAATAGCTTTCTGGGGAGGCCTTACAAATAGCTGTGAAAAGAAGAGAGATGAAAAGGAAAGGAAAAAGGAAAGATATAAACATCTGAATGCACAGATCCAGACAATAGCAAGAAGAGAAAAGAAAGCCTTCCTCTGTGATGAATGCAAATAAATAGAGGAAAACAACAGAATGGAAAAGACTAGAGATCTCTTCAAGAAAATCAGAGATACCAAGGGAATATTTCATGCCAAGATGGTCTTGATAAAGGAAAGCAATGGTATGGACCTAACAGAAGCAGAAGATATTAAGAGGAGGTGGCAAGAATACACAGAAGAACTGTACAAAAAAGATCATCAGGACCCAGATAATCATGACGGTGTGATCACTCATCTAGAGCCAGACATCCTGGAATGTGAAGTCAAGTGGGCTTTGGAAGGCATCACTATGAACAAAGCCAGTGGAGGTGATGGAATTCCAGGTTAGCTGTTTCAAATCCAGAAAGATGGTGCTGTGAAAGTGCTGCACTCAGTATGCCAGCAAATTTGGAAAACTCAGCAGTGGCCACAGGACTGGAAAAGATCAGTTTTCATTCCAATTCCAAAGAAAGGAAATGCAAAAGAATGCTCAAACTACCTCACAAATGCACTCATCTCACATGCTAGTAAAGTAATGCTCAAAATTCTCAAAGACAGGCTTTAGCAATATGTGAACCATGACCTTCCTGATGCTCATGCTAGTTTTAGAAAAGGCAGAGGAACCAGAGATCAAACTGCCAACATCCGCTGGATCATGGAAAAAGCAAGAGAGTTCCCGAAAAAAAATCTCTTGATTTTTTATTGACTATGCCAAAGCCTTTGACTGTGTGGATCACAATAAACTGTGGAAAATTCTGAAAGAGATGGGAATAGCAGAGCACCTGACCTGCCTCCTGAGAAATCTATATGCAGGTCAAGAAGCAACAGTTAGAACTGGACATGGAACAACAGACTGGTTGCAAATAGGAAAAGAAGTATGTCAAGGCTGTATATTGTTACCCTACTTATTTAATTTCTATGCAGAGAATATCATGAGAAAAGCTGGACTGGAAGAAATACAACCTGGAATCAAGATTGCCAGGAGAAATATCAATAACCTCATTTATGCAGATGACACCACCCTTATGCAGAAAGTGAAGAGGACCTAAAAAGCCTCTTGATGAAAGTGAAAGTAGAGAGTGAAAAAGTTGGCCTAAAGGTCAACATTCAGAAAACGGAGATCATGGCATCCGGTCCCATCACTTCATGAGAAATAGATGGGGAAACACTGGAAACAGTGTCAGACTTTATTTTTCTGGGCTCCAAAATCACTGCAATGTTGACTGCAGCCATGAAATTAAAAGACGCTTACTCCTTGGAAGAAAAGTTATGACCAACCTAGATAGTATATTCAAAAGCAGAGACATTGCTTTGCCGACTAAGGTCCGTCTTGTAAAGGCTTTGGTTTTTCCTATGGTCATGTATGAATTGAGAGTTGGACTGTGAAGAAGGCTGAGTGCCAAAGAATTGATGCTTTTGAAATGTGGTATTGGAGAAGACTCTTGAGAGTCCCTTGGACTGCAAGGAGATCCAAAGAGTCCATTCTGAAGATCAGCCCTGGGATTTCTTTGAAAGGAATGATGCTGAAGCTGAAACTCCTGTACTTCGTCCACCTCATGCGAAGTGTTGACTCATTAGAAAAGATCCTGATGCTGGGAGGGATTGGGGGCAGGAGGAGAATGGGATGACAGAAGATGAGATGGCTGGATGGCATCACTGACTAGATGGCATGAGTCTGAGTCATCACGAGTTGGTGATGGACAGGGAGGCCTGGCATGATGCGATTCTTGGGGTCACAAAGAGTCAGGCAAAATTGAGCGACTGAACTGAGCTAAACTGAACTGCCTGTCCCATCAGGAAGTTTCCACAGGCCTCTTTTCCTTATCTATTAGATAGCAGACCAAACGAAAACCACAATCACAGAAAACAAACCAAACTGACCAAATGACCACAGCCTTGTCTATCTCAATGAAACTATGAGACATGCCATGCAGGGCCATACAGGATGGGTTGGATATGGTGGAGAATCCTCACAAAATGTGGTACATTGGAAAAGGGAAATGGAAAACCTCTTTATTATTCTTGCTAACTTCGTGAACAATATGAAAAACCAAAAAAAGAGAACACTGAAAGGTGACCTCTCCAAGTTGGTTGACAGCCTATATTCTTCTGGAAGTCATTATAAAGGAAAAGATGGAGCCAAAGGGAAAACAACACCTAATTGTGGATATGACTATGGATACAACTAAAGTTTGATGCTGTAAAGAATGATATTTCATATGAACCTAGAATGGTTGGTTCATGAATGAAAGTAAATTGGAAGTAGTCAAACAGAAGATGACAAGTTTAAACATCAGACTTTCAGGAATCAGTGAACTAAGATTTACTGGAATGGACAAATTTAATTCAGAAGACCATTCAATGCACAATGAAACAGACAGGCATTGAGATAAAGCCTCATGTTCCTCTTAATTATTTCAGAATAGAAAATGTGACTATGAAAGTGAACATGTAAATTTAATATTGAAATAAGAGAAATGTAGGAATATGTTGGCAACAGCAACATAAATTTTAGTCTACATTATCCTGAATGATCAGACTCCTGCTTGATAGATCAGTTGTAAGTAATAATTATATGAAAGTAATTAAATGCATTTATATAAAATATGGTTGATGTGTTGACCTTGAAAGAGCGATAGCAGATGCATTAGTGATTGTTTACACTGGGAACCATGCCTCCCACTTGTGGTGTAGGGAAAATATCCTCATGGGCTGACATATCGCTGTATCTAATGGTCAGGTTCAAGGCTGATCATCAGTCAAAATCAGGTATCTGCAAAGGAGATGAGACATGGTACTGAGAAGCAGAAATAGTCATAGTAATGAAATCCTCCCTGTGGTCGTTTGCTTGATTGCAGCTGCTCTGTGAATGCTGGTGTAAAAAGATCAACAGATTTTAAATATCGGCTTGATCTATCACAATTTGCTCTTTCAGTCTAACTGACATTGATGATGAAGAAACAAATCACTATGATTTGGGACACTTGCATTAGCAAATATGTGGCTGGAAGAAAGCTTTCATATGAAAGACACACTTAACATTGTGGAGGCTGAAAATACACACTCTCCTCTAGCTTCAGGAAAAATCCAGGAGAGATGATCATTCACATCAATCCTTCCTGTAGCATGTGCCATCTTGTAATCACGAACTAGTGAAGGTACTGGACAGACAATTTTAGTGCCAACTCTTCTATTCATTCTCATTAAAAGTTGGGGATAGCACCACTTTACATTTGAATTATGATAGAACTTCAACTAAAACCAAAGAAGAAAATTATTAGTGACTTTTCAAACCAAGGTAAAATAGAGAAACAAAGCCAGACTCGAAATAGTGATCCTTTTAAAACATACAAAGATAATAACTTCAAATAATACAACCCACTAATAGATTTAAATACTTACCTATTCAAATTTATTTCACTCCTCCTGTAACAATATATTGTATATGTACACTAAATACCCCTTTAAGTGGCTTCAGAATTTCTCTCTGGTTCCAAGTTGGTAGGGAAACTTAACAGTTAAATTTATTACACTTAACATGTCTTAGTATCCAGCTGTTCTCAACTTGAAAAGAATAGAAAAATATTTCAGCAGCATATTATCTCAATTTTAAAGTCAGTTTTAGTTACCTATGTTAACACAGTTAAATGGTCACTATATTAAAAAAATGTATTTGCTATAATAATGGAAATTTATGGAATGCCTTACTCAAAACAGAGACAGTGTTTTCTCCTGCCAGACGGTCAGCTAGTGAAGTAATCTTTGAAAAAGGTGTTGCATTTTAAAGGTGATTGGAGTGTTGGAACCCTGGTGGTGTCAGTTTTCCTGAGGAGCCAGCAATCATGCGCAGAAAAGTTAAGGCCAATGCGATCATCTTCTAGCTTGTGCTTGCAGAAGCATGGTTGGTAGTTCTGGTTAGTCTTCTTCTATTGCCGGATTTTAGGTCTTAGCATGTGGCAAGAGGGGAAAATTCAATACTGTCCCCTCCTCACTGTGTGACTGAGCCCTAAGGTCCAGCTTCTTTGTCACTTTGGGATTTTTCAAATGCTCTTGTTTCTACACACTTTGTCATCACAGATGCATCATTCGATCTCAACAGAGTAAAAAGCAGTTCCCTCCCAGGTTGGCTTTCTAACCCCATGTTTCATCTTCCAGGCCCTATGCAAACTAATTCACCTGCATTGCAGTTTAGGGGATGCAGGACCACACCACAGATTCTCCGTTTGATTTTTTCACTCTGGACAAATTAAATGTTCTTAGCTTCTTCACCTTGCTTCCTTTCAGTCAAAAGTGACTTAAGTTTAGTGTGGTGACTTACCTGGATTCTCAATGTATTCCCAGCTTCTCCATCTCCCACCCCAGGACACAGGCTTGGTTCTCCTCCTCTGGTCCTCCTTCTCCCATTTTCCCTCCATTCTTCCCAGTTATGTCTATTTTTCATATAGTCTTCTCTGTTGAGCAAGGTCTTCTGATAATATTCATCTTATTCTCTGGAGGAATCTTTTCTTATAGAAGGATTATTTGTGATGCCTCCATGAAAGAGTGGCAGTCAACATGCTCTTTTATTTTCTGCCAAATCGGAAGTTCTGATTTTCTTTCTAGGCAAACTAGGTAATTCCTTTAGACATGCCGGTGAAACAACAAACGTTACTTGACATGAATTAATCTGTTTGATGGAAGGTTACATATGTACTCACACAATTGGTACATCACTGACTTGAACATGCGAATAAAGACACTTATTTTTCCTGAAATTTTTGCTAATGAGGAATTGTCATCAGCTTGAGGAAACATAGTTCTTTTGCAGATAAGAGATGGCAGAGGAATTGGGCTCCAAATCAGTTCCTGAAAATATCTAGCTATTCATCAAACTGTCCTGACATTTTCCCAGAGCACAGATTCCTTATTTCTGTTCTGGAACCTTGACTGTCTTAAGAGGGTGTCAAAGGTCAGGGACTGGCATGGGCATAATTTAATTCTTGTACAGGAAGATGGCAGTTGCCCAGGGATGCAACACTATGTAGATGATAACTTGAAAAAGAGAGACTGAGGAAAAAAAATACAAAAAAATGTTTTAAAAAAGAACAGGCAGGTATAGTTAGCTGTACTCATGTAATCTTAATAGGTAAACCTTAATTAGAGTTTGGATAATAGAAAAAGCAAGGGGGTTTCATCAAGTCATCTACATCTACTTAATTGTCTCTGTTACTGGCTTAACACTGTGTGTGAAAATGTCATTCAGTCGTGTCTGACTCTTTGCGACCCCTATGGACTGTAGCCTACCATTTCCTTCTCCTGGGGATCTTCCAGACGCAGTACCAAACTGGTCTGCACCATGGTCTGAGATGCACAAAGCATTTCAGATGCTTTATCACCTGAGCCAGCAGGGAAGCCCTTTGACTGTGAAGGTAACAACAAATTGTGGAAAAGTCTTAAATAGATCAGAATACTAGACACCATACCTGTTTCCAGGGAAGCATGCAGGCAGATCAAGGACATGGCAGTTGGAATTGGAAAAGGAATAATGAACTAGTACAAAACAGGCAAGGAAATACATCAAGGCGATATATTGTCATCCAGCTTATTTGACTTCTATGCAGAGTACTTCATGGAAAGTAACTTGCTGAAAGAAATTGAATCTGGAAACAAAATCACTTTGAGAAGTAAGAATAGCCTCAGGTATAAGATAACAACACATAAATGTCTGAAAAACACTAGGAACTAAAGAGTCTTCTGAAGAAGGTGAAAGGGGAAATTTAAAAAGCTAGATTAAAACTCAACACAAAACAAACAAACAAATACGAAAAATTAGCTCATGGAATGTTGCCCCATCGTTTTGAGATATTTCCATGGGATAAAGTTGAATTAGTGATAGGTTTCACTTTCATGACCTCCGGTATGACTATGTGATGTAACTGCAGCCATGAAAATAAAAGGCACTTGCCCCTTGGGTGAAAAGCTGTGACCAATCTAGAAACCATATTACAAAGCTGAGAGATTATGGAACAAGACGTGAATAGTCAAAGTTGATTTTCAAGAGTAATGTATGGAGGAGTGAGCAGGAACACAAGAACTGACTGCCTAAATATGGATGCTTTACAACAGTAGGGCTAGAGAAGACGTGTGAAAGTTCCGTGGTGAGCATGGGGTTCAAACTTGTAAACCGTGAAGGGAATCATTTCTGACGATTCTCAGAAGGACTGATGCTGCACCTGAAGAGCCAGTATATCAGCCTCCTGAAGCCAAGAGCAAAATCGCTGGGAGGAAACTGATGCTTGGAAAGATTGGGTGCAAAAGAAGGGAAAGACACAGGGCGAGATGGCTGCAAAGCATCACTGACTCAAAGGTCTTGGGTTTGAATAAAACTCTTGGGATATTTGAAGGGCAGGTGAGACCAGGGTTCTTGATGTATATGGACTCACAAGAGTCTGACAAGCCTGAGTGACTGAGCAACATCAAAAAATTAGAACTGGCATGCTTGGGAGATGGTTCAGATTGTATATTAAGTCTGTCACTGGAATTGGAATGGTAAGTGAGAATCAGGATAATTAAAAGGACACAGCTCTTGTCAGTTTCCTTGTTTTCTTCTCTCATATTGTACTTCCCACAATGTATGTTTAAGGCTTCCAAGAGAAGGAGAACACCTGCAGTGTCATATGACATTCTGAGATAGTAACTTTATCCCCCCTGTCACTTTGATCTACAATCTTAGCCTTAGGCAGAAGCAGGCATTGTCTGTAAACATCTGCTAGAGCTGCCCATCTTCTGATGTGTTAACAGGCATGGTATGTGACTTTAAGAATGAGGTGAGAGTTAAACAATCTTATAGCTTCTCAATTAACTTCTCTAATCATGGGAGAAGCATCTTTGAGTTGTTTCCCCTAGGTGCCCTTAGGAATGCTTACAAGGGGCTCCATTACTAAGCATGAAAGTGTGTTGGTGACTGGATCCATTTTGATTTTTCAGCTTGCCTTCTTTGTGAATAGGTCATTCCTCTTCTCTTAATGTCAGCTTTTGACTTCAGATAAAGGTTGAGGATTGTGGAAATGTGTGAATGTGTGTGAAAGTCCCATAAAACTGAGGACATGGAGTAGACAGTTTTCCTCTTTGAATCAGATCTCAAGACTTTTGCTTTATAGATGCACGATGAGTGCATCTCAAATATTCATAAAATTATTATATGATGACTGCCACACAGAGTTGAAGCCAGAAGTCCTGTATTGCCATCATCTTAACACTGTGGTGGGACTTGGACATTTACGGTATTATGTAAGAATTATGTGGGCCATGTTATAACCTCCTTCTATTTTAACTGTCTGTCTGATATTCTTGGGAAAGGGGAAAAGAAGGTCTACTATGTGGGAACAGAATTACAGATTCCATCCTTAGGTTCTTTGATTCCTAAGAGTGTTCTTTGTTATTGGTGAGTGTGCAGCCTCCCATAGGAAGGTAGTATCCTATTATAGGAAGACCTGGTTGAAACTCCAGGGATCTACTTAGCCTTCTCTGGTACTGCCATATTAGCAGGTGGGTGTTTTGTAATTGCCAGACAAAATAGACATCTAAGGTCCCACTCAATTTTTGCTGGGTGATAGAGAGAGAGTTTCATAGTTTGTAACAAAGTTAGGGTGGAGTAGCTTGGTTATTATCGAAATGCTTTCAATCTGTTAATCTCACCCAGTTGTTTTGCACTTTGAAAAATGAAAGCAGACATTTGAATGGGCATTTCAATTTGTGCCTCTTTATAGTTTTGAATTAGCCAATTATTCAGCCAAAATCTCTAAAATAATGGTCCAAAGGAGAACCTAGACATACACTCACAAACACATTCTTAATCTGATGCATGCACACACACACAAGGACAGCCTCAGTCTTATATGCTCAAAACACAATTATGAAAGGAAAATAAAGCCCAAGGACTCAGAGAAGAACACCTATGAACTGCATAGAGTTCTCTGTTATTTGTTCTTAGTCTTAAGGTTGGAAGATATTTTGTAGATGAATGATTTCACTCTAGTGACCTTTTAAATCAGAATGTTTTAAAATATCTAACTGTGTTCTGCATTGCATGGGATCTTAGAATAATTTGCATGTAAGACTCTTCTATGTGGATCACAGTAAACTGTGGAGAATTCTGAAAGAGATGAAAATACCGGATCACCTGACCTGCCTCTTTAGAAATCTGTATGTAGGGCAGGAAGCAACAGTTAGAACTGGACATGGAAAAACAGACTGGTTTCAAATAGGAAAAGGGGTATGTCAGGTTGTATACTATCACCCTGCTTATTTAACTTATATGCAGAGTACACCATGACAAATGCTGACTGGAACAAACACAAGTGGGAATCAAGATTGGCGGGAGAAATATCAATAACGTCAGATATGCAGATGACACCACTCTTATGGTAGAAAATGAAGAGGAAATAAAAAGTCTCTTGATGAAAGTGAAGGAGGAGAGTGAAACAGTTGGCTTAAAGCTCAACATTCAGAAAACAAAGATCATGGCTTCCGGTCCCATCACTTCATGGGAAATAGATGGGGAAACAGTGGAAACAATGTCAGACTTTATTTTATTTTACTTTATTTATTTTTTTTTTTTTGGACTCCAACATCACTGCAGATGGTGACTGCAGCCATGAAATTAAAAGACACTTAGTCCTTGGAAGAAAGGTTATGATCAACCTAGTTACATATTCAAAAGCAGAGACATTACTTTGCCGACTAACGTCTGTCTAGTCAAGGCTCTGGTTTTTCCTATGGTCATGTGTGGATGGGAGAGTTGGACTGTGAAGAAGGCTGAGTGCTGAAGAATTGATGCTTTTGAATTGTGGTGTTGGAGAAGACTCTTGAGTGTCCCTTGGACTGAAAGGAGATCCAACCAGTCCAACTGGAAAGAGATCAACCTTGGAATTTCTTTGGAAGGAATGATGCAGAAGCTGAAACTCCGGTACTTTGGCCACCTCATGTGAAGAGTTGACTCATTGGAAAAGACCTTGATGCTGGGAGGGATTGGGGCAAGGGGAGAAGGGGACGACCGAGGATGAGATGGCTGGATGGCATCACGACTCGATGGACATGAGTCTGAGTGAACTCTGGAAGTTAGTGATGGACAGGGAGGCCTGGCGTGCTGCGATTCATGGGGGTCTCAAATAGTCGGACACGACTGAGCAACTGAACAGAACTGACACCATATTAACATTTGTTCATTTCCTCTTTCTTCTTGTGAAATTAGAATTTTTTTTTTTCAGCTTGTGAAGAAGGCGTTAGCTTCTTCCCAGATCTGCATAGCTTTCTTTTTGTGTACTCTAAGTATATATGGGCTCTTTTTCTGCTCTCTCTGATGACTTTCTACATTGTGTTTTCGGTTTGGATCACCTCAGAATATGTTCTCATTTCCCTGTGAGTTATTCTTCTCCTCATTGAGCCCTACAGAAAGGGCTGTTTAATTTGCCACACATTTTGTTCATTTCAGTTGCTCAGTCTTGTCTGACTCTTTGGGACCCAAGGAATTGCCGCACACGAGGCCTCCCTGTCCATCACCAAGTCCCAGAGATCACTCAAACTCATGTCCAGAGATCGGTGATGCCATCCAGACAACTCATCCTCTGTTGTCCAGTTTTCCACCTGCCCCCAACCCCTCCCAGCATCAGAGTCTTTTCCAATGAGTCAACTTTTCACATGAGGTGGCCAAAGTACTGGAGTGTCAGCTTTAGCATCACTCCTTCCAAAGAACACCCAGGACTGATCTCCTTAGAATAGACTGGTTGGATTTCCTTGCAGTGTATGGGACTCTCAAGTCTTCTCCAATACCACAGTTCAAAAGCATAAATTATTCAGCGCTCAGCTTTCTTCACAGTCAAACTCCCACATCCGCACATGACTGCTTGAAAAACCATAGCCTTGACTAAACTGTCCTTTGTTGGCTAAGTAATGAATCTGCTTTTGAATTGCTATCTAGGTTGGTCATAACGTTTCTTCCAAGGGGCAAGCGTGTTTTAATTTCATGACTGCTATCACCATCAGCAGTGATTTTGGAGACACACACCCACCCCCTGCCTCCAACAACAACAACAACAACAAAAATAAAATTTGACAGAGTTTCCACTGTTTTCCCTTCTATTTCCCATGAATGAAGTAATGGCAAAAGATGCCATGACCTAAGTTTTCTGAATGTTGCCCTTTAAGCCAAATGTTCAGGTATGACCTAAATCCAATCCTTTATGATTATACAGTGGAAGTAAGAAATGGACTTAAGGGACCAGATCTGATAAATAGAGTGAATGATGAACTGTGGACTGAGGTTTGTGACACTGTACATGAGACAGGGATCCAGACCATGCACATGGAAAAGAAATGCAAAATAGAAAAAGAGTTGACTAGGGAAGCCTTAGAAATAGCTGTAAAAAGAAGAGAAGTGAAAAGGAAAGGAGAAAAGAGATGATATAAGTATCTGAATGCAGTGTTCCAAAGGTTAGCAAGAAGAAATAAGAAAGACTTCCTCAAAGATCAACTCAAAGAAATAGAGAGAAGAAAAGAATGGGAAAGAACAGAGATCCTCTCAAGAAAATTAGAGTTACTGAGGGAACACACTATGCACAGATAGGCTCAGTAAATGACAGAAAAATTACGACCTAAGAGACACAGGAGACGTTAAGAAGAGGTGGCAATAATACACAGTAGAACTGTGCAGAAAAGATCTTCACAACCCAGATATTCACAATGGACTGATCGCTTACCTAGAGCTGGATATCCTGAAATGTGAAGTCAAGTGGGCCTTAGAAAGCATCACTACAAAATAAGCTAGTGGAGTTTATGGAATTCTAGTTGAGCTATTTCAAATCCTGAAAGATGATGCTGTGAAAGTGCTGCACTCAATATGCCAGCAAATTGGAAAACAAAGCAGTGGCCCTGGGACTGGAAAAGGTCAGTTTTCATTCCAATCC
Organism: Ovis aries; assembly: GCF_016772045.2. Lineage (NCBI taxonomy): Eukaryota > Metazoa > Chordata > Mammalia > Artiodactyla > Bovidae > Ovis > Ovis aries. The sequence continues at coordinate 12,133,405 of NC_082741.1, read as the reverse complement.
CAAAGAAACACAATGGCAAAAAATGATCGAACTACCACACAGTTATACACATCTCACATTCTAGTAAAGTAATGCTCAAAGTTCTTCAAGCCAGGCTTCAGCAATACATGAACCATGAACTTCCAGATGTTCAAACTGGTTTTAGAAAAGGCAGACAAACCAGAGATCCAGATGCCAACAATCTTGGATCATTGAAAAAGCAAGAAGGTATCCGGGAAAAAAAAAATTATTAAAAAAAAACACACCTATTTCTGCATTATTGACTATGTCAAAACCTTTAAATATGTGGATCACTATAAACTGTGGAAGACTCTGAAAGAGATGGAAATACCAGACCACCTGACCTGCCTCTGGAGAAACTTATATGCAGGTCAGGAAGCAACAATTAGAGCTGGACATGGAAAAACAGCTCTTTCCAAATAGAAAGATGAGGACCTCAAGGCTGTATATTGTCACCCTGCTTATGTGACTTGTATGCAGAGTACATTATGAGAAACTCTGGTCTGGAGAAAGCACAAGCTGGAGTCCATATTTCGAGTAGAAATATCAATCACTTCAGATATGCACATGACACCACCCTTATGGCAGAAAATGAAGAGGAACTGTAAAGCCTCTTGATGAAAGTGAAAGAAAAAAGTGAAAAACTGGGATTAAAGCTTAATCTTCTGCAACAAAGATCATGACATCTGGTCCCATCACTTCATAGGAAATAGATGGGGAAATAGTCAAACCAGTGACAGGCTTTAATTTTGGGGCTCCAAATTCACTGCAGATGATGACTGCAGCCATGTAATTAAAAGATGATTACTCCATGTAGGGTAAGTTATGCCCAACTTAGATAGCATATTAAAAAGCAGAGACATTATTTTGAAAACAAAAGTCCAGATAGTCAAGGCTTTAGTTTTTCCAGTGGTCATGTATAGATGTGAGTGTTGGACTGTGAGAAAAGCTCAGCGCCAAAGAATTGATGCTTTTGAACTGTGGTGTTGGAGAAGACCCTTGAGCATCTCTTGGACTGCAAGAAGATCCCACCAGTCCATCCTTAAGGAGATCAGTCCTGGGTGATCTTTGGAAGGAATGATGCTGAAGCTGAAACTCCAGTACTTTGGCCACCTCATGTGAAGTGCTGTCTCATAAAAATCTCTGATGATGGAGGGATTTGGATCAGGAGGAGAAGGGAACGAGAGAGGGTGAGAAGGCTGGATGGCATCATCGTCTCGATGAACATATGTTTGGGTGAACTCCGGGAGTTTGTGATGGACACGGAGGTCTGGCGTGGTGCGATTCATAGGACCGCAAAGTGTTGGATACGACTCTGTGACTGAAGTGAAATGAGTAAGTGAACTGTTTTTTTTTTTTTTTTTTTTTTTTTTTTTGCTGAGCATGTCATTGGTAATATATAAAAGGAACAAGTTGTACACTAATACACATTACTATATACTTTATATATATATATATATATATGTGTGTGCATATATATATATATACACACACACTTGTAATATATATATACACAAATGCTTGTATATATATACTTGTATCATATATATATATATATATATATATGCTTGTACTATATATATATATACACACACACATGTGTAAACCCGTTCAAGTGACATATCATATGTTAAGTCACTGCACTCCTGTCTGACACGCTGTATCACACAGACTGTCACCATCGTGTATTCTCAATCCATGGGATTCTCAAGGTGAAAAAATTGGAATGGGTTGCCATCCTTAGTTCCAGGAGATCTTCTCAACCCATGAATCGAACCTACATATCTATGATCTCTGCATTAGAAGCCAGGTTCCTTAGTACTAGTCCTACCTGGGCAACCGTTAGTTTATATATAGCTACACATATACATGCATATGTATATGTCAAAAGTTTAGGTTTATAATTTTGATGTCTAGAGGTTGCAGTGTATATTTTGCAGGAGGTATATAACTGAAGGTATGTACTTTTGTAGGTCTGATGATTTGCTAAAAGTGCTTTAACTTACATTCACCTCAGAAAATTATATGATTTCCTTTATGACTTACACTTTGAAATATTGGTTCTTTAGGAATGTCTTGTTTAATTTTTCACACATTGACATATTGGCAAACACATATTCCATTTTTAAATTTGAGCTTCACATCTTGGTTTTCAGAGAACATACTTGGTATGATTTAAAATACTAAGACTTGTGTTATGCCTTAATGTAAAGCGTATTTTTGAGAACATTCCAGATAAAATTTCAGTAGAATTGAAATATAAGTGTGTGTGTGTGTGTGTATACATGTGAGTAGAGATAAATATATACACACTATATGTATATATGCCTATTTGAACATATCAGTTAGGTGCACAGTTGTAAATATACATATATTGTTGTAAATATACATATATTTTACCATTCCTTGATCTTGAAGTGTTTCGGGTCATTTTCTTCAGATTTATAGTTTGCCATAAGTCTCCTGTGTCTTTCGGATTTGTACTAAACCTGTATTAGGTATTTTCACATTACTTTAGGTCCTCTGACTCTGATGCTGGGAGGGATTGGGGCAGGAGGAGAAAGGGGTGACAGAAGATGAGATGGCTGAATGACATCACTAACTCGATGGATGTGAGTTAGAGTGAATTCCTGGAGTTGGTGATGGACACGGCGGCCTGGCGTGCTGCGAATCACGGGGTTGCAAAGAGTCAGACACGACCGAGCGACTGAACTGAACTGAACAGATGTCCTGTTGAGATAGAAGCCCACAGTCAACTTCTTTGAGAGTGTAAGAATCTTTCTTGAGAGAGTAAGTTTTTCTGAGGTTGTAGAGAATAGAGCACACTGTGAAGCAAGAAATTTGCCAGCCTTAACATTAAACATAGGATGCTGCAGTCATCAAGTCATAAGCCATTGCATCCACCCATAAATGTGAAACCTGGGGGAACTCTTGATGAAATCATTTCGCCCACTATCAAGTCTTTAGTTACTGCACCTGCCACCTGAAGCACTGACTTGAGACAGAAGATACTAGCCCTAGTCAAGGTGCTTATCAAAGGAATTTTTTCAAGGAGCTCAGATTCTTGCATCTTCCAATAGGTAGAAAACATCTGAATCCATTCACTTTTAATGTCCAGTTTTTCTTTCGTTAATCATCATATTCAGACATTCTGTATACCTGATCATTGTACCAAAACTTCTGTAAAACCTGGATCTTCCTATCCTTCTTCAGAACAGTCTTTTTGCAATACTTTAGAAGTTGCTCCTCATGATTAAGTTCTTACTAGAATGAAAGGCCTGATGAGGAAGACATAATTCTCCACGTTTGGACTATGCATTTTTCCCAGTCAGAAGCACACACTCTAGAACTGCAATATAAGGGATTCTTGTGCACCACCTCAGTGTTAACCTATTTTTACTAATTCCTACTTAGCATAGCAATGAAAGTCAAAGGTCAACTATTATTAAAACTTGAGGGGATTCATGGTTTCATAAATTGGTGACATCAGTTTATGAAAACATACAACCATATGTGTTTACTTTACTTTTAGAAAGACGTTCTTTACTTTTAGAAACAATGACAAATTAATGAAGTGAAGGGACACCAGTGTAGAGTCTGAATTTATTCTGGCTAAAATAGCTCTGCAGTTAAGTTTGCCTTTTCTTTTTCTTTCTTTTTTTTTTCTTTTCTTTTCTTTTTTTTTTTTTTTTTTTTTTGCTTTTGCTTTGTCTATATGTTCTAAAGCCATCCTGGGTACACATTTTACTTGACACGCACTGTGATGCTTTACTTATCACTAGCACCAATTAGCCAAGGACTGATTTTCTTTCTTCACAATGTTGTGTTAGTGTCTGCTGCCCAGAAAAATAAATCAATTATTAGTGAATATAGCTGAGCCTCCCGTTTGAGCAGTCCTGCCATCTGCCTCTTGAGCCTCCTCTCCTACTCCAAAGCCAACTCCATTAGAGCACTCCACAGCAACAGCTCTCTACGACATACTTGGTATGTTACATATATCCTTCCTGCACTTTGTCCACAAGTCTGTTTTCTATGAGTCCATCCCTTTCTACACTCAAAATGGGTTATTTAGCACCTGTTTTCTGGATTCCACTTGAATGCATTAATATGCACACATAAATATTTATTTCTTTATTTTGTTGACACAAACCTCAATTACTGTGTGTGTAATCTAATTCCGTGAACTAGGATCAAACCTGGGACTCCTGCTTAGGGATCATGGTGTCTTAGCCAATGGACTAACAGGGCAGGTTTTCTTTTCTTTTCTTTTTTTCCTACTGATGGTCATTTGGAATGGTAAGAGGTGATATGTTGTTGTAGTTTTGATCCGTGTGCCTTTGATAAGTTGAGGTAGTTTTTGCTGTGTTCAGTTTTTGGAGAGTTTCTATCACAAACACTTGTTGAATTATATCAAAATTTTTTCACCCACTACTGAGGTGAATCATGTGGTTTTAATCCTTCACTATACATTGATGTTCAGCTTCTGAAGAGTGTTTCCATATCTGGAATAAACCCCACACTTAATAATGGTATTCAATCCTTTTAAGGTATTGGTGGATTTTTTTGCTTATATTTTGCTAAGGATGTTTACCTCTGTTCATCTATGTGATATTGGTTTGTAACTTTCTTTTTCTGTGTTATCTCGGTGTTGGTATCAGTGTGATGGTGACCTTGTAGAATAAGTTTTGGGTTTTCCTTCCACTCAAGAATTTTGGAAGAGTTTCTGAAGTGCATGTGCTAGCAGTTCTCTGACTGGCTCATAAAATTTCCACGTGAAGCCATCTGGCTTTAAGTTTGTCAACTAGAATTTTTTCATTACAATTTCAATATTAGTGCTTATAATTGCTCTGTTCGTATTTTCTGTTTCTTCTTAGTTGAATTTCTGTGCGTTTGTCTATGGGTCAGATTCTAAAATTTATTGACTTATAGTTGTTTGCTGTTGGCTCTTATAATTCTTTGTTATTTCTGTGGTATCAGTTATAATCTCATCTTTCATCATGTCACACTTAATTGATTCGATTACCCTTTTTTTCTTGATAAGTCTGGACCTTGATTTATCGATTTTGTTTCTCCTCTGTAAGAGACCCCTTTTAGTGATACTGATTTTGGCTTTTTGTTTTTTTTTTTTTCCCCCATCATTTCCTTTCTTTCATTTCTGCTCTGATTTTTATCATTTCTTCCTCTCCTATTTATTTTGGGGAATTTTCCCTGGTTTTTCTTCCTTCCTTAAATGCTTTAGATTAAAGATTATGTTGATTACTTTAGATGTGTAGTGTAGTTTTTATCAACTTCACTCTTCTACTGCTTTAGTATGCTCCATAACTTTCGGATAATCGTGTTTTTAATATCATTTATTTCTAAGATTTTTCGTTCATTATCTCTCAGATTTCATGAATGATCTCATGGCCATGTAAAGTTGTATTTATTAGTCTACATGGACTCATGTTTTTCAAGTCCTCTTCCACAAAATGTGCTATATAAATCATAGCATTGTGGTTATATATATATATATATATATATATATATATATATATATATGTATATATATGATTGATGCAATTACCACTATCTTAAGTTTACCAAGGCTTGATTTGAGATCCACTTTGTGATATATCCTGAAGATATTTTATGTTCACTTTAGGAAAAAATGTATATTCTGCTGTGTTTCAGTGAAATGTCCTATAAGGATCAATTAACTTTGTCAGGTCTCTTGTGCCTTTGAACACTTGTGTTTCATTTTAAACTGCATTTCTAAATTGGAGGATAATTTCTTTCCAATGTTGTGTTGTCTTCTGCTGTACAGCAGAGTGTATTAGCATATAGGAGACCAAAGTCCTTTTCTGTATTGTTCATTGTCTGTTGTTACTTTTTCATTTTTCTAGACCCTTCAGAAATGGTTCTCGTCTTTCTGCATTCCATTTCTAGAATGTCTTATCACCTTTACTACCACAATATCCAAGCCACTTTCAGGGAGCCTGCCCATTTTTTCTTTCATTATGTTTTGAGTTTTTACCACCTTCTTTAGCCCACAACATATTTCTCTGTCTTCATATTTCCCTACTTACCATGTTAATGGTTATTTCTTCACAAACTGCTGCATTATATTTATTATGCCTCGTCTTCACTCCAAGTTGATAAAGCTGATTGAGTGGCTAGTGTTGGCTTTGGAGTTGGAGAGACTGACAACAATGTTCTTGAGTCTTCAGCTGAGTCTTCCCTCTCTAATGGTGGAACCATATCTGTTCATGTCATTTGTAGGTGTCTATGGGATTAGTCTGACATTAGGCAGTCTATCTGCTGATGAGTAGCTGTATTTTTCTGTCTTGCTTGTTGTGTGGTGTGACGCGTCAGCCATGGGTTGTGTAGGCAGTTGGGTGTAGTGCATCAGAGATTAAGAAAGAGGCCTTCATGGAGACTGTCATCAGTTGATATTCATGGTAGATGGGAATTCCCAGGTGTCCCATGATCCTGGCCTAAGTGTAAAAGGTGGTAGTGGAATGAAAATATGCCCAGATTCTTGGCCTCCAGAGGAGAGGAATTCAATCTGGGACAAGAGACAAGGCTGGATCACTCAGAGCTTTGTATAATAAAGTTTTATTAAAATATAAAGAGATAGAGAAAACTTCTGACATAGGCATCAGAAGGGTGCAGAAAGAAAACCCCCCTGTTAGTCTTCAGCTGCATGTTATATACTCACTAGCAGTCTGTTAATGAAAGAAAGGAGTGTTTTAAAACTCAGAGTGGTACCAGGCCCCCTCACCCATAAGATATATTTTGGGACAATCTTGGCATCAGAAGACTCATCCCGGGCCATACAGTTATTAACTTGAATCTTGTAGAAGGACATATTACCATGCAAATTTTTTTCTTTACATAGATGAGGGAAATAATACCTGAGTATAACATGCTGTTTTGTCAAGTAGGTTCTGAGGCATTAGGTGGCACTGACTTGACCACAGAGTTTGGGGTAAAAGCATAGTAGACTAGCATATTTTAAGACAAGCATTTCCATAAGAAAAATGCATTGGTTATCTCAAGGTTTGAGAATAGTTAACTTCAGATGAAACCAAGTGTCATTATGGCAACATAATATTTTAAGAGAAACCACGTTTTAAATTTGTATAGAGAAGGGAAAAAAGCACAAAGATTGCTTGTTTGTTTCCTCCTGCCACTTAAGAGAAGTAAAAATGTCTGACACTTGCAGGCTATTTCCTTCATTTGGAGACCCCTGGCCTTCCTGCCTGCTAACCTCTCACGTGCTGACGCCCGAAAAGATCATGCCCAACTTATGCCCAGAAAACTACAATGCCATAGTAAATATTGAGGAGATTAGAAAGTAACATAGATACATGACAAATAGATAAATAAATGAAAGGCACCACAAGCAATAAACATTACAGAGAAGACAAGAGATTCATAAAGAGAACCAATCAAGTAAATCTCAATCAAGTAAAAAACAACACCAGAGCAGAGTGCCAACTGAAGAATAAAGAAAGCAAGTCTGACAAGAAGATCAGAACAGCCCCTACAGAATAACAAGAAACCACAGTTAATATAGAATACATACCTGTGTTAAAAAATGAAGTGATGCAACAGTAAGAAAAGACACAGAAAATAGAAAAGCAAAGTAAAAGTAGAAATACCAATAAAAAAATAAAAACATGGTTGAAATAATCTTCAAAGATCAAATCAATGTGTAGTAACAAAGAAGCCTACAACTGAGAAAAATGATGCACAAAAAAACACAACAATTGAAGGCATCAAAAGAATAACACGTTTCCTACTGCTGCATCTGAACGTGTCCTAGTCCTCAACATGGGACAGAGTGCTGGAGTCCAACTCCAGCAGCCAGGGATTCATCCTGAAGAGGTGAAAGGTGTTGGCGAATGAGATAGCCGCTCAGTTAATTATGGGCTGCCTGTTTATCCAAGTTTAAGATTATCTTTTATACTTTTACAGAATGATTAGGACAGAGGTTTGCCATTTTCAGTTTCCCCTCTCCCAGATTTATAATACCATAAATCATTCAGTGTAGTCCCTCAGTTGTGTCCGACTCTTTGCTACCCCATGAATCGCTGCATTCCAGGCCTCCCTGTCCATCACCAGCTCCCGGAGTTCATTCAGATTCACATCCAATCCAGACAGTGATGCCATCCAGCCATCTCATCCTCTGTTGTCCCCTCTTCCTCCTGCCCCCAATCCCTCCCAGCATCAAAGTCTTTTCCAATGAGTCAGCTCTTCTCATGAGGTGGTCAAAGTACTGGAGTTTGTGCTTCGGCATCATTCCTTCCAAAGAAATTTCAGGGCTGATCTCCTTCAAAATGGACTGGTTGGATCTCCTTGCAGTCCAAGGGACACTCAAGTGTCTTCTCCAACACCACAGTTCAAAAACATAATTATTAGGTGCTCACCGTTCTTTACAGTCCAACTCTCACATCCACACATGACTACTGGAAAAACCATAGCCTTGACTAGACGGACCTTAGTCAGCAAAGTAATGTCTCTGCTTTTGAATATGCTATCTAGGTTGGTCATAACTTTTCTTCCAAGGAGTAAGTGTCTTCTGATTTCATGGGGGCAATCACGATCTGCAGTGATTTTGGAGCCCCCCAAAATAAAGTCTGACACTGTCTCCACTGTTTCCTCATCAATTCCCCATGAAGTGATGGGACCGGATGCCATAATCTTCATTTTCTGAATGTTGAGCTTTAAGCCAACTTTTTCTCTCCTCTTTCACTTTCATCGAGAGGCTTTTTAGTTCCTCTTCACTTTCTGCCATTAGGGTGGTGTCATCTGCATATCTGAGGTTATTGATATTTCTCCCAGCAGTCTTGATTCTAGCTTGTATTTCTTCTAGTCCAGCATTTCTCATGATGTACTATGCATAGAAGTTAGATAAGCAGGGTGACAAAATACAACCTTGACGTACTCCTTTTCCTATTTGGAACCAGTCTGTTGTTCCATGTCTAGTTCTAACTGTTGCTTCCTGACCTGCATACAGATTTCTCAAGAGACAGGTCAGGTGGTCGGCTAGTCCCATCTCTTTCAGAATTTTCCACAAGTTATTGTGATCCACACAGTCAAAGGCTTTGGCATAGTCAATAAATCAGAAAGAGATGTTTTTCTGGAACTCTCTTGCTTTTCCCATGATCAGCAGATGTTGGCAATTTGATCTCTGGTTCCTCTGCCTCTTCTAAAACTGGAATGAACATCAAAATATTCACGGTTCACATATTGCTGAAGCCTGGCTTGGAGAATTTTGAGCATTACTTTACTAGCATGTGAGTTGAGTGCATTTGTGAGGTAGTTTGAGCATTCTTTGGCATTGCTTTTCTTTGGAATTGGAATGAAAACTGACCTTTTCCAGTCCTGTGGCCACTGCTGAGTTTTCCAAATTTGCTGACATATTGAGTGCAGCACTCTTACAGCATCATCTTTCAGGATTTGAAACAGCTCAACTGGAATGCCATTACCTCCACTAGCTCTGTTTGTAGTGATGCTTTCTAAGGCCCACTTGACTTCACGTCACAGGATGTCTGGCTCTAGACGAGGGATCACACCATCGTGATTATCCGGGACGTGAAGATCTTTTTCATACAGTTCTTCTGCATATTCTTGCCACCACTTCTTAATATCTCCTGCTTCTGTTAGATCCATACAATTTCTGTCCTTTATCGATTCCATCTTGGCATGAAATGTTCCCTTGGTTTCTCTGATTTTCTTGAAGAGATCTCTAGTCTTTTCCACTCTGTTCTTTTCCTCTATTTTTTTTTTTCATTGATTGCTGAAGAAGGCTTCCTTATCTCTCCTTGCTAGTCTTTGGAACTCTGCATTCAGATGCTTATATCTTTCCTTTTCTCCTTTGCTTTTCATCTCTCTTCTTTCCACCGCTATTTGTAAGGCCTCCCCAGACAGCAATTTTGCTTTTTTTGCATTTCTTTCTCATGGCGTCTTGATCCTTTTCTCCTCTGCAATGTCACGAATCTCATTCCACAGTTCATCAGGCACTTTATCTATCAGATCTAGGCCCTTAAATCTATTTCTCACTTCCACTGTATAATCGTAAGGGATTTGATTAGGTCATACCTGAATGGTCTAGCGGTTTTCCCTACTTTCTTCAATTTAAGTCTGAATTTGGTAATAAGGAGTTCATGATCTGAGCCACAGTCAGCTCCTGGTCTTGTTTTTGTTGACTGTGTAGAGCTTCTCCATTTTTGGCTCTAGATAATACAATCAATCTGATTTCAGTGTTGGCCATCTGGTGATGTCCAGGTGTAGAGTCTTCTATTGTGTTGTTGGAAGAGGGTGTTTGCTATGACCAGTGCATTTTCTTCCTAAAACTCTATTAGTCTTTGCCCTGCTTCATTCTGCATTCCAAGGCCATGTGGTCACCAAAGGAGTCTGCCCTTAGACTCTTGTGGCACACTGGGATCTGCCATTATGATCACAGGGGGTGGTATAGCTACTTGAAATGCTGGAGCCATGGTGGCACCATTTTGAATAGGAGCCAGCAGCCATAGGCAGAAAAGATTTGGCCTTAATGGGATCCTCTTCTAGCCTGTGTTTTCAGGAGCATGAGTGGTACTTCTGCTGGTCTTTCTCTATTGCCTTGAAGTAGGGGTTAACAGGTGGGAAGGTGAGGGTCTACCAAGATATCTCTACCTCCTGTATGTGATAATGCAGTAAGGTCCTCCCTCTTTGGCAGTTTGGGAATTCTCAAAAGACATTTCCTGCAACACAACTACTCATATGTAGACCATCAGGCCATCTCCACACAGTCAACAGCAGTCCTCTCCCAGAATGGCTCTCTAAATCCCGCCTTCTGGCTTCTGGACCCCATACACACTGGCTGAACTGCATTGCAGTTTGAGCCATACAGGGCCATGACACACATTGTCTGTGTGGCTCTCGCTCTATCCAAATTATATTTCATCATCTGTTTTATCTTGTTTCCTTTCAGTCCAAGGTAATTTACCCTTTAGTGAAGGAGATTGCCTCATTCTGGAAATCTCTTCCCTGCTTCTCCATCTCCCACCACAAGGCAGAAGCTTTGTCTTATTTCTTCTTATCCTCCTTCTCCCTTCTTAGTTCCTTTCTACATAAGTATATTTGGAACCCGCATGGGACACTCAGGTGACCAAGGTCTTCTGCTAGTATTTTTCTGATGCTGTGGGAGAACTATTGTGCATGTAGTAGTATTATTTGTGGTCCATTCATTGAGAGAGTTGCATTTCACATCTGCCTACAATCTGCCTTCTTGGAACTTCTCAGTTTTTCCTGGCAATCTCTATTATTCTTCTTTCATTGACAGTAAAACAGGAAACATTAGTTGCCATGAGTCAATCTGTTTGATGGGACGTTGCTTACATGCACACGTAACTGGTTCTACTTTAACTTCCAACATGCAATCAAGCATATTGTGTTGTTGTTGTTTTTCTTCCCCCCTTGGAAATTTCTATTAATGAGTAATTGTCATCGGTATGAAGAAATGCAGAACTTTCCAGGTAAAATATAATAGCCTAATTGGGTTCAAAAAGTCAGCACTTGAATATATCTAGCTAGTTTTTGACATTCCTGACATTTTCCCAAAGCACAGATCTCTGATTTCGGATCTTGAAGTGTAACTCCATTGAGTGGCTATCAAAGGTCAGAGACTGCCATGGGCATAATTTAATTCATGTAGAAAAAGATGGCAAGTTCATGGGAAATTACCAGTTGGCACTTGACTAGTTGAAAAAGAGAGAAAACAGAAACAGCCACAATGACCAAAAAATAAAATAAAAAAACCAACAAACACAGGAATGTGTGGTTAATTATTTACTCATAAGAGGTACACATGAGTTGATATTTGTATCATAGAATAAACAAGGAGATAGCATACGATCATCTATATCTGCTTAACTGTCTCTGCTAATGACTTGGACACTGCAAATCACACACAAACCAAAAATAATAATAATGATAATAATAATTTTGTAAAATTTTTAGAGATAAGAATGAGAGAATACCTTATATGTTTCCTGGGAAACATGTATGGAAGTAAAGGTCCAGCAGTTAGAATTGGACACAGTACAATGAACTGATTCAAAACTGGGAAAGGAAGAAGTCAAAGCTTTGTATTGTTGTCCTGCTTATTTAACTTTTGTGCAGAGAATACGATGAAAAAATAAAAATCTAGATGAAGCTCAAGTTAGAAACAAAATTTATGTGGGAGATATGAATAGCCTTAGTAATTCCAATGACAACACCGTAATGACAGAAGAAAAATAGTAAGTAAGGCGCCTCTTGATGAAAGCATTATCTGTTTCAAGTATAGACATTTAAAATGAGAGTGTCCTACATAAATTATGAAATTCTGTTTCACATGTGAAACTCTAGATGCAGATTTCAGGATGTGAAACATAAAATTCTCTATTATTCACATATACAAATCTGGAGAAAGTATTTCCAACTTAAAATACAGAATTCTCTGTACATCATATGTGAAATTATGGACACAAAATTTTCTGCAGAAAAATGTGGAAATTTTTACATTAGAGTTATGAAAATCTGGATGCAGATTCTTTGACAGGAAATAAAAAATTATCTATGTCACATATCCCAACATGGTCACATGAAACATGGAATTTTTTCATATTTGTAATTTGAAAACATTTGTGAAGTCTTTCCTGCATGAAATAATGAATACTGTCTAACATTTGAAACAACCTGTGTTAATTTTCCTACAAGAAATAAAGAATTTGCCTGAAGATTTCATGCATGAGCTCTGAAATTCTCTATATTTCCATCAAACAAGTTTGAATTACAGTCTTCAGATATGAGATTTGAAATTCTCTCTCTTTCACATCTGACAATCTGGGGAGAAATGTTCTCATATGAAATATGAATTCTCAAATTTTCACATGTGAAACACTTTCCATATTCATACACAAGAAAGATAATTTTACATGATTCAGAAATTAAGGCCTGAACTAAATGGCAAACATCAAACAGCTATATTTCATGTATTTCCCAAATAACATATAGAGTTTTCTGCATTTCTTTGATGAAAATCTGGGTGAAGATTTCTCTAGAGGAAATAGGGAATTAATATATTTTACATATTTAAAATCAAAACCCTTATGATTATATGATGGAAGTGATAAATAGATAAAGGGGATTCTATCTGATAGATGATCACCTGGAGACCTATGGATGGAGGTTTCCAATATTGTATAGGAAGCAGTCATCAAGAAAATCTGCAGGAAAAGAAATGCAAAATGGTAAAGCGGCTGTAACAGCCGGCACACTCAGCGTGGCCAAGAGGAGCTACCCCATGTCCGAGGTCAGGGCAGCGGCCAAGAGTGCCAGGCTGGGACTGCCCAGGAACGGCCGAGAGGAGCCACCCTGGTCCAAGGACAGGGTCGGGAGCCGGGAGGAGCCACCCGGCTTCCAAGGCCAGGAGCGGCAGCTGGGAGGAGACACCCCATGGCGGAGGCCGGGGGTGGCGGCCGGGAAGGACAACCCACATCCAAGGAGCGGTGGCTGCACTGGTGCAGGTGGGCCTAGAGGAGTTATACCACGTGGAAGGTCAGGAAGGGTGGCGGTGGTGTGATACCCTTCGTACAAGGTAAGGAGCAGTGGCTGCACTTTGCTGGAACAGCCATGAAGAGATACCCCATGCCCAAGGTAAGAGAACCCCAAATAAGATGGTAGGTGTTGCAAGAGGGCATCAGAGGGCAGAGACAATGAAACCATACTCACAGAAACCTAGTCAATCTAATCACGCTAGGACCACAGCATTGTCTAACTCAATGAAACCAAGCCAGGCCCACAGGGCAACCCAAGATGGGAGGGTCATGGTGGAGAGGTCTGACACAATGTGGTCCACTTTGAAAGGAATGGCAAACCACTTCAGTATTCTTGCCTTGAGAACCCCAGGAACAGTATGAAAAGGCAAAATAATAGGATACTGAAAGGGAAACACCCCAGGTCAGTATGTGTCCAATACGCTACTGGAGATCAGTGGAGAAATAACTCCAAAAAGAAAGAAGGGAAGGAGCCAAAGCAAAAACAATACACCGCTGTGGATGTGACTGGTGATGGAAACAATGTCCAATGCTATAAAGAGCAATATTGCATAGGAACCCGGAATATCAGGTCCACGAATCAAGGCAAATTGGAAGTGATCAAACAAGAGATGGCAAGAGTGAACATCGGCATTCTAGGAATCAGCAAAGTAAAATGGACTGGAATGGATGAGTTTAACTCAGATGACCATTATATCTACTACTACAGGCAGGAATCCCTCAGAAGAAATGGAGTAGCCATCATGGTCAACAGAAGAGTCCAAAATGCAGTATTTGGATGCAATCTCAAAAATGACAGAATGATCTCTGTTCTCTTCCAAGGCAAACCATTCAATATCAACCTAATCCAAGTCTATGGCCCAACCAGCAATGCTGAAGAAGCTGAAGTTGAACGGTTCTATGAAGACCTACAAGACCTTGTAGAACTAAGACCCAAGAAATATGTACTTTTCATTATAGAGGACTGGGATGCAAAAGTAGAAAGTCAAGAAACACCTAAGTTAACAAGCAAATCTGGCCTTGGAATGTGGAATGAATCAGGGCAAAGACTAACAGAGTTTTGCCAAGAAAATCCACTGGTCATAGCAAACACCCTCTTCCAACGACACAACAGAAGACTCTATACGTGGATATCACCAGATGGTCAAAACCGAAATCAGATTGATTATATCCTTTGTTGTTAAAGATGGAGAACCTCTATACAGTCAGAAAAACAAGACCAGGACCTGACTGTGGCTCAGATCATGAACTGCTTATTACCAAATTCAGACTTAACTTGAAGAAAGTAGGGAAAACTGCTGGACCATTCAGGTATGACCTAAATAAAATCCCTTATAATTATACAGTGGAAGTGAGAAATAGATTTAAGGGCCTAGATCTGTATATAGACCGCCTGATGAACTATGGAATGGGGTTTGTGGCATTGTACAGGGATCAAGACCATCCCCATGGAAAAGAAATGCAAAAAAGCAAAATGGCTATGTGGCGAGGCCTTTCAAATAGCTGAGAAAAGAAGAGAGGCGAAAAGAAAAGGAGAAAAGGAAAGAAATAAGCATCTGAATGCAGAGTTCCAAAGAATAGCAAAGAGAGATAAGATAGCCTTCTTCAGTGATCAATGCAAAGAAATAGAGGAAAAGAACAGAAAAGGAAAGACTAGAGATCTCTTCAAGAAAATCAGAGATACCAAGATCGATAAAGGACAGAAATAGTCTGGACCTAACAGAAGCAGAAGATATTAAGAATATGTTGCAAGAATACACAGAAGAACTATACAAAAAAGATCTTAATGACCCGGATAATCACGATGGTGTGATCCCTCGTCTAGAGCCAGACATCCTGGAATGTGAAGTCAAGTGGGCCTTAGAAAGCATCAATAAGAATAAAACTAGTGGAGGTGATAGAATTTCAGTGGAGCTATTTCTAATCCTGAAAGATGATGCTTGAAAGTGCTGTGCTCAATATGCCAGCAAATTTGGAAAACCCAGCAGTGGTCACGAGACTGGAAAAGGTCAATTTTCATTCCAATCACAAAGAAAGGCAAGGCCAAAGAATGCTCAATCTACTGCACAATTGCACTCATCTCACACGATAGTAAATTAATGCTCAAAATTTTCCAAGCCAGGCTTCAGCAATATGTGAACTGTGAACGTCCTGATGTTCAAGCTGGTTTTAGAAAAGGCAGAGGAACCAGAGATCAAATTGCCAACATCCACTGGATCATGGGAAAAGCAAGAGAGTTCCAGAAAAAAAAAAAATCTTTCTATTTTATTGACTATGACGAAGCCTTTGACTGTGTGGATCACAATAAACTGTGGAAAATTCTGAAAGAGATGGGAATAGCAGACAATCTGACCTGCTTCTGGAGAAATCTGTATGCAGGTCAGGAAGCAACAGTTAGAACTGGACATGGAAGAACAGACGGGTATCAAATAGGAAAG
Source organism: Ovis aries (assembly GCF_016772045.2). NCBI lineage: Eukaryota > Metazoa > Chordata > Mammalia > Artiodactyla > Bovidae > Ovis > Ovis aries. The sequence goes on along the minus strand of NC_082741.1, from coordinate 12,117,399 downwards.
GAAGTGCACTCTCCATTTTCATTTCTAATTTCATTGATTTGATTTTTCTCCCTTTGTTTCTTGAAGAGTCTGGCTAATGGTTTGTCAATTTTCTTTATCCTTTCAAAGAACCAGCTTTTGGCTTTGTTGATTTTTGCTATGGTCTCTTTTGTTTCTTTGGCATTTATTTCTGCCCTAATTTTTAAGATTTCTTTCCTTCTACTAACTCTCAGATTCTCCAATTATTTCTTTTCTAGTTGCATTAGGTATAGATTTATGTTATTTATTTGACTTTTTTCTTGTTTCTTGAGTATGCCTGTATTGCTATGAACTTTTCCTCTTAGCACTGCTTTTATAGTGTCCCACAGGTTTTGGTTTGTTGTGTTTTCATTTTTATTAGTTTCTATGCATATTTTGATTTCTTTCTTGATTTCTTCTGTGATTTATTATTCAGCAGTGCATTGTTCAGCCTCCATATGTTGGAATTTTTAATAGTTTTTCTCCTGTAATTGACATCTAATCTTAATGCATTATGGTCAGAAAATATGCTTGGAAGGATTTCGATTTTTTTTTTTTAAATTTATCAGGTTTAGATTTATGGCCCAGAATGTGATCTATCCTGGGAAAGGTTCCATGAGCACTTGAGAAAAAGGTGAAATTCATTGTTTTGGGGTGAAATGTCCTATAGATATCAATTAGGTCTAACTGGTCTAATGTATTATTTAAAGTTTCTGTTTCTTTGTTAATATTCTGTTTAGTTGATCTGTCCATAGGTGTGAGTGGAGTATTAAAGTCTCCTGCTATTATTGTTTTATTGTTAACTTCCCCTTTCATACTTGTTAGCACTGTTACATATTGCGGTGCTCCTACATTGGATGCATATATAATTATAATTGTTATATCTTCTTCTTGGATTAATCCTTTGATCATTATGTAGTGGCCTTCTTTGTCTCTTTTCACAGCCTTTGTTTTAGTCTATTTTATCAGAAAATTGAGAGATCACAACAGAAAACACAGAAATACAAAGGATCGTAAGAGACTACTACCAGCAATTATATGCCAATAAAATGGACAATGTAGACGAAATGGACAAATTTTTAGAAATGTACAACTTTCCAAAACTGTACCAGGAAGAAACAGAACATCTTAACAGACCCATCACAAGCACGGAAATTGAAACTGTAATCAGAAATCTTCCAGCAAATAAAAGCCCAGGTCCAGACCGCTTCACAGCTGTATTCTTCCAAAAGTTTCGAGAAGAGCTAACACCTCTCCTCCTCAAACTCTTCCAGAAAATTGCAGAGGAAGGTCAGCTTCCAAACTCATTCTATGAGGCCACCATCACACTAATACCAAATTTGACAAAAAAAAAAAAAAAAAAAAGAAAACTACAGGCCAATATCACTGATGAACATAGATGCAAAAATCCTCAACAAAATTCTAGCAATCAGAATCCAACAACGCATTAAAAAGATCATACACCATGACCAAAGAGGCTTTATACCAGGGATTCAAGGATTCTTCAATATCCGCAAATCAATCAATGTAATTCATCCCAGTAACGAATAGAAAAATAAAAGCCACAGGATTATTTCAATAGATGCAGAGAAGGCCTTTGACAAAATTCAACATCCATTTATGATAAAAACTCTCCAGAAAGCAGGAATAGAGGGAACATACCTCAACATAATAAAAGCTATGTATGACAAACCCACAGCAAACATTATCCTCATTGGTGAAAAATTGAAAGCATTTTCCCCTAAAGGCAGGAACAAGACAAGGCTGCCAACTTTCACTGCTACTATTCAACATAGTTCTGGAAATTTTGGCCGCAGCAATCAGAGTAGAAAAAGAAATAAAAGGAATCCAAATTGGAAAAGAAGTAAAACTCTCACTGTTTGCAGATGACAGGATCCTCTACATAGAAAACCCTAAAGACTCCACCAGAAAATGACTAGAGCTAATCACTGAATATAGTAAAGTTGCAGGATATAAAATCAACACGCAGAAGTCTCTTGCATTCCTAGACACTAAAAACGAGAAAGTAGAAAAAGAAATTAAGGAAACAATTCCATTCACCATTGCAACAAAAAGAATAAAACACTTAGGAATATATCTACCTAAAGAAACTAAAGACCTATATATAGAAAACTATAAAACACTGATGAAAGAAATCAAAGAGGACACTAATAGATGGAGAAATATACCATGTTCATGGATCGGAAGAATCAATATAGTGAAAATGAGTATATTACCCAAAGCAATTTACAAATTCAATGCAATCCCTATCAAGCTACCAGAGATATTTTTCACAGAACTAGAACAAATAATTTCAAGGTTTGTATGGAATACAAACCCTCGAATAGCCAAAGCAATCTTGAGAAAGAAGAATGGAATTGGAGGAGTCAACTTGCCTGACTTCAGACTCTACTACAAAGTCACAGTCATCAAGATAGTATGGTCCTGGTACAAAGACAGAAATAAAGATCAATGGAACAAAATAGAAAGCCCAGAGATAAATCCATACACATTTGGACACCTTATCTTTGACAAATGAGGCAAGAATATTCAGTGGAGTAAAGACAATCTCTTTAACAAGTGGTGCTGGAAAAACTGGTTAACCACTTGTAAAAGAATGAAAATAGATCACTTTCTAATACCACACACAAAAATAAACTCAAAATGGATTAAAGATCTAAACATAAGACCAGAAACTATAAAACCCCTAGAGGAGAACGCAGGCAAAACACTCTCCGGCATAAATCGCAGCAGGATCCTCTATGATCCATCTCCCAGAATTCTGGAAATAAAAGCAAAAATAAACAAATGGGATCTAGTTAAAATTAAAAGCTTCTGCACAACAAAGGAAATTATATGCAAGGTGAAAAGACAGACTTCTGAATGGGAAAAGTTAATAGCAAATGAAGCAACTGACAAACAACTAATCTCAAAAATATACAATCAACTTATGCAGCTCCATTCCAGGAAAATAAACGACCCAATCAAAAGATGGGACAAAGAACTAAATAGACATTTCTCCAAAGAAGACATATGGATGGCTAACAAACACATGAAAAGATGCTCAATATCACTCATTATTAGCGAAATGCAAATCAAAACCACAATGAGGTACCACTTCACACCAGAATGGCTGCGATCCAAAAATCTGCAAGCAATAAATGCTGGAGAGGGTGTGGAGAAAGGGAATCCTCCTACACTGTTGGTGGGAATGAAAACTAGTAGAGCCACCATGGAGAACACTGTGGAGATTCCTTAAAAAATGGCAAATAGAGTTGCCTTATGACCCAGCAATCCCACTGCTGGGCATAAACACAGAGGAAACCAGAATTGAAAGAGACACATGTACCCCAATATTCATCGCAGCACTGTTTATAATAGCCAGGACATGGGAACAACCTAGATGCCCATCAGCAGATGCATGGATAAGAAATCTGTGGTATATATACACAATGGAGTATTACTCAGCCATTAAAAACAATACATTTGAATCAGTTCTGATGAGATGGATGAAACTGGAGCCTATTATAAACAGTGAAGTAAGCCAGAAAGAAAAACACCAATACAGTATACTAACACATATTTATGGGATTTAGAAAGATGGTAATGAGGACCCTGTGTGCGAGAGGGCAAAAAAGACACAGATGTGTAGAGCGGACATTTGGACTCTGAGGGAGAGGGAGAGGGTGGGATGATTTGGGAGAATGGCATTGTAACATGTATACTATCATGTAAGAATCGAATCGCCAGTTTATGTCTGATGCAGGATACAGCATGTTTGGGGCTGGTGCACAGGGATGACCCAGAGAGATGTTATGGGGAGGGAGGGGGAACGGGGGTTCTTGTTTGGGAACGCATGTACACCCGGGGTGGATTCATGTCAATGTATGGCAAAACCAACACAGTATTGTAAAGTGAAATAAAGTAAAAATAAGAATTAAAAAAAAGAAGAAGAAGAAAATAAGTGCATCAAGGCTGTATATTTTCACCATGCTTATTTAACCTCTATGCAGAGTACATCACGGGAAATGCTTTACTGGAAGAAACACAGGCTGACATCAAGACTGCTGGGAGAAATATCAATAACCTCAGATATGCAGATGAGTCCACCCTTATGGCAGAAAGTGAAAAGGGACTAAAAAGCCTCTTGATGAAAGTGAAAGAGGAGAGTGAAAAAGTTGGCTTAAAGCTCAACTTTCAGAAAACGAAGATCATGGCATCTGGTCCCATCACTTCATGGGAAACAGAGGAGAAATAGTGGAAACAGTGTCAGACTTTACTTTTTTGGGGGCTCCAAAATCACTACAGATGGTGACTGCAGCCATGAAATTAAAAGACACTTACTCCTTGGTAGAAAAGTTATGACCAACCTAGATAGTATATTCAAAAGCAGAGACTTTACTTTGCTGACTAAGGTCCTTCTAGTCAAGGTTATGGTTTTTCCTGAGGTCATTGTATGTATGTGAGAGTTGGACTGTGAAGAAGGCTGAGTGCCAAATAACTGATGCTTTTGAACTGTGGTGTTGGAAAAAAACTCTTGAAATTTCCTTGGACTGAAAGAAGATCCAACCAGTCCATTCTGAAGGAAATCAGCCCTGGGATTTCCTTGGAAGGAATGATGCTCAAGCTGAAGCTCCAGTACTTTGGCCACCTCATGTGAAGAGTTGACTCAATGGAAAATACTGTGATGCTGGGAGGGATTGTGGGCAAGAGGAGAAGGGGACGACAGTGGATGAGATGGCTCGATGGCATCACTGACTCGATGGACGTTAGTCTGAGTGAACTCCAGGAGTTGGTGATGGACAGGGAGGCCTGCCGTGCTGCAATTTGGTGGTCACAATGCGTCGGACATGACTGAGCGACTGAACTGAACTGAATAGAAAGTTACCTGGCCTCAAAAACAGCTGAGAAGGGTAGTGAAGCTAAATGAAAAGAGAAAAAGAAAAACGATACACATTTGGATGCAGAGTTCTAAGGAATAGTAAAAAGAGATAACACCTTCCACAGTTATCAAAGCCAATAAATAAAGGAAATAAATAGAATTGTATCCTTACTGATCTCGTCAAGAAAATCAGAGATTCCAAGGGAAAATTTCATACACAGGTGGACACAATAAAGGACAGAAATGTTACGGACATAACAGAAGTAGAAGCTATTAAGAGGAGGTGGGAAGAATAAACAGATGAACTATGCCCAAAGGATCTTCATGACCCAGTGAAGGACGATGGTATGATCATTCACCTAGCGCCGGACATCCTGTAATACAAAGTCTAGGGGACTTAGGAAGCATACTTACCAACAAAGCTTGAGGAGGTGATGGAATTCAGTTGAGATATTTCAAATTCTGAAAGAAGATGCTCCGAGTGTGCTGCCCTCTATATGCCAGCAAATTTGGGAGACTCAGCTGTGGCCAGAGGACTGCAAATGGTCAGTTTTCTTTCCAACCGCAAAGAAAGGCAATCCAAAGAATGTTCACACAACTGCTTAATTGCATACATCTCACACAGTCGCGGAGAAGGCAATGGCAACCCACCCCAGTACTCTTGCCTGGAAAATCCCATGGATGGAGGAGCCTGGTAGGCTTCAGTCCATGGGGTCGTGAAGAGTCAGACACGACTGAATAACTTCCCTTTTTCTTTTCACTTTTATGCCCTGGAGAAGGAAATGGCAACCCACTCCAGTGTTCTTGCCTGGAGAATCCCAGGGACAGCAGAGCCTGGTGGGCTGCTGTCTATGGAGTCTCACAGAGTCGGACACGACTGACGCGACTTAGCAGCAGCAGCAACAGCACAGAGTCGCAAAGAACTGCTCAAAATTCCCCAAGCCAAGTTTCAACAGAATGTGAACCATGAGTTTCCAGATGTTCAAGCTGGATTTACAAAGGGCAGGGGAATCCGAGATTAAATTGTCAACACCTATTGGGTCCTCCAAAAAGTAAGAGAACTCCAGGAAAGCATCTACTCCTATTTGCCTATGCAAAAGACTTTGATTGACACAACAAAATAACACAAGAGAAAAATGACATGAAAACGTTAAACATTCTTCAAAACACGGGAATACATGCCTCCCGAGAAGTCGTACATCCATGTAAATATAATAAATATTTATCAACTGGGAAAATTTTCTCAGTAAATAGCAAAGGCGAATTATGATAGTAGTGCAGGTTATAGAATGTTGCTGAGTAATGTGTAGAGCATTTGATTGGTTATTACGTTTCTTTATTGATAATTTAGTAAGCACTTAAAATGTGTCATTGGCAGGATCTATGTTTCAGCTCATGTGAAAGATACATTGAGGACCTGATATCTGTGCTCTCCTTCATGGGAGGGCAAACAGAAGTTCCTTCCAATCCGAAGAAAGTGTTGAGACAAAGTTGTGAGAAGGGGCTTAGCATGATTGAAAATAATTTGGCGTGATTGTAGCTTCAGAAGCACAGTATAAGAGAAAGATACTGAAATTACTAAGGAAAACAGATATCATGTTTTTCAAGAACTTTTTAACCATGCTGATGTGCTGCAGTCACCACCAGGAATTTATTCTGTCTCTGTGGCGACAGATAAGCAACGTCTAAAAATGCATTTGGAATTATCGGGTGGAATCTTGGTGTCAGGAAATAAAGAGGGTCCTTAAGGACAGCAGACGAAAATGACCCTATAGAATACCACTTGTAAAGTACATATCTTGTGCTAACCATGGGCCAGTCACTGATTATGTCATGTTATCTTTGTTATCACAGTGATGGCATAATTGTGATCAAGATTTTGAACATGCTGCAATATCTATATTTTCAAGGACAGAATGAATTTCTATAATGAAAGCAATCTGCTGTCTAACCTTTTAAGACTCTACCAGTAACTAATAGAATATAATGTGTGAATGCACCAAAGTTCATACTGTGTATTTTCATTTTTCTAACTTTATTTGCATCTCTTCCTTCACCCATACCATCCTAATTTAGCACCCCTTCATTTCATCAGGGATGATTTCAGAAATCACTTTACACCCATTACCTCTTTTCCCTTTGTTCTCATTTTCTTGCTTACAAATATTATATCAGGTGTCATTTACCTAGGATGCATAACGAATGTTTTCTTGAACTGACGTGTTTATAAAACCATGCATTAAAATAGCCAACCATTGAACTAAAGCCTCATTTTACTCTTGTTTGAAAATTAAAAAATGAAACTATGAAGATGAACATGGAAATTTATTGTTCAAATACAAGAATTGTAGATATCTGTTGACATCTCCGAATATAAATTTCAATCTCCTTTAGGCTCCATAATCTGACACGTATTTGATAGGTCAGTTTTAATTAGGATGGTTTTCACATATTGATGATTGTTTATGAGTTTACTCGGAAGAGAGGAGGCAGCTGTATAAGCGATTGTTGGCACTGAGAACCATGAGTTGCCTCTCTCTTGCAGGTTAAGAAAAAGACTGTCATGGGCTGACATATCGCTATGCCTGTCTGGAAATTTAGAAGGTTCCACCATCAGTCCAGAATAACTGCTCTGTAATGGAGATTCGATCTGGTTCTGAGAAGTAGATGCAGTTGTAGTAGCAAAGTCCTCAATGTGGCCATTTACTTGAGTGCAGCTGCTCTTTGAGTGCCAATTAAAAATGCTCAACTTTTGTAAAACTTCAGGTTGATCTACCACAATCTGGTCTGTGTGTCTAACTGATATTGCTGAGGGGGTAGGTAAGTCACATGGAGATACGGCACTTGTATTAGCGACTACCTGGCTGGTATGAGGCTTTTGTATGAAAGGCACACTTAAACTTGTGGAGGCTGGAAATGCACTCTCTCCACTCATTTCTGGAAGAAATTGAGAGTTATGATCATCTTTTTTGACACTTGCTTTAGCATGCTTCTTGTTACCTTGAACTAATGAAGATATTGGAGACATATTGTTAATTCCAACTCTTCTTTGCATTCTTACTAAAAGTTGGGGATGGCCTCTTTTGAAATTTGGATTATAGTAGGTCTGTAACTAAAATCAAAGAATTAAATTATTTAGGTTCTTTATAAACCAAGGTAAAACTGACAAAGCTAAGTTATAAAAACGTATTCCTTTAATAGAACCAATTAAATAACACCAAATCAAACACTTTTGTTGGTAGTTTTAACAGGTAACATGTTAGAAAGAATATGCTCAACTAAAAGTATGTTGTATGTATACAGTAAATACCACTTTAAGTAGCTTCAGAACTTCTGTCTGGGAGGGGGGTTCATGTTTGGGAACGCATGTAAGAATTAAAGATTTTAAAATTAAAAAAATAAAAAACTAAAAAAAAAAAAAAAGGAAAGTTTGTTAACACCCAATATTTTAACCTCCAGCTGTTTTCAACTTCAAAAATATAAAACTTTTTCAACAACTTGTTATCTCAAGTTTAAACTCTGTTTTAGCTACATATATGAACATGCTTTCTAGGTCACATGGTTTAATCTGACATGTTGGCAATAAGTGAAAATTTTGGAATACCTTACTCAAAAGAGAGATGTTGTTTTCTTCTTCCAGAAAGACAGGTAGTGAGGCCGATCTTTGAACAGTTTGTCGCTTTTTATGAAATCCATAAAGGTTAAGCTGTCGAATTAAACTTTTCATACTCTTGGTTTCAAATATTCTGAAAGGATCCTTTCTTTCCAAGACTTCTTTCTTAAAGAGTTCTTCATTGATCACTATACATGTGCCTGTGTCATCCCACCAAATAGATACAAACTGATCATTTTCAACTATATTCCAAAGCTTTTGTGGAAATGTGAGTGAAAGAAAATCATTCACATCATCTGTTTCAGAGACAGAATATGTGTAGTGTGGCCTTTTGATTACCAGATCCTCAGACAAAGCCTGAAAAGCATATTCTTCAATCATAGATCTCAAAACTGAGTCCCCAGTTGTATAATCATACAAAGAAGGTCTAAAGGAGGTTTCTGAACCAGTGGGTTCATCTTTAGGAAACCCATCTTGAATTTCTGAAGAAATATGTGCCATCTCAGAGAAACATTTCTTCAGATAATTTTCTCATTTGTCTGGTTCAGCTTCAAATTATGTCTGCCTGTCCTGCAGAGAGAAACTCTCTAGACCATCACAGAGGTCCTCCCAGTCAAAAAGCTGTGACATCGCAAAATTACTCGTCTCCTAGCAATCGAAGGTTAGTTGTGACGTCACAAAGTCACTGGTCTCCTAGCAATTGAAGGGTAATATTCAACCACTGTTTACTTCAGCATCAACTTAAAATACAGACTGTTTACAGAAATAGTAACCAAAACCATGAAGGACATAAAATCTCTTTACTAAAGAGTTTTTGTTGTTGTCGTTGTTGTTGGTTGCTGTGTTTGAGATAGCCTTTCTCTTTCTGGCAGTTTGTGGTTCCTCTTTATTGCGGAGGTTCCTCCCTGTGGGTGGGGTTGGACAAGTGGCTTGTCAAGTTTCCTCGTTAGGAAAGTTCGCGTCAGTGTTCTGGTGAGTGGAGCTGCATCTCTTCTCTCTGGAGTGCAATGAAGTGTCCAGTAGTGAGTTTTGAGATGTCTATGGGTTTGCTGTTTGGGCAGCCTGTATATTGAAGCTCCGGGCTATGTTCCTGTGTAGCTGGAGTATTTGTGTGGTATGTCTTGCTCTGGAACTTACTGGCTCTTGGGTGGTGCTTGGTTTCAATGTAGGTATGGAGGTTTTTGGATGATTTCTTAAAAAAAAAAAACAAATTTATTTATTTTAATTGGAGGATAATTACTTTTCATTGTTGTATTTGTTTTGCCATACATTAACATATATCCGCCACAGCTATACAAGTGTTCCCCTTCCTGAACCCCTTCCCTCCTCCCAACCCCTGCCATCCCTCTGGGTCATCCCAGTGCACCAGCCCCAAGCATCCAGTATCATGCATTGAACCTGGGCTGGTGACTCATTTCATATATGATATTATACATGTTTCAATGCCATGCTCCCAAGTCATCCCACCCTCTCACTCTCCCACAGAGTCCAAAAGAATGTTCTAGACACCTGTGTCTCTTTTGCTGTCTTGCATACAGGGTTATCAAAAATCACATCAATAAATCTAGTTTGTTTCTGAAATACAAGTGATTTATCATCCTTCTATACACACATTCTTAATATTCAGTAGTGTTACCCTCGCAAACTTGGTCTACTTGCTTCTGTGCAAAAAAATTTATGAACTGACTGGGCTTCAGTGTGGGGGGGTAAGTGCTTATTGTAGGACTGAGCAAGGTGTCTTAGCAGTTGGTGCTTCAAAGATGCAAATCTCCAAATACTTTCAGGGGAAATATTTTAATGGGTGAGTGAGGGTGGAACATGCGGTCTGTGATCAATATTGGGACATTCTACTAATAGCCTATTACTGAGGATATTGGGAGTCCATATCATCGACCGTCTAGTTCCAACTAGGTACTTAAATTTCAGCCTGGTTTGGGCTTTAGCATCTCCAAAACTGTTCACAGGATATTGCTCAGAATGTTATAGATGGCCCTTGCTGCTGCTGCTGCTGCTGCTGCTGCTAATTCGCTTCAGTCGTGTCCGATTCTGTGTGACCCCAGAGATGGCAGGCCACCAGGCTCCCCCGTCCCTGGGATTTTCCAGGCAAGAACACTGGGGTGGGTTGCCATTTCCTTCTCCACGATGGCCCTTGAGGAGGGATTAAAGACCCTTGAATTTGCTTAATGGCTATGTCATAATTATTCTCTATTGCTTGATTATTTTCCTTAGTTTCTGTCCTTTCTAGGTTCTCTGATTAAAATTACTTTTGAACATGAGGAGGTAAAAAATCTCCTACCTCTCCCTCTCGATTTCCATGCTTTTCAATCTTAAGAAGGGACTTCTTAGTACAAGAAAGGAAAAACAGTCTTGGACTTAGAGCTTGATCATAAATGTGACAGAAAATCTCAGTGCAGGTTCAGTTTCTTTTTCAGGTTTCCCAGCTCTTGGAGTGATTGAGTCAGCAACAACTTTGGCTCTTTCCTGTTGAGATGGAGCATGGAGTTGGAAACAATTCTAAAATCTAAACTTGGTATCAATAGTTTATGTTATGAAAACATATCTCTCTATTATATCAAACCTGGTCTGGCTATTCATTTGACAAATAACATTACACATGTTTCAATGCCATTATCCCAAATCATCCCACTCTCGCCCTCTCTCATAGAGTCCAAAAGACTGTTATATACATCTGTGTCTATTTTGCTATCTCACGTACAGGTTTATCATTACCATCTTTCTAAATTCTAATATAGGCGCTAGTTTACTCTACTGGTATTTTTCTTTCTGGCTAACTTCACTATGTATAATAGGCTTCAGTTTCATCCACCTCACTAGAACTGATTGAAACATATTCTTTTTATTGGCTGAGTAATACTCCATTATGTATATGTACCACAGCTTTCTTATCCGTTAGTCTGCTGATGGACATCCATCATGCATCCATTTCCTGACTATTAGAAATAGTGCTGTGATGGATATTGGGATACACTTGCCTCTTTCAATTCTGATTTCCTTGGTGTGTATGCCCAGCAGTGGGATTTCTGGGTCATATGACAGTTCGATTTACAGTGTTGTTTCTTTTATTTTTTTTGTATGTGTTTGTTTGTTTGTTTTTTAAGGAATCTCCACAGTGTTCTCCATAGTGGCTGTACTAGTTTGCAATCCCACTAACAGCATAAGAGGGTTCCCTTTTCTCCATACCCTCCCCAGCATTTATTGCTAGTAGACTTTTGGATGGCAGTCATTCTGACTGGCATGGAATGGTACCTCTTTATAGTTTTGATTTGCATTTTTCTGATAATGAGTGATGTTGAGCTGCTTTTCATATATTTGTTAGCATTCTGTATGTCATCTTTGGAGAAATGTTTGTTTAGTCCTTTTGCCTTTTTTTTTTTTCACATTTATTTATTTATTTATTTATTCCATTGCCTATGTGTATTTTATTTTTTTTTGTTAATTTTTAGTTTTTTATTTTTTACATTTTAAAATCTTTAATTCTTACATGCATTCCCAAACATGAACCCCCCTCCCACCTCCCTCCCCATAACATCTTTCTGGGTCATCCCCATGCACCAGCCCCAAGCATGCTGCATCCTGCGTCAGACATAGACTGGCGATTCAATTCACATGATAGTATACATGTTAGAATGTCATTCTCCCAAATCATCCCACCCTCTCCCTCTCCCTCTGAGTCCAAAAGTCCGTTATACACATCTGTGTCTCTTTCCCTGTCTTGCATACAGGGTCGTCACAGAGTGAAGTAAGCCAGAAAGAAAAACACCAATACAGTATACTAACACATATATATGGAATTTAGGAAGATGGCAATGACGACCCTTTTGTCTTTTTTATCATGGGGTCGTTTATTTTCCTGGAATTGAGGTTCAGGGGTTGCTTGTATATTTTTGAGATTAAATTCTTTGTCAGTTGCTTCAGTTCAGTTCAGTTCAGTTCAGTTCAGTCGTGTGTGACTTTTTGAGACCCAATAAATTGCAGCACACCAGGACACCCTGTCCGTCACTAACTCCCGGAGTTCACGCAAACTCATGTCCATCAAGTCAGTGATGCCATCCAGCCATCTCATCCTCTGTCGTCCCCTTCTCCTGCCTCCAATCCCTCCAAGCTTCAGAGTTTTTCCAATGAGTCAACTCTTCACATGAGGTGGCCAAAGCACTGGGGTTTCAGCTTTAGCATCATCCTTTCCAAAGAACACCCAGGAATGATCTTCTTTAGAATGGACTGGTTGGACTTCCTTGCAGTCCAAGGGATTCTCAAGAGTCTTTTCCAACACTACAGTTCCAAAGCATCAATTCTGCAGTGCTCAGCTTTCTTCACAGTCCAACTCTCATATCCATTCATGACTAGTGGAAAAACCATAGTCTTGACTAGAGGGAACTTTGTTGGCAAAATAATCTCTGCTTTTGAATATGCTATCTAGGATGGTCATAACTTTCTTTTCATAGGGTAAGCACCTTTTAATTTCCTGGCTGCAATCAATATCTGCAGTGATTTTGGAGCCCCCCCAAAATAAAAGATGGATGCAATTGTGCGGTGATTTGAGCATTCTTTAGCACTGCCTTTAGCACTGCCACGTTCTGCCACTAGTGTGCTTGCACTTTGGAGCAGGCTGTCTGAAGCTATCCCATTGGCACTGGCAACATGCGTCCAGCCACTGCTGAATGCACACTAGAGCACAGTTCCTGCTACTATTGAGTATGTACTCTGCCACAAGATGTCTAAAACTTCTCCGTTAAAAATAAACAAATAAATAAAAATTAAAAAAAAAAACTGCTCAGTTGCATTGCAGAGCATACCTCTTTCCACAATTGAATTTGCATTCTATAGGAAATGTTACACAACCACTGATCTTGTACTCTATAATTGACACACCGTAAATAATTTTCTTAACATTTGAAACATGTGTCTGGCCAACACTAAAGGCATGCTTTAGATCAGCTGTGCCAAAATCACTGAGCTTGCCCTCAAGAGTATATCTGAACTCACATTTTATAGCATACCTACTACCACTGCAGATTCTGTGCTCTAAAGCCCTCGTGAGACAAGAGAACAAGATGGTGGAGTTGTAAGTGGATGTGGAGTACATCTCTCCATAGATACATCAGGCATACACCTTCAGACACAGAAGAGTAATCAGAACATTACCGGAAAGTAGACAGGAGTACCTGACAAGCGGCAAAGAATATATAGAACCACACAAAACTCAGTAGGATGAAAGAACTGGGGGAAAAAAACGGGAGTTTAGTAGGACTGAATCATCGCTGAGTGGGTGAAGGAACTGAAGCAGAGGTCCAATCCCACATTGGGTCAATTGTCTGAGTCATAGAATAAACATTTAAAGCAGAGAGTGAAACAGCTGATCTGTGGAAACCTAGATGCAATGAGAATCAGAGTCCTTGCTGCAGCCTTACATACCCCAGACAAGGACATGTGTCCCCTGGAAGGCACAGCGGCTGGGAGCCGGAGTTTAGGGATTCTGGGGTAATTCATAGGCGAGGGCTGCTGTTTACTGGGGAGAGATGGAGAGAGGGGCTGTGAAGGAGGACACTGTGGTAGGGTATACCTGTGCAGGAAAACCAAGCAGCCATGAAAGCAAGGCAATATCACTGAGTCACATGTAGGGGGTGGAACAATCACCATAGCCTCTCTCTCCCCACATGCTAGCATCAGCAGTTACTAAAATAATGAGGCTGACCCGTCAAATGCTGAACACACTGAAATGCAGAGCAGGACACCTCCCAGGGTGCTCCTTTGAGTGCCTGATGCACCATACTAGAGTAGAACCCCACTCAGGATGCTCCTTTAAGTGTCAGACACACTGATCTACAGAGTAGGACCCCAGCCAGGGAGATCTCTCTATCTGCTGACACAGTGAACAACAGAGAAGGATCCCAGGCAAGGAAGCCTTCTAAATGGCTAAAATAAAATAAAAGATGGATGCAATTGTGTGGTGATTTGAGCATTCTTTAGCACTGCCTTTCTTTGGGATTGGAATGAAAACTGACCTTTTCCAGTCCTTTAGCCACTGCTGAGTTTTCCAAACTTGCTGGCATATTGAGTGAAGTACTTTCACAGCATCACTAAAAGGGGACAAAAGCCATAAACAGACATTTCTTTAAAGAAGACATACAGATGGCTAACAAACACAGGAAATATGCTTAAAATCATTCATCATTAGGGAAACAAAAATTAAAAATTAATGTGTAGTCATATCACACTGTTCAGAGTGGCCATCACCAGAAATGCTACAAGCACGAAATCCTGGAGAGAGTGTGGAGAAAAGTTAACCCTAATACACTGTTAGTGGTACCACAAACTGGTACAACCTGTATGCAGAACAGTTTGGAGATTCCTTGAGAAACTTGGACTAGAACTGTCATATGACTGAACAACCCCACTTCTTCGCATATAGCCAGAGGGAATTACAATCAAGAGCCACATGTACCCCGGTGTTTATTTCAATTCTCTTTACAAAAGCTATGACATGGAAGTAATCTAGATGCACATCTTCACATGAAATTATAGAGAAGTTTTGCTATATATCCAAATGGAATATTACTTAGCTAGAGAAAAAACATATATTTGTGTCACTTTTAATGTGGCAGTTCAACCTGCAGCCTATTATTCAGAGTTAAAAAAGAAAGTTAGAAAGAGAGAGGTAAATATTGTTTATTAATGCATATAAATGGGATATAGGAAGACAGTAACAATGATCCTGCATGAAGGCGAGTAAAAAAGATCCACATATAAAGAACATACTCTTAGACTCAATGGGAGAGTTCAAGGATGGGATGATTTGAGACAATAGCATTGAATCAGGTACATTACCATATATAAAAGAGATGACAGGTGCAAGTTCATTGCAGAAAACATGCATCCAATTCTTGTGCTGTGGAAGAACCCAGAAGCATGGGGTAACAAGGGAGGCTTGATTTGTGTTCAGGATAGGGGGACACACGTATCCATGTGGCTGATTCATGTTGATGTATATGTCAAAAACCATCACATTAATACACAGTAGTTCTATTCCAAATAAAATAAATCATTTTTAAAAAAAAATATGAAGAAATTTTAAAAAATGCATTCATAAATAGCAGGGACATGCTCCAGAATGCAACCTCAACAGTTGTTTCATATCTATTCAAGAAAGTGGGCTTAGGAGGGGCAGAACATGTGTGCTGGTATGAAAGCTGAAAGTCAAAGAAGATAAGCTTGAGGTCGCAACTATGTAGTTGCAGCATGACCTTGGTATCATAGTCTAAGCAGTGTAAGATGCATGTGGCAGAATGCAAGCATAGTAGATCAGCATGATTACTCTAGAGCATAGACTCGGTAGGGGTTAAATGCATGCACTTAAGCATCCTTTCAGGAGTGACGGTACATATGTTTCAGAGTGAAGATAAATAGGTGAGGCAAAAGTGCTCTAAAATGGTGGACAAATAGTTGTAAGAAGGAAGGTTCAGAGTGGAAGCTCAGTTGGACAAATAGTTGTTAGAAGGAAGGTTCAGAGTGGAAGCTCAGTATTTGCTATAGACTTAGACTTAAATTTAAGAAAGTAGGGAAGACCACTAGACGATTCGGGTATGATCTAGATCAGATCCCTTATGATCGTACAGTGGACATGAGGAAATATTTAAGGGATTAGGTATAATAGAGTGTTTGAAGATCTTCATATGGAGGTTCATGAAATTGTACAGGAGGCAGTGATCAAGACCATCCCCAAGAAAATGAATGCAAAAAGGCAAAATGTTTATCTGAGGAGGCCTTACAAATAATTAAGAAAAGAAGAGAAGCAAAAGGCAAAGGAGAAAAGGGAAGATATACCCATATGAATACAGTGTACCAAAGAATAGCACAGAGAAATAAGAAAGACTTCCTCGGTGACGAATGCAAAAAATAGAGGAAAACAATAGACTGGGAAAGATTAGAGATCTCTTCAAGAAAACTAGAGATACTAAGGGAATATTTCATGCAAATATGGACAAAATAAAGGACAGAAATTGTATGGACTGAACAGAAGCAAAAGATATTCAGAAGAGGTGGCAAAATCTATACAGAAAAGATTGGAGAACTATACAGAAAAGATCTTCATGATCCAGATAATAATGATGATGTAATCACTCACCAGGAGCCAAACATCCTGGAATGTGAAGTCAAGTAGGTCCTAGGAAGCATCAATAGAAACAAAGTTAGTGGAGATACGAAACTCCAGTTGAGTGATTTCAAATCCTAATAGATAGTGCTGTGCAAGTGCTGAACTCAATAGGCAAGCAAATTTGGAAAACTCAGCAGTGGCTACAAGACTGGAAAAGATCAGCTGTTCCAATATATGTATTTTAGAGCTTGTTCTCTGTAGCGGTAAAATGTGTTCCACACAGAGTTAGACAGGACTGAAACAATCCTGTGCAAATAGTTGCAAGATTTTTTTTTTTTTTACCTGTGGCAGCTTTTTTCCAATGAGAGTTAACTGTGAAGGCGGAGCAGCCGCTTGGCTTTGAGGGACCCAGGTGGTGTCAAGTGGGCAGGGTGCAGGGACACAGACTTACACCACAGGAGTTATGGCCCTTTCAGAGTCTTTTTTTTTTTTTTTTTTTTTTTTTAGCCCTTGTATCTGGCGATAAGGCCTCTTTGGCCAGTGTTCTCCCTAGTTCCACATATTCAGCCATTTAGAAGGCTTCCTTGCCTGGGATCCTTCTCTGTTGTTCACTGTGTCAGCAGATAGAGAGACCTCCCTGGCTGGGGTCCTACTCTGTAGATCAGTGTGTCTGACACTTAAAGGAGCATCCTGAGTGGGGTTCTACTCTAGTATGGTGCATCAGGCACTCAAAGGAGCACCCTGGGAGGTGTCCTGCTCTGCATTTCAGTGTGTTCAGCATTTGACGGGTCAGCCTCATTATTTTAGTAACTGCTGATGCTAGCATGTGGGGAGAGAGAGGCTATGGTGATTGTTCCACCCCCTACATGTGACTCAGTGATATTGCCTTGCTTTCATGGCTGCTTGGTTTTCCTGCACAGGTATACCCTACCACAGTGTCCTCCTTCACATCCCCTCTCTCCATCTCTCCCCAGTAAACAGCAGCCCTCGCCTATGAATTACCCCAGAATCCCTAAACTCCGGCTCCCAGCCGCTGTGCCTTCCAGGGGACACATGTCCTTGTCTGGGGTATGTAAGGCTGCAGCAAGGACTCTGATTCTCATTGCATCTAGGTTTCCACAGATCAGCTGTTTCACTCTCTGCTTTAAATGTTTATTCTATGACTCAGACAATTGACCCAATGTGGGATTGGACCTCTGCTTCAGTTCCTTCACCCACTCAGCGATGATTCAGTCCTACTAAACTCCCGTTTTTTTCCCCCAGTTCTTTCATCCTACTGAGTTTTGTGTGGTTCTATATATTCTTTGCCGCTTGTCAGGTACTCCTGTCTACTTTCCGGTAATGTTCTGATTACTCTTCTGTGTCTGAAGGTGTATGCCTGATGTATCTATGGAGAGATGTACTCCACATCCACTTACAACTCCACCATCTTGTTCTCTTGTCTCACGAGGGCTTTAGAGCACAGAATCTGCAGTGGTAGTAGGTATGCTATAAAATGTGAGTTCAGATATACTCTTGAGGGCAAGCTCAGTGATTTTGGCACAGCTGATCTAAAGCATGCCTTTAGTGTTGGCCAGACACATGTTTCAAATGTTAAGAAAATTATTTACGGTGTGTCAATTATAGAGTACAAGATCAGTGGTTGTGTAACATTTCCTATAGAATGCAAATTCAATTGTGGAAAGAGGTATGCTCTGCAATGCAACTGAGCAGTTTTTTTTTTTTAATTTTTATTTATTTGTTTATTTTTAACGGAGAAGTTTTAGACATCTTGTGGCAGAGTACATACTCAATAGTAGCAGGAACTGTGCTCTAGTGTGCATTCAGCAGTGGCTGGACGCATGTTGCCAGTGCCAATGGGATAGCTTCAGACAGCCTGCTCCAAAGTGCAAGCACACTAGTGGCAGAACGTGTGCTCCGGATTGCAAGCTAAGCTGTTTCAGTACTTCCAGGCTAGAGCTGAGATGCAGTAGTGATGCATGCAGGCTCCAAAGTGCCATCCTACTATTTGTGTCACACCCGCTCTAGAGCACAGTCTAAGTAGTGGTGGGGAGAATCCTCAAAAGCTCAATCTCAGGAGATGAAGCATGTGTTCTCTAAAGTAAAGATTCAGTATTTGAACCATGCCTGCTCTAGATCATGAGTCTGTATTAACAGGGGTATGCCAAAAGTGTGTTTCACTGTTGAGAGGCATGCTGAAGAGTTAAGCTCAGCAGATGCAGCATGCCTGCTCTACATGTGCTTCGGAGTATTGTCTCAGAAGTTGCAGGGCCCTTGCTCAAGAGTGCAGACTGCAGAGGGACATATTCTCTTGAAAGCTGGGTTTTTATTTTTGGCTGCGTATCCAGATACCAGATTCAGAAAATGTGATACACCTGCTCTGCCGCACAAGCTCAGTAGTGGGATGACAAGCCCTCAACAGTGCAAGCACAAGGGTTGTGGCATGTGTGTATGGTGATGCATGATCAATTGAGGCAGGACATATGAAGTATACACCAGGTCTGCCGTGGTTGCACATCATCCATAGATATAGAGATACACTACTCACAGCTTGCACAGTCTAGAGTGCTGGGTGACTAGCAGCATAATGGCTGGTATAAAATGTCACTGGGGTAATTGTTGCACACACCTTCTAGAGCAATACCTCAAGAAAGTGACTTTATTCTTCAGAATTCAAGGTCACTAGTAGTCACACAGTTGATCTAGAATGACAGTTCACTCATGGGTAGGATATGTGTTTTACAATGCAGACTCCATTTTCCTGGAGTAGGTCCTCCAGAGAGCAACCTCAGTACTTGGGACACCTGCTCTAGAGTGCAGGAAGAAGAGTGGGGAAAATATGCAACAGAGAGCAAGCCAAGTCATTGGCAATTTTCAGCTGCAGAGTGTAGGCTCACAGGTTTAAGCACGTGGGCCATGAATCTAGATTAGTAGTAGTGGAACTCATGCTCTATAAGGCAGGCTCAGCAATGGTAAAACAGTGTACCAGGGTACAGAACCAGTAGAAGAAACATGACTATTTTGGGGCCTGGGCTTACAAGTGGCAAGACTCATGCTTCCAAGTGCGAAATTAGTAATGGCCACACACATGCTCTAGACCACATGCTCACTAGCTGTGCCATGCCTGCTTAGTGTAAGGACTCAGAAGTGACAAGTGTGCTGTGGTGCTAGGATTTATACTGCTGGGATGCATGATTCAGTGTGCAGTTGTGTAGTTCAGGTATTCTTACTCTACAACACAGTCTCAGTAGTGTCAGAACACTGGCTCTTAAAGGCACATGCAGTCATGATGGGAGATATGCTTCTGAGTAAACCTCAGTAGTGCAAAACCCATGATGAAATGTGCTCACTCTGTAGTCATGAGATCTGTACTCCCAGCTGCACGTTCAGTTACTGTGGCATGTGTGCAACTAGAGCATGTTCTCAGCAGAGCCCGGATGCCTGCACTTGAGCTCATGCTCAGGAGAGGCGTACCATGTCCTCCAGTGTTTAAACTCACTCTGTCTACAGGAGTGCTGGCTCAGTTGTGTCCAGAAGGAAACTTCAGAGTGCAAGTTCAGTAATTGCTTAGGCACACCTGAATTACAGTGCAGGCTGAGTGGTGGCCTGACTTAGCTATAAACCAACAAGCTAATGATTGTGAAATTAATGCTTTAGAGTGAAAGTTCAGCCGGTGATGAACTCTTGTTCTGGAAGGCAATTTCAGTAGTGCAGGGATGCAGATTCCAGAGTGTAATATACCAAAAGTGTATGTGTACTTACAACAGACATGTTTTAGGGACAGGCTCACCAGTGGCAGGCCATATCCTAAAGAACCCGGGTTTAGGAGTGATGGGATGTATGCTCTTCTGTGCAGTCTCAGTGATAGCAACACACTTGTTCCAAATCTTGTTAATAGTCTCAATAGTGGCAGAAAGGGTGATCCAGATTGGAAACTAAGTAGTTCCAGCGATTGTTCTCTAGATGGCGGCCTCAGTAATAACAGGCACCTATTCCAGAGGGCAAGCTCAGTGTCTGTAGCGTGTGTGGTTTGAAACTGGAGAAGGAAATGGCAATCCACCCCAATATTCTTGCCTGGAGAATCCCGTGGACAGAGGAACCTGGTGGGCTGCTGCCCATAGGTTCGCATAGAGTTGCGCAAGGCTAAAGAGACTTAGCATGCATAGGAAAAGGATGTGGCAACCCACTCCAGTATTCTTGCCCAGAGAATCCCAAGAATAGGGGAGCCTGGTGGGCTGCTGTCTATGCGGTCACACAGGGTCAGACACGACTGAAGTGACTTAGCATCAGCAGCAGTGGAGATTTGAAATCAGGGGTCAGTACTTGTGAAAAGCTTCTTGCATTTTCAGTCGTTATGGCGTGCCAGGTCCAGAGCGCACGTGCACTTGGATGTGATACTTATGCTCTAGAGTTGTAATGTATTTTCCAGAGTGCAAGCTAATTAGTTCACATGCTCTAATTCAATTCTTCATGAAAGCAGAATGCAAACTCGTGATTTCAACCTCAGTAGTTGCTGCATGCATAATCAGAAGTAGTGGTTCATACACTCCTAGTGCCAGATCATGGGTTGCAGCATAATTGCCACAGAGTGGAGCACAACAGTAGTAAGAAGCATACTTCAGAGTGCAGACTAAGTAGCTGCTGGATGCATACTACAGAGTGTGAGCTCAGTAGCTTCACTGCTTGCATGCTTCACTGTGAGCTCAATAGTACTTAATGGTGTTATATTGACAGTATACATACTTCAGAACACTTGCTAAAGTAGTGCTCTAAAGTAGTGGCAGAATGCATACCTTTGAATATAAACTCACTAGACTAGTCCTTGGAAAAGGCAATGGTACCCCACTCCACCTCTCTTCCCTGGAGAATCCCATGGACGGAGGAGCCTGGTGGGCTGCAATCCATGGGGTCGCTAAGAGTGGGATACTACTGAGTGACTTTGCTTTCACTTTTCACTTTCATGCATTGGGGAAAGAAATGGTAACCCACTCCAGTGTTCTTGCCTGGAGTATCCCAGGGAAGGGGGGCCTCATGGGCTACCACCTATGGGATCGCACAGAGTCATACACAACAGAAGCAACTTAGCAGCAGCAGTCTGGTCCTCAGATGGGAGTGACATATGAGAAGGAGTTCAGATTTTCCTCAGTAAATATCTCAAAAGACTGTCAGGATATGGAGTAACTTTCAATAAACAAGTTATATATGCTGGCGGAGGACACCAGATACCCTGAAAGGCCAATCAATTAGCTCATAATGAGGTAGGAGAAGAGATAAACAAGAATAGGGACACAAAAGTTTAGGGACAGAGACTGATTCTAGAAACAGACATGCAACAAAGGACTGGTTCTGAATTGTAACCCTGCTTGTTTAAATTGGATGCAGAGTATATCATGTGAAATGCCGGACTGGATGAAGCACAAGCCTGAATCAAAATTGCTGGGAGAAATGGCAATAACCTCAAATAGACAGATGACAAAACCCATATAACAGAAAGTGAAGAGGGACTAAAGAGCCTCTTGATGAAAGTGTAACAGGAGAGTGAAAAGGCTGGCTTAAAACTCAGCATTCAAAAACAAAGATCATGGCATCTGGTCCCATGATTTCCTGGCAAGCAGATGGGGAAACAATAGAAACAGTGAGTGACTATTTTCTTGTGTCTAAAATCACTGTAGATGGTGGCTGTAGCATAAAATTAAAGGATACTTGCTTCTTGGAAGACAAGCCATGACCAACCTAGACAGCATATTTAAAAGCTGGAACATTACTTTGCCAGCAAAAGTCTTTCTAGTCCAGGCTATAATTTTTCCAGTAGTCATGTATAGATGTGAGAGTTGGACTATACAGAAAGCTGAGCCCTGAAATCTTGATGATTTTGAAGTGTGGTGTTGGACACTTCTTCTCTTCTCAAGAGAAGACTCTTGAGAGTCCTTTGGACAGCAAGGGAATGAAATCAGTCAGTGAGAAATTCAGTCCTGAATATTTGTTGGAAAGACTGATGCTAGAGCTGAAGCTACAATACTTTGGCTACGTGACACAATGAACTGACTCTTGCCAGTGACACCAGTGTTGGAAACGATTGAAGTCAGGAGGAGAAGCAGATGACAGAGGATGAGATTGAGTCCATCACCAACTCAATGGAGATGAGTTTGAGCAAACTATGGAAGTTGGTGATGGACAGAGGAGCCTGGTGTGCCACAGGCCTTGGGGTTACAAATAGTTGGACACAACTGAGCCACTGAACTGAACTTGTATTGGGGATAGAGAGTCAAATCATAGGCAGATTGATAAGAAGTCTGGCCTCCCTCAAGTGAAGAAAGGTGTCTGGATTCTTGAGGAGGAGATAGGATTCTGGAATTCTCAAGGAGGAGAAAAGGGCACAGATGTTTGTTTGCTTCTTTGTTTGTTTTTTCTCTATATTCCTGAGTCTTAGTCACAGAAAGTTTTTTTTTTTTCTTTAAACCTGTAACTTATGATTACACAGCAAACAACTCTGTTTAAACTTTGTAATTGGGATTATATAACAACAATATATCATGCTTGAGGACAGTTTCTCTTTCCTGAAAAGCTTCTGACTAATCCTAATATTTTAGAAGGTGTATTATGGGAGTGGGTCTGGTAGGGTCTTTCTATTGTTAAATTCTAATCATGTTATCCTAAAATATAACTTATGGGAGTAGGTCTGGCAAAATTTTCACAAACTTGAGACATTATTTTGATTTATTATAATAACTAAATTAAAATGTATGTAACTCCCTTGCTGACACTGGCAAGGGCGACATTCTCCCGCCCCCTTCTGATGTCCGTGTCACAAGCTTTCTCTGTACCTTTTCTTACTTTAATAAAATTCTGCTATGCAAGAGCTCTTGAGGGATCAAGCTTGGTCCCTGGTCCTGAAGATAAATCTTCTTCAGAGATCATGAATCCAGCACTATTCATCTTAAGCTATTAGAGAAGGATCAGTTTCTATACCACAGGAAACCCTCTCAGAGGTTCATTCAGTGGGCCACTTTGGAATCTTAGAGGATAGTATAAACACCCACTCCCCACCCCCAAACAAAAATCATCTCAAAATTCAAGCAAAAAAGGCAACTATCGGTGGAGATTACCTCACAGTCTTGTGTCCATCCACAATGAGTAGGGGCTATGTACAGAGGCGCCCTTTGCATCTTCAGTCTTTAGAATAAAGATGGCGTTTGAATGCCCTGAGGACACTCTTAGAGGACTAATGTGATATAGCAGCCTGAACCACAGAATGCCAGAGAGACAGAAATAAAAAAGAAAAAGGAAAAAAGAAAAGCCTTCCATGGGGAGGCTCTAAGACCACACTGCGACCCCTGACCTGCTCACACAACAGACTGTGTGCCCTAGTATTTACCAAAGGAGAGCAAGCCAGCTTCCATCAGGGCCCTCCCAGCAGGCAAAGATTCAGAATGTCAACAACCAGAGGCAGAAGGCCATACACTTTTAGGCCCAGGAGACTGCATCTCCTGCCAAGCTGTGAGCAGACTCCACCCATGAGCAGCCTTTAACCATGGCTTCCTGGGATCTGGGACAGTGTATAGCTGCCAAGTGTCATAACCTGAGATTAACCCCTCTGAGGAGATGCACAGCTCACCATGGACTGTATCCTTGTAGAGTATCTGAGATTCTGACCAGATTGAACCTGAGCAGTGCACAAAAATATTGCCTACCTGGGACTATGACACCACAGTGATCCTGAGAGCCTGAGTGGGTCTCTGGAAAAGTGTACTCTGGAACATCCTGGAACCTGAGCATCTTGGACCTGGGAAGTGCATGAGACAAAGAGCCCACCTGGGACTATGCTCTAGCAGAACACCAGGCCACTTGGCCCTAGGAAGAGCAGGAGATGTATGGTTCAACTGGGACTGGGCTTTCAGAGAACACTCAGGAATCTGAGCAGCTTAGGCCTGGGAAGTGCAGGAGACAAAGAACACACCTGGGACTGGGCCTTCATAGAACACCCGGGAATCTGAGCAGCTTGAGCCTGGGAAGTGCATGAGATACATGGCCCATCTGTGACTGTGCCCTCATGGAGCAGAGCTTGAGTGGTTGGATCTGAGAAGTTCACATCACCTTGGACTTTGGCAGACCCTGTGCTTTCCACTCACTACAAGGGTTCCCCACAAACCCCAGGGGTATTTGTCTGCAGTGTTCCTGCCTCTCCACAGCACAACAGAGAGAGTGACCCTGATAAGAGTCTACTGTCACTTCTTCCTATCAGAGCTTAGATAAGACATTGGAGAGATTTGCAAGCAGAGGAGGCCAGCTTAAGTAAGTATAATACAGGAGAACCACTCGTGAAGTGGCAGGTGCAATATATGAAAGTCAAGCTGTAAAACTGCATTTAAGGACAATTTCAGAGTTTAAGGAAAAGTGCAAGCTAGAACAAGGGGTTACCTGACACTGAAGTGACCACACAATTTTTTTTTTCTAATTTTTGTGTTTGAACATATTTTTGTTTACTTTATATTGTACATTTGGGAGTCTAAATTCTATTCTAGCTTTTTAATTTTTGCTCTCTGATATTTGTTATTAGCGTGCAGAATTAAGAGTCTATTTTTTCATATGCATTTTCACTCAGGAATTTGATTACAGGCCTGATTGCTCTAGTTCTGTTTTACTTTCTTTTCTCCTCCTCATCATCTCTATCTAGCTCTCCTCTCTTCTTTTCTATATAGAATACTGTGACTTTCTTTGTTCAGGATGTGGAGTTATTTCACCACTAACATGGGTTTTTGTCTTCTGTGCAATGTTGAAAGAGTAGTCTTGTGGTTACAGAAAGAGTGGGACCAAAAACAAGAGGCAGTAGTTCAGCTCCAGATCTTTGGGTCATCATAGAACCCCTGGCCCCAGAGACTAGGGATAGACAAGATCCCATCCGAAAAGATACATACCTACACTGAAAGCAAGCTCCATCCAAGAGCAGCAAGCTCCATTGCAAGACAACCCATGCTAATCGTCCAGCAAAACAAGAACACACTCAAGAAAATCAAAAGACAGCCTTCTCAGTTCAGTTACTCACTTGTGTCTGACTCTTTGCAACCCCATGAACTGCAGCACACCAGGCCTCCCTGTCAATCACCAACTCCCAAAGTTTACTCAATTCATGACCACTGAATCAGTGACGCCGTCCAAACATCTCATCCTCTCTCATACCTTTCTCCTCTCACCTTAATCTTTCCCCGCATCAAAGTTTTTTTTTTTTTTTTTTTCAAATGAGTCAGCTCTTTGCCTCAGGTGGCCAAAGTACTGGAGTTTCAGCTTCAGCATCAGTCCTTCCAATAAATATTCAGGACTGGTCTCCTTCAGGATGGACTTGTTGGATCTCCTTGCAGTACAAGGGACTCTCAAGAAACTTCTCCAACACTACAGTTCAAAAGCATCAATTATTCGATGCTCAACTTTCTTTATAGCCCAACTCTCACATCCATACATGACTGCTAGAAAAAAACATAGCTTTGACTAGACAGACCTTTGTCGGAAAAGTGATGCCTCTTTTTTTTTTTTTAATATGCTGTCTACTTCGGTCATAACTTTCCTTTCAAGGAGTAAGCATCTTTGAATTTCATGGCTGCAATCACCATCTGCAGTGATTCTGAAGCCCCTCAAAAGAAAGTCAAACACTGATTGCCCATCTATTTCCCATAAAGTGATGGGATCATATGCCATGATCTTAGTTTTCAGAATGTTGAGATTAAGCCAAATTTTTCACTCTCCTCTTTCAATTTCATTAATGGCTCTTTAGTTTTCCCCTTTCTGTCATAAGGGTTGTATCATCTGCATATCTGAGTTTATTTCTCCTGGCAAACTTGATTCCAGCTTTTGGTTCATCCTACACTGCGTTTCTCACGATGTACTCTGCATAGAAGTTAAATAAGTGGAGTGACAGTATACAGCCTTGACGTACTCCATTTCATCTGTGGAAACAGTTTTTCCATGTCTCGTTCAAACTGATGCTTTCTGACCTGCAAAGAGGCTTCTCAAGAGGCAGATCAGCTGCTCTGGTATTCCCATTTCTTTTAGAATTTCCCAACATTTGTTGTAATACAATAGTCAATGTCTTTGGAATAGTCAATAAGGCAGAGGTAGATCTTTTTCTGGAACTCTCTTGCTTTACGGAGGATCCAGCGGATGTTGGCCATTTGATCTCTGGTTCCTCTGACATTTTGAAAACCAGCTTGAACATCTGGAAGTTTACTGTTCATGTATTGCTGAAGCATGTCTTGGAGAATTTTTAGCATTACTTTACTAGCCTGTGAGATGAGTGCAATTGAGCTGTAGTTTGAGGATTCTTTGGCATTGTCTTTCTTTGGGATTGGAATGAAAACTGATCTTTTCCAGCCCTGAGCCACTGCTGAGTTTTTTCAAATTTTCTGGCATATCAAATGCAGCACTTCCATAGCATAATCTTTTAGAATTTGAAATAGCTCAACTGAAATTCTATCACTTCCACTAACTTTGTTCATAGTGATGCTTCTTAAGGCCCACTTGACTTCACTTTCCAAGATGTCTGGGTCTAGGTGAGTAACCACATCATCATGATTATTTGGGCTGTGAAGATCTTTGATGTACAGTTCTTCTGTGTATTCTTTGCCACCTCTTCTTAACATCTACTGCTTCTGTTAGGTCCATACCATTTCTGTCCTTTCTGTGCCCATCTTTGCATGAAATGTCCCCTTGGTATCTCAAATTTTCTTGAAGAGACCTCTAGTCTTTCCCATTCTGTTGCTTTGCTCTATTTCTTTGCACTGATAACCGAGGAAGGCTTTCTTATCTCTCCTTGCTATTCTTTGGAACTCTGTAATCAAATGGGCCTATGTTTCTTTCTCTCCTTTGCCTTTCACATCTCTTCACTTCACAGCTATTTGTGAAGGCAGTCATTTTGCCTTTTTGCATTTCTTTTTCTAGGAGATGGTCTTGATCCCTGTCTCCTGTACAATGTCATGGACCTCCACCCATAGTTCATCAGGCATTCTGTCAGATCAAGTCCCGTAAATTTATTTCTCACTTACACTGCATAATCATAAGGGATTGTATATATGTTATTCCTGAATGGTCTAGTGGTTTCCCCTACTTTCTTCAATTTAAGTCTGAATTTGGAAATAATGATTTCATTATCTGAGCCACAGTCAGCTCCTGGTCTTGTTTTATGCTGTCTAGGAGGAGTAAGCATCTTTTAAGTTCATGGCTGTAGTCAATATCTGCAGTGATTTTGGAACCCCCCAAAATAAAGTACACCATCATTTCCACTGTTCCCCCATCTATTTGCCATGAAGTGATGGGACAGGATGCCATCTCAGTTTTCCTAATGTAGAGCTTTAAGCCTCCTTCTTCACTTTCCTGTTTCACTTTTATCAAGAGACTCTTCACTTCCTCTTCACTTTCTGCAATAAGGGTGGTGTCATCTGCATATCTGAAGTTATTGACATTTTTCCTGGCAATCTTGTTTCCAGTGTGTGTTTCTTCCAGCCTAGCATTTCTCTGCATAGAACTTTAATAAGCAGGGTGACAATATACAGCCTTGACATACTCCTTTTCCTATTTGGAACCGGTCTGTTATTCAATGTCCAGTTCTAACTGTTGCTTCCTGACCAGCATACAGGCTTCTCAAGAGGCAGGTCCAGTGGCCTGGTATTCCCATCTCTATCAGAATTTTCCACAGTTTCTTTTTATCCATACAGTCAAAGGCTTTATCATAGTCAGTAAAACAGAGTAGATGTTTTTCTGGAACTTGCTTGTTTTCTGAAGATCCAGCAGATGTTGGAAATTTGACCTTTGGTTCCTCTGTATTTTCTAAAATAAACTTGAACATTTGGAAGTTCATGGTTCACGTATTGCTTAAGCCTGGCTTGGAGATTTTTGAGCATTACTTTGCTAGCATGTGAGAGGAGTACAAGTGCATGGCAGTGTGAGCAATCTTTGGCATTGCCTTTCCTTGAGATTGGAATGAAAACTGACTGGTTCCCACTGAGTCACTGCTGAGATTTTCAAATTTCCTGGCATATTGAGTGCATCACTTTCACAGCATCATCTCTGAGGATTTGAAATAGCTCAACTGGAATCGAAACCATAATAGAGCCCCCTAATTCTCTAATGGACACTGCATTGCCTCTCAGAGAAAATGAGATCCACAGCCATTTTCTATAACAACAACAACAAAAAAGAAGTTCCCTCAACTAGAAAACCTTCACAAGCCACTGGCCCCACCACATTCACTGGGAGGAGACTATCCAATTAATAGCGATGATGAGCCTCTACTTTGCAAAATATTGAAGCCAAGGACAGCCATCTAAACAACATGAAAAGGCAGAGACATATCCAACGGGTGAAAGAACACAATAAAAATAAACACACCAGTGAAAAAGGAGGAGGTAGGAAGTCTACAGGGAAAACAATTCAGCATAATAATCGTCAAAGTTTTGGAAAAAATGGATCTATTGATAAATAGACTTCAGACATGGATTGAGAAGATGAAAGGGGTGTTGTAAATCGACCTAGAAGAAATAGTGCGTAGTCAGTCAGTAAGAAACAATGAAATAACTGAGATAAAATTAACTCTGGTCAACAGAAACAGTAGAGTAACTGAGGCAGAAGAAAGACTAAGTGAGCTGGAAGATAGAATGTTGGAAATAAATGAAGCAGAACAGGAAAAAGAAAAAAGAAAGAAAGAAAGAAATGAAGACAACCTCTGGGACAATATTAAATGCTCCACATTTAAATCATAGGTTTCCTGGAGAAAGAAGACAAAAGGAAAGGGCATGAGAAAATATTTGAGGAGGAAATAGTTAAAAACTTCCCTGAAATGGGAAAGGGAATAGACACCTAAGATGAAAAATCCCAGTGTGTACCCCATAGGGATAAATCCAAGACATAACATGTCAAAACACACATTGATCAAAATAAAAACAAACAAACAAATAAATGTACACAATGAGCAAAGATTAAAGGCCACAAAGGAATAACAACAAATGACATAGAAGGGAACCCCCATAAGGATAACAGCTGATCTTACAATAGAAACCCTTCAGTTTAGAAGGGAATGGCAGGATAAACTTAAAGTGATGAAAGACAAAACCTAAAGCCAAGATTATTCTATCCAACAAGGATAGTATTCTAATTCAAAAGAGAGAGGAAAAATGAAAACGTTTTACAGACAAACAAAAGCAATTAGAATTCAGAACCACCAAACCAGGACTTCAGGAAATGCTGAAGGATCTTCTTGAGATAGGAAACAGAAAAGCTTATACAAAGAAAGCCACAAAATATATAGAAAATGTTAACAAGATCATACTTATCAACAACTACCTTAAACAGAAATGGGCTAAATACTCCAATTAAAAGACAAGACTGGGTGAATGGATACAAAAATATACTGTCTGAAAAGAACAAACAAACAAACAAACAAAAAACCTCCTCATAACTAGGGACACATACACACTGAAAGTGATGGCCAGGAAAAAGCCATTTTGTAAAAATGGAGAGCAAAAGAAACTGGGAGGAACAATACTCATATCAGACAAATGGGCTTCAATTAAAGATCACTATAAGAGACAAAGAAGGTTGCATTACATAACAATCAAGGTATTAATCCAAGAAGAAGCTATATGCACCCAATATAGGAGCACCTTAATACAAGAGGCAAATGCGTATAACTATTAGAGCAGAAATAGACACTAACCAATAGTATCATATGATTTTAATGCTCCACTCATAACATGGGAAGATCATCCAGACAGAAACAAAATAAGGAAAGCTCAAGTTTTAGAAGGTACAATAGACCAGTTTGACCTAATTGATATTTCCAGGGCATCCCACCACAAAAGAATAGATTTCACCTTTTTTTCTTTCCCTTTTTCTCATGTGCTAATGGAATATTATTTGAGGACAGATGGCATCCAAGGCCACATCTAACCTTGGTGAACTTCAAGAAATTTTAATCTTTTCAAGCACATTTTCTGATCACAGTGTTAGATCAGATATCAACTACTGGAAAAAAAAAAAAAAAGCTAGAGGAAACACAAATAATTTGGAGGCTAAACAGCCCAAAATTCAGATTTGAATTCAACAAAATTCAGATCGTTTTAGGAAAAAACAAAAAACAAAAAACAAACAACTATGCCAAAGTAATCGTAGATGGAACATACCTCAACATAATGAAAGCCAAATAGGACAAAACCACAACAAACATTATTGTCAATAATGAAAAACTTACAACATTTCCTGTAAAATCAGCATCAACACAAGGGTGCCCACACTCATCACTACTAGTTCTGGGAATTCTAACCACAGCTTTCAAAGACGAAAAAGTTTCCTTTGTTGTGCAGAAGCTTTTAATTTTAATTAGATCCCATTTGTTTATTTTTGCTTTTATTTCCAGAATTCTGGGAGGTGGATCATAGAGGATCCTGCTGTGATTTATGTCTGAGAGTGTTTTGCCTATGTTCTCCTCTAGGAGTTTTATAGTTTCTGATCTTACATTTAGATCTTTAATCCATTTTGAGTTTATTTTTGTGTGTGGTGTTAGAAAGTGATCTAGTTTCATTCTTTTACAAGTGGTTGACCAGTTTTCCCAGCACCACTTGTTAAAGAGATTGTCTTTACTCCATTGTATATTCTTGCCTCCTTTGTCAAAGATAAGGTGTCCATATGTGTGTGGATTTATCTCTGGGCTTTCTATTTTGTTCCATTGATCTATATGTCTGTCTTTGTGCCAGTACCATACTGTCTTGATGACTGTGGCTTTGTAGTAGAGCCTGAAGTCAGGCAAGTTGATTCCTCCAGTTCCATTCTTCTTTCTCAAGATTGCTTTGGCTATTCGAGGTTTTTTGTATTTCCATACAAATCTTGAAATTATTTGTTCTAGTTCTGTGAAGAATGTGGCTGGTAGCTTGATAGGGATTGCATTGAATTTGTAAATTGCTTTGGGTAGTATACTCATTTTCACTATATTGATTCTTCCAATCCATGAACATGGTATATTTCTCCATCTATTAGTGTCCTCTTTGATTTCTTTCATCAGTGTTTTATAGTTTTCTATATACAGGTCTTTAGTTTCTTTAGGTAGATATATTCCTAAGTATTTTATTCTTTTCGTTGCAATGGTGAATGGAATTGTTTCCTTAATTTCTTTTTCTACTTTCTCATTATTCGTGTATAGGAATGCAAGGGATTTCTGTGTGTTGATTTTATATCCTGCAACTTTACTATATTCATTGATTAGCTCTAGTAATTTTCTGGTGGAGTCTTTAGGGTTTTCCATGTAGAGGATCATGTCATCTGCAAACAGTGAGAGTTTTACTTCTTCTTTTCCAATTTGGATTCCTTTTATTTCTTTTTCTGCTCTGATTGCTGTGGCCAAAACTTCCAGAACTATGTTGAATAGTAGCGGTGAAAGTGGACACCCTTGTCTTGTTCCTGACTTTGCTTCTGCACAACAAAGGAAACTATAAGCAAGGTGAAAAGACAGCCTTCTGAATGGGAGAAAATAATAGCAAATGAAGCAACTGACAAACAACTAATCTCAAAAATATACAAGCAACTTATGCAGCTCAATTCCAGAAAAATAAAAGACCCAATCAAAAAATGGGCCAAAGAACTAAATAGACATTTCTCCAAAGAAGACATACGGATGGCTAACAAACACATGAAAAGATGCTCAACATCACTCATTATTAGAGAAATGCAAATCAAAACCACAATGAGGTACCACTTCACACCAGTCAGAATGGCTGCGATCCAAAAATCTGCAAGCAATAAATGCTGGAGAGGGTGTGGAGAAAAGGGAACCCTCCTACACTGTTGGTGGGAATGCAAACTAGTACAGCCACTATGGAGAACGGTGTGGAGATTCCTTAAAAAATTGCAAATAGAACTACCTTATGACCCAGCAATCCCACTTCTGGGCATATACACCGAGGAAACCAGAATTGAAAGAGACACATGTACCCCAATGTTCATCGCAGCACTGTTTATCATAGCCAGGACATGGAAACAACCTAGATGTCCATCAGCAGATGAATGGATAAGAAAGCTGTGGTACATATACACAATGGAGTATTACTCAGCCTTTAAAAAGAATTCATTTGAATCAGTTCTGATGAGATGGATGAAACTGGAGCCGATTATACAGAGTGAAGTCAGCCAGAAAGAAAAACACCAATACAGTATACTAACACATATATATGGAATTTAGGAAGATGGCAATGACGACCCTGTATGCAAGACAGGGAAAGAGACACAGATGTGTATAACGGACTTTTGGACTCAGAGGGAGAGGGAGAGGGTGGGATGATTTGGGAGAATGACATTCTAACATGTATACTATCATGTGAATTGAATCGCCAGTCTATGTCTGACGCAGGATGCAGCATGCTTGGGGCTGGTGCATGGGGATGACCCAGAAAGTTGTTATGGGGAGGGAGGTGGGAGGGGGGTTCATGTTTGGGAATGCATGTAAGAATTAAAGATTTTAAAATTTAAAAAATAAAAAACTAAAATAAAAAAAAAAGACGAAAAAGATATAAAAAGAATCCTCATTGGAAAAGAAGAGGTAAAAATCTCTATTTGCAAATGATATTATCCTTTACACAGAAAACCCAAGAGATGCCACCAGAAAATTACTGGAGTTAATCAATGAATAGAGTAAATGTTCAGGGTATAAAATTAACACAGAGAAACTCTTAAACTCCTATATACTAACAATGAAAAATCAGAAAGAGAAATTAAGGAACAATTCTGTTCACCATGGCAATGAAAGTGATAAAATAACTAGAAATAAATTTGTATAAAAAGACAAAGGGCTTCCCTGATAGCTCAATTGGTACAGAAGCTGCCTACAATGCAGGAGACTCCTGTTCGATGCCTGGGTCAGGAAGACCCCCTGAAGAAGGGATAAGCTACCCACTATAGTATTTGTGGGCTTCCCTTGCAGCCCGGCCTGTGAAGAATCCTCCTGCAATGTGTGAGACCTGCATTTGATCCCTGAGTTGGGAAGATCCTCTGAAGAAGAAAAAGGCTACCCATTCCAGTATTCTGGCCTGGAGAATTCCTAATTCCATATATTGTATAGTCCATGGAATTGCAAAGAGTCAGACATGACTGAGCAACTTTCAGTTTCCCAGAGAGATTAAAAAAAAAAAAAAAAGCACTAATGAAATAAATTAAAACACATATAGATGGAGAAACATATCATGTTCTTTCAGTGGATGAATGATATAGTTAATTGAAATATACCACCCAAAACAATCAATAGAGTCAATGCAATACCTCTCAAACTACCAACAATATTTTCCATTAAACTAGAAAAATTATATGATTTGCATATAAACATATAAGACCTCGAAGAGCCAAAGCAATTTTGAGAAAGAAAAATGGAACTAGAGGAGTCAAATTTTTTATTTCAGACTACACTACAAAGATATCAAGAGAGTATGAAACTTGCACAAACATAGAAATACAGACCAGTGGAACAAAATATAAATCCAAAGATAAATTTATGCACCCATTACCTTGGACAATGGAGGCAAAAATATGCAACAGAAAAAGACATTTTCTTCAAAAAGTGTTACTGAGAAAACTGGACACCTATGTGTAGAAACTAGAACACAGTCTAACACCATGTTCAAAAATAAACTCAAAATGGATTACAGATGTAAATGTAAGACTGGAAAATATAAAACCCTTAGAGTAAAACATGGGTAAAAAATAAGTCACAGCAAGATCCTCTATGAACAATTGCCTAGAGTAAATGAAATTTAAAAAAAGAAAAGAAAAGAAAAGTAATTAAGCTGTATAGCTTTTGTACAATGAAGAAAACTAGAATTAAGATGAGTATGTACCCTTCAGAACTGGGAGAAACTAATAGCAGCTGAAAAACTAACAACAAAAAATTAATCTCCAAATATGCAAGCTGCTCATGCTTCTCAATTCTCAGCTACAAATACTACACAGAAAAACAAACCACTAATCAAAACATAGGAAAAAGCCTTCTCCAAAGAAGATATGCACATTACTAAGAGACACAGAAATGTTGCTTGGCATCACTCATTATAAGATAAATGCAAATCAAAACCGCATTGAGTTATCATTTAACACTGGTCAGACTGACCATCATTAAAATGTGTACAATATAATTTCTGGAGAGGGTGTGGAGAAAAGGGAACTTTTTAAACTGTTGCTGGGAATGCCGACTGGTACAACCATTATGGAGAACTTTGTGGAGACCCCTTAGAAAATTGGAACTAGAAATGCCATATGACCCAGCAATCCCACTCTTGAGCATGAGCCTCAAGGAAACTAGAATTTAAAGAAACACAGTACTCCAATATTTATTGAAGCACTCTTTACAATACCTAGGAGGTGGAAGTGACCAAGAGGTCCATCAGCAGATGAATGGTTGGGGAAGTCTTGCTACATATACACATGAAATATTGCTCAGTTATAAAATGCCATGGATTTGAGTCACTTCTAACTAGTTGGAACCTCATCTCTAAGGAGCTAAACCTATTAAACAGAGTGAAGTACCTAAGAAAGAGAAAGACAAAGCTGTATATTAACTCATATATGTGGGATTTAGAAAGATGGGCTATACGCAGGCCCAGAGAAGAGATAGATATCTAAAGAACAGACTTTTGGACTCAGTGAGAGAAGATGGAGGTGGGATGATTTGAGAAAAGAGCATTTAAATGTGTATGGTGCCATATGTAAAAAATAGATGCCTAGTGTGAGGTTTTATAACATGGGTGCTATAGAATATCCATGTCACAACTTCTGAACTTGCAATATAATGCATGCATCAGCCACCAAGGAGCCCCCATTCTAGTGCACATCATGCATGTCTGAGCTTGCAGCCTGGAGCTCTCATTTTACCCATTCTGACACCACGATCCAGAGTAGCATATGGTAACTGCCGAATTTGCACTTTTGGGGAGGCATCACAGACTTATTAAGCCCGTATTCTGGTGCAAACATGCTGCATCTTGAGCCTGAACTCTGGAGCAAGCGTCTTGCAATTGATAATACTGTTTATCATCACCTAGTGTCTCACTGTCATGACATGCTTCCATTGCTTCTTCATCTTCTCTGGTCATCAGGCAATGTCGTTTATCACCATCCAGTGTTTATTTCTATCCTGTAACCTGTTTCGAGCGCTTGTTCAACCCACTCCAGGTCAAACATATCTAGTATTCAGTGCTGACAGGTTAAGTGTTTCTTCATCCTCCCCTGGTTAAACACACACAGTAGTTGACCACCCTTAGTGTTTCAGTTCTGTGACATGCTTCTATCCACTCCAGGTCTAATACACTCCATAGATTATCATCATCCAATGATTCAGCTGTGGAACATTCCACAAGTCTTCTTCATGCACCCAGTGTCAAACACACCCAGTAGCTTATCACCATCCCGTGTTTCAGTGCAATGACATGATTCAAGCATCTCTTCATTTTCTCCAGGTAAAGCACACTCAATAGTTTGTCACCAGTGTTTCACCTGTGACATGATTCTTCTTAATTTATGTAGTTGGCTGTGTTGGGTCTTAGTTGTGTCACATAAGATGGTCCTTGAGACAAGCCAACTCTAACCATGGCATGTAATCTCTGGAGTGTGAGAACTTCAGTATTTGCAGCTGTGCAGGTTTAGTTATTCTGTAGCATACAGGATATTAGTTTCCCAATCAGGAATTGAACCTTTATCCCGTACATTATGGGGTGGATGCTTAACCACTGGGCCACCAGGAAACGCCCTGTGACATGCTTTAAGTGCTTGCTTTTACACCCCATATCAAAATGATGCATTGTTTGTTGGGAATATATCACCAACCAAGGTTGCAAAGATCTGACATGCTTCAATAACTTCTTCATCCATTCTGGCCAAATCCAAACAGGTGTTTCTCACCATGCAGTGTCATTCCACGTGTGTCTTCATTGATAACTCATTGAACACATCCAATCAATTATCATCATCTACTGTTTCAGTGCAGTGACACCTAAAGTTATTATTCACGCACCCTGGGTCAAACACATCCAGTTGTGTATCTCCATCCAGTGCTTCACTGCTGTGACATGCTTTCAGTGTTTCTTCATCCACCTCAGGTCAAACATACTAAGCAGCTTATCATTATCCACACTTCAAAGAGAAGGTTCGGCCACATCTTTGTTCACCCCAGCTAAAATAAATTCAGCAGCTTATCACTTCCTGCTTTTCACTGCTGTCACGAGTTCAATTACATTTATCAAGCATACCAGTAGTTTATCACCATCCAGCACTTCCAAGTTGTGACACAAACTGCTCTATCATCCAGACTGGAAAAATACATCCAGTAGTTTATCAAAGTCAGCATTTCAGTGCTGTGATATGATTCAAGTGCCTATTCATCCACTCTCTGAAAAAAACACACTCTATAATTTATTACCATGCAGCGCTCAGTGCCTTGACATGTGACATGCTCTGAATGATTCTTTGTCCACCTGGTGTCAAATACTCAATAGTTTATCAACATCTATATTTCAGTACTATGAATCACCGCATATGCCTCTTTGTCAATCCTGGCCCGTCACTCCTTGGAGTTTACCACACTTCAGTGCTTCAGTGCTGTAATGTGCTTCATGTGATTCATCCTCTCCTGTAAAACATACTCATTAGTGTGTCATCATCCAATATTCAGTACAGTGATATGCTTCAAGTGCTTAATAGTCCACATCAGTCAAACATTCCCATCATTTTATCATTAGCCAAGGTTTCAGGGCCTTAACTTGTGGCATATAAGAGGTGTTTGTTTGACCCGCAGAGGTGAAACTCAACAAGTGTTTTATCACCATTCATTCTATCAGTGCTGTAACATACTCCAGTGCTTCCTTATCTACTCTGGGTTAATACACACATCCGTTCTTTCAGGGCTGATTAATGCACAAGTGCTTCCTCAACTATCCTGTTTCAAACACCTACAGTAGTTTATCAACATCCAGTGTTTAAGTGGTGTGACACACTTTAGGTGCTTCTTTATTTACCTGATTGATGTTTTCCAGTCACACAGTCATGTCCAGCTCTTTGAAACCCCATGAACTACAGCACACCAGGCTTCCCTGTCCTTCAGTATCTCCTGGAATTTGCTCAAATTCATGTCCATTGAGACAGTTAAGTCAACAGTCAACCATTTTATTCTCTGTCGCACCCATCCCCACCTGCTTACAATCTTACCCAGCATTAGGGTCTTTTCTAATGATTTGGCTCTTTGCATCAGGTGGCCAAAGTATTGCAACTTCAGCATCAGTCCTTCCAATGAGTAGTCAGTGTTGATTTCCTTTAGGACTGGCTGGTTTGATCTCTTTGTAATTCAAGGGACTCAAGAATCTTCTCCAGCAACACAATTCTAAAATATCAATTATTTGGCATTCAACCTTCTGTATGGTTCAAATCTCACATCCATGTACGACTACTGGGAAAAATCATACCTTGATTTTTGCCAGCAAAGGGATGTCTTTGGTTTCATATGCTCTCTAGTTTTGTCATAGCTTTTCCTCCAAGAAGCAAGTGTCTTTTAACTTCATGGTTGCATGATTTTGGAAGTCATGAAAATAAAAATCTGTCACAGTTTCCATTGTGTCCTGATTTATTTGCCATCAAGAGTTGGGACTGGATGACATGATCTTAATGTGTTGAATGCTGAGGTTAAGTCAACTTGTTTAATCTCCACTTTCATCTCAGCAAAGAGCTCCTCTAATTCCTTGTTTGTTTTCTGTTATCTGCATATCTGAGTTTATTGATATTTTTCCCAGCAATTTTGATTCCTCTTTGTGCTTCATCCAGTGACATTTTGCATGATGTACTTTGCAAGTAAGTTAAATAAGTGGGGTGACAACAAGAGAGCCTTGACATACTCTTTTGCCAATTCTGAACAAGTCCACTGTTCCTGCCTGACTCTGTACTTGTTGACCTGCATACAGGTTTCCCAGGAGCCAGGTAAAGTGGTCTAGTATACCCATCTCTTTAAGAAGTTTCCACAGTTTCTGGGACCCACACAGTGAAAGGCTTTAGCATAGTGGATGAAACAGAAGTAGATCGTTTTCTGGAAATCCCTGCTTTTTCTATGATCAAATGAATTTTGGCAATTTGTTCTCTGGTTCCTCTGCCTTTCCTAATTCAATTTGTACATTTGAAAGTTCTCAGCTCACATATTGTTGAAACCTAGATTGAGGAATTTTAAGCATTACTTTGCCAGCATATGAAATGAGCATGAGTGTGCAATAGTTTGAGCATTCCTTCACAATGCCCCTCTTTGGGATCAGAGTGAAGCTGGCTTTTTCCTGTCCCGTGCTTTTTTCCAAATTTCCTGGCACATCAAGTGCAGCATTGTAACAATATTATCTTTTACAATTTGAAATAGCTGAGCTTCAATTCTGTCGCCTCAGCTAGCATTGTTTGTGGTAATTCTTCCTAAGATCCACTTGACTTCACACCCCACGTTGTCTTCTCTATGTGAGTGATCACACCATTATAGTTATATAGGTGATTAAGTGGAGAAGATGATGGCACCCCACTCCAGTACTCCTGCCGGGAAAATCCCATGGATGGAGGAGCCTGGTAGGGCACAGTCTATGGGGTCGCAAAGAGCTGGACACGACTGAAGTGACTTAGCAGCAGCAGGTGATTAAGACCTTTCTTTGGTACAGCTCTTTCTTATACTCTTGCCAACACTTCATCACATTTTCTCTTTCTGCTAGGTTCATACCACTTCTGTCCTTGATTGTGCCCATGTTTGCCTGAAATATTCCCTTGGAGTCTTTAAGTTTCTTGGCAAGATCTGTAGTCTTTCCTATTCTATTGTTCCCTCTATTTTTTTTTTTTTGGCATTAAACACACACAATATTATATTCCCATCCAGTGTTTAAGTTTAGATATGCTTCAAGTGTTTTTTAATCCACTCCAGAAGAAATTAATGTGATAGCTATCACCATCCATTTTTTTCTGTTTTGTGACATGTTTTGAGCCTCCTCCTGTGCTTTACACCAAAGTAAAACACACCTTGTAAATTACCATCATTCGTTGATGCTGTGCTATTACAGGCTTGAAGTGTTCCTTTGTCTCATTTAGTCAAACACTCCCTGTCGTTTAGCAGTATCCAGTGTTCCAGTACTGCGGCATGCCTCATGTACTTCTTTATCCTCTCCAAATAAAATATGGCAGG
The DNA here is from genome assembly GCF_016772045.2 of Ovis aries. Taxonomy (NCBI): domain Eukaryota; kingdom Metazoa; phylum Chordata; class Mammalia; order Artiodactyla; family Bovidae; genus Ovis; species Ovis aries. The sequence goes on along the minus strand of NC_082741.1, from coordinate 12,077,591 downwards.
TAGCTGATCACAATTACTGTTTCGGTTCTGTGATGAGTTTCAAGTCTTTAATCCATTCCAGATAAAACACATTCAGAAGTTTATGATGGTCCCATGTTTTACTCTGTGCCATGCTTTCAGTTTCTCTTCATTAAACATGAATCAGACACACCCCATAGTTTATCACCATCCAGTGTTTCAATGCTGTTTCCTGCCCAACTGCTTCTTCATTCTCTGCAGAAAATACACAAGCACTAATTTATCACAATCCAGTGTGTTAATTCTGGTATATGTTTCAAAAGATCCTTTGTCCACCCAAGGTTGAGCACACTCTTAGTTTATCACCATCCATTGGTTCAGTGCTATTACATACTTCCATTGATTATTAAACTACCACAGGTCATCATACACAATGATTTATCATGATCCAGTTTCAGTGTTGTGACAAGCTCCTTGTGCTTCTTTCCATATAAAAGATGAAACACAGATCATCTGAAGTGTGATCATACAGTGTTTCAGTCATGAAACCCACTTCAAGTGGCTCTTCACTCACTCCACATCAAATACATCATATATGTTATTGACATTCATTGTTTCAGTGCTGTGACACATTTCAATGGCTATTTCACTAGCTCCCAGTCAAACACATTCAGTGTTTTGCCACTAACTTGGGTTTCAGATCTGTGAGATGCTACAAGTGCTCCTGAAACTACTCAAGGTCAAATGCAATCCGTAGCTTTGTTGTTCCTGGTTGTTATTTGTTGTTCAATCACTCAGTCATCTCCAACTCTTCATAATCCCACGGACTGCAGCATATCATGCATTGTTGTCCTTCACCATCTCCCAGAGTTTGTTCAAACGCAGATCCATTGGGTCGGTGATGGCATCCAAACATCTGGTCCTCTATCATCCCCTTCTGCTGCTCCAATCTTTTCCAGCATTATAGTCTTTTCCAATGAGTTGACTCTTCATATCAGATAGCAATAATATTGGAGTTTCTGCCTCATCATCAGGCCCTCCAGTGGATTTTCAGAATTGATTTCCTTTAGGGTTGACTGGATTGATTCCCTTGCAGCCCAAGGGACCCACAGAGTCTTCTCCAAGACTGTGGTTCAAAAGTGTCAATTCCTTCATATTCAGCCTCCTTTATGGCCTAATCTGCAGAGGCACATGACTACAGAAAAGCAAACGAACAAACAAACAAACATAGCTCTGACTATATAGACCCCTCTTGGGAAAGGAATGCCTCTGCTCTTTAACATGCAGTCTAGGTTTGTCACTGCTTTTCTTCCAAGAAACAAGTGCCATTTAATTTCATAGCTGCAGTCATCATCTGCCATGATTTTGGAGTCCAAATACACAGATGTCTGTCACTTGTTCCGTTGTTTTCCCATCTATTTGCCATGAAATGATAGGACCAGATGCCATGATCTTAGTTTTTTGAATGTTGAGTCATAAGCCAGTTTTTTCACTCTCCTCTTTCACCTGCATCAAGAGGCTCTTTAGTTATTCTTTGCTTTATGCCGTATGGGTGGTGTCATCTGCATATCTAAGGCTATTGATATTTCTACTGATACTTCTCTTTTCTCTTAATTTCAGCTTGTATTTCCTCCAGCCCAGCGTTTTCCAAGATGTACTTTGCATGCAAGTTAAATCAATAGGGTGACGATATAGGCCCCAATTTCAAATCATCTGTTCTTCTGTATCTGGTTTTCACTGTTGTTTCTTGACCTGGACCCAGGTCTCTCAGGAGGCAGGTAGGTAGTCTGGTATTTACATGTCTAAAAATTTTCTGCAGTTTGTTGTTATCCACACAGTGGATTTTTATCACAGTCAATGAAGCAGACTTAGATTTTCTTTTTTTTAGAATTCTGTTGATTTTTCCATGATCCAGTGGATGTTGCCAATTTGACCTCTGGTTTCTGTCTTTGCTAAATCCCGTTTGAACATCTCCAATTTCTAGGTTACTCTGCTTTTGAAGTCTAGCCTGGAGAATTTTGAACATGCCTTTGTTCGATTAACTTCAGTTGCTCAGTCTTGTCTGACGTTTTGTGACCCCATGAAGTGTAGCATGTCAGGCCTCCTTGTCTCTCACCAAGTCCTGGAATTTACTGAAATTCATGTCCTTTTAGTCAGCGATGCCACCCACCAATCTCCTCTTCTGTCCTCCCCTTCTCCTCCCGCTTTCAATCTTTCCCAACATCGGGGTCTTTTCAAATGAGTCAGCTCTTCATATCAGGTGGCCAAAGTATTGAAGTTTCAGCTTTAACATCAGTCCTTCCAAAGAATATTCAGGATTGATCTCCTTTAGGATGGATTGGTTCGATCTCCTTGCAGTCCAAGGGACTTTCAAGAATCTCCTCCAACACCATAGTTCAAAAGCATCAATTTTTTGGTGCTCAGATTTTTTTTTTTTTTTAATAATTCAACTGTCACATCCATACATGCCTACTGGAAAAATCATAGTCTTAACTAGACAGAGCTTTGTTGGCACATTAACACCTCTGCTTTTTAATATGTTGTCTAAGTTGCTCATAAATTGTCTTCCAAGGAGTTAGTGTGTGAAATAAGCGAGTTGTGTGATGCTTTGAACATTCTTTTGCATTGTCATTCTTTGGATTTCACATGAAAAACTGACCTTTTCCAGTCCTACAGCCACTGCTGAGTTTTCCAAGCTATGTGGCATACTGAGTGCAGCACTTCAACACTATCATCTTTTAGAATTTGAAATAGCTTAGCTGGTGTTCCATCACCTCCACTGTCTTTATTGGTAGTGATGCTTTCTAACAGCCCCTTGATTTCACACTCCAAGATGTCTGGCTCTAGGTGAGTGACCACACCATCATGGTTCTCTATGTCATTGGGTTCTTTTTGGATAGTTCTATGTATTCTTGCCACCACTCCTTAATATCTTCCACTTCTTTTAAGTTCATACCTTTTCTGTCCTTTATTGTACCCATAGGTGCATGAAATACTCCCTTGATACCTCTTATTTTCCTAAAGAGAGCTCTAGTCTTTCCCAGTCTCTCATTTCCCCTCAGTAGTTTAGCAACATTTATTGTTTCATGGATGTGACATGCTTCCAGTGCTTCTTCAACTTGAATTCCGACACGCCCAGTAGTGCATCACAATCCCATGTTTCAGTAGTGGGACCTGCTTTGTCTGCTTCTTCTCAACCCCAGATCAAACACATTCAGTACTTCATTACCATAGAGTATTCAGTGCATTAACATGTGACACTTTCCAGTGTTTCCTTTTCACCTAGGACTACTCACCCAGTGGTATAAGTGCCATACTCTATTTTAGTGCTGTTACACAGGGCAAGTGCTCCATTTTCTGAAGATAAAACACACTCATCCTCCAGTGTATTAGTGCAGAGACATGCTTGAGGAGCTTCTTCATCCACCAGTCAAAAACTCCCAGGAGTTTTTCACCATCCAGTGTTCATTTTCTGTGACATGCTTCAAGTGCTTCTTTGTGTATACTGGGTCAAAGACACCCAGTAGTTTGTCATTATCCAATGTTTCAATTATGCAACATGCTTCTCGGTTTCTTCATTCTTTCAGGTCATCACACTAAGTAGTTTATCACTCTCCAGTGTTTCAGGGTTGCAGCATGCTTCCAGAGCTTCTTTTTCTCCCTTGGTCAAACATACCAAGTAGCTTGTCCCCGTCCATGTTTCAGTTCTGTGAAATGGATCATGTGCTTCCTGTCCACCCTAAATCAAGCGCACTCAACAGTTTGTCACCATCCAGTGTTTCATGTTGGTGACAAGGTTCAGATACTTCCCCATGCACTCGGGGTCATACACACCCTGTTGTTTATCACCTCCTGTTTCAGTTTTTTGACATGCATCAGTTGCTTCTTGTCTATTCTGGGTCAAACACATCAGTAGTTTAGCAACATCCAATGTTTCAGTACTGTAACATATTTCAATAATTTTGTCACACACGACCATTCAGAAGTACCAAACAGGTTATCAGCATCCCATGCCTCAGTTCGAGGACTTGCCTCAAGTGCTTCTTCACAACCCTAGACAAAACACACCCAGCAGATTATCACCATCCATTGTTTCAGGCCTGTGGCATGATTCATGTGCTTCTTCATCCTCTCTAGGTGAAGCACATGCAGTAGCTTATGACCATTTAGTGTTTCCATTTTGTGGCATCTTCCAGGACTTTTCCATTTCTCACTTTTCCTTTCTCACCAGGTCAAACACATTCAGCAGTTAACAGCATCCAGTGTTTTACTGTGTTTCATTCCTCAAGTCTTCCTCATTTTCCCAAGTCAAACTCATCCATAACGTTCACCACCTACTGTTCCAATGCCAAAATGCACTTCAATGGTGTTTTCATGCTCCCCATTTATAGACATTCACTAGTTCATCACCATACAGTGTTGAAGTTCAGTGACATGCCTCAAGTGCTTCTCCATCCATTCAGTGTCAAACTCAGCTGGTAATTATTGACCATTCAAAGTTTAATATGTAATATGCTTCCAGGGCTTCTCTATTCACCCAGGTCAAACATGCCCAAGATTATTTTTAAAAGAAAGAAAAAAAAATCACTCTTTAAGGGGTGATGAGTTCAGTTCAGTCGCTCATTCATGTCCAGCACTTTGTTATCCCATGAACCACAGCAAGCCAGACCTCCTTGTCCATCACCCACTCCCATGGGTAACCCAAACCAATGTCCATTGAGTCAGTGATACCATCCATTCATCGCATCTGCTCATGCCCCCTTCTCCTCATGCTCTCAATCTTTCCCAGCATCAGGATGTTTTCACATGAGTCAGCTTTTCACATCAGGTGGCCAAATTATTGGAGTTTCAGCTTCAATGTCAGTCCTTCCAATGAACACTAAGGACAGATTTCCTTTAGGAGGGACTGGTTGGATCTCGTTTCTCATTATGTAGTCTGTGTAGAAGTTAAATAAGCAGAGTGACGATTATACAGCCTTGAGGTACTCTTGCCCTATCTGGAATCAGTCTGTTTTTCTATTTCCACTAATAACTGCTGCTTTCTGACCTGCATACAGGTTTATCAAGATGCAGGTCAGGTGGTCTGGTATTCACATCTCTTTCAGAATTTCCCAACGTTTGTTGTAATCCGCACAGTCAAAATTTCAATAAAACAGAAGTAGATCTTCTGGAACTCTCCTCATTTTTCAATGATCCAGCAGATGTTGGCAATTTGATCTTGGTTCCTCTGTCTTTTCGAAAATCAACTTGAATATGTAGAAGTTCATGGTTGACGTATTGCTGAAGCATGGCTTGGAGAATTTTAAGCTTTAATTTAGTAGCATGTGAGATGAAGGCGACTATGCAGTAGTTGCAGAGTTCTTTGGAATTGCCTTTCTTTGGGATTGGAGTGAAAACTGAACTTTTCCAGTCCTGTGGCCAGGGCAAAATTTTCCAAATTTGGTGGTATGTTGAGTGCAGCCCTTTCATAGCATCATCTTTCAGGATTTGAAATAGCTCTACTGGAATTCTATCACCTCCATTAGCTTTCTTTGTAGTGATGCTTCCTAAGGCCCACTTCAGTTCACATTCCAGGATGTCTGGCTCTAGGTAATTATCTGGGTCATGAATATTTTTTGTACAGTTCTTCTGTGTATTTTTGCTTCAGCTTCTTAATATCTTCTGCTTCCGTTAAGTCCATACCATTTCTGTCCTTTATTGAGCCCACCTTTGCATGAAATGTTCGCTCCGTATGTTTAATTTTTTTTTTTTTTTAGGAGATCTGTAGTCTTTCCCATTCTATTGTTTTCCTCTATTTCTTTGCTTCATGGGTGTGGCACAATTCAAATGCTTCTTTTCCCACTCTGGTCAGTCATAGCCAATATTTGGTACCAACCAGTGTCCATTGCTGTGACATATGACCAATTTCAATTTTTCATTAATGAAGTGAGTGTTAAAAAAAAAAATCCAAGAGTTTGTCAACACACAGTGTGTCATGGCTGATACTGGATTCGAGTACTTCTTCACCCACTTGAGATTAACCTAGTCATATATCACCATCCAATTTTTTCAGTACAGTGACATACTTCAAAGGCTTCTACATTAACCCTGGGGCAAAACTGCTAGTAATTATAAACAGCCAGTGTTTTAGTTTTAGAGCATGACTCAATGGCTTCTTCATTCTCACCGATAAACCAAATTCTGTCATTTGTCACCCTCTAATGAGAAGGCAAGGGCATCCCACTCCAGTGTTCTTGCCTGGAGAATCCCAGGGATGAAGGAGCCTGTTGGGCTGCCGTCTATGGGGTCGCATAGAGTCGGACACGACTAAAGTGACTTAGCAGCAGCAGTAGCAGTGTTTACATCAGAGAAGACAATGGCACTCCACTCCAGTATTCATGCCTGGAAAACCCCAAGGATGGAGGAGCCTGGTAGGCTGCAGTCCATGGGGTCTCTTGCCACAACTGAGCCACTTCACTTTCACTTTTCACTTTCATGCATTGGAGAAGGAAATGGCAAACCACTCTAGTGTTCTTGCCTGGAGAATCCCAGGAACGGGGGAGCCTGGTGGGCTGCTGTCTATGGGGGTCACACAGAGTTGGAACAACTGAAACGACTTAGCAGCAGCAGCAGCAGCAGCAGCAGTGTTTACATACTGTGACATGCTTAAAGAGCTTCATCATCCACCCTAGATCTAGACAGTCAGTATTTTATCACTATAATAGCGATTCAATGTGGTGACATGATTTGAAAACTTGTTGGTCCACACTGAGGCATACACAGCCAGTATTTTATCATCCTCCAGTGTTTCAGGGCTTTGATAAGATTAAATGTGTTCTTGGTCCCAGTAACATCAATATACTCACCATTTATAACTGTCTTGTTTCAATGCTGTGACATAATGTCAACTACTTCTTCATTCATTCCTGTGTCAAAAAAAAAAAAAAAAGTAGTTTTTTCCCCATCTGGTGCTAGTGTTCAGGACTATGAAATGATTCTAGATCCTCTGTGTCCATCCCAGCTCAAACATAGTCAGTATTCCCAATCAATGCTTCAGTGATGTCCCATGCTTCAAGTGCTATCTTCATTCACTCCATATCAAGTACATTCAGTCATTTAAAAACATGCAATGTTTCCGTTGTGTAACTTGCTTCAAATGTTTCTCTAATCCACTTGAGCTGAAACATACCCATGACCATCCAGTGTTTCAGTGCTCTGACATGTTTCAAGTGCTTCTTCTTCTACTCCATGGTAAACACAAGGAATAGTTTATTACCATCAACTGTTTCAGTTCTGTTACATTCTGCAAGGCTTTTCTTTCATATCCTCTGGTTCATCAAGTGTTTAGTTCTGTGACATGTTTCAACTGTTTCTGTACATACCAGTTCATACACACTCATAGATTTATCAGCATCCTGTGTTTTAGGGCTATCACATGGTTAAATGAGGCCCTGTCCTACGCCAGGTCAGACACACCCAGTGTTGATCAACATCCAGTCTTTCAGCTATGTGACACATTTCAGGTGCTTTATCACCCATTCTTGGAGATACACCCAACAATTTATCGAATTCCGATGTTTCAGTGCTACGAAGTTTTTAAGTGTTTCTGCATCCAACTAGCTCAGGCATTATTAATAGATTATAACCATCACTGTTTCAGGTTTTTGATGGTGATTGCAGCCATGAAATTAAAAGATGCTTACTCCTTGGAAGAAAAGTTATGACCAACCTAGATAGCATATTCAAAAGCAGAGACATTACTTTGCTGACTAAAGTCCGTCTATTCTTTGGGATCTTCTGTGAATTTCCACATTCACTTCTCAGTCTCACAACCACCAAAACGCTGTGCTGGAAGCGGCTTCAGGCTAGGAAAATATTGAAGAATTCGTGGAGGAATTAAATGGGGAGCCCCAAGGGCAGAACATGGTGTCTACTGTCACCATCTCTGACATTGCTGGACTCGGTCATTTTCACCTCCTGAAACACCTATATTGCCTGTTTGCATTTGTGTCCCCGTACTGATCAGCCGTGGGATTTCTATGGAAGGAATGAAGCTAAAACTGAAACTCAGTACTTTGGCCACCTCGTGTGAGGTGTTGACTCATTGGAAAAGACTTTGATGCTGGGAGGTATTGGGGGCAGGAGGAGAAGGGCACGACAGAGGATGAGATGGCTGGATGGCATCACTGACTCGATGGACGTGAGTCTGAGTGAACTTTGGAGTTTGTGATGGACAGGGAGTCCTGGCGTGCTGTGATTCATGGAGTCGCAAAGAGTCGTACATGACTGAGAGACTGAAATGAACTCAACTGACTGAGCATATGTGTGAATGCACACGTGTGCTTATTTATGTTGGCTCTGTGTGTGTGTGTCTGTGTGTGTGTGTGTGTGTGTGTGTGTGTGTGTGTGTGTGTATGTCCGGCCCAGGGAAGATGCAGAGATGAAGGCAGCAGGAGAGGAGGTGCTGAGCAATCATGAGAGGAGTCATGAGGTGACCAGGCTGAAGGTGGTTTGTCATCGTATCTCTGCATTGACCCTGCCCAGGATGGGAATGAGTGATAACTCCAGACTGTGGCTCCAGATATCTGCAATTAGACCAGATACAAAACATGCTCATCAGTTCCACCGTGGTGTTGTGTGTGTTGGGACCAGGAAGAGGGTGTTCATGGTTTAAGGATTCACACAGAGCAAATCACATGGGGTGAGGCTTTGAAACCACTGCCTCTGCAGCCCTCAGTGTGTGGGGCTGTGGGCTGGCCTGTGGAAATGGTGGACGTGGCTATGGCAACACCCACGATGGTAAGTCTAAGGTCCTGCCGAGATGGACAGAGACCTGACGGAGAAAGAGTCACAGATTGCCTGCTCCACTGGAGACTTATTCCACACACATGTGAAAAGGAGAACTGGGAAGGTCTTGGGCCAGTGCTGCCCCGGATCAGCCCAGCAAGCCAGCATACGCCCTCCCTGAGGGTGGCACACACTGGCACAATGTGACACAGAACATGAGATGTGCTAAAGTGTGCTGTATCTGCCAAACCACAGGAATCCTAGGAGAGACATGGTCTGTAAGTGTGGCATGCCTCCAGGCACTTCCAGCCTGCCTCCCTGGCAGTGCCCAAAGGCGAGGAAAGTGCAAGTAGGTTTACCTGTGTGAACCTCTGCGCAGATACGCCTGTGAGGGAGGGAACAGAGAAAAGGCAAGGGCGGTGGGTTAATTGCATGTCCCAAGGGACCTCCGGAGGATGAGAGACAGAGAAGCCCCTGGGGGCAGTTCAGGATCTGCTGGTTTTCAAGGTTCAGGGTCTAGGCAATAGGGGTCCTGATACTCCATGGTCCATGCTGAAAGTTTTGATATGAATTCCTTCTTTTTTCTGAGGCTTTGGGGGCCTGAGGGGCAAAGGTGCACATCTATACCTGAGGGAGGATTCTGGTAGTCTTGCTGGAGCAGAATCTTTTATTTTGTCTTTAGGGGATTTCAACCAGGTGACACTCAGAGGGACACTGCCTTCCAGGTGACCGTCTTAGATGCCTCTGGGCCCAACCGGGCACTGGCTTCCTTGGCATGGGGGCTGAGTAGGGAAACAGGGATGTGTGACTGTAGGGAGTCCTACCTGGGCCTAATGAGAGCAACTGAAGAGAGCCTTGGCATTTATCAAATCACTGAGGCCTCGGTGGTTCAAGCCCTCTTGTTTTTGAGACAGAAAAGCTGCTTTCTGCCCAAGGGAGGCATTAGCTCTGGGCCAAGAAAGTGAAGGTTTCCCAGGGCATCATCTGTTTGGGGACTCCGTGTGCATGGGTAGTGTTAAACAGAAGGGACACCGTACAGGGATGCCACCTTACTTGTACAGCCTCAGGTTCCACTCTTTGTATCAAAAGAGACCCTGTATCCATGTACACCTTCTTCACAACCTTGGATCAGACCCAGGCCTATCACAGTCTCTGGGGGCTTTTGAAGGCTCAGGAGTCTCTTTGATATTTTCCTACTACATGGAGATAACACATGAGGGCACAAGTAGACAGGTGCACACAGAAAGCTACACAGATAGGAAGAAGAGGGGGGCTCACTCAGAATGTTGTGGGCTGTAAGGGGTGGTAGGCTAGCAAAAGGGGCACAGCCATTGACAAGGAATGATCTAGATAGGTGCACACTGAGAAAGCAGTTCTTCAAGTCAGCTGAGCTCAGAGGTCCTTGTTTTCTCGTCCCCTGAAGGAATGCACAGGCAATGGATCAGGCCAACGTGACTGGTACTGTGAAGCTGTCCAAGGTGATGGGAGAATGCAGAATGCAGATGCATGCTATACAGCTGTTTATAGCAAGTGCTTCCAACCATGCCCGCTGCTCTGCATGTCAGTCCCTGTCAACACCAACTGCCAAGATTCTGTAACTTTTGAGAATAAGCCACAGAGTTAGAAGTGCAATGTGACATGATCGATGAGCAAGTGAAAAAACAACCAGGACAGAAAATTTTGGGTGCTTACCAAAAAGCATATTCCTGAAAAAGAAAGCTTTTACTTCTGAATCTGGAAAAGTTTCCTCTCAGTGATGTCACTGTGTAAACGCATATGTTTATGCACATGTGCATGTAGAAATTTGAGTGCTTAACAAAATTAATCTTCCTGAAAAAAGAAAGCCTGTACTTCTGCATATGGACAAGTTTCCTCTCAGGCATGTTACTGTGTGCACGTGCATTATTGTGCACATGTGCACGTAGAAATTTGAGCGCTTACCAAAATTCATGTTCCTGGAAAAGAAAGCTTGTACTTCTGCATATGGAAAAGTTTCCTCTCAGCGATGTTACTGTGTACACGCGTATGTTTGTTCACGTGTGCATGTAGAAGTCCCTATCAGTACACTTGTGAGTATGAGCTGTCGCAACTGACCTAGCCAGGTGATGGAAGTTGGATAGCGAAAACATGAAGTTCTTAGGGAAAGGTACATAGTCTCTGGCCAGTAGAAGCACTGAAGCCAGGGAATCGATCCCTGTTATCTCACTGAGTGAACACGTTCTAAGTGGAATCACAGTGGTGCACCTAGGATGCCTGGCAGAAAGGAGAGGCAGGAGGAAAGAGCCTGGGGAGTGTGAAGATGAAAGTCCACTACACCTGCAGTTTATGAAAAGTAGAAAATGTACCCAGTGAGCTGGGAGGACAAACTGTACTTAATTAATTGAGTTATCTAGCTAAGAGGATTTCCATCCAAACAGCCAAAAGTGCTTCTTGGTTTCTTCTTGTTGCCTATAGTAAAATATAAAGGGGAATTAAAAAAATGTTTAAGATAAAGATTATTAAAAAAAAAAAAAAAGCAGACAGAACTTGCTGATTTGGAAATTTTCCACTCTGTTAAGATGACAGCAGATGCTAAAATTAATGGTTTTCAAGCAAGATCATATCCAGCGCATTGAGATAAGGTGGTCTAAATATAACATTTTACACCACCCATATGCCAGTGCTTCGTCATAGTATTATTATCATTTTTTTAAATTAAGGTGTTCTAAAGACGAGTGTGACTGTAAAATTCTTTATTAAGCCTCAGAAAGCTGGAAGGGGATGCTTCATGGCTTTATTTAGTCAGGCCAATGCCCTACAAAGAGTTTATGGGTGTCACTCAGAGATCTTTTCAATCACACAATAAGACTTCTACCGAGGCTCAGGGTGTTATCCCTCAGCTATTTCAGCAGAAAACCAAGACAGAGTAGACCTTGTTATGAAAACATGTGTTATTGTGGCTTTGGAGTTAGGTGCTTTGCCATGAACACCAGTAAGATTATCAGGAGGCACATCAAGTTTTTAAGATAACATATTTAAGTTCAACTCGGACTGAAAGGACCAGCAATAGTACAAAATAAGAGCTCAGGACTTCTACCTTTTACAAGCAGGAAGCAGGCTAGGGAGACTGTTTCACTGTAACCATATACTAGCCACCTTTTCTGCAATGGAATCATGACAGAGGGCAGAATTAAAAATTCAGAGACTAAAGCCTAGGAAGTTTCCAGGGCTTAAGTCCTAACCAAGGACTGCCAAAAAGAACCCATGGGATTTCAGAATGGCTACTATTGACTCCCGTCTCCCCTCCCCTTCCTGGAACAGGAGTGTCTATGAAGGTTATCTGTCTAATCTACCACTGTATGTTGGCTGTGAAAGTGAGCAGATTAACTCATCTCTTGTTCACACATCCTCAGGTCTAGAGGAGCTACACTTTTATAATTTGAACTAATGTGTTGGAGAAGACTTGAGAGGCACTTGGACTGCAAGAAGATCAAACCAGTCAATCCTAAAGTAAATCTGTCCTGCATATTCATTGGAAGGACTTATGCTGAAGCTGAAGCTCCAATGCTCTGGCTACCTGATGCGAATAACTGACTCACTGGCAAAGACCATGATGCGGGAAAGACTGAAGGTAGGAGAAGGGGACAGCAGAGGATGGGATTGTTGAATAGCATCATTGACTCAATGGACTTGAGTTTCAGCAACCTCCTGGAGTTGATGGAAAGGGAAGCCAGCAGTGCTGTAGTCCATGGGGTCACAAAGAATAGGACACAACTGAGCGACAGAACACTTGAGATACTGTACAAGTGGGACCCTGATCCATATCTGGACCTGACTTAGATGAAAGGTTCTGAGCGTCAAGTTAATGCCATAATGGATAAATTATTTGAAAGCATTGGCAGGAAAATGCATTTTGGACTTACAGGTATGTAAACAATTTGTGGTCATGCATGTACCACGTGGTTTTAAATTATGTCCACAAATCCTTTCCTTCTACCCTTCACATGTGTGGTGGACTAAGTGGTTCATTTCTAATGTCAGAATATTGTATAAATGAACAATGAAGTGCCTGCGACTTGGTCATAAAAGTCACTGCAGTCTCCTTGCTCATCCTCTTGGAGCACTTACTCTAGAAGCCAGCTTAGTCGTATTTTGAGAACACTGAGGTAACCCAGTGGAGAGACCCATGTGAAAGAACCGAGGCTTTCTCCCAACAGCCAGCAAGGAAACTGGTTTCAACAGCTATGTGAGTAAGCCATCTTGGAAGGTAATCCATGAGCCCATATCAAGGCTTCAGATGATGGCAACCACATGAAACACTGAGCCAGATCACTCAGCTGAATTACTCCTGGATTCACAACTCTCAGCAGCAGTATGAGATAATATTGTGTTAAGCTATTAGTTTGGGATAATTTGTTAGGCAGCAGTAGTTCATTAATGCACTGCCAAATTTGGGCAATGTCTTTATCCAGGGGGGCCTGTCCATTTAGTCCAATCTAAGCCAGAATCTGCTACTTCAGTTTAGAAAACACCCTTGATCTGACCACCCTCAGTATCAGATCAAATACCTTCTCAGTTCAGTTCAGTCACTCAGTTGTGTCCGACACTTTGCGGCCCCATGAATCGCAGCATGCCAGGCCTCCCTGTCCATCACCAACTCCCAGAGATCACTCAGACTCACATCCATCGAGTCAGTGATGCCATCCAGCCATCTCATCCTCTGTCATCCCCTTCTCCTCCTGCCCTCAATCCCTCCCAGCATCAAAGTCTTTTCCAATGAGTCAACACTTCGCATGAGGTGGCCAAAGTACTGGAGTTTCACCTTTAGCATCATTCCTTCCAAAGAATTCCCAGGGCTGATCTTCAGAATGGACTGGCTGGATCTCCTTGCAGTCCAAGGGAATCTCAAGAGTCTTCTCCAACACCACAGTTCAAAAACATCAACTCTTCGGTGCTCAGCCTACTTCACAGTCTAACTCTCACATCTATACATGACTACTAGAAAAACCATAGCCTTGACTAGCCGGACCTTAGTTGGCAAAGTAATGTCTCTTCTTTTGAATATGCTCTCTAGGTTGGTCATAACTTTTCACTCACCTGAATATCTTATCAACCTAGCCTAGCCTCAGCAATGATCCTCTCAGTTGAGCCAGAATCCACCCTCACCCTTAGGGTCCTCTTAATAAGTTTCCATCCACTGACACCCACTCTGTTGTTGTTGTCCGTTGCTTTTCAGTCTCCCAGTCTCTCTTTGCAATCCCATGGACCCACCCTGTTCCTTAGGTATAAATCCCAGCTGCATCCCTGCTGGAGTCAGACACAAGCTCAACCTCTCTCCCATATTATAATACCCCACTGTAGTACTCTTACCTTGAATAAAGTTTTTCTTACCACCTTTAGTAAGTGTTAATGAATATTTTCAAGTTCTGTTAGTAAGGATTATTCTCAAAGGAATATAGTTTTATATATTTACTCTTTATACTATATTCATCTGGGGGAACAAATTTCTACAATTAAAACATTTCGTGTTTTTACCGTACAAACAAAATACCTTTTAAAATATGTTAACATATCTTTAAAAAATGTAGTAATCTGAAAAGGATGTGTATGTAGATATGTCAGTGCATATACACACATACCGTCAGAGCTCCAAGGAAAACTTAATTCTCAGTAAACTATACGTGAAAACATTCAGCATGCAAATAGTGAAATCTTTGGAATTAACTTGCCAAAAATCATAGAGAATGAAATATTAACTTAAAAAATGTATACATACAAATATTAGCGATTCAGACAAAATTGCTATATAAAGGTAGGTCAAGCCCTAAACCCTCTTTGGGGGCAAAAAAGAAAAAAAAAAGAAAAGAAAAGAAATGCTCAATATCATGCAATAATCTATAATGGAAAATGAACCCAGAAAAGAATAGATATGTATCTGCATAACAAAATCACTCTGATATACATCTGAAACTCAAGATTGTAAATCAAATATAACTAAAGAAAAAAATTGTAAAGAAAGCATTTGAAATACAACATTATAAAGAGAAAAATACTGAAGGAAGTAGAAGGTATATATGAATTGAAACAAAAATAGAAAACAACAGAAATAAAACTTGTTTGGAAAATAAAATAAGAGCTGCTTCTTGGAAAAAGAAAATCAGAGACATTGATACAACTGTGGAAGATCTAATAAGGGGAGCAGGAGGTTGACTCCAATACTGGAAATGATAAATGGAATGGTATTCTGAGAGGATAATATTCAACCCTGTGTGGAATTACTTTTGTTTCAGGAAAGGTCCAGTCAAGCAAAAATCTGGGAAACGAAAGGGAAGGAAAGAAAGAGGAAGAGAGACAGGGGACGAAAGGAAGAATAGGAAAGGAAGGGAGAAAGAAAGAAAAGTAAATGTCTCAACAAATGTTGTAAACTGCAATAAAACAATTATCTTCAAGATTTAAAAACAGAAATGGAAGTTTATTAAGCCAGATACTGATTGCTTTTGGTGTACTCAGGAAAAGAAAATCCATTTACACATCACTGTTTAGAAGTCCTGGTGAATACGATATGATTATTTAAAAATTAAAATATATATATATATATGCCAAAATATTTGTACAAAATATTTGTACAAATATTTGTAAAATATTTGTACAAAATGTTTGTGAAAACAGAGACAGCAGAAATTGATGTTTTTGAACTGTAGTGTTGGAGAAGACTCTTAAGAGTCTCTTGGACTGCAAGGAGATCCAACCAGTCCATTCTGAAGGAGAGCAACCCTGGGATATCTTTGGAAGGAATGGTGCTAAAGTTGAAACTCCAGGACTTTGGCCACCTCATGCGAAGAATTGAATCATTACAAAAGGCTTTGATGCTGGGAGAGATTTGGGGCAGGAGAAGAAGGGGACGGCCGAGGATGAGATGGCCGGATGGCATCACTAACTCGATGGACGTGACTCTGAGTGAACTCCAGGATGTGGTGATGGACAGGGAGGCCTGGCGTGCTGCGATTCATGGGGTCACAAAGAGTCCGACACGACTGAGCGACTGGACTGAACTGAACTGATAGTGAGCTGAGAATGAGCTTTACTTCTTCTTCTCCTTCTTCTTCTTCTTCTTTATATATATATTTTTTTAATTTTAGAGCTTTACACTTTTAATGGCTGAGGGAAAGAGAAAAGAATATTATTTGCTGACATGAAAATTGTGTGAAATTCAATTTGGAGTCCTTAAAGTTGGAACAGGGACATGCCAGTTTCTTTGGTTATTACCTATGGTTGAAAACTTGATTAATCACCAATGATCGTATTCACAAAGCCTAAAATATTTCTTTTTTGGCCATTTACGGAGTATTTTTATGATGTCCTGTTCTGCTGGCAGTCTCCTAGTAGTCATATGGGAGAATAAAGTTTTGGTTTTGTTACAATATTTTCTTCTCTATTATATTCAGTTTTCATTATTTTCTAATTTCATTCCTTCTTATCACTATGTTTGTTCTGTTGCTCATCTTTACAACTTTTTGAGATAATTATTTGCAACTCTCATTTCTTTTATATGTAACATTACAAATTTACCTTACTTTATTGTTGTTGTTCAGCCCCTCAGTCATGTTGGACTCTTTGCAACCCCGTGGACTGCATGCAGCACACCAGGCTTACCTGTCCTTCACTGTCTCCTGG
Source organism: Ovis aries (assembly GCF_016772045.2). NCBI lineage: Eukaryota > Metazoa > Chordata > Mammalia > Artiodactyla > Bovidae > Ovis > Ovis aries. The sequence continues at coordinate 12,061,214 of NC_082741.1, read as the reverse complement.
AGTTTGCTCAAACTCATGTTCATTAAGTTGGTGATGCCATCCAAACATCTCACCCTTTGCTGCCCACTTCTTTTCCTGCCCTGTCTTTCCCAGCATCGAGGTATTTTCCAATGACTTGGCTTTTCACATCAGGTGGCCAAACTATTGGGTCTTCAGCTTCAAAATCAGTCCTCCCAGGGAATATTCAGAGTTGACTTCCCTTAGGATTGACTGGTTGGATCTTGCTGTCCAAGGGACTCTCAAGAGTCTTCTCCAACACCACAGTTCAAAAGCATCAAATCTTCAGCACTCAGCCTTCTTTATGATCCAACTGTCACATCCATACATGACTGCTAGAAAAACCATAGTTGTGACTAGATGGACTTTGTAAGCAAAGAAATGTCTCTGCTTTTTAATATGCTGTCTAGGTTTGTCATAGCTTTTCTTCCAAGGGCCACATATCTTTTAAGCTCATGGCTGCAGTCACCATCCACAATCGTTTTGGACGATTTTTGAAGAAAATAAAGTCTGCTACTGTTTCCATTGTTTCTCTGTACAAATTTAACTGTGTCCCACAATTTTTGCTGAATAGAATGTTCATTATCATTCACTTCCAAGTATTTCCTAATATTCTCTTCTTAAGACAACACTATATATTGTATGGACTTCCCTGGTCACTCAACTGGTAAATCACTTCCCAGCCAGTGCAGGAGACACAAGAGGCCTGGGTTCAATCCCAGGTCAGGAAAGTCCCCTGGAGAAAATAATGGCAATCTGCTCAGTAATCTTGCATGAAAATTCCATGGAGATATATATTATGTATTAATATACTTATTGATATTTTCCAAATGAATGACATTTTAAAAGATGTTTCTTTGTCAATTTCTCATTATTGCATTATAGTCAGATGACACAGTCTAAATATTATTGATCCTTTGTATTTGAAGATTTCCATTCAGTTAAGTCATACTTTAGATTTCCATCTTAGAGAAGTCAAAATGAAGTGGGTTTTATGTAGACAAAATACTTGCAATGTCTAAAATGTGTATATGTGAAATGACCTCCATTATTCCAGCATCTTTCAGTAGGGTACCTTTAACTAAGTTCCAGGTTTATTCACATTTTACCAGCTTTTCCGCAAATGTTCTTTCCCAGTTTCATATTCCCATATAGGATACTGAACTGCACGAGGATATATAGCAAAAAGCTACAAATACGTCCCTTAGCTTACTCTGGTCTATAGCAGTTTCTTAAATTTTCCTTGTTTTTCATGACTTTTGACAAGTTTCAGGAGTCCTTCAGGGACACGAATTTTGCAGAATGAATCTCTCTATGGGTTTGGTATGTTTCCAGATTGCCCTGGGGTTTATATAATCTTAGAACTATACCTCCAAGGGAAAATATCTTTCTCATCACTTCCCATCAAGGATTCATACCATCAGTATGACTTACCACTAGTTCCTCTGCCATAAAGTTGTGTCCTTCCTGCTGACATATTCTGTTCTTTGGAAACAAGCCACTAAACCCAGCTTACACTTAGGGAGGGGCATGGAACCTCATCTTGAGGACAATATCTAAGAGACACAAACATTACTGAGTATACAAGTTAATTGAAACTCATTTATAAGGAAGATCTGGTTCTTCTAGCCATATCTTTTGATTTTAAATTAATTAAATTAAAGACTTAATAGGTCTCCCAGTTGGTGCTGTGGTAAAGAACTTTCCTGCAAGTACAGGAGACGTAAAAGACATGGGTTCAACCCCTGGGTCAGGAAGATCCTCTGCAAAGGGAAATGGCAACCCACTCCAGTATTATTGCCTGAGAATCCCATGGACAGAGGAGCCTGATGTGCTACATTGATGGGGTTGCAAAGAGTTGGACAGACTGAAGTGGCTTGAACATACACAAAATTTTAATACCTCAGTCACACTAGCTACATTTTAACATTTCCAAAGTGGCATATAAAACAAGGACAGAGAAAACCTTTTCATTGAGAATTCCTTAGTGATACGGTTGTTAGGGATTTGTGCTTCCACTGCAGGAGCAGAGATTCAATCCCTGGTTGAAGATCTAAGATCCCTTAATCCTCACAGCAAGGCCAAAAAAGAAAAAAAAAATCCCACCATGATAAAGGATATAAACAGGTCGCCTCATAGAAGAGAAAAATGTACATTTTGTGAAAAGCTGATCGTCTTATTAAGAAATATATGTAATAATTACTTAAAATGTTTCTATTCCTGCAGAAATGTCTGTGAATAGCACTGACATAGGTCATTGTTTGGCCAACTTTTCTTCTTTTCAAATATAATGCACATTAACATATGAAACTGCTTTAGCTCTGTCTCAAAAATTTGCTATTATCACTACCATACAGTTTAAATAGTGTTTTGCCCATAACAATTTCTCTTAGGAGCAATAAGTTATTTAGGTTCAGAAACAGGAGAAGGAAGAGCCTAAACCACAACATTAAAGTGGCTTGTGAATTACAGGCGTGCCACTTTTGCACTTTGGGTTCCTGGCCATCCTTACTCTATCCTCAGCCTGTTTGCAGTGTTATTGCTTCATTTTCAAACTTTGGGAGTTCTGTCCTCCTCAGTTATCTTTCTGTTTTTATTTTTTTATTTTTTTTTAATTATTATCATTTTGTTTGTTTGGTTTTGCTCATGCCACAGAACCTGTGGGATCTTAGTTTCACAACCAGGTGTTGAACCCTGGCCATTGACAGTGAAAACATCAAGTCCTAACCACTGAACAAACAGGGAATTCTCATATATTTTTTCTTTCTTTCTATCAAATATTTATTCATTTACTTGGCTGCGCTTGTTTTTATTTCCAGCACAAGCGCTCTTCAATCTTCACTGTAGCATGTGGTAGCATGAATTTAAATTGTCGCATGCGATATTTTAAGTTGCAGTATGTGGGATCTAATACCCCGACCAGGGGATGAACTTGGATCCCCTAATTTGGGAGCACCGAGTATTTCCACTGGACTACAGGGATGTCCTTCCCATGATCGAAAGCAGGTCTCCCACATTGCAAGAGAATTCCTTACTGTCTGAACCACCATAGCTTTGGCTTTAAGAACGTTGGTCAGCAGAGTGATTCCTCTTTAAAAAAAAAAAAAAATTTTTTTCTGACGTTTGCACTTAAGGGGTCCCATTATTAGGTGGGTGGGCTTTCTATTACTTTCCTGTTCTGCTTGGGGAGGGGATGGGAATCCTGCCAAAATCACAGATTTGACTTTATTTTTTTATAATTTCTTTCTTCTTCTTCTTTTTTTTTTACTTTATTTTAATTTGCAATACTGTATTGGTTTTGCCATACGTTGACGCTTTTCTTCCAAGGAGCTAGCTTCTTTTAATTTTGTGGCTACATTCACCATCCATAGTGATTTTGGAGTCCAAGAAAATAAAATCTGCTGTTATTTTCAATTTTTCACCATTTGTTTGCCATAAAGTGATCAGACCAGATGTCGTGATCTTCATTTTTTGAATGTTGAGTCTTAAGCCAGTCTTTTCAATGTCCTCTTTCACCATCATCAAGAGGCTCTTCATTTTCTGCCAATAGGGTGGCACCATCTTCATATCTGAGGTTGTCGCTATTTCTCCCAGCAATCTTGATTCCAGATTGTGCTTCATCCAGCCCAGTGTTTTTCATGATGTATTCTGCATTTAAGTTAAATAAGCAGGGTAACAGTATATAATCTGTTGTACTCAGTATATAATCTGTTGTAATCAGCACATAATCTGATGTACTCCTTTCCCTATTTGCAACCAGTCCCTTGTTCCGTGTCCAGTTCTAACTGTTGCTTCTTGACTTGCATACCTGCCTCTCAGGAGGTAGGTCAGATGGCCAAGTATTCCCATCTCTTTCAGAATTTTCCAAAGTTTGTTGTGGTTCACACAGTCAAAGATCTCATCACTTAATGGAAAATAGATGAAGAAACAATGGAAACAGTGACAGGCATTATTTTTTTGAGTTCCAAAATCACTGCAGATGGTAAGTGCAGCCACGAAATTAAAAGATGCTTGCTCCTTGGAAGAAAAGCTGTGACAAATCTAGAAAGCATATGAAAAAGCAGAGACATTCCTTTGCCAACAAAGGGCCATGTAGTCCAGGCTATTGTTCTTCCATTATCCATGTATGGATGTGAGAGTTGGAGCATAAAGATGGCTGAGCACCAAAGAACTGATGCGTTTGAACTGTAGTGTTGGTGATTATTCTTGAGTTTCTCTTGAACTGACAGTGAGATCAAGCCAGTCAGTCCTACAGGAAATCAACACAGAATATTCACTCTAAGGAATGATACTGAAAGTGAAGCTCCAATACTTTGACCACCTTATGGGGAAGGCTGACTCATTAGAATACACCCTAATGCTGGAAAAGATTGAAGGAAGGAGGAGGAGGGGATGACAGAGAATGAGATGGTTAGAGGACATCACAGACTAAATGGATTTGAGCTTGAGCCAGCTCCAGGGGATGGTGAAGGATAGAGAAGCCTAGTGTGCCACAGTCCATGGGATCACAAAGAGTGAACACGACTTCCCAACAACAAATTATGTTTTGTCTTGCTTGATGTTTTTCTTGTTTCTGCAGTTTTTCACTTCTAATTAAATTTGTTCTTTGAAACATATGGAAGGTCTAGGACCTAAAGTTTTTCTAAAAATAAGAGACAAGGTACATTGTTGGAGGTTGGGCAGGGGATGGTCTATCACTGGGAAAGCCCTGCAGGGTCCTGCTCAGTTATATGATGAAACAGACTGACAATGCCAAGTGTTCAGTGGAAATGGAAATGCCAATAGTGTTAGTGGAAATATACACTGCTTCAATCAGTTTGAAGAAAGCATTTGACTGCACCTGCATATTAGAATGGCTCAGTCAGTAACATCTGCGTGCAATGGAGGAGACCTTGGTTGGAACCCTGGGTCAGGAAAATCCTCTGGAGAAGAAAATGCCAACCCATTGTTGTATTCCTGCCTGGGAAATTCTATGGACAGTGGAGCCTGGTTGGCTAGAGTCTATGGGGTTGTAACAGTTAAATACCACTTAGCAACTAAACCACTACCACATGCATTATCAGAAAATCTCATGTCTAGACATATATATATATATATATATATATATATATATATATATATATATATATATGGCTATCCTCGAGAAATTACAGTGAAAGACACTAACAGGTTCATAAGCAGCTCATTCAAAAAGGCAAGATAAAAGCCACAAATTTCAGGCACAGTAAAATGGGCATATAAGACTATGCCCATTCATCCGAGGGAATTGTACTCAGCAATGAAAAAGAATGTTCCATAGCTACATACAATAAGAATGCATCTCACTTATTTAAAGGGAAACCAAGACCAGGGGAACAGAAAGTCTATTGTGTGATTCTATTTATTTAAAATTTGAAACAAAGAAAAATGTATCCCCGGTGCTAGTGGTCAGAGAAGCAATTACTTTAGGGGGCAGAGCATGGCCAGGAAGGAACATGGAGATTTCAAAGCTACTTGATAGTAGAGAGATGAAACAAATACAATCTCAGTTACAGTATAGCCAGACTTTATTTAATTGGGCTCCAAAATAACTGTAGATTGTTACTGATGCTGTGAAATTAAAAGATGCTCACTCCTTGGAAGAAAAGTTGTGAAAAACTTTGGCCTCCTGAAGGGAAGAGTCAACTCATCGGGAAAAAACACTTGACACTGGGAAATATTGAAGGCAGGAGCAGAAGGCATGACAGAGGATGAGATGGTTGGATGGCATCAGCAACCCAACGGAATGAGCTTGAGCAAGCTTCAGGAGATGGTGATGGACAGGGAAGCCTGGCATACTGAAGTTCCTAGGGTCACAGGGAGTCAGACACGACTGAGCAACTGAACAACCAAAGCCAGGCAGGGTCTTTATATACAGCTGGCTGAACATCAATAGGGCTGTTTTTAATTTCTGGAGATGGGTAGAGCATAATTTTTTAGCCAGATCCCTTGCTGCAACACGTCTGGAATATTTTGTGTTCGTAGACAATATTGTTTGCAATTTTTCTGGGTGGTGCTTGGGAGTCAGAGTTCCTCACAATGATGGATGCTGTGTCTCTTAGTCCCAGCTGAACTGAACTTCAGATCATGATCTCTGATTCAGGAGGCAACCCTCACAATTGCTCTGGCTTTTTGAATGACACATGATTCTTGGTTTGGATTTCTGTCTTTTCCTTCAGGTTCAAACACTGTAGCCAGCACTTGGAACATGGAAAGACCCTCTTGTTCCAGTGCCTCCAAGCGTGATTTATGAAGGATGTCACCAGTTTGAAAATTTCGAGGCAAAACAGACAAACAAATTATTCATGCTTCTATGCCATGTTCTAAAATATGCCTCTACATTGCCAAAGGCTGGCAATCTGTAATTGCAAACACGGCACACATAGGATATTTTGCCTGGTATGTGACGGTCCTTCATGTGCTGTAGGACAACCTGATCTGTTTTGAAGGACAATTCACAGATATTACAGACCTTGGAGGGCTCCTAGGAAGCATGGGCACTTTCAGTGTGACACTGCAGCTGGAACGAGGTGGGAAAACTGGGGGTGGCGGTGCTGGCAGGTAGTTTGGATTTCCCAGCTGTCACCCTTCTGCCTCTCAAGCTCTAGATGGTTCCTCAGGTGGGTCATAAACTTAACATAGTTTAGAACTGTCAAGCAGCTGAGGCATTTAAAGGCTGTGTGAGTCTTCTGTTCTAGTGTCGTCTCTTGTATGCTGCCATAGTAAAAGGCACCAAATAACATGGTCAGATTTACTTTCATGGGATCAACAGTCTTCCTCTGATTTGCAAGAGTCAAAAAGTCCATTTTCTCCAGCCCTTACAAACTACATGTTCCTTCTGGATCCATAAGACTGAAGCATACCTGATCATTGGCATGAGTCCATGAACATGATGCCCCACCATCAACATGGCTCGGTGAGGTCGGGGAATCTTCCAAGCTCATAATCGTGTTTTTCCAGGAGAGATACCTGGAGGGCCATGGTGGAGGCAGGTCCCCCTGGGATTCCATTGCTGGGTTTGGGTCTTTTGGATTTCCACTGTTAAATTTTACATCTGAAGTGGGACACCACTTTGAACTAAGAGGGCTTTCATCCTTGCCTCCTAATGAGAGAACAGCTCTAGAGAAACAGTGAGGCCGCAGAGAGAGCAATTCTGAATTGTGAAGGAAAGTTTCCAAAGAGCTCGTTTTATATTCAGGTTTAGATGAAGGCTCAGAAATAATAGAACTGCCTCTTCTTCCCCATGCAGACTGAGAAACTGGTGATACAGCAGCTGGCTCTGATGTTGGGGTCCTAAGATTTGCAGGTTGCAACGTGCAGGAGGGATCTGGACTCACGTGGCCTTTTGTTCTTCTTGAAGATGGGCCCCTGGTCGCTCTGTTCAAAATGTTAGAAATGACTGGCTTTGAACTTGAAATCACTCTGACAAAGAGGGTTTCAGCATCCTCACTGATGTGCTCCACTCCAACAAAAATGACCTCAGCATCTTCATGTCCTTATCTCTGGATTTGGATGCAGCAGTCATTTTCTCAGGTTGTGGTGGTGCTTGTGCTTCCTTACACGGGAAGAGATGGGCCATTTTGCAATCACTTTTGGCTTCAAGTGGCCCCTGCTAGTGTTGTTGCCACCGGAAAGCAATCACCACACAAGGTCATCCCCTCTCATCTCAGGTGTCACTCTCTGTGGTTTCAGTTAACCTTCAGTTGTTCACCGAGAATATTAGATGGAAAACTCCGGAAATATATAACTCATGCGTTTTAAACTGCAGGCCATTCTGAGGAGAGTGATTGGAATCTCACACCAACCTGCTTCCTCCTAACCAGAATGTGAATCACTGCTTACTCCTGCACATCCCACTCGTCTGTCACTCAGTTACCACAACGACTGTTGAGATGTCACAGGGTTTGTGACCAAGTTACCCTTATTTCACTCAATAATGGCCACAAACCATAAATGGAGTGATGCTGTCCATTTAGATATGCCAGAGAAAATCCATTAAGTGCTACCTTTAAGTGAAAAGATTGAAGTTCTCAATTTGATATAAAAAGAGAAAGAAAAAAGGTATGCTGAGGTTGCTAATATCTGTGGTGAATGTGAAGAAGAGAAAATGAATCTGGATTAGTTTTGCTGTCAAACCTCAAACTGCAAAAGGTATGGACACACAACATAATAAGTGCTTAGTTAGGGTGAAAAAAAAATCACACAATTAGTACTGTAATATATTTTACATAAAGACTACACTCACAAAACTTTCATAAAAGTATATTGTTATAATTGTTCTATGTTATTATTACACCTTCCCTGGTGGCTCAGATGGTAAAGTGTCTGCCGACAACTCGGGAGAGGCGGGTTCAATCCCTGGGTCCGGAAGATCCTCTGAAGAAAGAAATGGCAATCCAGTCCAGAATTCTTGTCTGGGAAATCCCATGGACAGAGGAGCGTAATAAGCTGCAGTCCATGGGGTTGCAAAGAGTTGGACACGACTGAGTGACTTCACTTTCACTTTCCTGTTATTATTAGGCAGTTGCCAATCTCTTACTGTGCTTTTATAAAACTAAACTTCATCACAGGTATGTTTGTATAGAAGAACCATTGTGTATATAGAGTTTGATACTGTGTGGTTACCAATGTCCCCTGGGGGTCTTGAAACTTATTCTCTGCCGATAAGTGGTGATGATTATATTTCTTTCAAAAGACAAAATTAGTACTTGATTTAATCATTGGCTGAAACATTGAGATAACTATTAACACCCTTAGACATAAGGAAACATCTCAAACTCAGTTAAGTGACATGACCGTTTTAAACTTCCTTCTCCAGCCACCACTTTTGCCTTGTTTCCCCGTGGTGGCCCCAGTGTTCCTGTTAAACTCTGCAGGAGAGCTGATAGGCACCATTTTGCTTATAGATCTACAATCTCACTCAGAAATGCTGACCAACAGAAAATGTCCCAAAGAGCCCCCAGCTGTCCCTTGGGGGTGCCTCTCACTCCCTCCACTCTCTGAGTCCAGAAGGCACCATAGTCTATACATGGATCCAAAATATTTTTTTTAAAAATTCCAGCCAGTTCTAATAGCAAGGCTTGAACCTGCCTCATGCTGGCAACTCTCTCTCTCTCTAGAGAGCATTTACACTGTACTTGAAACTATTTACACAGCATCAACATTGTATTAGATATTAAAAGGAATGTGGAGATGATTTAAAGCATGTGGGAGTATCCCCTTAAGTTACATGCAAAGACTGCACCATTTTATACAATGGACTTGAGCACCCATGGATTTTAATATCTCCAGGTACAGGGTTCCCAGACCCTATCTCCCAAGGGTACCGAGGAGGAAGGATGGGGACGTCTCAAGACTTCTACTGCTCCCCCTGCCTTGGATGCTGTCTCAAGTACCCAACTCCTGACCTGCCTCGGTCCACAGTTTTTCTGCCAGGCTTTCCTGACCATGATGTCAGAAAGCACAGCCTCTCCCAACTCACATGCCATATTCAGCCCCAGAGCTATTGGGTTGCTGTATTTTGGTTTCTAAACAACATGTAGTGTCTGTCAGTGCTACATGTCTGCTGCATAAACAAACAGTAACTGTTATTAAACAACCATGCATCTGTACCACAGGCTTGACCCAGTCATTCCTGGCTCCCCAGGTACTTACACTTGATCTTAGCCAAAAGGCTGAGAAGCAATTTCTCCAAGCATTTAATGACTTCCAAATCTGAATGAAAAAAAAAAAAACTATCATGCAAGAGAGAAAGTCAGCCAGTATGTAGCTGGATGCTGACGGGGCGATGGTGCTCATTGAAATGAAAGGTATGCAACACAATTTCGCTCCATATAATACGTATATTGACAGCTTCCATGCCATTAACACGTTTCATAGACATTAAGGGACATTCTAAAGTTTACATATGACCATTTGTGATACCAGATCACATCTCATTGGTAGCATATCATAGTTTTTTTGGTTGTGTGTAAATGATGGCCCTAACAGTAAAGGTCCCTCCTGCCAATGCAGAAGACCTAAGAGATTCAGGCTCCATCCCTGGGTCAGGAAGACCCCCTGGAGGAGGGCATGCCACCCACTGCAGTATTCCTGCCTGAAGAATCATGTGGACAGAGAAGAATGGTGGGCTACAGTCCATAGGGTTGTAAAGAGTCAAGCATGACTGAAGCAACTGAACAAACATGCATACATAGGTATATAAATATATATTTTATAGTGGTATGAAAAATAATGCTGTGGGACTTCCCTGGTAATCCAGTATTTAAGACTCCACACTTCCAGACCAGGAGCACAGCTTCAATCCCTGGTCAGGGACCTGTGATCTCACATGCCACTGGGTGTAGCCAAAAGCAAATGGAATAATGTATCTTACAGCTGATGTCATTTTAAATTTGATGAAAATTTCTGTTTTTCATAAGAAGAATCCAGCCTACTAAATTCATGTCACAAGTCACTAATGGGATGCTAGCTGCATTATACAGGCAAATGGTTTAGACAGGGATTGGCAAATTGGCTTGCTTCCCTGTTTTATTTTTTTTTTTCCCCAACCAGCAAACAGAGTGATTTCTATGTTTTAGTTGTTTTTTTTTTTTTTAACTTTTAAAAAAGTTTAATAATTTTACTTTTTTTTTTAAATTTGGGAAGAAACAAAGGAAAATTTTGTGACGTGAAAATTATATGATATCTAAATTTCACTGTCACAAATAAAGTTTTATTTGAACACAGCAATGATCATTTGTCACTGACTGAGGCTATTCCACACTGCTAATGGGAGAGACCTCATGGACCTTACTGCCTGGTTACTCTCTAGCCCTTTACAGAGAAATATTGCAGACTCATGGCTGCAGAGAAAAAAATGAAGCATTCCAAACCCCATGGCTCACCAGTACCTGAAGTCCAGTTGACTCAGTGCAGCTAAACACTTCCTACTTTGAGACCAAGTGAAGGGGGAAGCTGGAGTGTCTGTCTCCACGTCCCAGAAAGATTTCTCTGGGAATAGCAGCACTGCTTCCTGTGTCCAGTGTCCATGGAACTCCTACCTGGCTCTCCAAAAGCCTTTTCTCAGTAAGCCTGCATCAGGAGATTCCAAGCCTTTTAAAGTCCGTTCTAGTCCAATCCATGGTACCCAAACCGGGCTCCAATCAGGTTTCTGAACCAGTTTTTCTCCATAGGATCTTTCAACTAGAAACATTTCTAGCATAATGTTAGAGAGAGGAAAGAATGTGGGTGGGGCCTCAGGGCCCCTCCCAGGGGCTATTTTCTAGGTCTCAGTGTGGTGAGAGTCCCCACTTGCATCTCTGGCATCCCACCAACTTATCTCCAATTTATCTGAACCTTTAGTTATTTGGGGTTTAACAGCTTAAGGGCAAGGAAAGGTGGTCCTACAGCTATTCCAACAGGGCATGGGCTAATGTCAGGAACCTAAAAAGTCAGGAGTTCTCTTCCAAAGGCAAAAAATTCTCCAGCTGTAAACAGCAAACCCCTGTCCTCTTCCAAGGGCAAGGGGGTGGGTTGGGGTGGAGGCAGGGTGAGGAGGGCAGGAAGCAAGCTTACTCCCAACTGATTCGCACTTGAAGACTCAGCACCCGCTGGATTCCCAGGGCCCTCAATGTGGATCTACATGCTGAACCCCAGGAGGTTTTTCAAGGCAGGGGCTCATGTTTTCTTAAACCACGTCAGGGATGTCAGGTCACACCCTCACACTCTCCTTCTCCCTTCCCCGCCTTACCCCCTCTCTTCTCTGTCCTCTTTTGCAGCACCTAGATTATATCTCAAGCTTTCCCTCCCACTGCCTTTACAGACCTGTGCACAAAGATTCGTCGGGGGAGGGAGGGTTTCAGAGAAGAAATATGTGTATTTCCATTCATTATAAGGTAATAGAGTCACTGAATTAGAACAAAAGTGATGTTCACTAATGAACGTGATATCAAATGCTGTAATCCGATATAACATCAAAAATACCGTTATTGTCAAATCAACATGTGTTCCCCTTAAATTTACAGAATAAATGTCCATTACATCTCAATGAAGCAGGGGAAACAAAAAAACAACAACAACAACAACAACTGACCATTAGGAAAAGCTCGTTTTATACTTTTTAAGAAGCATGATGGCCGGTGCTGTGCCTAGTTGCTCAGCTGTGTCTGACTTTTTGCGACCCCCATGGACTGTAGCCAGCCAGGCTCCTCTACCCATTGAATTCACCAGGGAAAAATGCTGAAGGGTTGCCATATCCTTCTCCAGTGATGGTGACTATCAGAACCCAAGGCTAGGGACTTCCTGGCGGTCCAGTTGTTGAGAATCTGCCTTCCAACGCAGGGAATGTGGGTTTAATACGTGGTGGGTAAGATCCCACATGCCAGACGGCAGTAGAATGCAAGAAGGATTCTGCATGCCACGACTAAGACCCGAAGAAGCCAAATAAGTGAATAAAACTGAATATTTTTTAAAATTATATGCTCTTTACATTCTTCAGAATATATTTGACAGCATGATATTAACAGTTTTATTTATTTATGGATGCATCATGAGACTTTCTGCAGGAGCTTAGTTTCCTGACCAGGGACTGAACTCAGGTCACCGGAGTGAAAGCACTGAACACTAACTGCTGGCTTGCCAGGGAATTCCTACTTTGATTTACTTAAAGGGTTTATTTTTATTGTATGCCCAAAAGGTACATTCTTTGCAGTGTTTACCTTACAATGAAAACATTTTGGATGTCAATTTTAAAATTTTTGTAAAACTTAGGGAAAAGGAAGGAACATTTTGACTAACTATTTATGCTTCTAGGCTTCCCTGATGGCTCAGAGAGTAAAAAAATCTGCCTCTAGTACAGGAGACCAGGGTTTTATCCCTGGGTCAGGAAGATCTCCTGGAGAAGGGAATGACTATCCAGTCTAGTAATGCTTGCGTGGAGAATTCCATGAACAGAGGAGCCTCGTGAGCTACTATCCACGGGTTTTCAAAGAGTCAAACACAACTGGACGACTAACACTTTCACTTTCATATGCTTCTAAAGATTGCTCAAATCTCAGAATCACCTGGGACATTATTAACCATAAAGATTCCAGGGCTGCACATCACACCTAAGAAATTCAAATTGCCCTAGGAGGGGCCCTGGGAATCTGAAAGTTCAATGTTCGCCTCACTTGATTCTGAAGTGAAGTGAATCCCAGGGTGTAAAGTCATCCAATACTTTGGGAAAGATTGATCTCTGGTGGCTCAGCAGTAAAGAATCCACCTGTTAATGCAGGAGACCTGGGTTCAGTCTCTTGTCGGAAAGCTCTCCTGGAGGAAGAAATGGCAACCACGCCAGTATTCTTGCCTGAGAAATCCCATGGACAGAGGAGCCTGGCAGGCTACAGTCTATGGGATCACAAAAGACTCAGACACACAACTTACCAACTAAACCACAACAGTGAAAGTGAGAGGTGCTCAGTTGTGTCCAACCCTTTGCGACCGCGTGGACTATATGCAGTCGATGGAATCCTCCAGGCTAGAATACTGGTGTGGGTAGCCTTTCCTGTCTCCAGGGCATCTTCCCAACCCAGGGATCAAACCCAGGTCTCCCACATTGCAGTCAGATTGTTTACCAGCTGAGGCACAATGGGAGCCCAAGCAACAATAAGAATATGCTTAAAATACCCAAGAATCTACTTCTTCAGGAGACCCTAAGTGTTGAGGGTCAGGAATTCATTTTCTTCTTAATGTGACACACTGAGCACCTGCCCTGGGAGGAGCAGGTTATTGGTAATTCAATAAATCAAAGAAATGTTGTAGCTTGAGTTGGGAGCTTCATCCTCCCCACCACCCTTCAGAGATTCTAGGAGCTCCACACCCTCTTTTGGGGCTTCTGGATGTCCTTCGTATTGAAAGAAGTTAGCGTATAAGCAAAGCTCAGAGATCTGGATGCAAATATCTAAGTTTGGGCCACACTTTCAAATCTCCTGGGCTGTGCTTCTTAACCATCAGTGAATCTAAGGAATTGCCTATATGTCTTGTGCAAAAACACATTCTCATCCAACAGTTGCAGGTGGGGCCTGAGAGTCTGAGTTTCTCACAAGCTCCAGGTGTTGCCCAGGCTGCTTAAGGTGTCCATATTAAACAGTGAGTACTAGAGAGCTTTTGAAAAGCACTGATGTTCTGATTGATCCTGCCGATCTTACTCCACACCCACAGACTCAGTATCTCGAGGAATGGGACCAGGGAGTCAACGTTATTAAAGGTATCAGATATTTCTAAGGAGCTGGTAGGATGCAAATGTGTAACCAGGCAAATCACCCTACCATCAACCCTGTTTTGGGCTTCATTGTGTTCTGAAAAATCCATATGTTGGGGGGACTTTCCCAAAGGTCCAGTGGCTAAAACTCTCCACTCCCAGTGCAGGGGGCTGGGCTTCTGTCCGTGGTCAGGGAACTAGGTCTCATGTGCTGCCAGGAAGACCGAAGACCCCACATACCACAACTAACACCTGGTGCCATCAAGTAAATTAATTCATTAAGAAAAAAATATCTGTAGAAATTCTAACCCCCAACACTTTGGAATGTAACCCTATTTGTAGATTATACCTTTAATGTGGTGATTAAGCCAAAACGAGGTCACTAGGGTGGGTCCTAGTCCAACCTGATGGTTCTCTATATAAAAAGAGAGAGGGAAATTCCCTGGAAGGCCAGTGGTTAGGGCTCAGATCTTTCACTGCCAAGGGCCCAAGTTCAATCCCTGGTCTGGAAACTAAGACCCAGAAGAAAAGCAGCATGGCCGGAAAATAAAGAGGAAATTAGGACACACAAGGCATCAAGGATGCATGGACATAAAGGGACAGCGGGACACGAGAAGGCAGGTGCCTGCTCATCAAGGAAAGAGATCTCCAGAGACACCACACTGTCAACACCTTGATCCCGGATTCCTAGCCTCCAGAACTGGGAGAGAGCAATTTCCCGTTGTTAAAGTCTCGTGTATTTCCGGTGGCCACCTTAGTACATTAATGTGTTCTTTAGATCAGGAGTCCCTAGAGAGGGCTCACCTCAAGGACAGTAGGGGGTATGCAGGTGATGACTCGGCTTCTAGCCGACTCCCAAGCATCAACAATTGCCACCCACCAAGATTTTGCAGGACGCAGCCTGCTCCTGTGGACCCCATCTTGCAGACCACTACGTCTAAACGTCCCCACCCAACTCTCTTTCTGCCCCACCCCTCGTCTTTGTTTTCTTTTCTTTCTTCTTTTTTTTTTTTTTTTACTTCTCTCCTAGACTCTGAGGGACAGAACCTTGAGAACAGAGTGAGGCCTGTGCTCACATCATCCTGGATGTGAAGAAGAGCATGTGTTTAAAAAAAAAAAAAAAGAAGAAAACCCATAGCTATCTAGCAGAAGCTTGTCACCAAGTGTACAGAAAAGCCTTCACATGTTAGGTTAGGAAGAAGCAGAGGACATGATTTCAACCTCTTCTTCAGGGAAGGTTTCTGGGAAGGAGGACAGCAAGCTTTCTGTAGATGGATTGAGGGCAGATGAATTTATTGGAAGGCATTGGGTAGCCAGGAAAGGAATAAGAGTGGAGATGTGATATGCCATCCTTCATTTCTCTCTACCTCCAGAAATTTCTATGATATGGGCCACAGTCACAGATCTCCCAGAGGTCAGGGAGAAAGGAATATTTGGTGACTTCATCCAAGCCTGGCCCATAGAAGCCTGGTTCTCAGCAGCCAACATCAGGCTTCTGGGGCATCCACCAGGCTCAAGAAATGACCTATTGGGAACTCTCTGGTAGTCCTGCAGTGGTTAGTACTCTGCACTTTCACTGCTGAGGGCATGAATTCTAGTCTTAGTTGGGGAACAAAGATTCTGCAAGCGGTGTTGGCTGGCAAACAAAAGAAACAAAAAAAGAAAGACACACATGACCTGTTCCCACCTTTCCTTCCATGGACAACTCCAAAGCCAACTCCAGTACAGGTCCATTACTGTGGTCAAGGAGGAAGCTCCCTGGGGCTTGTGGATGTGGAGTGACATGTAGTCAGCCTGAGTGTTGACCAACAGGGCTGAGTATCTCACACCAACTGAGAACCTGGTACCCAGGAGGAGATCAGGCCCTTGGAACACAGGCTAGTGCCTGATGACCTACAGATCAGGGCTGTGTGAGAAGTGGACTCTACAAGGTGTCCAAAAGGCACATCTTTCAAGAGAGCACTAATCCAGGTGGCTAGCCTCTACCCACTTCCTCCGTCTCTAGGGGAGAGCTTGGCCCTTCCATTGTTCTCACAAATATTTTCCTCTTCTACTCTCCCTGGAACAGTTTTATCTCATGAAATTGTTGTCCATTTGCCCTGTTGTATCTGCAACCCCATGGACTTCAGCACACCAGACCTCGCTGTCCCTCACCATTTCCTGAAGTTTGCTCACTTTCATGTCTATTGAATTGTTGATTCCATCCAGCCATCTTATTCTCTGTTTCCCTCTTCTCCTTCTGCCCTCAATCTTGCCCAGCATCAGGGACTTTCCCAGTGAATCAGCTGCTTATATCACATGACCAATATAGTGGACCTTCAGCTTCAGCATCAATCCTTCTAACAAGTATTCAGGGTTGATCTCCCGTAAGAGAGAGAACTCCTTGTGTGTGAACTCCTTGCTGTCCAAAAGGACTTTCGGGAGTGTTCACCAGCACCACAACTAGAAGGCAACAATTCTTTGGCGCTCTGCCTTCTTTGCGGTCCAGCTCTCGCAACCGTACATGACCACTTGGAAGATCATAGCCTTGATTATACAGAACTTTGTTGGCAGAGTAACGTCTCTTCTTTTCAACACACTATCTAGGTTTGTCATAGCTTTCCTGACAAGAAGCAACCGTCTTTTGATTTCATGGTTGCAATCACCATTGCAGTGATTGTACAGCCCAAGAAGAGGAAATCCGTCAGTACTTCCACCTTTATCCTTCTATTTACCATGGAGTAATGGGGCTAGGTGCCATGATCTTAATGTTTTTAATATGTAGTTTTAAGCCGGCTGTTTCACTGTCTTCCTTCATCCTCACCTAATCAGTGCAGAGCGTCTGGCTTCTTGCTGCTTCTTCCCTCATTTCGAATTCCCTGAGTAAGAAATCATAAAGGGATGGTTTTGTAGCTTCAATGCAAGGGTGGGACAGAGAGGGACCAAAACCTATGGGATCATGACACATTGAGAAACTCAATCAATGACGGCTTGCACCACCTGCTTACCTACAGGATTAAAGGTGACGTGAGAGTGTTAGTCAGTCCTATCTGATGCTTTATGACTCCATGTACTGTAACCCAACAGGCTCCTCTATGGAATTCTCCAGGAAAGAATACTGGAGTGGGTACTCACTCCCTTCTCCAGGGGATCTTCCTGATTCAGGGACTTGAAGCTTGAGCCTCCTGCATTGCAGGTGGATTCCTTACCATCTGAGCCACCAGGAAAGCTCAAATCAAGACAATGCTAATTTCCAGGACATTACTATAGCAAAATTTTGGTGGTCCATTCTGGTCGCAGCTCCTTCGGTCACAAAAGGGGTATAGTTGGAGCCCACTACTCTGAAGGGGTGCTGTTATTTGGTTTAGTTGCTTAATCTTCTCTGACTCTTAGAGGACTTGGTCTCAGTAAAGACCTCTGGTGGGAAAAGAGAATTAGTTAAAAGCCTTAGTACGGCCAGGTTGGCAGAGAACTAGGCTTTGGAGGAAATTGTACCTTTACCATTTGGCTTAAACTAAATGCCTAAGGATTAAAGTTTTATGAAAAAAAGTTACCGATGAATGACACCAAGGAGAAAAATGCCAAGTTACACTCAACAGTGAAATACTGAACTCTGTAGTGACATTTTTTGACGATTGGGAATAGATTTCCATCAGCCTTTGAATAAATATTTCTGTGAAAGTTTTTATCAATGTAAAAACAAAATAAAACCTGTGGGGATATGAGTGACATAAAAGCACATTTGGACAATGGATTCAGGGATGTTGGGTTGTCTCTTAGAAACTGGAGGCTGGCCTGGCTGCTCAGTTGTGCATGCAATGCAGGAGACCCAAGTTCAATCCCTGGGTTGAGAAGATCTCCTGGAAAAGACATCTGTTACCCACTGTAGTATTCTCAGCTGTAGAATTCCATAGGCAGAGCAGCCTGGCAGCCTACAGTTCATGGAGTCCCAAAGAATCAGATATGGCTGAGCAGTGGGAAAACGGGCATGGGCTGGTGAGTCCCAGAGGCTCCTGATGGACTGCGGGTGAATATCACCCAGGACTCTGGGACTGATTTTCCACAGTGAACCCGTTTTGGCACCACCCATGGTGCGAGGTGGAGGATTTGCATCTGCTGAATCCACTGGGGAAAATGATCCAGTCCAGGGCCTGGGTGGGATTAGCAGTGAGGGTCCCTTGGAAGAAGGTTCCCTCTAATGATGCTCACTCCTGGACACTTAGTTCAGCTGTCAAAAAGGGAATCAATGCAACACATTCATACAGACAGACTAGGCTGCATCCTCTCAGCTTTTATCACTGTGTTCAAGGCAGAGAGATAACCTGTCATTGAGAATTTCCTATGTTATTGAGAATTTCCAGAATTCTTAGAGGAAAACAATAATTGCAATTTGGACTTACAGAGATTGGAGCCACTTCAACAATGATGCTTATTTAACTTTTTATCTTCTCTGGACTGCTTAGGAGGTGCAATTTGCCCTCATGGTCCCTCCTTGTCATCTCGAGAATCACCTCCTTTCCACAGCTCACCTGGAGCCTACAGCAGCTCAGGACAAATGTGGCAGGTGGGAGGTAGAAACAGAGCTTCGGACTTCAAACCTCATGCCTGATGGACCAATATCCTCCCTGCTTAATTATTTGTCATCACCTCAGCTAAGACATCACTCTCCCAGAAAGAATTCCCAAGGGCATCACACCTGCCCGCCACTATGCGGACTCCCAGAAAGAAGTCCGCTTTGACAGCATCTAACCTAGGCCACACCTCTGACCCTAACCAGGAAGGTGACCTGACAAGATGCCCGGGGACAGAGCGGCAGCATCGTGGGGACTTCCGAGTGACCTGGGCACCCTGGCAATGTCCACAGCAGGCACAGAGTAGACGTCCTGACGGTAACGAAACAGACAGGCCCGTTCTGGTCTACGGAGCTGGTGCCACGCCTTACCTGAGCTCCTGGTGCAGGCGGCTATCAAGGAAGGAGATGGAGTTCAGGTAGAGCTCCTACAGGTGGGGCAGGTTCGGGAATTGGGCCATGAGCTGGGTGATGCAGTGCACCTCCTGTTTGGGGGCTGTGTGCGGCAATAGGTGGATGCGCCAGAGCAGCAACCAGGGTAGGTTGCCCATCCGGCCCAGGTGCAGCACAAACCTGCCCAAAGTGGCCAGATTCCAGGTGCAATGCACCTCCAAGTCCTCGACACAGTCCAGCTGCACCACCTTCAGGATCCTCCTGATGTTCTGCATGGGCATGGTGGAGACCCTCAGCTTCTGGCAGCTGAGGCACAGCAGGCTCCTCCTGTTTGGCCTTCTTCAGCAGGTAGCTGAGGGTCTGGTTCCAGGTGTCCTCCTTGAGGCGCTGTTCCAGCAGCACCTGCACAGGGGCCCATGCCGGCTTTAGCCCACCTGCACCTCCACCCTGCAACTCTTCTGCATGGACTGGGCTGGCTCGGGCTCCAGCAGTGAGCAAACACTGTCCTTGTTGCTGGATCACATGGTCCAGATGTCCTGGTGGACTTTCGAGTGCAATTTCAGCAGCTGCAGCTTCCACCGCCTGCAGGGCCACGGGGGACATGCTGAGCTGTGCAGAGGCCGACTGGCACCAGGACCCACGTGCGGGCTCTGCACTCCATATACCACAGCTCCCCTGGCTTCAGGAACCCCCTTGGTCCCTACCTTAAGGGACATTGGTGGGGAGCACATGCCTTTTGTCCCTTCTGCCCCTCAACCAGTCCTGTACACCTGGATGCCTGTCCAAGTGAACCCCTCATCCTCCTGCCCTGGCTGCATCTTGCTCACACCCCCAGGCCCCACCAGTCTGCCAGGTTGACCTTACCTGGTTGGACCCCCTGAGCAAGCAGGACGTCCAGGTCATCAAGTGGAGCCTGGAAGGACTCCAGATGAGGTTGGTGTTCCTTCATCAGGGTCCCCAGGCAGAGGCAGGGGAAGGGCCTGGACTGCACCACCACATTCAGGGTCTGGGTGTGCCTCCCGGCAAAGGCCACCATAAACAGTGGTGGGAAGAGCTCTAAGGGCAGCTCCTCCAGGGCCACGATGGCCAAGGCCTCATTCCACAGCAGGCTCTGGTTGACCAGGTCCAGGAATCGGGGTGGGTCCTGGACACCCCTTCTGAAGAACCTAATCTGGAGTGAGTCCTGGGGGAATGTCAGAGAGCAAGGAGGGGTGTGTTCTTCTCAGGCCAAGGAACAAGGGAGCCCCTGCTGTTTGGGGGTTGTGTGGCCTCCACCCTAGGAAAACCCAAGGCAGGTTCAGAGACATCCTCTGGCCACAAAGACACCGCTTTGTCCCCACTGGTACCATGACAATCATCTCTCCAGGAAGCAAAAAAAAAAAAAAAAGGGACAAGGTGACCTCTTGCCCCATCCCATATCTACCAGTTGCTGCATTTAATCCTAGCCCTGCTGGCCAGTAGAGACTTAGGATCCTGACAGCTGGCCCCAATTCTTCAGAGAAAGCTTCTGATTATTACTCAAGGGCTGAAAACAGGAATAAGTAGGTTAGCCCCAGACAGTCTGTCTCTAAACTCCAACCAATAACTCACGCAATGGGTGCTGTTGTCACTTAATAAAAAGACATACCTTTCACTCTGTGTCTCTTCTACAAATGTTATTACCATTTAGTTCAATGGAGCAAAACATTCACATTCAGAAAAATAGTCACCACTATTGAAAATATTCTACAGATTTTTTTTACATGGAATTAAAAAACAGTTTTCAGCTTTTAAAACAAAAATAACCCCCCCAAAATTTTAAGCTAGTAAAATCACAGACCTATAAAATGATATGAACTATAATCACTGGTAACACACTACAGTGTAAAATGTCACCAGATCCTAATTAGGTATCTTTCATTAAATCAATTCCTGGAACTCCCCTGGCAGTTCATTGAGGAGGACTCTGATTTCACTGCAGGGGCAAAAGTTCTATCTCCTTTAGGGAATTATGATTGCAGATTCTATTTGGTGTGACCATATCCCCTCACTCTCACCCTACGCTACCCAATCCCACCTGTGCACCCCCTGCCAAATTCTATTTGATTAAGAAATATTGTAAAGCAGGTGGAGGAATAGGGCAGGGAGACCACTTTCTCCCTCACAAATTCATCAAAAGAACATTTCAACGCTGAGCATATTCCACAAAACAACTTCTGAATGCTGGCAGAGGACATCAGGCACCCAGAAAAGCAGATCATTGTCTTCAAAAAGAGGTAGAAAAAATATAAAAGACAAAATTTGAGACAAAGGAGGTAGGGAGGTAGCTCAGTCCTGGGAAGGGAATCCCATCCTGGGAAGGGAATCTTAAGAAGAGAGGTTTCCAAACACCAAGAAACACTCTCCCTGCTGAGTCTGTGGTGAGCCTTGGAAGCACAGAGGGCAACATAACAGGAATGAAACATAAATAAATAATTAAAACCAACATATTACAAGCCCAACAGTAACTCCCCCAGTGGAAAAGCAGCGCAGATGCCTGCATCTGCTACTAGGAAGTGGGGGCAGGGCAGGGAGGTGCGGGAGGCACGGGCTGCAGTGCTTTTCTAAGAATCAGGCAGGAACGCCCCACCCATAAGCAGAATGAACTAACTTGGGCAAGCAAACCAGACTGTGTGATAGCTACCATTTGAAAAGCTTGAACATAAAACACCACCAGGACCTCACACAGAACAAAGGATGGAACAGAAATAGCCAGCTACAGAACATCCCCCACCAGTGACAGGCAGCCAGAGCCATAAGGGCTGGAAGGGGGCAATCGCAGCCCCAGAGAGACTTTATGTACTAAACTGCAAGCAGGCTTCTGGGAGTTCTGGAGAGTCACCATCCACCTCACAAGGGGCGCCAGTGGTACATCCAGAAAACTGAGCAGCAGAGACGGGAAAGGCGATAAGTCACAGTGACCGCGCTCACCAAACACCTGAGCTACTTGGACATGGGTAGGGCACAAAACGCAGTCCCAACCGAATCTGTGCCTCTGAGGGCTACCTGAGCGCTGAACCTGAGTGGCTTAGACCTGGGAGGTGCATGCAGCCTAGGGCTGGCCTCAGACTGCTCCTGGTCGAGCAACGTAGAGCCTGAGCAGTGTGCACCATGAGCAGGGGCAGGCCCAGCGGGGCTGAGACACTGCGAGCAGGTGCCAGTGTTATTTGTTTGAAGCATCCCTCCCTCCCCACAGCCCGCCTGAACAAGGGAGCCAAAAATAAAAAACAAAAAAAGTGTCCATCACTGCCCCCCCGTGTCAGGACGGATTTCAGACACTGAAGAGTCCAGCAAACAGAAGAAATTAAACAGAGTGAACCGCCTTGGAAGTAACCCTACACTGCCCACAACACCAGAGAAAGGGCAAGATATATCTTCACTATTTTTATGGTATTTTTCATTTTTCTTTTTTTTTTGTTGATGTTGTTGTGTGGTCGTTTTTTTCTTCTTTTCTTTTTCTTCTTCTTTTTTAACTTTTTAAAATTTTAAATCCTCTCTTTCTCCTTTAATTTTTATTTTTATAACCTACCATTAGTTTTCAAAAAAAAAAAAAAGACCCTATTTTTTAGAGCAAACACCATATATAGTATTTGTGTGGTTGTTGTTGCTTTTAAATAATTCTTGTGGCTTTTTTCCCCCCTTCTTCTTCTTTTCTTTAATATTGTATTTTTGAAAATCCAAACTCTATTCTAGATTTTTAATCTTTGCTCTTTGGTAATTGTTTTCAATTTTGTACATTTAAAAACCCAAACTTCACTATCCAATTTTACCTGAGAGCGAGAAAACTGGCTTGACCACTCTCTCCTCCTTTGGACTGTCCTTTTTCTCCACCAGGTGGCTTCTGTCTCTTCCCTCCCCCTTCTCTTCTCTACCCAACTCTGAATCTCTGTGTTCCAGACGGTGGAGAACACTTTAGGAACTGGATACTGGCTGGATCTGTCTCTCTCCTTTTCACTTCCCTCTTTTATCCTCTTGGCCACCTCTGTCTACTTCCTCCCTCTCCTCTTCCCTGTACAACTCCGTGAATACCTCTGAGCGGTCCAGACTGTGGAGCACACATAAGGAAGTGATTGCTGGCTAGCTTGGTCTCTCCCCTTTTGATCCCACCTCATCTCATTCCAGTCACCTCTAACTACCTCCTCCCTCTTCATTTCTCCATGTAATGCAGTGAATCTCCCTGGGTTTCCCTCAATGTGGAGAAGCTTTTCATCTTTAACCTAGATGTTTTTTCATTGGTGCTGTATAGGTGGAGAAGTCTTGAGGCTACTGTAAAAAATGAAAACCAGAAGCAGGAGGCTTTACTTCAAACCCTGAGAAAATCAGAGAACTCCTGAATCCAAGGAATATTAATCAATAAGAGCTCATCAAACACTTTCACACTCACACTGAAAACAAGCGTCACCCAAGGGCCAACAAGTTCCAGAGCAAGACATACCATGCAAATTCTCCAGCAACACAGGAACACAGCCCTGAGCTTCAATATACAGGCAGCTCAAAGTTACTCCAAAACCATTGGCGTCTCATAACACATTACTGGCCACTCCATTCCACTCCAGAGAGAAGAAATCCAGCCTCACCCACCAGAACTCCGACACAAGCCACCCTAACCAAGAAACGTTGACAAGTCACTGATAACAACCTCACCCACAGTGAGAAAAATCCATAATAAAGAGAACTCTACAAATTCCCAGAATATAGAAAGGCCACCCCAAACGCAGCAATATAACCAAGATGAAGAGACAGAGGGATACTCAGCAGGTAAACGAAAAGGAGAAATGCCAACCAAACCAAACAAAAGAGGAAGAGATAGGGAATCTACCTGAGAAAGAATTCTGAATATTGATAGTGAAAATGATCCAAAATCTTGAAATCAAAATGGAATCACAGATAAATAGAGTGGAGAGAAGGACTGAGAAGATGCAAGAAAGGTTTTAACAAGGACCTAGAATTTAATAGAAAAGAGTCAATATATAATGAATAATGCAGTAAGTGAGATCAGAAACACTCTGGAGGCAACAAATAATAGAATAACGGAGGCAGAAGATAGGATTAGTGAAATAGAAGATAGAATGGTAGAAATAAATGAATCAGAGAGGAAAAAAGAAAAACGAATTAAACGAAATGAGGACAATCTCAGAAACCTCCAGGACAATATGAAACGCTCCAACATTAGATTTATAGGAGTGCCAGAAGAAGACCAAAAGAAAGACCGTGAGAAAATCCTTGAGGAGATAATAGTTGAAAACCTCCCTAAAATGGGGAAGGAAATAATCACCCAGGTCCAAGAAACCCAGAGAGTTCCAAATAGGATAAACCCAAGGCAAAACGCTGCAAGACACATATTAATCAAATTAACAAAGAGCAAACACAAAGAACAAATATTAAAAGCAGCAAGGGAAAAACAACAAATAACACACAAGGGGATTCCCATAAGGAAAACAGCTGATCTTTCAACAGAAACTCTTCAGGCCAGGAAGGAATGGCAAGACATACTTAAAGTGATGAAAGACAATAACCTACAGCCCAGATTACTGTACCCAGCAAGGATCTCATTCAAATACGAAGGAGAAATCAAAAGTGTTACAGACAAGCAAAAGCTGAGAGAATTCAGCACCACCAAACCAGCTCTCCAACAAATGCTAAAGAATATTCTCTAGACAGGAAACACAGAAAGGGGGTATAAGCCCAACCCAAAACAATAAAGTAAATGGAAACGGGATCATACTTATCAATAATTACCTTAAAGGTAAATGGGTTGAGTGCCCCAACCAAAAGGCAAAGACTGGCTGAATGGATACAAAAACAAGATTCCTATATATGCTGCCTTATATATGCTGCCTACAAGAGACCCACCTCAAAACAAGGGACACATACCGACCGAAATTGAAGGGCTGGAAAAAGATATATCACGCAAATAGAGACAAAAAGAAAGCAGGAGTGGCAATACTCATATCTGTAAAATAGACTCTAAAACAAAAGCTGTGAAAAGAGACAAAGAAGGCCACTACATAATGATCAAAGGAACAATCCAAGAAGAAGATATCACAATTATAAATATATATGCACCCAACATAGGAGCACCGCAATATGTAAGACAAATGCTAACAAGTATGAAAGGGGAAATTAACAATAACACAGTAATAGTGGGAGACTTTAATATCCCAGTCACACCTATCGACAGATCAACTAAACAGAAAATTGACAAAGACATGCAAACTTTAAATGATACAATAGACCATTTAGACCTAGCTGATATCTATAGGACATTTCACCCCAAAACAATGAATTTCACCTTTTTCTCAAGTGCTCACGGAACCTTCTCCAGGATAGATCACATCCTGGGCCATAAATCTAACCTTGATAAATTAAAAAAAAATCGAAATCCTTCCAAGCATCTTTTCTGACCATAACGCATTAAGAATAGATCTCAATTACAGGAGAAAAACTATTAAAAATTCCAACATATGGAGGCTGAACAACACACTTCTGAATAACCAACAAATCACAGAATAAATCAAAAAAGAAATCAAAATATGCATAGAAATGAATGAAAATGAAAACACAACCACTCGAAACCTGTGGGACTATAAAAGCAGTGCTAAGAGGAAAGTTCATAGCAATACAGGCATACCTCAAGAAACAAGAAAAAAGTCAAATAAGTAACCTAACTCTACACCTAAAGCAAATAGGAAAGGAAGAAATGGAGAACCCAAGACTTAGTAGGAGGGAAGAAATCTTAAAAACTAGGGCAGAAATAAATGCAAAAGAAATAAAAGAGACCATAGCAAAAATCAAAAACGCCAAAAGCTGGTTCTTTGACAGGATAAGTAAAATTGACAAGCCATTAGCCAGACTCATCAAGAAACAAAGAGAGAAAAATCAACTCAATAAAATTAGAAAGGAAAATGGAGAGATTACAACAGACATCACAGAAATACAAAGGATCATGAGACTACTATCAGCAATTATATGCCAATCAAATGGACAACGTGGAAGAAATTAACAAATTCTTAGAAAAGTACAACTTTCCAAAACTGAACCAGGAAGAAATAGAAAATCTTAACAGACCCATCACAAGTATGGAAATTGAAACTGTAATCAGAAATCTTCCAGCAAACAAAAGCCCAGGTCCAGATGGCTTCAGAGCTGAATTCTGCCGAAAATTTAGAGAAGAGCTAACACCTATCCTACTCAAACTCTTCCAGAAAATTGAAGAGGAAGGTCATAGTCCAGACTCATTCTATGAGGCCACCATCACCCTAATACCAAAACCTGAAAAAGATGCCACACACACACACACACACACACACACACACACACACACACACACACACACACACACAGAGGAAACTACTGGCCAATATCACTGATGAACATAGATCCAAAATCCTCAACAAAAGTCTAGCAATCAGAATCCAACAACACATTAAAAAGGTCATACACCATGACCAAGTGGCTTTATCCCAAGGATGCAAAGATTCTTCAATATCTGCAAATCAATCAGTGCAACTCATCACAATAACAAATTGAAAAATAAAAGTCATATGATTATCTCAATAGATGCAGAGAAGGCCTTTGGCAAAATTCAACATCTATTTAATATAAAAACTCTCCCGAGAGCAGGAATAGAAGGAACATACCTCAACGTAATAAAAGCTATATATGACAAACCCACAGCAAACATTATCCTCAATGGTGAAAAATTGAAAGCATTTCGCCTAAAGTCAGGAACAAGACAAGGGTGTCCACTCTCACCGCTACTATCAACATAGTTCTGGAAGTTTTGGCCACAGCAATCAGAGCAGAAAAAGAAATAAAAGGAATCCGAACTGGAAAAGATGAAGTAAAATGCTCACTGTTTGTAGATGACATGATCCTCTACATAGAAAACCCTAAAGACTCCACCAGAAAATTGCTAGAGCTAACCAATGAATACAGTAAAGTTGCAGGATACAAAATCAACACACAGAATTCCCTTGCATTCCTATACACTAATAATGAGAAAGTAGAAAAAGAAATTAAATAAGCAATTCCATTCACCATTGCAACAAAAAGAATAAAATACTTAGGAATATATCTACCCAAAGAAACTTAAGAACTATATATATATATATATATACAACTATAAAACACTGATGAAAGAAATCAAAGAGGACACAAATAGATGGAGAAATATACCACATTCACAGAGCGGAAGAATCAATACAGTGAAAATGAGGATACTACCCAAAGCAATCTACAGATTCAATGTAATCCCTATCAAGCTACCAGCGGTATTTTTCACAGAACTAGATCAAATCATTTCAAGATTTGTATGGAAATACAAAAAAAACATCGAATAGCCAAAGCAATCTTGAGAAAGAAGAATGGAACTGGAGGAATCAACTTGTCTGAATTCAGACTCTACTAAAAAGCCACAGTCATCAAAACAGTAGGGAACTGGCACAAAGACAGAAATATAGATCAACGGAATAAAATAGAAAGCCCAGTGATAAATCCACACACATATGGATACCTTATCTTTGACAACGGAGGCAAGAATACACAAAGGAGTAAAGACAATCTCTTTGACAAGTGGTGCTGGGAAAACTGGTCAACCACTTGTAAAAGAATGAAAGTATATCACTTTCTTCTAACACCACACACAAAGATAAAGTCAAAATGAATTAAAGGTCTAAACATAAGACCAGAAACTATAAAATTCCTAGATGAGAACATAGGCAAAACACTCTCCGACATGAATCACAGCAGGATCCTCTGTGATCCACCTTCCAGAATACTGGAAATAAAAGCAAAAATAAACAAATGGGATCTAATTGAAATTAAAAGCTTCTGCGCAACAAAGGAAACTATAAGCAAGGTGAAGAGACAGCCTTCTGAATGGGAGAAAATGATAGCAAACGAAGGAACTGACAAACAACTATAACCTCAAAAACATGCAAGCAACTTATGCAGCTCAATTCCAGAAAAAATAAACTACCCAATTTAAAAAATGGGCCAAAGAACTAAATAGACATTTCTCCAAAGAAGACATGTGCATGGCTAACAAACTCATGAAAAGATGCTCAGCATCACTCATTACTAGAGAAATGCAAATCAAGACCACAATGAGGTACCACTTCACAGCAGTCAGGATGGCGGCGATCCAAAAGTCTGCAAGCAATAACGCTGGAGAGGGTGTGGAGAAAAGGGAATCCTCCTACACTGTTGGTGGGAATGCAAGCTAGTACAGCCACTACGGAGAACAGTGTGGAGGTTCCTTAATAAAAATTGCAAATAGAACTGCCTTATGACCCAGCGATCCCACTGCAGGGCATACACACTGAGGAAATCAGAATCGAAAGAGACACATGTACCCCAATGTTCATCACAGCACTGCTTATAATAGCCAGGACATGCAAACAACCTAGATGTCCATCAGCAGATGAATGGATAAGAAAGCTGTGGTACACATACACAGTGGAGTATTACTCAGCCATTGAAAAGAATACATTTGAATCAGTTCTAATGAGACAGATGAAACTGGAGCCTATTATACAGAGTGAAGTAAGCCAGAAAGAAAAACACCAATACAGTATACTAGCACATATATATGGGATTTAGAAAGATGGTAATGATGACCCTGTATGTGAGACAGCAAAAGAGACACAGATGTGTAGAGCGGACATTTGGACTCTGAAGGAGAGGGAGAGGGTGGGATGATTTGGGAGAATGGCATTGAAACATGTATACTATCATGTAAGAAACGAATCGCCAGTCTATGTTTGATGCAGGATACAGGATGCTTGGGCCTGGTGCACAGGGATGATCCAGAGAGATGATGTGGGGTGAGAGGTGGGAGGGGGGGTTCATTTTGGAAACTCATGTACACCCATGGCGGATTCATATGGCCAAACCAATACAGTATTGTAAAGTAAAATAAAGTAAAAAATAAAAATATAATAAAAAATAAAAAGATCAGGCCTGGAAATACTTGGAAGGAATGATGCTGAAGCTGAAGCTCCAGTATTTTGGCCACTTCATGCAAAGGGTTGCAAAGGGTTAATGCAGCCGTAATAGGGAAAGTGGAGATGTGCTGCTTGCAAACAAGATGTTCTGCCAAGGAAACAGACACAGCCTTGAGATTAATGCTTCCTTGCATACGAGGGAACATTCCCTTCTTGTGATAAGGGCTCTGGACAGACTCTGCAGTAGGCCGGAATTTCACTCCCTTTTGCTGTACAATAACATTTATGCACATGTACTATATTGAAGAGGCTTGGTCATACTGTCTGGAACTCTGCCCGGGGAGTGGGGGGGGGGGGGGGGCTATATAAAAGTAAACCGAAAGCCTGCTTGCATGTGCATTTCTTTTTCCTCTGGCCAGAGTGTCTGTCTCGTGTGTGTGTGTCTTGTTTTGTGTCATTTTACTCGTAATCTCCAAAAGGTTAACTCATTGGAAAAGACTGCTGGGAGGCTTTTGGCAGGAAGAAAGTGGGACGACAGAAGATGAGATGGCTGGACGGCATCACTGAATCAATGGACCTGAGTTTGAGTGAACTCCAGGAGTTGACGATGGACAGGGAGGCCTGGCTTGCTGTGATTCATGGGGTCGCAAAGACTCCGACAAGACTGACTGACTGAACTGAACTGAAAATTGTAAAAGTAAAAACAAAACTTCAAGTGAGGTAAATACAGCAAATTGGGGCAAAAAGTAGAATTATTGTTGGGAAAACATTAGAGGTTGAAACTGGATGCTTAAAATATAACAAACAAAAGTGTAACTGCAGGGCCTAATGAGGTCAATATTGTTACCCTGCATTATTTTTGTTTTAGAGAATCACAGAATAATCTTACATGAAAAATATTCTAAGATCCCATGGGATGCATTATCAAGTTATATATTTTAAAACATTCTGACTTAAAATGCACTGTAGTGAAATCATTCAACTAAAAAATAACTTCCTACCTTAAGCCTAAAAACAAATAACAGAGTACTCTGTGAAGTTCATAGGCGTCCTTCAGTGAGTCCTTGGGTTTTAGTTTCCTTTCACAAGTGTGTTTTGAGCATATAAGACTGAGACTGTGCTTGTGTGTGCACACACATCAGATTAAGAATGTGTTTGTGAGTTTATGTCTAGGTTCTCCTATGGACTTCTATGCTAGGGATTTCGGCTGAAGAATTGGCTAATTCAAAAATATAAAGAGGCACACATGTCTGCTTTCATTTTCCAAGTGAAAGACAACTTGATGAGTTTAAGAGGTTGAAAGTATTTCAATAATAACCAAGCAACTCCACCCTAACATTGTTACAAACTATAGTACACTCCCAATCACCCAACAAAAATTAAGTGGGACCTTCAGTTCAGTTCAGTTCAGATGCTCAGTCGTGTCCAACTCTTTGCAACCCCATGGATCACAACACGCCAGGCTCCCTGTCCATCACCAACTCCTGGAGTTTACTCAGATGCACGTTCATCAAGTCAGTGATGCCATCCAGCCGTCACATCCTATGTGGTCCCCTTCTCCTCTTGCCCCCAATTCCTCTCAGCATCAAATGCTTTTTCAAATGAGTCAACTCTTCACATGAGGTGGCCAAAGTCCTGGAGTTTCAGCTTTAGCATCATTCCTTCCAAAGAAATCCCAGGATTGATCTCCTTCAGAATAGACAGGTTGGATCTCCTTGCAGTCCAAGAGATTTCTCCAACACCACAATTCAAAAGCGTCAATTCTTCGGTGCTCAGCCTTCTTCACAGTCCAACTCTCACATCCATACATGACCACAGGAAAAACCACAGTTTTGACTAGATGGACCTTAGTCAGCAAAGTAATGAGTCTGTTTTTGAATATGCTACCTAGGATGGTCATAACTTTTCTTCCAAAGAGTAAGCGTCTTTTAATTTCATGGCTTCAGTCACCATCTGCAGTGATTTTGGAGCCACCCAAAATAATGTCCGACAGTATTTACACTGTTTCCCCATCTATTTGTCATGAAGTGATGGGGCTGGATGCCATGATCTTCGTTTTCTGAAAGTTGACTTTTAAGCCAACTTTTTCACTTTCCACTTTCGCTTTCATCAAGAGGCTTTTTAGTTCCTCTTCACTTTCTGTCTTTAGGGTGGTGTCATCTCCATATTTGAGATTACCGATATTTCTCCCGGCAATCTTGAGTACAGATTGTGTTTCTTCCAGTCCAGCATTTCTCATGATTTACTCTTAGATGTCAATTATGTCTGGCAATAACAAAACACACACCCACTAATATGGCAGTACCAGAGAAGGCTAACTAGACGCCTGGAATTTCAACCAGGCCTTCCTATAATAGGATACTATCTTCCTATGGGAGGCTGGACACTCACCACCAACAAAGAACACTCTTTGGAATCAAAAAACCTATGGATGGAATCTCTAATTCTGTTCCCACATGGTAGACCTTGTTTTCCCCCTTTCCAAGAGTATCAGACAGACAGTTAAATTAGAAGCAAGTTATAATATGGCCCACATACTTCTCACATAATATCTTAAGTTTCCAAGTCCCACCACACTGCTAAGATGATGACAATATAGGACTTCTGGCTTCAACTCTGTGTGGCAGTCATCATATAAGAATTTTATGAATATTTGAGATGCAATGACAGTGTAAATCTACAAAGCCAAAAGTCTTGAGATCTGATTCAAAGAGGAAAACTGTGTACTCCTTGTCCTCAGTTTTATGGGACTTCCACATGCATTCACACATTTCCACAATCCTCAACCTTTATCTGAAGTCCAAAACTGACATTCAGAGAAGAGGCATGCTCTATTCACACAGAGGGCCGGTAGAAACATCAAAATGGATACAGTCTCCTACAAACTACCACGCTCAGTAATAGAACCCCTTGTAAGCATTCCTAAGGGCAACTAGGAGAAAAACTCAAAGATGCTTCTCCCTGGATTAGAGAGGTTGATTGAGGAGATATAAGATTAACTCTCACCTCATGCTTAAAATCACATACCATGCCTGTTAACACATGAGAAGATGGCAGCTCTGGCAGATTTTTACAGACAATGCTTGTTTCTGCCTAAGGCTAAGGTTGTAGATCCAAGTGACAGGCGGGATAAGGTTTCCATCTCAGGGTACCATATGACACCGCAGGTGTTCTCCTTCTCTGGGAAGCTTTAAAAAGACATTGTGGGAAGTACAATATGAGGGAGGAAAACAAGGAAACTGACAAGAGCTGTGTTCTTTTAATTGTCCTGAATCTCACTTATCATTCCATTTCCAATGACAGACATTGCATGCAATCTGAGCCATCTCCCAAACTCTGACAGTTCTAATTTTGTGATGTTGTTCAGTCACTCAGACTTGTCAGACTCTTGTGACTCCAGGTATAGCAAGAACCCTGGGCTCACCTGCCCTTCAAATATCCCAGGGGTTTATTCAAAGCCAAGACATTTGTGTCAGTGATGCTTTGTAGCTATCTTGCCCTCTGTTGTTCCCTTCTCCTGCACCCAGTTTTTCCCAGTATCAGTTTCCTCCCAGCAATGTTCCTCTTGGCCTCAGGAGAGCTATATATTGGCTCTTCATGTGAAGTATCAGTCCTTCTGAAAATACCCAGAAATGATTTCCTTCTTGCTTTACTCATTTGAACTCCATGCTCACCATAGTTCTCTCACACGGCTTCTCCAACCCTACTGTTGTAAAGCATCATATTATGGCAGTCTGATCTTGTGTTCCTGCTCACTCCTCCATACATTGCTACTGAAATTCAACTTTGACTATTCAGGTCTTGTTCAATAATCTCTCAGTCTTGTAGTATGGTTTCTAGTATGGTCATGTATTTTCACCCAAGGGGCAAGTGCCTTTAATTTCTCAGCTGCTGTCACATCATGCAGTCATACCGGAGGTTAAGAAAGTGAAACCTGCCACTAATTCAACTCTATCCCATCGAAATATCTCAAATTGATGGGAACAAATTCCATGGTCCGTGTGTGTGTGTGTGTGTGTGTGTGTGTGTGTGTGTGTGTGTTTTGTATTGAGTTTTAATCCAACTTTTTTCAAGCTCCCCTTTCACCTTCATCAGAAGTCTCTTTAGTTCCTAGTGTTTTTCAGCCATTTGTGTGTTGTCATCTTATAACTAAGGTTATTCTTACTTCTCAGAGTAATTTTGTTACCAGCTTCAATTTCTTTCAGCAAGTTACTTTCTGTGAAGTACTCTGCACAGAAGTCAAATAGGCTGGATGACAATATATCGCCTTGATGTATTTCCTTCCCTATTTTGTACCAGTTCATTATTCCTTGTCCAGTTCCAACTACTGTGTCTTGACCTGCCTGCATGCTTCCCTGGAAACAGGTATGGTGGTCTGGTATTCTTATCTCTTTAAGAATTTTCCACAATATGTTATGACCCTCACGGTCAAAGGGCTTCCCTCGTGGCTCAGATGATAAAGCATCTGCCTGCAATGGGGCTGGACCATTTTGGTACTCGGGTCTGGAAGATCCCCAAGAAAAGGAAATGATAATCTATAGTCCATGGATCACAAAGTCAGACAAGACTGAATAACCTCATTTTCACACACAGTCTAAGCCAGCAACAGAGACACTTAAGTAGATGTAGATGACTTGATGAAACCCCCTTCTTTTTTCTATGATCTACTAACTATACCTGCCTGTTCTTTTGAAACCCCCTTCTTTTTTCTATGATCTACTAACTATACCTGCCTGTTCTTATATATATATATATATATATATATATATATATATATATATATTTTTTTTTTTTTTTCCCCTTAGTCTCTGTTTGTCAAGCTACCATCCACATACTTCTACATTCCTGGACACTTGCCATCTTCTTTTACAAGAATTAAATTATCCCCATGCCAGTCTCTGACCTTTGACACCCTCTTAAAACAGTTAAGTTTTCAGGACAGAAATAAGGAATCTGTGTTCTGAAAAAATGTCAGGTCAGTTTTATAAATAGCTAGATATTTTCAGGACGTGATTTTGACCCCAATTCCTGCACCATCTCTTATCTGGGAAAGAACTATGTTTCCTCAAGCTGATTACAATTCCTCATTAGCAGAAATTTCAGGAAAAATTAATGTGTTTATTTTCATGTTCAAGTCAGTGATGTGCCAATTGTACGAGTAGGTACGTAACCTCCCATCAAGCAGATTAATTCATGTTAAGTAATGTTTGTTGATTCACCGGCATGTCTAAAGGAATTACCTAGTTTGCCTAGAAAGAAAATCAGAACTTCCGATTTGGCAGAAAATAAAAGAGCACATTGAGTGCATCTCTCTCCATGGAAGAATCACAAATAATCCTTTTATGAACGCAACAGTTCCTCCAGAGCATCAAATGTATATTAGCAGAAGACCTTGCTCAACAGAGAAGACTATATAAAAAGTCGACATAACTGGGAAGAATGGAGGGAAGATGGGAGAAGGAGGACGAGAGGAATAGAACCAACCCTGTGACCTGGGGTGGGAGATGGAGAAGCAAGGAATAGACTGAGGATTCAGGTAAGTCACCTCACTAAACTTAAATTACTTTTTACTGAAAGGAAGCAAGGTGAAGAAAGCTGATGGCATTTAGTTTGTCTAGAGTGAGAATCAGAGAATGTGTGGTGTGGTCTTGCATCCCACAAACTGCAGTGCAGGTGAACTAGTGTGCATAGGGCCTGGAAGATGAAGCATGGGGTTAGAAAGCCAACCTGGGAGGGAAGTGCTTTTGACTCTGTGGAGATGAAATGATGGATCTGCGGTGACAAAGTGTGTAGAAAGGAATGCCTTTTGAAAAATCAAACTAAAAAAGAAGTAGGACCTTAGGGCACAGTCACACAGCGAGGTGGTGACAGTATTGATATTTCCCCTCTTGCCACATGCTACAACCTACTATCAGGCAATAGAAAAAGACTAGCTGGGACTACCAGTCATGCTTCTTCCACCACAAGCTAGAAGATGATCCTATTAGGGACATAACTTTTCTTCCCCGTGATTGCTGGCTCCTTGGCAAAACTGACACCAACAGTTTTTTAACATCCCAAGCACCTGTAAAATGCAACGGCTTTTTCAAAGATCTGCTTCACTAGCTGACCATCTTTCAGAACAAAAGGAAGTCTCTCTTTTAAACAAGGCATGCCATAAATTTCCATTATTATAGGAAAAACATATTTTTTTAAACATAGTGACCATTTAACTGTTAATATAAGTAGCTAAAACTGACTTTAAAATTGAGATAATATGCTGCGGAAATATTTTTCTATTTTTTTCAAGTTGAGAACAGCTGGATACTAAGACAATTTAAGTGTAACAAATTTAAGTTTTAAGTACCCCTAGAAACTTGGACAGAGAAGGCAATGGCAACCCACTCCAGTACTCTTGCCTCGAAAATTCCATGGACGGTGGAGCCTGGTGGGTTGTAATCCTTGGAGTCGCTAAGAATCGGACACGACTGAACAACCTCACTTTCACTTTTCACTTTCATGCATTGAAAAAGGAAATGGCAACCCACTCCAGTGTTCTTGCCTGGAGAATCCCAGGGACGGGGAAGCCTGGTGGGCTGCCGTCTATGGGGTCACACTGAGTCGGATACGACTGAAGTGACTTAGCAGCAGCAACTTGGAACCAGAGAGAAATCCTGAAGCCACATAAAGGGGTATTTGGTGTAGAAATAGAATATATTGTTACATGAGGAGCAAAATAAATTCGAATAGATAAGCATTTAAAACTATTAGTGGAGGTGTATTGTTTGAGGCTATTATCTTTGTATGTTTTAAACGATCAATATTTCCAAAATTGCAACTGGCAGGCATGGTTCCCAGTGTCAATAATCACTGATACATCTTCTACCTTTGAAGGTCAACTCATCAGCAATTTTTATTATATGAAAGTCATACTAATTACAACTGATCTACCAAATAGGAGCCTGATCATGAAGGATAATGAAAAATAAAATTTATGTTGGTGATGCCAACAAATTCCTACATTTCTCTTATTTCAATATTAAATTTTCATGTTCATCTAGATAGTTACACTTTGTATTCCGAAATATTTCTGAGGAACATGAGGCTCTATCTCAACGCCTGGCTCTTTCATT
This sequence comes from Ovis aries, assembly GCF_016772045.2. Classification (NCBI taxonomy): domain Eukaryota; kingdom Metazoa; phylum Chordata; class Mammalia; order Artiodactyla; family Bovidae; genus Ovis; species Ovis aries. The sequence goes on along the minus strand of NC_082741.1, from coordinate 12,024,959 downwards.
GCACATTTATATAAACACCTGGGCTTTTGAATGGTTATCTGACACTAAATTTATTCCAGTGAATTTTAATTCACTGATTCTTGAAAGTCTGATGTTCACACTTGTCATCTTCTGATTGAGAACTCTCAGTTTACCTTCATTTACGAACCTAACATTCTGGGTTCCTAGTAATAAATTTCTCTACAGCATCAAACTTTACTTTCATCCATAGTCATATCCAGAATTAGGTATTGTTTTTTCCTTTGGCTCCATAAGCTATAGAGTTTAATTAGATTCCTTTTTTTAAAACTTATTTTTATTTCCTTTAGGCAATGGGCCATAGAGGATCTTGCTGTGACTTATTTTGTGGTGGTTATACCTATATTTTACTCTGAGGGTGGTATATTTTCTGGTCTTACTTTTCCACCTATAATCCATTCTGAGTTTATTTTTGAACATGATGTTAGATAGCGTTCTAGCTTCTACACATAGCTGTCCAGTTTTCCCAGTAACACTTTTTTGAAGAAAATGTCTTTTTCTGTTGCACATTTTTGCCTGCATCGTCAAAGATAATGGGTGCATGAATCTATCATTGAACTTCATATTTTTTTCCATTGGTCTATATTTCTATGTTTGTGCAAGTTTCATACTGTCTTGATATCTTTGTAGTGTAGTCTGAAGTTAGAAAATTTGACTCCTCTAGTTCCATTCTTCTTCCTCAAAACTGCTTTGGCTCTTCGAGGTCTTATGTGTTTCCATGCAAATCGTAAAATAATTTGTTCTAGTTTATGAAAAATACTGTCGGTAGTTTGAGAGGTATTGTATTGAATCTATTGATTGTTTTGGCTGGTATATTGATTTTAACGCTATCAGTTAGTCCAATCCAAGAACATGATATCTGTCTCCATCTATATATGTTTTGATTTCTTTCCTCAGTGCTTTCTTTTATCCTTCTGGGAAAGTGAAAGTTGCTCAGTCACGTCTGACTCTTTGCAATCCCATATGGAATTTGAAATTCTCCAAGCCAGAATACTGGAATGGGTAGCTTTCCCTTCTCCAGAGGATCTTCCCAACCCAGTCATCAAACGCAGGTCTCACACATTGCAGGAGGATTTGTCACCAGCTGGTGCCACAAGGGAAGCCCAAGAACACTATAGTGGCTAGCCTATCCCTTCTTCAGGGGGTCTTCCTGACCCAGGAATCAAACAGGAGTCTCCTGCATTGCAGGCAGCTTCTTTACCAATTGAGCCATCAGGGACGTCCTTTGTCTCTTTATGCAAACTTATTTCTAGTTATTTTATTCATTTCATTGCAATGGTGAACAGGATTGTTTCTTAATTTCTCTTTCTGATTTTTCATTGTGAATGTGTAGGACTATAAGTGTTTCTGTGTATCAGTTTTATACTCTGCACATTTACTGTATTCATTGATAAACTCCAGGAATTTTCTGGTGGCATCTCTTGGGTTTTCTTTGTAAAGGGTAATAGCATGTGAAAATAGACAGTTATACCTCTTCTTTTCAAATGAGGATTATTTTCATATCTTTTTCTTCTTTGAAACCTGTGGCTAGAATTCCCAGAACGAGTAGTGATGAGCGTGGGCACATTGTCTTAATGCTGAATTTAAAGGAAATTTTTTCAGCTTTTCATTATTGACAATAATGTTTACAATGGTTTTGTCATATTTGGCTTTCATTATGCTGAGGTATGTTCCACCTATGACTACTTTGGCAGAGGGTTTTGTTTTGTTTTGTTTCATAAAAACTCTGAATTTTGTTGAATTCAAATGTGAATTTTGGGGGTTTTAGCCTCCAAATTAGTTGCGTTTCCTCTAGTTGTTGTTGTTGTTGTTGTCATTTTCCTGTGGTTGATATCTGATCGAACAACATTGTGATCAGAAAATACGCTTGAAAATATTACAATATCTTGAAGTTTATTAAGGTTAGATGTGATCTAACCTTGGATGTGATCTGTCCTAAGACAATGTTCCATTTTCACTTGAGAAAAAGGAGAAAAAAAGGAGAAAAAGGTGAAATCTGTTATTTGGCGGTGGGATGTTAGCTCAAACTGGTCTAATGTATCTTCTAAAACCTGAGTTTTCCTTGTTTCATTTTCTGTCTGGATGATCTGTTCATGTTATGAGTGAAGTATTAAAATCACCCAATACTATTGGTTAGTGTCTATTTCTGCTCTAATAGTTGTTGGCATTTGCCTCTTGTATTGAGGTGCTCCTACATTGGGTGCATATAGCTTCTTCTTGGATTGATACCTTGACTGTTATGTAATGCAACCTTCTTTGTCTCCTATAGTGGTCTTTAGTTAAAGTCCATTTATCTGATATCAATATTGCTCCTCCCACTTTTGCTCTCCATTGTCACAAGATAGCTTTTTCCTGGCCATCTCTTTCAGGCTGTATGTGTCCCTAGTTATGAGGTGGTTTTCTTGCAGACAGTATATTCTTGTATGCATTCACCCAGTTTTTGCCTTTTCATTGGAGCATTTAGCGCATTTCTGTTTAAGGTAGTTGTTGATAAGTATGATCTTCTTTCCATTTACTATATATTTTGTGGCTTTGTTTTTATAAGCTTTTCTGTTTCCTATCTAGAGAAGATCCTTCAGCATTTGCTGAAGTGCTGGTTTGGTGGTTCTGAACACTAACTGCTTTTGTTTGTCTGTAAAGCTCTTGTTTTGTCTTTTGAATGAGAATACTATCCTTGTTGGATAGAGTAATTTTGGCTTTAGGCTTTTGCCTTTCAGCACTTTAGGTACATCCCACCATTCCCTTCTAAGCTGAAGAGTTTCTATTGTAAGATCAGCTGTTATCCTTATGGGGATTCCCTTCTATGTTATTTGTTGTGATTCCTTTGTTACCTTGAATATTTGTTCATTGTGTATATTTATTTGTTTGTTTGTTTTTATTTTGATTAATGTGTGTTTTGACATGTTTTGTCTTGGTTTTATCCCTATGGGACACGGGGATTTTTCATCTTAGGTGTCTATTCTTTTTCCCATTTCAGGGAAGTTTTTAACTATTTCCTCCTCAAATATTTTCTCATGCCCTTTCCTTTTGTCTTCTTTCTATGAGAAACCTATTATTTAAATATGGGGGCACTTAACATTGCCCCATAAGTCTCTGAGATTGTCTTCATTTCTCTCTTTCTTTTTTTTTTCCTCCTGTTCTGCTTCATTTATTTCCCATATCTGATCTTCCAGCTCACTTAGTCTTTCTTCTGCCTCAGTTACACTACTGTTCCTGTTGTCCAGAGTGATTTCTACCTCAGTTATTTCATTGTTCATTATTGATTGACTATTCATTATTTCTTCTAGGTCCATTTAAAACACCCCTTTCATCTTCTCAATCCATGCCTGAAGTCTATTTATCTGTCGATCCATTTGTTTCCAAGACATTGACTATTATTGTGCTGAACTGTTTTTCCTGTAGACTTCCTACCTCCTCCTCTTTCACTGGTTTGTTGATTTTCATTGTATTCCTTCATCTGCTGGATATGTCTCTGCCTTTTCATGTTGTTTCGATGACTGTCTTCGAGGTCTATTTTCTGCACACCGGAGGGCCATCATTGCTATTAATTGGGTGGTCTCCTCCAAGTGAATGTGGTGGGACCAGTGGCTTGTGAAAGTTTTCTAGTTGAGAGAACTTTTTGTTGTTGTTGTTATAGAAGATGGCTGTTGATCTCACTTGTTCTGAGAGTCAATGCAGTGTCCATTAGGGAATTAGGGGGCTCTATTACGGCTTTGATTCCAGATGAGCTATTTCAAATCCTCGAAGACGATGCTGTGAAAGTGATGTACTCAATATGACAGGAAATTTGAAAATCTCAGCTGTGGCTCAGTTGGAAATGGTCAGTTTTCATTCCAATCTCAAAAAAGGTAATGCCAACAAATGCTCAAACTACCATGCAATTGCACTCATCTCACATGCTAACAAAGAAATGCTCAAAATTCTCCAAGCCAGGCTTCAGCAATATGTGAACCATGAACTTCCAGATGTTCAATCTTGTTTTAGAAAATACAGAGGAACCAAAGATTAAATTCCCAACATCTGCTGGATCTTCAAAAAAAAAGCAAGCAAGTTCCAGAAAAAACATCTAGTTCTGCTTTACTGAGTATGCCAAAGCCTTTGACTGTACAGATCAAAATAAACTGTGGAAAATTCTGAAAGAGATGGTAATACCCCACCACCAGATCTGCCTCTTGAGAAGCCTGTATGCAGTTCAGGAAGCAACAGTTAGAAGGACATTGAATAACAGACTGGTTCCAAATAGGAAAATCAGTGCCTCAAGGGTATATATTGTCACCCTGCTTATTTAACTTCTATGCAGAGAAATGTTTGGCCGGAAGAAATGCAAACTGGAATCAAGACTGCTAGGAGAAATGTCAAAAACTTCAGATATGTAGATGACACTACCCTTATGGCAGAAACTAAAGAGGAACTGAAGAGTCTCTTGACAAAAGTGAAAGAGGAAAGTGAAGAAGTAGGCTTAAAGCTCTACATTAGGAAACCTGAGATGGCATCCTGTCCCATCACTTCATGGCAAATAGATGGGAAAACAGTGGAAATGGTGGTGGACTGTTTTTGGGGGGAGGAGGGGGGAGGCTCCAAAATCACTGAAGATAGTGATTGCAGCCATGAAATTAAAAGACGCTTACTCTTCCTAGACAGCATAAAACAAGACCAGAGGCTGACTGAGGCTCAGATCATGAAATCTGCATTGCCAAATTCAGACTTAAATTGAAGAAAGTAGGAAAAAACCGCTAAACCATTCAGGAATGACCTATATGAAATCCCTTATGATTATACAGTGTAAGTGAGAAATAAATTTAAGGGACTAGATCTGATAGAATGCCTGATGAACTATGGGTGGAGGTTCATGACATTGTACAGGAGACAGGGATCAAGACCATTCCCAAGAAAAAAGAAATGCAAAAAGGCAAAATGGCTGCCTGAGGAGGCCTTACAATTAGCTGTGAAATAAATAGAAATGAAGGTAAAGGAGAGAAGGAAAAATATACCTATTTCAACACAGAGTTCCAAGGAGAGGTAAGAAAGCCTTCCTCAGTGATCAGTACCAAGAAATAAAGCAAAGCAATAGAATGCAGAAGACTAAAGATTTCTTCAAGAAAATCTGAGATACCAAGGGGGCATTTCATGCAAAAATGGGCACAATTAAGGACATAAATGGTATGGACCTAACAGAAGCAACAAACATGAAGACGAGGTGGCAAAGAACACACAGAAGAACTGTACATCAAAGATCTTCACAACCCAAATAATCATGATGATGTGATCACTCACCTACATCCAGATATGTTGGAATGTGAAGTCAAGTGGGCCTTAAAAAGCATCACATGAACAAAGTGAGTGGAAGTGATAGAATTCCGGTTGAGCTATTTGAAATCCTAAAAGATTATGCTATGGAAGTGCTTCACTCAATATGTCAGCAAATTTAAAAAACTAAGCAGTGGCTCAGGACTGGGAAAGGTCAGTTTTCATTCCAATCCCAAACAAAGGCAATGCCAAAGAATACTCAAACTACGGCACAATTGCACTCATCTCACACGCTAGTAGAGTAATGCACAACAATATCCAAGCCATGCTTCAGCAATACATGAACCATAAACTTCCAGATGTTCAAGCTGGTTTTGGACAAGTCAGAGGGACCAGAGATCAAATGAGTCTATGCTCCACTACTTCTGATGATGCATGCAGCAACTACTGAGGTCGAAATCACGAGTTTACATTCTGCTTTTACTAAGAATTGAATTAGGACAGGTGCACTAATTAGCTTGCACTCTGGAACATACATTACAACTCTAGAGCACAAGTATCACAACCAAGTGAGTCTGCACTCCGGACCTGGCATGCGGTAACCACTGAAAATGCAAGAAGCTTTTCACAATTACTGACCCCTGATTTGAAACCGCTGCTGCTGCTGCTGCTGCTGCTGCTAAGTCACTTCAGTCGTGTCGGACTCTGTGTGACCGCGTAGATAGCAGCCCACCAGGCTCCCCTATCCCTGGGATTCTCGGGGCAAGAATAGTGGAGTGCGTTGCCACTTCCTTCTCCAATGCATGCATGCATGCTAAGTCGCTTTAGTCTTATCCGACTCCGTGCGAACCTATGGACAGTAGCCCACGACGCCCCTCTGTCCACGGGATTCTCCAGGTAAGAATTTTGGGGTGGGTTGCCATTTTATTCTCTTATGTCAAACCACACATGCTACAAACACTGAGCTTGCCCTCTGGAATACGCGCTTGTTGATACTGAGGCCGCCATCTAGAGAACGCTCGCAGGAGCTACTTAGTTTCCAATCTGGATCACCCTTTCTCCCACCATTGAGACTATTAACAAGCTTTAGAACAAGTGCCTTGCTGTCACTGAGACTGCACAGTAGAGCATACATCCCATCACTCCTAAACCCGGGTTCTTTAGGATATGGCCTGCCACTACTGAGCCTGTCCTTAAAACATGCCTGTTGTAAGTACACATATACTTTTGGAGTATTACGCTCTGGATTCTGCATCCCTGCACAAATGAAATTGCCTTCCAGAACAAGAGTTCATCACCGGCTGAACTTTCACTCTGAAGCATAAACATCACAATCATTAGCTTGTTGCTTTATAGGTAAGTCAGGCCACTACTCAATCTGCACTGTAGTTCAGGTGTGCCTAAACAGTTACTGAACTTGCACTCTGAAGTTTACTTCTGGACACAACTGAGCCAGCACTCCTGTAGACAGAGTGAGTTTAAACACTGGAGGACATGGTACGCCTCTCCTGAGCATGAGCTCAAGTGCAGGCATCCGGGCTCTGCTGAGAACATGCTCCAGTTGCACACATGCCACAGTAACTGAACGTGCAGCTGGGGGGTACAGATCTCATGACTACAGAGTGAGCACATTTCATCATGGGTTTTGCACTACTGAGGTTTACTCAGAAGCATATCTCCCATCATGACTGTGTGTGCCTTCAAGAGCCAATGTTCTGACACTACGGAGACTGTGCTGTAGAGTAAGAATGCCTGAACTACACAACTGCACACTGAATCATGCATCCCAGCAGTATAAATCCTAGCACCACAGCACACTTGTCACTTCTGAGTCCTTACACTAAGCAGGCATGGCACAGCTAGTGAGCATGTGGTCTAGAGCATGTGTGTGGCCATTACTAATTTCAGACTCGGAAGCCTGTGTCTCGCCACTTGTAAGCCCAGGCCCCAAAATAGTCATGTTTCAGCTACTGATTTGCACCCTGGTACACTCCTTTATCACTGCTGAGCCTGCGTTACAGAGCATGAGTTCCACTACTACTAATCTTGCTCGATGGCCTGTGTGCTTAAACCTGTGAGCGTACACTCTGCAGCTGAAAATTGCCAATGACTTGGCTTGCTCTCTGTTGCATATTTTCCCCACTCTTCTTCCTGCACTCTAGAGCAGGTGTCCCAACTACTGAGGTTGCACTCTGGAGGACCTACTCCAGGAGGCTGCTTTCTAAAACACATATCCTACCCATAAGTGAACCGTCATTCTAGATCAACTCTGTGACCACTAGTGACCTTGAATTCTGAAGTATTATATTAGCTTCCTTGAGGTATTGCTCGAGAAGGTGTGTGCAACAATTACCCCAGTGACATTTTATACCAGCCATTTTGCTGCTAGTCACCCAGCACCCTAGACTGTGCAAGCTGTGAGTAGTGTACCTGTATATCTATGGATGACGTGCCACCACTACAGACCTGGTATATACTTCATATGTCCTGCCTCAATTGATCATGCGTCACAATACGCATATGCCACAACCACAACATGTCCCTCTTGAGTCTGCATTCTTGAGCAAGGGCACTGCAACTCGTGCGACAACTCTCTGAAGCACGTGTAGAGCAGGCATGCTGCATCTGCTGAACTTAGCTCTTCAGCATGCCTCTCAACAGTGAAACACACTTTAGGCATACCCCTCTTAATACAGACCCATGATCTAGAGCAGGCATGCTTCAAATACTGAATCTTGGCTTTAGAGAACACGTGCTTCATCTCCTGAGATGGTGCTTTTGTGGATTCTCCCCACCACTACTTAGACTGTGCTCTAGAGCTGATGTGACACAAATAGCAGGATGGCACTTTGGAGCCTGCATGCATCACTACTGCATCTCAGGTCTAGCCTGGAAGTACTGAAACAGCTTAGCTCGCAATCCGGAGCACACGTTCTGCCACTAGTGCACTTGCACTTTAGAGCAGGCTGTCTGAAGCCATCCCATTGGCACTGGCAACATGCGTCCAGCCACTGCTGAATGCACACTGGAGCACAGTTCCTACCATTATTGAGCATGTACTCTACCACAAGATGTCTAAAACTGCTCAGTTGCATTGCAGAGCATACCTCTTTCCACAACTGAACTTGCATTCTACAGGAAATGTTACACAACCACTGATCTTGTGCTCTAGAATTGAGACGCCATAAGTAATTTTCTTAACATTTGAAACATGTGTCTGGCCAACACTAAATCCATGCTTTACATCAGCTGTGCTAAAATCACTGAGCTTGCCCTCGAGTATATCTGAACTCACATTTTATAGCACACCTAATACCACTGTGGATTCTGTGCTCTAAAACTCTCATGAGATGAGAGAACAAGATGGTGGAGCTATAAGTGGATGTGGAGTACATCTCTCCATGGATACATCAGGCAGACACCTTCAGACACAGAAGAGTAATCAGAATATTACTGGAAAGTAGACAGGAGTACCTGACAAGCGGCAAAGAATATATAGAACCACACAAAACTCAGTAGGATGAAAGAACTGGGGGAAAAATCAGGAGTGTTAGTAGGACTGGATCTGCCCTGAGTGGGTGAAGGAACTGAAGCTTAGGTCCAGTCCCACATTGGGTCAATTGTCTGAATCACAGAATACACATTTAAAGCTGAGAGTGAAACAGCTGATCTGTGGAAAGCTAGGTGCAATGAGAATCAGAGGGTCCTTGCTGTACATACCCCGTACAAGGACATCTGTCCCCTGAAAGGCCCCATGGCTGGGAGCTGCAGTTTAGGGACTTTGTGGCAATTCATGGGGAGGGCTGCTGTTTACTGGGGAGAGATGGAGAGAGGGGGTGTGAAGGAGGACACTGTGGTAGGGTATGCCTGTGGAGGAAAGCCAGGCAGCCATGAAAGCAAGGCAATAACACCGAGTCACATGTCAGGGGTGGAGCAATCACCATAGCCTCTCTCTCCCCACATGCTAGCATCAGCAGTTACTACAATAGTGAGGCTGACCCACCAAATGCTGAACACACTGAAATGCAGAGCAGGACACCACCCAGGGTCCTCCTTTAAGTGCCTGATGCACCATACTAGAGTAGAATCCCACTCAGGATGCTCCTTTAAGTGTCAGATGCACCGATTTACACAGGAGGACCCCAGCCAGGAAATTCTCTCTATGTGCTGACACACTGAACGACAGAGAAGGATCCCAGGCAAGGAAGCCTTCTGAATGGCTGAATAGGTGGAACTAGGGAGAAGACTGGCCAAAGAGGCCTTCTTATCACCAGAAAGAAGAGCTAAAAAAGAGAGAGAGAGAGAGACAGAGAGAGAGAGAGAGAGAGAGAGAGAGAGAGAGAGAGAGAGAGAGAGAGAGAGAGAGAGAGAGAGAGAGACTCTGATAGGGCCATAACACCTGTGGTGTAGTCAGTCTGTGTCCCTGCACCCTGCCCATTTGACACCACCTGGGTCCCTCAAAGCCAAGCAGCTGCTCCACCTTCACAGTTAACTCTCATTGGAAAAAAGCTGCTACAGGTTAAAAAAAAAAAAATCGTGCAACTATTTGCACAGGATTGCTTCAGTCCTGTCTAACTCTGTATGGAACACATTTCACCACTACGGAGAACAAGCTCTAAAATGGATATACTGGAACAACTGATCTTTTCCAGTCTTGTAGCCACTGCTGAGTTTTCCAAATTTGCTTGCATATTGAGTTCAGCAATTTCATAGCACTATCTATTAGGATTTGAAATCACTCAACTGGAGTTCTCTATCTCCATTAGCTTTGTTTCTATTGATGCTTCTTGCAGCCCACTTGACCTCACATTCCAGGATGTTTGGCTCTAGGTGAGTGATTACATCATCATGATTATCTGGCTCATGGAGATCTTTTCTGTATAGTTCTTCAATCTTTCCTGTATAGATTTTTGCTACCTTTTCTTAATATCTTCTGCTTCTGTTTAGTCCATACAATCTCTGTCCTTTATTGTGTCCACCTTTGCATGAAATGTTCCCTTGGTATCTCTAATTTCCTTGAAGAAAATTAGTCTTTCCCATTCTGTTGTTTTCCTCTATTTTTTGCACTCATCACCGAGGAAGGCTTTCTTATTGCTCTTTGCTATTCTTTGGTACACTGTATTCATATGGGTATATCTTCCCTTTTCTCCTGTGCCTTTTGCTTCTGTTCTTTTCTCAGTTATTTGTAAGGCCTCCTCAGACAACCATTTTGCCTTTTTGCATTCATTTTCTTGGGGATGGTCTTCATCACTGCCTCCTCTACAATGTCATGAACTTCCGTATGTAGTTCTTCAAACACTCTATTATACCTAATCCCTTAAATATTTTCTCATGTCCACTGTACCATCATAAGGGATCTGATTTAGGTCAGATCTGAATCATCTAGTGGTCTTCCCTACTGTCTTCAACTTAAGTCTAAGTCTATAGCAAATACTGAGCTTCCACTCTGAACCTTCCTTCTTACAAGTACTTGTCCACCATTTTAGAGCATTTTTACTGCACCTATTTATCTTCACTCTGAAACATATGTACCGTCACTCCTGAAATGATACTCGAGTGCATGCATTTAACTCCTACTGAGCCTACGCTCCACAGTAGTCATGCTGATCTACTAAGCTTGCATTCTGCCGCATGCATCTTTCACTATTTAGACTATGATACTGAGGTCATGCTGCAACTACATAGTTGCAATTTCAAGCTTATCTTCTTCGACTTTCAGCTTTTATGCCAGCACACATGTTCTGCCTCTCATAAGCCCACTTTCTTGATAGATGTGAAACAACTGTTGAGGTTGTATTCTGGAGCATGTCCCTGCTATTTCTGAATGCATTCTTTTTTATTTCTTCATATTTCTTTTAAAAAATGATTTATTTTAAGTGGAATAGAATTACTGTGTATTACTGTGATGATTTTTGACATATACATCAACATGAATCAGCCGCATGGATACATGTGTCCCCCTATCCTGAACACAACTCAAGCCTCCCTTGTTGTCCCATGCTTCTGGGTTCTTCCACAGCACAAGAGTTGGATGCATCTTTCATGCATTGAACTTGCTCTGGTCATCTCTTTTATATATGGTAATGTACCTGTTTCAATGCTATTTTCTCAAATCATCCCATCCTTGAACTCTCCCACTGAGTCTCAGAGTCTGTTCTTTGTATGTGGGTCTTTTTTACTAGCCTTCATGCAGTATCACTGTTACTGTCTTCCTAAATCCCATTTATATGCATTAATAAAAAATATTTGCCTCTCTCTAACTTTGTTTTTACTCTGAATAATAATAGGCTGCAGGTTGAACTGCCTCATTAAAAGCGACACAAATACATGTTTTTCTGTAGCTAAGTAATATTCTATTTGAATATATAGCACAACTTCCTTATATTTTCATCTGCTGATGTGCATCTAGATTACATCCATGTCATAGGTTTCGTAAAGAGAATTGTAATAAACATTGGGGCACACGTGTCTCTTTTGATTGTAATCCCCTCTGGGTATATGCCAAGAAGGGGGGTTGTTCAGTCAAATGACAGTTCTAGTCCAAGTTTCTCAAGGAATCACCAAACTGTTCTGCATACAGGTTTTACCAGTTTGCGTTACCACTAGCAGTGTATTAAGGTTAACTTTTCTCCACAACCTCCCCAGGATTTCGTGCTTGTAGAATCTCTGGTGATGGCCACTCTGAACAGTGTGATATGACTACACATTAAAGTTTAATTTTTGTTTCTCTAATAATGAGTGATTTTAAGCATATTTCATGTGTTTGTTAGCCATCTGTATGTCTTCTTTAAAGAAATATTCATTTAGGGATTTTGCCCCGTTTTAGTGATGCTGTGAAAGCGCTTCACTCAATATGGCAGCAAATTTGCAAAACTCAGCAGTGGATAAAGGACTGGAAAAGGTCAGTTTTCATTCCAATCCCAAAGAAAGGCAGAGCCAAAGAATGCTCAAATTACCACACAATTGCACCATCACATACGCCAGTAAAGTACTGCTCAAAATTCCAAGCCAAGCTTCCGTAATACATGAACCATGAACTTGCAGATGTCCGAGCTTGTTTTACAAAAGGCTGAGGAACCAGAGATCAAAATACCAACACTAGCTGGACCATTGACAAAGCAAGAGAGTTCCAGAATAACATCTATTTCTGCCTTATTGACTATGCCAAAGTCTTTGACTGTGTGGATTACAATAAACTGTGGAAAATTCTGAAAGAGATGGGGATACCAGACCACCTGACCTGCCTCTTGAGAAACCTATATGCAGGTCAGGAAGCAACAGTTCGAACAGGGTATGGAACTACAGACTGGTTCTAAATAGGAAAATGAGTCCGTCAAGGCTATATATTGTTACTCTGCTTGTTTAATTTATATGCAGAGTATATCACGAGAAATACTGGGCTGGAAGAAGCGCAAGCTGGAACAAAGACTGCCAGGAGAAATATCAATCACCTCAGATATGCAGATGACACCACCCTTATGGCAGAAAGTGAAGAGAAACTAAAAAGCTTCTTGATGAAACTGAAAGAGGAGAGTGAAAACGTTGGCTGAAAGCTCAAAATTCAGAAAACTAAGATCATGGCATCTGGTTGCATGACTCCATGGGAAATAGATGGGGAAACAGTGGAAACAGTGTCAGATTTTATTTTGGGGGGCTCCAAAATCACTGCAGATGGTGACTGCAACCATGAAATTAAAAGACGCTTACCCTATGACAAGAAAGTTATGAACATCCTAGATAGCATATTTGAAAGCAGAGACATTATTTTACCAACAAAGTTCCCTCTAGTCAAGGCTATGGTTTTTCCAATAGTCTTGTTAGGATATGAGAGTTGGACTGTGAAGAAAGCTGAGCACTGCAGAATTGATGCTTTTGAACTGTAGTGTTGGAAAAGACTCTTGAGAATCCCTTGGACTGCAAGGAGGTCCAGCCAGTCCATTCTAAAGAAGATCATTCCTGGGTGTTCTTTGGAAGAAATAATGCTAAAGCTGAAACTCCAGTACTTTGGCCACCTCATATGAAGAGCTGACTCACTGGAAAACTCTGAAGCTTGGAGGGATTGGAGGCAGGAGAAGGGGATGACAGATGATGAGATAGCTGGATGGCATCACTGATTCGAAGGACATGAATTTGCGAGCGCTCCGGGAGTTGGTGATGGACAGGGAGTCCTGGTGTGCTGCAATTTATGGGGTTTCAAACAGTCACACAAGACTGAACTGAACTGAATTTTACTGAACTGAAGCAACTGACAAAGAATTTATCTCAAAAATATACAAACAGCACCTGAACCTCAATTCCAGGAAAATAAATGACCCCGTGATAAAATAGGTGAAAGGAGTAAACAAACATTTCTTCAAAGATGACATACAGATGGCTAACAAACACATACACTCACTATCAGAAAAATGCTAATCAAAATTATAATGAGGTACCATTTCATGACAGTCAGAATGACTGCTATCCAAAAGTCTACAAGCAATAAATGCTGGGGAGGGGGTGGAAAAAAGGGAACGCTCTGACACTGTTAGTGGAATTGCAAACTAGTACAGCCACTATGGAGAACACTGTGGAGATTTCTTAAAAAACAAACCAATAAACAAACGAACTGTAAATAGAACTGTCATATGACCCAGCAATCCCACTGCTGGCCATACACACCAAGGAAACCAGAATTGAAAGACACATGTACCCCAATGTTCATCACAGCACTATTTCTAATAGCCAGGGCATGGATGCAACCTAGATGTCCATCAGCAGACTAATGGATAAGACAGCTGTGGTACATATACACAATGGAGTATTACTCAGCCACTAAGAAAAAATACATTTCAATCAGTTCTAGTGAGGTGGATGAAATTGAAGCCTATTATACAGAGTGAAGTTAGCCAGAAAGAAAAATACCAATAGAGTAAACTAGTGCATATATGTGGAATTTAGAAAGATGGTCATGATAAACCTGTACGTGAGATAGCAAAATAGACACAGATGTATAGAACAGTCTTTTGGACTCTGTGAGAGAGGGTGAGGGTGGGATGATTTGGGATAATCGCATTGAAACATGTATAATATTATTTGTCAAACGAACTGCCAGACCAGTTCAATGCGTGATACAGGATCCTCGGGGCTGGTGCACTTGGATAACCATGAGGAATGGTTTGAGGAGGGAGGTAGCAGGGGTTTTCAGGATAGGGAACACATGTACACCCGTGGCAGATCCATGTTAATGTATGGCAAAACCAATACAATATTGTAAAGCAATTAGACTACTATTAAAATAAATTTATATTAGAAATAAATCAAATAAAATTGTGTCCAACATGAGGAAAACAACAGCATTTTTTGAATAATATCACTAAGTAAGCTTGAGTTGCAATTTTCTGGGTTTAAGGTGCCCTTATAAGTATGAGCCCTAACTCTTATTACAGAAAGAATAGTGGAAAATGAGCTAGATGAAAGGAGAGCTTTTCAGCAACAAGATATGAATGTTTCAGCCAGAAAGATATTAAGTACTGTAGGGCTTCCCAAACAGTTTATTAAGATCTTGGGAGCTAGCAATGAGTGTGGTCACCTAAATAAAGCTGCCTAAAATTATATTTTGACATATATGCATATATACACCTGTCTATGCATGAGTGTGTGTATGAAAAAAAGTGCAATGGCTTTTAATTCATGTTAGGTGTAATAGAAATGGGAAAAAAGTAAAACCCAAATGTAGAATGATTCAAATTCTGCTCGATTGTTGAATATTATGTAAGTTGAAATACTTCAAAATATGTTTTCTTGGCTGCATGTAAAATATGAGGACTCTTTTATATCACTCACCTCTCTCCTTTTCATAAATATATACCAATTTTCAAATGTTTGTCCAGTTTAATGACAAAATACTGATATAGAAATATATATATATATAATAGAGAGATATGTTTTCATATCATAAACTATTGATAGCAAGCTTAGATATTAGAATTATTTCCAACTCCTTGCTCCATCTCAACAGGAAAGAGCCAAAGTTGTTGCTGACTCAATCACTCCAAGAGCTGGGAAATCTGAAAAAGAAACTGAACCTGCACTGAGATTTTCAGTCATATTTATGATCGAGCTCTAAGTCCAAGACTTGTTTTCCTTTATTGTACTAAGAAGTCCCTTCTTAAGATTGAAAAGCATGGAAATCGAGAGAGAGAGGTAGGAGACTGTAGACCTCCTCATGTTCAAAAGTAATTTTAATCAGAGAAGCTAGAAAAGACAGAAATAAAGGAAAATAATCAAGTGATAGGCAATAATAATGATTTAGCCACTAATCAAACTCAAGGGTCTTTAGTCCCTCCTCAAGGGGCACCATGGAGAAGGAAATGGCAACCCACTCCAGTGTTCTGCCTGGAGAATCCCAGGGATGAGGGAGCCTGGTGGGCTGCCGTCTTTGGGGTCACACAGAGTCGGACACGACTGAAGCAAATTAGCAGCAGCAGCAGCAAGGACCATCGATAACATTCTGAGCAATATCCTGTGAACAATTTTAGAGATGCTAAAGCCCAAACCAGGCTGAAATTTAACTGCATAGTTGGAACTAGACGGTCAATGATGTGGACTCCCAATATCCTCAGTAATAGGCCATTAGTAGAATGTCCCAATATTGATCACAGACCCCATGTTCTACCCTCACTCAGCCATTAAAATATTTCCCCTGAAAGTATTTGGGGATTTGCGTCTTTGAAGCACCAGCTGCTAAGACACCTTGCTCGGTCCTACAATAAACACTTTTTTTTTTTTTTTCCCCACTGAAACCCACAGTCAATTCATAAATTTTTTTGCACAGAAGCAAGTAGACCAAGTCTGCTAGGGTAACAGTACTGAATATTAATAATGTGTGTATAGAAGGTTGATAAATCACTTTTATTTCAGAAATAAAGTAGATTTATTGATGTGAGTTTTTGATAACCCTGCATGCGAGATAGCAAAAGAGACACAGATGTATAGAACAGTCTTTTGGACTCTATGGGAGAGTGAGAGGGTGGGATGATTTGGGAAAATGGCACTGAAACACGTATAATATCATATATGAAATGAGTCGCCAGCCCAGGTTCAATGCATGATACTGGATGCTTGGGGCTGGTGCACTGGGATGACCCAGAGGGATGGTACGGGTTGGGAGAAGGGAAGGGGTTCAGGAAAGGGAACACGTGTATACCTGTGGCAGATATATGTTAATGTATGGCAAAATCAATACAATAATGTAAAGTAATTAACCTACAATTAAAATAAATAAATTTATTTAAAAAAAAGAAAAGAAATCATCCAAAAACCTCCATACCTACATTGAAACCAAGCACCACCAAGAGCCAATAAGTTCCAGAGGAAGACATACCATGCAAATTCTCCAGCAACACAGGTACATAGTCCGGAGCTTCAATATACAGGTTGCCCAAACAGCAAACACATAGATGTCTCAAATCTCACTACTGGACGCTTCATTGCACTCCACAGAGAAGAGATGCAGCTCCATCCACCGGAACACTGACACAAGCTTCCCTAACCAGGAAACTTGAAAAGCCACTTGTCCAACCCCACCCACAGGGAGGAACCTCCACAATAAAGAGGAAACACAAACTGCCAGAAAGAGAAAGGCCATCCCAAACACAGGAACCCAAAAAAAAAAAAAAAAACTTTAGTAAGGAGATTTTCCATGCTTCATGGTTTTGGTTACTATTTCTGTCAGCAGTCTGTATTTTAAGTTGATGCTGAAGTAAACACTGGTTGAACATTGCCCTTCAATTGCTAGGAGACCAGTGATTTTGTCATGTCACAACTAACCTTCGATTGCTAGACCATGATTTTGTGATGTCACAGCTTTTTGACTGGGAGGACCTCTGTGATGGTCCAGAGAGTTTCTCTCTGTAGGCCAGCCAAACATCATTTGAAGTTGCATTGTGTAAAAGCAGACAAATGAGAAAATTATCTGAAGAAAGATTTCCCTGAGATGGCACATATTTCTTCAGAAATTCAAGATGGACCTCCTAAAGATGAATCCACTGGTTCAGAAACCTCCATTAGATCTTATTGGTATGATTATACAAATGGGGACTCAGTTTTGAGATCTATGATTGAAGAATATGCTTTTCAGGCTTTATCTGAGGATCTTGTGATCAAAAGGCCACACTACACATATTCTGTCTCTGAAGCAGATGATGTGAATGATTTTCTTTCACTCACATTTCCACAAAAACTTTGGAATATAGTTGAAAGTGGTCAGTTTGAATCTATTTGGTGGGATGAGACAGGCACATGTAGAGTGATCAATGAAGAACTCTTCAGGAAAGAAGTCTTGGAAAGAAAGGAGCCTTTCAGAATAGTTGAAACCAAGAACATGAAAAGTTTAATTCGACAGCTTAATCTTTATGGATTTAATAAAAACCGACAAACTGTTCAAAGATCGGCTTCATTACCTGTCTTTCTGAAAGAAGAAAACATCTCTCTTTTGAGTAAGGTATTCCAAAAGTTTCACTTATTGGCAATATGTCAGATTAAATCATGTGACCTAGAAAGCATGTTCATATATGTGGCTAAAACAGAGTTTAAACTTGAGATAACAAATTATTGAAAAAGTTTTATCTTTTTGAAGTTGAGAACAGCTGGAGGTTAGAATATTGGATGTTTAACAAACCTTCCTAGTAACTTGAAACCAGATACAAGTTCTGAAGCTCCTTAAAGTGGTATTTACTGTATATATACAACATATTTTTAGTTGAGCATATACGTTCTAACATGTTACCTGCTAAAACTACCAACAGAGGTATTTTATTTGATGTTATTTCATTGCTTCCATTAAAGGAAATTTATAGCGACATGAAGGAATGAAATTAGTAAAGAATGAAAAATGAATATAATAGAGAAAAAAATACTGTCATAAAACCAAAACTTTATTCTCCCATATGACTACTAGACTTCCAGCAGAACAGGGTATTTAAAAAAGACTCTGTAAAGGGCCAAAAAAGAAATATTTTAGGCTTTGTGAATATAATCATTGGCGAATAACTAAGTTTTCAGCCATAGATAACATTCAAAGAAACTGGCAAGTCCCTGTTCCAACTTTAAGGACTCAGAAAATTGAATTTCACACAAATTTTCACGTCAGAAAATAAAATTCTTTTCGGTTTTCCTCAGCCATTAAAAGTGTAAAGCTCTAAACTTAAAAGAAAAAAGAAAAAAAAAAAAAGAAGAAGAAGAAGAAGAAAAAAAGTAAAGCTCATTCTCACCTCACAACAGACAGT
Organism: Ovis aries; assembly: GCF_016772045.2. Lineage (NCBI taxonomy): Eukaryota > Metazoa > Chordata > Mammalia > Artiodactyla > Bovidae > Ovis > Ovis aries. The sequence goes on along the minus strand of NC_082741.1, from coordinate 12,006,429 downwards.
GCAAAACAGGGGCAGGCTGCCCTGCCTTGACTGAAATGTAATTCCAAGAGGAAGGGGCGTCAAGATCCACTGTATGGTCAAGTTCCTTAAGCAAAGAACTTGCTTAAGGGAGGTCACCCCTGAGGGCGGTCACCCCTGAGGGCGGTGAGTGCTGGACACCATCACTGGACTCCCCTGGTAGACTCGGAGGCCTTTCTCAGCCCTGTGCCCTGCCGACTGTGCCATCTGTTTTATCCTTTCTTCGCCTTTGGTGAGCTGAGCAATCGCGACCCAAAACCCTTGAGATTCAGATTCAGCCTCACCACGCCCACAGCCGGTGCTTTTACAGCGTGGGGGGGTGGGAGGGTTCATCGCTGTGCATGCGCCCAACTCGGCCTCGTGGCCAATCAGATTGCAGGCGCCGACACCTGGCCAATCATCGGAGGCAGCGCGGACACCTGTAGGGGGAGCTGAGGCGGTGCCCCAGACCTGAGGAGGCCTCATCCCCTCAGGCTCGCCTCCTCAGGCTTAATGCGGGAACTGCCTAGGGCAGGTGAGCCGCAGGCAGTTCTGTCTACTTCTCCAACTGGGACGGTAAGGACTGGAGCGTGGTTCAGCCAAAGCGGTGCCTGATGGCTAAAGGGAGGGTTTCTCGGGTCCCCACTCGCACGAGGCCTTGCTCGGCGGGGCGGCTGGTGAGGGCCCGAGGGCACTCAGGAGGGAGGGTGCGGAAGGACCCACAGGCCTCAGGCTCCATTCGCCCTCTCCCCTTTGTAGTCTGGATGGGCTCTGCTCTCCAGGAGCTTTCCTGCCTCGGGTGGGGGGGATGGGGGAGCGGTGGGACAAGCCAGCTCGCGGAAAGGGCCTCTTAGGTCCCTGGCTCCCGGTACCACCCTCAGCTCTCCTGTGGAACGTAATGTATTTAAACACACATGCACACATTTTCACGGCCCAACCCGGTTCTGCACCCAGGCACAGTCAGGTGGGCCCAGGGGGAAAAAAAAAAAAATCTATCTAGTGGCCTCTTCACTGCCCTGGTGCTTTGGTCGTTTTTCTGTTTCCTCTGCCTCTCCTTGGACTCCAGGGCTGCCCCGTCCCTGGGGGCCCCAAGATTCAGGCCTTTGGCTCGGGAAGTTGGCAGTAGAGGTATTTGTTTGTTACTGAGAGAAGGGAGGTGGGAGGAAGAAGCTCAGGGCAAAGGAGTTCAATCACTTGCTCTGGTTGAGTGTGAGATGCCTGGTCCACATCCGTAGGGTAGGACCAGGTAGGGCCTGGGGGGATAGAATGTTCCCAGAACAGGTGAGTCACCCTGACCTTTCCCTCTGCTCGTCTCCATGATGTGACCGTTTGCTGCCTGGGAGGTCTCAAGCGCTCAGGATTTCAGTGGGCCCCTGAGGTAATGTGACAGACCTCTTTAGAATAAGGGACAAAGTTGTGGCTTTCTTACTTTCCGTTTTTCTCCATTCATTTGTCGGCTGACACGTTGCTGTTGAGAGAGAGTATTCCAGATTGGGGAGTACCTGACCCTGATTACAGGTGCTGACTTCAGGGCAATCATGGTTTCAGGTTTGCAGCTTTCTGAGTGGCAACCTTAAAAACAAGCAGGGTGACTTGCTTTCTCCTGCCTTCTTTAAAGGAAAAAAGAGCACCATGGGTCTTAAGCTGCGTAGAGCTGACTCCTACCATTTGGTGAGGCTAAAATGGGGCAATGCACATATCCTAAGGTTTTAGCTAGAAAGCAAAGCAGTGCAGGTGTGTGGGTTCCCTGGTGGCCTGGTGATTAGGATTCTGGGCTTTCACTGCAGTGGTCTGGATTCAATCTCTGGTCGGGGAACTGGGACCCACAAGCCAAGCAGCATGGCCAAATGAATGAATGGATCAAGTGGTTCATTCAGAGAAAATGTGTTGTGATTTAACATGTTTACCTGGGATTACTTGCTCATATCTGTACCCTTAAGGGCTTTATTTCATTAAGTAAGTAAACTCCACTGGATGGGGGTAAGGGACCATCTGAGTTCATTTCATGCCAGTAAACAAAATCATAGGTAGCTCTTTGCCCAAAAGCTTGTGCCTACAGCTGTGTTGTATACTTATCTTGCTGGTACAGCTTTGAACTTCACAGCATGTTTTGTTTTGGTCACATGTGGCTTCATAGGATATTAGTTTCCCAACCAGGGATTGAACACAGGATCCTGGCAGTGAGAGGGCTGAGTCCTAACCAAACCACTGGACTTCCAGGAAACTCCTGTTTTTAGGTGCTTTGGTTTGTTTTGTGTGTGTGTGTGTGTGTGTGTGTGTGTGTGTGTGTGTGTGTGTGTGTGTGTTTTAATTTTTGCTGTATTTATAGGAGAACTGTTCTGTGTGTAAGTATGATGTGAATGGTATTATAACTTGAAATGTTTGTGTTGTACATATGATCTCGAAATTGAATAGTTTGAAAGAACTTAACACTTGTTATCTCTTGGCCTAGGATCTCTCCTGAGGTAGTAGTCAAGCTTTTGTCTGGCTTGGCAACCTCTGAAGACTTAGCTTGTTGAATCTAAGCTCTCTCACTTGGCTGTACTCATGAAGCCTCAGTTCCTCCTTCTGTGGGCCTCTCCAAGGGGCTTCTCTTGTGGAGGCTGCTGTCTTTTCTCAGCATGAGTGATTCAGGAAAGCACTTGCACCCATGATAAAGTGCAGAGTCTTTTTTCATATGGTACACATCTTCACTTATGTATTTGCTCAGTCTCACAGGTCAACCTTGTGATAGATTGAGAGAGAACTACACAGGGGTGGGAATATCAGGAGATTCGATTCACTTGAAGGCTGTTTACCATACCCATTAATCCACCATGCCAGCCTTTTTTTTTTTTTCATATGATCTCAGTTCTGTCACTGTGAGCAAATTATTTGGCTTGTGTACTCTTCTTGTGTGCTGCTGCTGCTAAGCCACTTCAGTTGTGTCCGACTCTGCAATTTTATGGACAGCAGCCCACCAGACTCCCCCATTCCTGGGATTCTCCAGGCAAGAACACCGGAGTGGGTTGCCATTTCCTTTTCCAATGTATGAGAGTGAAAAGTGAAATTGAAGTCGCTCAGTCATGTCCGACACTTCTAAACCTCATGGGCTGGTCCTACCAGGCTCCTCCATCCGTTGGATTTTCTGGGCAAGAGTACTGGTGTGGTTTCCATTCCCTTCTCCAGCTTGTGTGCTCTCCGGCTTGATGTACTCAATTCTTGATCTACTCAGTTCTAGACCTACTCATTTCTTGATATTCTAGCAAGTCTCCTCTTTGTCCTGGATTAAGTTTTCTGTTTCTCTGGATGGTTCCCATCAGCAAACAGACTGACTATAATGTGACCTGTTGTTAAAAATCTATCTTTTGGTGACACCTCCTGCTTTTGCTGCTTATATTTCATATTAACTTATTATAGACTCCTGCAGAGTTGTTCCTAGACTTTGTTATTACGAGTTCTCTCATTTTCCTTTAAAGCCACTCTTGTCAAGGCCAAAAGTGAATTTCAAATGTTTAACTCGGTGGTCAATTTTTAGTTGTTATTTTATTTAATTTATTGGCAGCCTTTATCAGAGTAGTTCATTTGCTCCTCCCTAGAAAAAATGTTTCACTTGGATTACAGAGTGCTTCTCTTTCCTGGTTCTCTTCCACCTACAGTTCTCCACATACAATCGGTGACCTTTGTGTCTGGCTTTATTCAGATGTCATGTTTTCTTTTTAAATATTTATTTATTTAGCTATGTGGCATGTGGGATCTTAGTTCTCAGACCAGGGATGGCACCTGTGGAGAGACTTAAACCCTGGATCTCCAGGAAAGTCCCCTAGTTTGTGTACTTTCAAGATTCATCCATTTCATGGCTGTATAGCAGTGAATGTTTTTGTTTTATTTTTATGGCTGAATATGGCATGTGAATATGGTAAATGGCTTCCATGCAGTCCATTTTGAGCATATACCACAGTTTGTTTATCCATTTGTCAATGAATGGATAATACTTGGCTGGTGTACTCTTTGTGGCTATTGTGAGTAATGTTGCTGTGAACACTGATTTTGCAAGGGCTGGACATTTTCAGTGTTTATGGATATATACAAAAGAGGGAAATTCCTGGCTCATATGGCTACTCTATATTTAATTTTTGAGGTACAAACCACTTTTGCAAGAGTGGTTGTACCATTTTACAGCAATTACCTCAACAATATCTGAAGATTCCTTTTCTCCACATCCTCTGTAGCACTTATTATTCGTCATTTTGATTGGGTGTGAAGTAGAATGGGTGTGAAGTAGTATCTCAGTGAGACTGATTTATATTTTGCTAGGGGCTTCCCTGGTGGCTCAGAAGGGAAAGTGTCTGCCTGCAATGTAGGAGACCTGGGATCAATTCCTGGGTCGGGAAGATGCCATTGAGAAGGAAATGGTAATCCACTCCAGCACTCTTGCCTGGAAAATCCCTTGAACAGAGGAGCCTGATAGGCTACAGTCCATGGGGTTGCAAAGAGTCAGAAATGTCTATTCAAATTCTTTTCCTGGTTGTTAAATGCTTTTCTTTTTTTAATTGTTGTAGAAAACATCTAACTTAAATTTTTACCATTTTAACCATTTTTGCATGCTAAGTATTTCACACACTTATCAGCCTTTTGGAGAAAGAAATGGCAACCCACTGCAAATCCAATGGAGAAGGAACCTGGTGAGCTTTAGTCCATGGGGATGCGGAGTTGGGCACAACTGAGTGACTAACACATGTACACACACATAGTCACAGTGTGTTTTGTTGTTGTCATTGTTTTAGCTGTGCTGTGCAGCTTGAATGACAGTTCCCTGTTTGCGGATCATACCCAGGCCCCGATAGGAAACTGTGGAGTCCTAACCTCTGAACTACCAGGGAATTCCTTATCACATTGTTATGAAACAGATCTCTACACCTTTACCTCTTTCAAAATTGAAACTCTGTACCCATCACCTGTCCCATTAAACAACAACTCCTCTTTTCTTCCCTGTTGACCTAGACCATGGACTCCATCGTTCTTTTTTGTTTCCTTTCTATTGCTTGACTATGTTAGCTATTTCATACAGGTAGAAACTTGCAGTATTTGTCTTTTTGTATGACTGGCTGATTTCATTTGGCTTGAAGTCTGAAATTATCATGCATGTTGTAGCATATGACAGAATTTTCTTTATATGGCTAAATGATGTTTCATTGTATGTATATATCACATTTGATGAACATTTCGATGCTTCCACCTCTTAGTTGTTGTGCTTCGTGCTGCTGTGAGCACGGCTGTGCAAATATCTCAAGACCTCATGTTAACTTCTTTTGAATTTATATCCTGAAGTGGAGTTACCGAATCATGTGTCAGTTCTATTTTTTAGTTTTTCGAGGAGCCTTTAAACTGTTTTCTGTAGCAGTTGCACCATTTTGAAATCTGTCCATAACACACAAGGATTCAGTTTCTGTAGGTGCTTGCCAACGGTTGTCCTTTCCTTTCCTTCATATGTAAACACACACACATGCACACAAAATTTTTTCATACCCTTTTCCATTATTGTTTATCACAAATTATGAATATAGTTCCTTGTGCTATACAGTACGCTCTTGCTTGTCTATTGTGTATATTATAGTTCGCATCTGCTAATAACCAGCACCCAATCTATGCCTGCCCCACCTTTCCCCTCTTGGTAATTACATCGTCTGCTCTCTATGTCTGTGAGTCTGTTTCTGTTTCATAGATAAGTTCATTTGTGTCATATTTTAGAGTCCCTGTAAGTGTACCATACGATATTTGTCTGTCTTTCTTTTTTTTTAATTTTTATTTTTACTTTATTTTGTTTTAAAACACTGTACTGTTTTTGCCATACGTTGACATGAATCCACCACAGGTGTACATGAGTTCCCAATCCTGACCCCCCCCTCCCACCTCCCACCCCATATCATCTCTCTGGATCATCCCTGTGCACCAGCCCCAAGCATCCTGTATCCTGCATCGAACGTAGACTGGCGACTATCTTACATGATAGTGTACATGTTTCAGTACCGTTCTCCCAAATTATCCCACCCTTTCCCTCCCACTCAGAGTCCAAAAGTCCGTTCTATACATCTGTCTCTCTTCTGCTGTCTCACATACAGGGTTATCATTACCATCTTTTTAAATTCCATATATATGTGTTAGTATACTGTATTGGAGTTTTCTTTCTGGCTTACTTCACTGTATATAATTGGCTCTAGTTTCATCCATCTCATCAGAATTGATTCATATAAAGACTGCAAGTAATAAATGCTGGAGAGGGTGTGGAGAATAGGGAACCCTCTTACACTGTTGGTGGGAATGCAATCTAGTTACAACCACTATGGAGAACAGTGTGGAGATTCCTTAAAAAGTTGCAAATAGAACTGCCGTATGACCCAGCAATCCCGCTGCTGGGCATACACACTGAGGAAACCAGAATTGAAAGTGACACATGTACCCCAGTGCTCATCGCAGGACTGTTTATAATAGCCAGGACATGGAACAACCTAGATGTCCATCAACAGATAAATGGATCAGAAAGCTGTGGTAAATATACACAATGGAGTATTACTCGGCCATTCAAAAGAATATATTGTCTTTCTCTTTCTGACTTCCTAAGTATTCTTTTTAATGCTAGTGTAGATCCAAGTGTTTACTTAACATTTGTTGCTACTGTATAAAATGTGGTTGACTTTTAAAATATTTGTCTTGTATTCTGCAAGCTTTATATTAATTCTAATACTTGTGTTTTCTTCAAGATTTTCTATATACAAAAGTATGTTATCTCCAATATACTTTGACTTTTTCCTTTCCATTCTGAAGGCTGTGGTTTTTTTTTTGTTTTTTGTTTTTTGTTTTTTTTTTTCTTTTTAACAACAGCGACAATTCCTTTTTGTTACCTGATTGCCCTGGTTATAGAACTGCCAGTATAATGTTGAGCCAAAGTGTGTAATATACTTCCTTGTGTTGTTCCCAGTCTTAGAGGGAAAGCTTTCAGTTTTTCATTATTAAGTATGATGTTAGCTTGGGTCTTTTACAGGTGCCCTTTGATTGAGAAAGTTCTCTTCTGTTCTTAATTATTAAGTGTTCTTTTAACCCGGATTATGAAAAGGTGCTAGAGTCAGGGAAATGCTTTTTCTTCAGGCAGATGTGTTATTTGTTTTATTGTTTTAAAATGGCATAATGTTGATTGGCTTTCATATAATGAACCAAATTTGCATACCTCCATAAATCCCACGTGATCATGGTATACAATCTTTTTTATATGTTGTTGGATTTTGTTTGCCAGTATTTTGTTGAGGACTCTTTCACCTGTATTCATAAGGGATATCAGGGGTGTGTGTGTGTGTGTGTGTGTGTGTGTGTGTGTGTGTGTGTGATGTCTCTGTGTGATATTGGTATGAGAGAAATACTGGCATCACTTTGCTTGCTATGTGGGGAAGAGACGTGTGGTGTAAAGGATGAAGCATTGTTGGATTTAAGTTTAGCCTGGATTAGAGGGAGAAATTTAGGATATATCAGTGTGGAATTGGGGTGAGATTATGAAGAGAGCTCATTCTCAATTTCCTAGGCCTGTGTTAAGTGCTTAACATTGAATTATGCTGTTTGTTAACTAGGTATAGATAGATTATACTTTGAATTTGCTACTTATTTTCTTTATTAACATTTATGAAATTAGAATTTGTGAATCAGATGTAATGTGCATTTAAGATACATTTTCGTCCAATTTTACTACAAAAGAAGAAGCCATTGAATAGCTGATGCCTTTTAAAAAGAGCTGTTAACCTTAAGTCTAAGAAATAAGTATGTTTGTCTTTAAGATACAGAAACACATTTAAAAGTTATAAATTTGGCCAAGAAGATGCAACTGGTGTGTGGTTAACTTAGAATTCCAACTTAATCTTCTTTGACTCCAAAGTCCATGTTTCTAAACGCTGTACAACAGTGCTTTTGTAAAAATACTCGTCCTGTACATGTGATTTCAGCTAATAATCAGTAGTGTTGTTTTTTTTCTTTATTTTTTTAAATAGAAGAGATTAAAGTGAACATGGGACAAAGCTATGATTCTAGAGCCATGTAGACTTGTAGTCACAGGTTTTTCAGCTGTCATTCAGTCTCTTTGACACTCAGTGTCTTTGTCCGTAAGATAAGGGTGTTTATAAACATTTCTGTCTTTTATTGAGTCTATCTTTGCGTGAAATATTCCCTTGGTATTCCTAATTTTCTTGAAGAGATCGCTAGTCTTTCCCATCTGTTCTTTTCCTCTATTTCTTTGCATTGATCACTGAAGAAGACCTTCATATCTCTTCTTGCTATTCTTTGGAATTCTGCATTCAGATGCTTATATCTTTCTTTTGCTCCTTTGCTTTTCACCTCTCTTCTTTTCACAGCTATTTGTAAGGCCTTCCCAGACAGCCATTTTGCTTTTTTGCATTTCTTTTCCATGGAGATGGTATTGATCCCTGTTTCCTGTACAATGTCACTCACCTCATGCCATGGTTCATCAAGCAATCTGTCTATCAGATCTAGGCTCTTAAATCTATTTCTCACTTCCGCTGTATGATCATAAGGGATTTGATTTAGGTCATACCTGAATGGCCTAGCAGTTTTTCCTGCTTTCTTCAATTTGAGTCTGAATTTGGTAATAAGGAGTTCATGATCTGAGCCACAGTCAGCTCCTGGTCTTGTTTTTTTGACTGTATAGAGCTTCTCCATCTTTGGCTGCAAAGAATATAGTCATTCTGATTTCGGTGTTGACCATCTGGTGATGTCCATGTGTAGAGTCTTCTCTTGTATTGTTGGAAGAGGGTGTTTGCTATGACCAGTGTATTTTCTTGGCAAAACTCTATTAGTTTTTGCCCTGCTTCATTCTGTATTCCAAGACCAAATTTCCCTGGTATTCCAGGTGTTTCTTGACTTCCTACTTTTGCATTCCATTCCTCTATAATGAAAAGAACATTTTTTTTGGGGGGGTGTTAGTTCTAACTGGCCTTGTAGGTCTTCATAGAACTATTCAACTTCAGCTTCTTCAGCATTACTGGTTGGGGCATAGACTTGGATAACTGTGATATTGAAAGGTTTGCCTTGGAGGTGAACAGAGATCATTCTGTCATTTTTGACATCGCATCCAAGTACTGCATTTTGGACTCTTTTGTTCACCATGATGGCTACTCCTTTTCTTCTGCAGGATTCCTGCCCGCGGTAGTAGGTATAATGGTCATCTGAGTTAAATTCACCCATTCCAGTCCATTTTAGTTTACTGATTCCAGCTTGGATGTGACTGAAGATAGAAGCAAGGTCCAATGATGAAAAGAGCAACATTGCATAGGAACCTGGAATGTCAGGTCCATGAATCAAGGCAAATTGGAAGTGGTCAAACAAGAGATGGCAAGAGTGAATGTTGACATTCTAGAAATCAGCAAACTAAAATGGACTGGAATGGGTGAATTTAACTCAGATGACCATTATACCTACTACTGCGGGCAAGAATCCCGCAGAAGAAATGGAGTAGCCATCATGGTGAACAAAAGAGTCTGAAATGCAGTACTTGGATGCAATCTCAAAAATGACAGAATGATCTCTGTTCATCAACAAGGCAAACCATTCAATACCACAGTTATCCAAGTCTATGCCCCAACCAGTAATGCTGAAGAAGCTGAAGTTGAACAGTTCTATGAAGACCTACAAGGCCAGTTAGAACTAACCCTCCAAAACAGATGTTCTTTTCATTATAGGGGAATGGAATGCAAAAGTAGGAAGTCAAGAAACACCTGGAATACCAGGGAAATTTGGTCTTGGAATACAGAATGAAGCAGGGCAAAAACTAATAGAATTTTGCCAAGAAAATGCACTGGTCATAGCAAACACCCTCTTCCAACAATACAAGAGAAGACTCTACACATGGACATCACCAGATGGTCAACACTGAAATCAGATTGACTATATTTTTGCAGCCAAAGATGGAGAAGCTCTATACAGTCAACGAAAATGAGACCAGGAGCTGACTGTGTCTCAGATCATGAACTCCTTATTAGCAAATTCAGATTCAAGTTGAAGAAAGGAGGAAAAACTGCTAGGCCATTCAGGTATGACCTAAATCAAATCCCTTGTGATTATACAGTGGAAGTGAGAAATAAATTTAAGGGTCTAGATCTGACAGATAGAGTGCCTGATGAACTATGGCATGAGGTTCGTGACATCGTACGGGAGACGGGGATAAAGACCATCCCCATGGAAAAGAAATGAAAAAAAGCAAAATAGCTGTCTGGGAAGGCCTTACAAATAGCTGTGAAAAGAAGAGAGGTGAAAAGCAAAGGAGCAAAGGAAAGATATAAGCATCTGAATGCAGAGTTCCATAGAATAGCAAAAAGAGATATGAAGGTCTTCTTCAGAGATCAATGCAAAGAAATAGAGGAAAAGAACAGATGGGAAAGACTAGCGATCTCTTCAAGAAAATTAGGAATACCAAGGGAATATTTCATGCAAAGATGGGCTCAATAAAGGATAGAAATGGTCTGGACCTAACAGAAGCAGAAGATATTAAGAAGAGGTTGCAATAATACACAGAAGAACTGTACAAAAAACTCTTCACGTCCCAGATAATCATGATAGTGTGATCACTCACCTAGAGCCAGACATCCTGGAATGTGAAGTCAAGTGGGCCTTGGAAAGCATGACTATGAACAAAGCTAGAGGAGGTGATGGAGTTCCAGTTGAGCTGTTTCAAATCCTGAGAGATGATGGTGTCATAGTGCTGCACTCAATATGCCAGCAAAATTGGAAAACTCAGCGGTGCCCACAGAACTGGAAAAGAACAGTTTTCATTCCAATTCCAAAGAAAGGCAATGCCAAAGAATGCTCAAACTACCTCACAGTTGCACTCATCTCACATGCTAGTAAAGTGATGCTCAAAATTCTCCAAGCCAGGCTTCAGCAATACTTGAACTGTGCACTTCCTGATGTTCAAGCTGGTTTTAGAAAAGGCAGAGGAACCAGAGATCAAATTGCCAACAACTGCTGGATCATGGAAAAAGCAAGAGAGTTCCAGAAAAACATCTATTTCTACTTTATTGACTATGCCAAAGGCCTTGACTGTGTGGATCACAATAAACTGTGTAAAATTCTGAGAGACATGGGAATACCATACCACCTTACCTGCCTCTTGAGAAATGTGTATGCAGGTCAGGAAGCAGCAGTTAGAACTGGACATGCAACAACAGACTGGTTCTATATAGGAAAAGGAGTATGTCAAGGCTGTATATTGTCATCCTGCTTATTTAACTTATATGCAGAGTACATCATGAGAAACGCTGGACTGGAAGAAACACAAGCTGGAATCAAGATTGCCAAGAGAAATATCAATAACCGCATATATGCAGATGACACCACCCTTATGGCCGAAAGTGAAGAGGAGCTAGAAAGTCTCTTGACGAAAATAAAAGAGGAGAGTGAAAATGTTGGCCTTAAGCTCAAAATTCAGAAAATGAATATCATGGCATCCGGTCCCATCACTTCATGGGAAATAGATGGGGAAAGAGTGGAAACAGTGTCAGACTTTATTTTTTGGGGCTCCAAAATCACTGCAGATTGTGATTGTAGCCATGAAATTAAAAGACTCTTAATCCTTGGAAGAAAAGTTATAACCGACCTAGACCGTATATTCAAAAGTAAAGACGTTACTTTGCCAACTTAGGTCTGTCTAGTAAAGTCTATGATTTTTCCTGTGGTCATGTATGGATGTGAGAGTTGGACTGTGAAGAAGGCTGAGCACAGAAGAATTGATGCTTTTGAACTGTGATGTTGGAAAAGACTTGAAAATCTTGAGAAGACTCTTGGACTGCAAGGAGATCCAACCAGTCCATTCTGAAGGAGATCAGCCCTGGGATTTCTTTGGAAGGAATGATGCTAAAGCTGAAACGATGGTACTTTGGCCACCTCATGCGAAGAGTTGACTCATTGGTAAAGACTCTGATGCTGGGAGGGATTGGGAGTGGGAGGAGACGGGGACAAGAGAGGATGAGAAGCTGGATGGCATCACTGACTCAATGGCCATGAGTCTGAGTGAACTCCAGGAGCTGGTGATGGACAGGGAGGCCTGGCGTGCTGCGATTCATGGGGTCACAAAGAGTCAGACAGGATAGAGTGACTGAACTGAACTGAACTGAACTGTGGTCTTAGTTTGATTAGATTGACTAGGTTCTGTGAGTATGGTTTCAGTGTGTCTGCCCTCTGATGCCTTCTTGGAACACCTACCATCTTATTTGGGTTTCTCTTACCTTTGGCGTGGGTGTCTTTTCATGGCTGCTCCAGCAAAACACAGCCGCTGCTCCTTACCTTGGAGGAGGAGTATCTCCTTACCACCGCCCTTCCTGATCTTCAGTGTGGGATAGCTCCTCTAGGCCCTCCTAGGCTGGTGCAGCCACAGCTCCTCAGGTTGCTCCTCCCGGCCCCCGACCCTGGCCTTGGATGCATGGTAGCTCCTTTGCTGTCGCCCCTGATCTTGGACATTGGGTGTCTCCTCCTGGCCACCTCTCCTGGTCTTGGACACGGGGTAGCTCCTCTCGGCTGCCACCCCTGACCTCGGATGTAGAGTGTCTCCTCCCAGCCGCCACTGACCTCAGACGCAGGGTAGCTCTTCTCTGCCACCTCCCCTGGTCTTGGACTTGGGTAGCTCCTCTGAGACATTCCTGTGCCATCCCAGCCTGGCACGCTTGGCTCTGCCCCTGACCTCGGATGTGGGGTAACTCTGCTCCACCGCACTTAGTGTGCCGGGTCTCAGCTGATAGCAAACAAAGGAGCTTTTAAAGCAGACATGTACACAATATGCAGAGCGTGCACCTTGCAGAGCCTCACTCAGGCTAGGACAGAAACAGAATGATAAGGGGACTTTACAATAATATTAACCCCTGAAGTGCTGATTATGCCAATGGGAGTGGCTGGCCCCCTACCTGAAGTCATTGCAGGACTTGTGCTGGGGCATAGCTTATTTCTTTTTAAGGAATTTCAGTGGTGCCTGGTGTAGTAGATTCTCATTATATTGGGGAAATTAAAGTTTTGATCTTGCTGCCTACCAAAACTGTGCAAATTAATAAAGGTCAAATAGTAGTGCAGCTTTTGCTTTTACCTTAAGACAGAAAAACAAAAACAAAAACTTGACTTCTCAAGATAGGGGCCCCAGAGCATTTGGATCTCATGATCTAGCCTTTTGAGTGAAGGAAGTTACAGCTCCAAGGACTTTGAAAGATCTTTTAATTCAAGGGAATAAAATTTCAGGGCTGTTAGATACTGGAGCAGACATCTCTTGCATTGCTGGAAAAGATTGGCCCTCGTCCTGACCAACAAGCTTGACCAGTGCTGGCTTGGTAGGAATAGGGTCAGTGCTCTAGGTTGCTAAGAGCGCACACATTTTGACCTGGTCAGATGAGAAGGGGACACAAGGCAACTTTTGTCCATATGTGATTCTTTCACTACCTTTTTTCTTTATGGGGGAGAGGTATATTAACTCAGATGGGAGTTTTTATATAACCCAGATAAAAATGTTACTAATCAAATGCTGCAAATGAGGTATAGTCCTGATAAAAGGCTTGGTGAAGATCAGCAGAAATTTTTTTTTTTTCTCCTTTAGAGGTGGTTCCTAACAAAAACACAGAAGGTCTAGGATATTCAAATTGATCCTAGAGGCTGTTGCTCTTGCTGCTGACCCTATCACCTGGAAATCGAATGATCTGGTATGGCTGGAACAATGGCCCTCAAGTTAAGTTAACTTAAGTCGCTTAGTCGTGTCCGACTCTTTGCGACCCCACAGACTATAGCTCCCCAGGCTCCTCTGTCCATGGGATTCTCCAGGCAAGAATACTGGAGTGGGTTGCCATTTCCTTCTCCAGGGGATCTTCCCAACCCAGGATCAAACCCAGGTCTCCCGCATTAGAGGCATACGCTTTAACCTCTGAGCCAACATGGAAGCCCTAACAGCTAAAAAGCTACAGGCAGCTGAGGATTTAGTTGTTTAAAACTGGTAGCCAGCCATATAGAGCCTTCTAATAGCCCCTGGAATAGTAATATTTTCATTATTAAGAAGAAATCAGAAAAATGGAAGTGTTGCAAGATTTGAGAGCTATAAATGCGACTATGGAAGACATAGGGGCCCTCCAGCCGGGCCCCCCTTCCCCAGTGGCTATGCCTTTTCAGTATAATGTTATAGTTATAGGTCTGCAGGATTGTTTATTTACCATTCCCCTGGCTGATCAAGATTGTGAACGGTTTGCCTTCAGTCTCCCTTCAGCTAATTTTAAACAGCCCCATAGAGGCCTTAAATGGAAGGTTTTGCCTCAGGGAATGAAAAATAGCCCCACCTTGTGTCAGAAAATTATAGACCAAGCTGTGCAAAGTGTTAGAAGAAAGTATAAGGATTTATATTTGATACATTATATGGATGATATTTTGGCCGCTCATAAGGATACAGCCTCGTTGAAACAAATCTTATCTGAACTGGTTGAGGCTTCAGAAAACTGGGGAAAGATAGCTCTAGATAAGATACAAGTGAATCCTCCTTTTTCTTATTTAGAGAGTGTATTAAATACCCACACTGTGAGTCATGCCCCTTTGCAGCTACAGAGAGATCATTTACTAACTTTAAGTGATTTCCAAAAACTATTAGGAGATATTAATTGGATATATACACATTTAAAACTGACTACTGCAGATTTGAAGCCTTTGTTTGATTGCTTAAAAGGCAACCCTAATCCTGGTTCTAAGAGAGAATTGACTAGTGAAGCAGAGTCGGCTCTTGTTAAAGTGGATGAGGCTTTAAATGATCAGTTAATTAAGGTTAATATTACCAGGGGATGGGATTTAGTTATTCTCGCCAAGGAGCATACACCTATAGGATGCTTGTGGCAAGAATGCACATTGGAATGGATCCATCTACCAGTGACCCCAAGAGAAATAGTTTTGTTGTAACCCAGTTTGGTGGCACAATTAATTATAAAAGTTAGGAAAAGAAGTGTGGAACTTTTTGGAAAGGAAGTAGCAAATATAGTGATTCCATTCAATAAGGATCAACTGCAATTTCTTTTACAAAATAGTGATGATTGACAAGTTGCCCTGATAGACTTCTGGGGTCAAATTTTGTTTCATTTGCCCTCAAGCCCCTTTTGCAAGTTTTGAAAACTCATCCAGTGATTTTTCCGAAGAAATTTTCTATTCAACCTTTGGAAGGGGCAATTTTAGTTTTCACAGATGGTTCCTCTAATGGTAAAGCAGTTGCAATTATTGACATAATATCCCATGTTCAGGTAACTGAAGAGACATCTGCCCAGAGGGCTGAGTTGTAAGCAGTTATTTGGGCTTTTCAACATTTAAAAGAAAACACCTTCAATATTCTAACTGACTCCCGATATATTGTAGGGTTATTTCCTCACATAGAGACTGCTAATATTCCAAAAAATAAAACTACTATCTTCTCCTTGTTATCTGATTTATAGAAAGAGATTAAACACAGAAATAAGAAATACTTTGTTGGACATATTAGAGCTCATTCTGGCTTGCCTGGCCCTTTACATGAAGGAAATGCTTTGGCAGATGCACTAACTAAAGTAATTGCTTTTAACTTACATGAAAAAATTGACAAGGCCAAAAATTCTCACAAAATTCACCATTAAAATGCAGCTGGTTTAAGGTATGAATTTCATATCCCTAAGGAAACAGCTAGACAAATACTTATGTCCAAATTCCCCAATATTTAATCCATCTCTACCATTAGGAGTTAATCCCTGAGGCCTTAGGCCTAATGCTCTTGGCAAATGGCTGTAACTCATATCCTGGCCTTTGGAAAACTTTAGTTTGTGCATGTAACCGTGGATACTTTTTCTCATATTATTATAGCCTCTGCTAGATCAGGTGAAAAAGCAAGAGATGTAATTCATCACTTGTTTCAAAGTTTTTCCTAAATAAGACTCCCCGAACAAATGAAAACAGATAAAACCCCAGCTTATTCTTCTGTTGCTTTGAAAGAGATTTTGTCAACAATTTTCCATAGTACATTCAACAGAAATACCTTATAATCCCCAAGGTCAAGCCATAGTGGAAAAGGGCACCAAACTTTAAAATATCAGATAGCTAAATTAAAGCAGGGAGAATTTAAATATTCTTCTCCACATCATGTTTTACACTATGCTTTGTTTGTAATTAATCATTTAAATGTAGACACACAGGGGTAGACTACCATGATGAGAAACTGGATTCCTGAAGGGGCTATGACTCAGCCCCTGGTCCAGTAAAAAGACCTACTTATCAGAGAGTGAAAAGGGCTAGATGTGTTGCTAACTTGTGGGAGAGGGTATGCTTGTGTGTTTCTACAGGATTCCACTTCTCCTGTCCGGATTCCTGACAGACTGATTCAACATGTCCAGCCCCATGAGACCTCCAGGATCACAAAGACTCCAGAGGTCACCAAGATACCTGGGGCCCTGGAGTCCGGAACCAAAAAGAGATGGGGAGACCAGAAACTCATTTAGTCCAGGCCTGAAGGAGCCAGGGAAAAGCCAAACGGTGAGTGACTTCACCTGAGGTTTCTCTGCTAGTACATCGCTTCAGACACCTGGCACTGCAGAAGAGACATGCTGATCGACTTCAACCATATTCTGCTCCACCTCATCGCCGAAATACTCAAACCACTACCTCCAACATGATACCAACTTAAGCTCAGCTAAAACATCTCGCTCAGCGGGCTGAAGAATTAATAGAAAGGGGGAGATATGAGGCCACTCCTATAGTAATGTTTGTGGCTATCCTTGCTGTGTTGGCCCTCCAGCGCAGAAAAGGTTCATTGGGCCTATTTGCCTAATCCACCTTATTCTTCTTTTCAGCCTGCTGATTGGATAAATGAGCCCATTCGTGTTTTTGTTAATGATACTCTTCTTTTGGGCGGGGGTTCCCTATATCCTAAAAATGTTAATACAGTGGTCAGCACTTCCTTCAATTTTTCGGGTGTCTCCATTTATCCACCTATTTGCTTTGCCACATTATTCTCTTTACAAGGATCAGCTCCGGTTTTGAATGGATGTGTTAGCACTTCCTTGAAAGGCATGCTTACTGATTCTCCTAGAAGAGATGGCAAGAGAGACTTTTGGTCTATACAGCTGCTGATGCCAGGGGCGCAAGAAAGACTATTTTAAGGCTTAAAAAAGATGGCCCCTCATTTAAAGGACTATCCAAGCTGTGCACTCCCCACTCCAGACTCTGATGAACAAGGACTGCAGGTCTGGGAAAGCATAAGCAGAACTTCTGGCTTTCCTCACTGGAAAAAAATTCTTGAATGCTCTAAGGTCACCTATTCCTATTGTTGCCAAAATACAGTTTCTGATCGACTGTGGGTGCCCCTATCTTTTGAATCAATGATGGGGCCTGATTTATGTAGAACCTTATAGGTCCACATGGAACAAGTCGTTTCTCCCTATGCCTTTAGTAATCACTAGGTGACATGCTAATGGATGGGTTTCTCCTTTAGTGAGCTTCGATGGAACAGGTACCATGCAGCCTGAGTTATGGAAAGCATTAGCTGCTATGGCACCTGTGATTTTACATAGACCTTTAAAACAACAAAGATACATTGTACGGGCCTGTGTGCATTCTCCCTATGCCTTTTTGTTGGCCAGAAATCAGAATGATTTGGAAGTTTATGAAGGAGAAACTGTTTACAATGTTATATGTGTGAATTGTTTTATATCAAATTGTGTTGATGGGAATGATTATAATAATTATAAGGCTGTGATGATCATAAAGAAACCACCATATTTGATGGTTCCTGTAAAATTAGAGGAACAATGGGTTGATGATTATGCACTGAAAGTTTTAGATGAACTTAATGGCTTAATTTTTTGACCTAAGAGATTCACTGCCACTCTGGTTTTAGGAATAACTGCCTCGATTGCCATAATTGCATCAGTACCGGTTTCTCCTGTTGCCCTGTCAAAAGATGTGCATATGGCCTCATTTGTTGATCAGCTGTCCAAAAATGTCTCCATAGCTTTTACTACAGAGGAAATTATAGATAAGAAAATAGAAAATAGTGTAAATGCTTTAGAAGAAGCAGTTCTGCTTATGCAGCAAGAAATTACAATCTTAAAAATTAAATTATCTTTAAGGTGCCATGCTAAATTTAAAATGGATGTGCGTTACCTCTGTACAAGTGAATGAGTTCATGCATTCTTGGGAATGCATTAAGAAACATATTTTAGACATCTGAAATCATTCAGATTTAGTACTGATATCTCTAAATTACATCAGGATATTCAGGATATGAAGCAGGTGGAGTCTGACTTTTCCTCTCAATGGCTTTCTAATTTCCTCTTTGAAAATCCAGAGCGGTATCTTTCCCATGTATCCTTTTCTACAGTAATGATTAATGTGGCTATGTGCTTATGCCTGTTAGTTCTGATTTGTGTAATAGCCCCGTGCCTTTTCAGAATATGCAGCTGAAATGTTTCCACTCTATATACTGAGTTTCATACCTAAGCTCTAAAGATTAAAAAATGGGGGAGATGTCAGGAGCTGCATTAGGCATTACTGACAAAATGGAGGCACGGCCCTAAACCCCTTCTCTTTTTTCATAGGCACGGGCCGGAATGAAGGAGTCAGGCTTTGTGAATCTGACTTGTTTTTTTTCCTTTCTTTGGCTGAGTTGACTGAAGAAAATATTAAGGCACTTATTGTTTGGGAGAGGAGCAGGAGAAGGCATCAAGCCTTCTGCAGCTGTGCCCAAAGAATAAGTCATAAAGTTAATCATTGACAGTTGTTCAAGGACTTTTATAAAAGACTGTTCCAGGGTGAGCATGCAAGCCACAGCTTGAGGCCATGGGAGGGATTGCTATCTGATGCCTATTTGTGGGAAAAGTGTTTATGGCAAAGGAGTTTGATGAATTTAGAACTTAAGAATAATTGAAATAGTTAGAAACTAAAGATTTAAGAATTGCTGTAATGTTAGCATATTTTACTATAGCTTATAGAAATTAGGGACTTTAGAGATATTATTAGCTAGAAGCCCTTTCTCATAAATAGTGAGCTTAGAATACTAAAGGCAAACAGGATTAAAAACATAAAAAATAAACTGAGGAATGTGGTATGTAGCCCAGACATTAGCATGAGTTACAGTGTATGCACAAGGACACATGAGAAAAAGTAGATGAGAGAATTGCTGAGGAAGGAACTCCTTTTGAGGGGCAACACTGATTTTTGGAGAAAAATAAATCTGGGTCAATTGGAACTAAAAATATCAAACCTCTGGCCCAATGCTTTTTGTAAAAGTATAAAAGAGAATCATAAGCTTGAAATAAACAGGCAGTCCAAGAAAAATGAGAGGCTGCCTCAGTTTCTCGCTGACACCTCTCACCCCTTCAGGTAGACTCCCTGGCTGCTGGGGCTGGACTCCAACAACCTTCATAGACACTCCTGTTCCAGAAAGGGGAGGGGAGATGGGAGTCAGTAGTAGCAGTTCTGAAATCCCACGGGTTCTTGTTGGCAGTCCTTTGATTAGGATTCAAGGCCTGGAAACTTCCTAGGCTTCAGTCTCTGAATGTTTAATTCTCTCCCTATGACATGATTCCATTGCATGAAATGTGGGTAGTATATGGTTCCAGTGAAATACTCTGCCCACTCTGCTTCCTGCTTATAGAAAGTAAAAGTCCAGAGCTATTCCTTCTCCTTTCAGTCTAAGCTGAACTTAAATATGTTATCTTAAAAACTTGGTGTGTCTCCTGATAATCTTACTGGTGTTAATGACAAAGCACCCCACTCCAAAGCCACAGTCAGACATGTCTTCATAATACAGCCTATCTTGTCTAGGTTTTCTGCTGAGATAGCTGAGGGATAACACCCTGAAACTTGGTAGATGTCCTATTGTGTGACTGAAATGATCTCTGAGTGAACTCTTTGGAGGGCATTGGCCTGACTAAACAATGCCATGAAACATCCCCTTCCACGTTTCTGAGGCTCAATACATAATTTTACAGTTACACTCATCTTTAAACCACCTTTATTAAAAAAAAAAAAAAAAAAAAAAAAAACGAAAAACTGACATATAGATGATGTATAATGTTATATTTAGACCATCTTTCCTCAATGCCCTGAACATGATCTTTGCTTCAGAGCCATTACTTTTAGCATCTTCCTTCATCTTAAAACAGTGGAAAATTTCCAAATCAGCAAGTTCTGTCTCCTTTTTTAATAGACTTTCCTCTTAAAGTTGTTTTTTTTTTTTTTTTTTTAATTTCCCTTCATATTTCACTATAGGCAGCAAGAAGAAACCAGGCAGCGCCTTTCTCTGTTTGGCTGGAAATCTCGTTAGCTAGATAACTCAATTAATAGTTTCTCCTTCCAGCTCATTAGGTACATTTTCTGCTTTTTATAAACTGCAGGTGTAGTGGAGTTTTCTCTGTGCACTCCCAAGTCTCTTTCCTCCTGCCTCTCCTTACTGTCAGGCATCCTGGGTGCACCACTGTCATTCCACTTAGAACTTGTTCGCTCAGTGAGATAACAGGGATTGATCCCCTGGCTTCAATGCTTCAGCTGGCCAGCGTCTATTTACCTTTCCCTAAAACCTTCATGTTTTCAATATCCAACTTCCATCATCTGGCTAGGTCGGTTCCAACAGCTTATACTCACAAGTGTATTGGCAGGCACATCGGCAAGCACACGTGTACACACATGTACATGTACACACTAACATCCCTGAGAGGAGACTTGCAAATACACAGAAGTACAAGCTTTTTTCTCCAGGAACATGAATTTTGGTAAGCACCTGACTTCTTTTGTCCTGGTTGTTTTCTTTCACTTGCCCATCGATCATGTCACGTTGCACTTCTAACTCTGTGACTTATCCTCAAAGGTTACAAAATCTTGGCATTTGCTCATGACATGGACCAACCTGTAGAGCAGTAGGCAGGGTTGGAAGTGCTCGCCCTGGACAGCTGAAAACAAGGACCTCTGTGCTCAGCTGACTTGGAGAACCGCTTTCTCGGTGTGCACCTGTCTAGGTCATTCCCTGTCAATATTGTGCCCCTGTGGCTAGCCTACCACCCCTTAGGGCACACATTTTGGGTGAGGCCCCCTGTTCTTCCTATCTGTGTAGTTTTCTGTGTGCACCCATCTACATCTGCACCCAAGCACCCCTTGGACACCCAGGTACAAGGGCCTCTTCCCACTTCCCCCTCCCCTACCCCAACCCTACCCCACAACCCTACACCCATCCTACCCCAAACCTCCACACCAAACCAACCCCATAACCTTACCCCCACCACTAACTCAAACCCTGATCCCCAATCCACATCCCCCACACACCTACTCCACCCCACCCACACCCCAGCTGCCCAAACATACCCCACCCCACCCCTACCCACTCCTAGCCCCACCCTACCCCCAACACCCTGCAGCTTCTCCCCCCACCCCCACCGTGATTCCGGTGGGCATGGCCAGAGACACCACCCCTCCCCCTCTCTCTGTGCACTCCCCGTCACTTTTGGACTCATTGGGAGACCCCATTCGCAATTCCAAGATACCGTGAGATTTTCTCTGGAAGGAAACGAGTTGGGATGGTTGAGCCAGTGTGGTTTCCGGACACAGCTAAGTCACCGCTTCTCTCTCTTGATCATTCAGCAAGGACCACATGGCAAGGTACAGGTACACAAACCATAAGTTCCCCTGTTGGGTCCCCCACATTCCCACAAGGTGACCTTGAGCTAGTCCTTGGTCCCCCCTGGCATGGACCCCCAATTCTATTTGCTGCCTTAAAACGAGTTATAGGGACCAGAGGCTGGAGAGAAGGCCAAAGGCTGAGGAGTCAGTTGGGGCCACGTGCCCTGGAGAGGGGCCTTGGAGCCATGCTGTGGATGCAATTATCCAGTGAACCAGGGTCTGCTGCCACTTGGCACTGAACGTGGGGTCCACTCTGTTGGAGCCAGGGCATGGTGGGCTGAGAAAGGGACCGAAATGGGGCTGCGGGCTGCTGGTCAGTGTCTGTAGAGGAAGGGCCCTTTGATCTGAGCAGCAGCTCGGCGCTTCCATTGTCTGCTGGTCCAACCCTGCAGAAACAGATCAGATTTGGAGATAAGAGGAGACTTGCACTCACATGCCTGGGTTGGCTCTCCAGTTTTCAGTTTATCCTCAGGCTTCCTAAATAACCATGTTAACATACCATCTTCTTGTTTTTGGAGTATTTTCATTTTTCCTCTGAAGCTTGGGTGGACATGGGTGACTGAGAGGTTAGGACACAGGGAAACCAGGTGTTTGAAGACCTGAGACCATTGGGAGCTGAACCAGGGATGGTGGAAGTCATCTTCAGGTAAGCTGGTCCCCTTCGCCAACTCCGGTGCCCCTTCTGTTCTGGTCATCATGGAGCTGGGTAGTATCTGTGGGCTGAGGCCCTCAGGGCAGGAGGAGGATGAACATCCTTTAGTTTCCCAAATCATTTTCCTAAGAGAAATGTATAAATCATTTTCCTTTGGTCCAGCTGATGTCTTAGAAGAGGCAGCTGCAGCATGTTGGGGACCCATTTGCAAAGCCAAGGAGAGGTTCAGAACGTGTGGTAGGGAGACCCCAGAAACTTGACCCCTGTGTGGTATAGGACAAGCGGTGGGTGGCAAGCCCAGGGAAGTTTTGCTCTTTCTAAGTGTGGGACCACTGGCAGTGAGGTCTTCCTGGAAAGAAAGCACTCAGGCAACAGAGTGAGTCTTCTAGCTACAGCTGGAGGAGGCCAAGGAGGCTTTGTGTCCAGACGTGGAATGAGAAGGGGTCCCGAGCATAAGGACGATGTTATGCACAAGGGAAGGTGCTGCTGATCCCAGCACACCTGGCTGTAACCCCGAGTATCACTGCTGTCTCCAAAGTAGTATATGTGGACCCTCTTTGTCCTGTTCAGGGGCCACTTGCTGTGGTCCAGCCCCAGTGGATCCAGGGTGATTTGAAGGTGGGGACAGAGTCGGCGTCCTGGAAAAAACTTATTTAATTACAGATATAGAGAGAGATTAGAAACAGATAGTATAGTAGGAGAATTAGTGGAGAAAAGAGGCTGAATAACTGGTTTACATGGAATACCAATCACCAACTACGTAGGCCACAGGCGTCTTTCCATTTTCCCAAAGGAGAGGAGGCACTGAGGGCTCCCCGGTCTGATCTCAGAAGCCCAGGCAGAATTAGCAGGCTTGGTGAGTACCCACATTTCAGATGGAAATTCAGCCAGGAAAACGTGGAATAAGAAAGAAACAACACGGGAGAATCAGCCTTTCCAGAAACTGATCTGATTTCTTTATTTTTCAGGTTTGTTTATATACCTTTTTGTTATACATAGGGATGAATACAGAGTCACGCAGGGGTCAGCAGACCTGACCCTTGTCACAATCAGGTGCTTCATATAAAATTATACAAAATTCTTATGAGTTTCATTATCTTTTAGCCATGAGGTCTGCTGACATTTTATGGCCCTTTCTGATACTGGTCAGTTAACCAGAAAACTTATTTTTCCAGGGGTGATTTTTTCTTAAATCAGGTGCCACCCTCCAAATAAAGTTGCATTCCCATAGGGTGAGGGTATAGTGAGTTACAATCAAGAAAGGAATTTACTTAACCTAAGGTTTAACATGATTAATCTTACAGGTTAATACTTATTTTTCCTATATGCTAGTTATATTCATTATAAGGACAGGAATATGGAGATTTAGCAGCAAATATTGGCTCAACAAATGTAAACCCTTCACCAATGTTCCCCTTAAGATCTATTTTGTTTTAAGATAGTGATAAAGTTGCATTTACATTTTTGCATAGCAAGGACACAGTGATTTATAGTGATTTATAACACAGTACAGTGATCTATAACAAAAGAGAAGATTCATTAATTCAAAAAGTCTAGTATTGCTAACATCAAAAACTACTATATTTCCTTTTCTATATTTCAAATACATTGATTAGTATATTCCTAGGTGCCTAAGGATATGGAGGCCTGATGGCAATCATTGACTCATCAATGATAAAAGCCCTATGCTAATACTCCAAACTCTCTGTGCTGTTTATGGCTGAGAGGCTGTCACACAAGCTAGTCTGTCAGTAGAGAGGTTTGACCTGAGACATCCTTGTCACACCCAGCGCAAGGAATTAGCAGTAATTATTGATAGGACAAATGAAAAAACCCTTCACCAATATAATTCCTACTAATGCTATACTAATAATCTTCTAACTTCTCAAAAAAGTCTGCATTTAGAAAGTTTTAAAACATCCCATGCCTCTCACAGTTGAGAGGCTGTAAACAATCACATGTGGCCGGACGAGCCTGATCAGGCAAGCCAGAGAACCTCCAGAGTTTGTAAGTTGAAACACTCTTATCACACCCAGGAATTTTTATTAACTGGAGCTGCAAGTTAACTCCTTCTCTGAGAGAAATGGTTATGGGGGAGAGCTCCCTGTAAAGTACTCTGGTTTTGGGGGTAGATGCTCGGGAACAGGGGGTTTCCTGAGGCTTGATCACACCTTTGCGTATGCCAAGCTTCCTTCCTCATCACGTTTGCCATGGGCGGAGTTCCTTACGCTGGCTCCCAACACCTCTATCACAGAGCTGCAGACTCTTGAGTGTCTGTGTCAGGACCGACTGGGGCCAGGACCCTGAGAGGAGGAAGATGTACAAACAGGAGAGGGCAAATTCATGAATCCAGGAGATTTCGAGGCAGAGGGAGAAAAGGGTCAGCCTGGGGCTGCCAGCAAGTCCCCTTCCTGTGCATAGAGAGTGGGATAGAGCCCAGGCCATGGCAGAGAGTCTCAGAGCTCTGCTGCTGCAGTCACAGCACAGGACCAGTGTCCTCAACCCTTCATATTTCCTGCCTCACCTGTGGGCGGGGCCTCTGTGCACAGCTGCTCTCCAGAACCTGCCAGTGACACTCAATCAGTGAATCTGCCTACTTGCCCCTGTGGAGGGCAGGCAGGACTGGGAGGTTTCCTCCTGGGAGATGGCCTGAGCTTGAGCCCTTGGAGAACAGCTGTTGAGCTGAGGTGAGGTGTAAATCTAGGCCTTTGTGGATTTGTCCCCGAATGTTGCACCATTGCCCCATCCTCCGGATGCCCTGGCAGTACCCACAGACCTGCTGGGTCTCTAGGCACTGTGGGTGGTGTCCCCTGAAAGGAGGCCCCTGTTCTGTGCTCCAGTAGTCTCTAAGCTTTTCACTACCCACAAACTGAGTAGGGCATTCCAGTACTCAAGAGACTTTCCTGGGCTCATTGCCCTAACAGACTGGCCCCGGGATGACTTAGGGAAACCTGGACCTGGCCAGAGGCATCATTCCCATGTCACTCTCCATGACTACTCCTGCGACATTCTCTTGAGTCCCAGCCCTTGCCTGTGAAAAGGGAAAATCAGGGTAAGGCCCCTGCTGATGATGTTTCAGTTTTTGAGAAAGAAACAGAGGTGAGGAAATTGAAATACTTGATAATATAATTTCTGCCAAATATGAGGTATTGTCATTTTGATGTATAATCCAGCTTCAGGGTCTCATTCCCCATCCCCTGGAAAAACTGAAATAAAGAGCCTGTTTGTGACCCCAAAAATGAAGATGTCTCAGAGGCAATGGTGACAACAAATGTTATTTCACAAGGTAGTGATAAAGAAACTTGGCGATAGTAGCAGGCCTGAAAGCATAAAGAATGAGATTTTGGAAGAAGATCCGTGCTTAGGAAGTAGGGTGACAATTGTCCAGGTCTTGCATAGGAAAGATCCTGACCCCCAGTTGAAAGTTATGTTCTGAGAAGAAAGAAAACTTACTCTGATACTTGGGATACTCAGGAATCTTACTGTTTCTCTTTCTTCTGGGGAGACATCACTATCCGCACAAAGCTGTCTGAACATGAACATTTGGGTGATTTTGATGTGGCCCGAAGTGCCCCAACAAATGTATCTTCAGGTTGGTTTCCTTCTTTTATATTTTGCTTTTCTGAACAGACATAGGATCCCATCAGTTGCATGTAGTGAGAAAGTAAAAAGTCCACTCAGCCTTAGCTGGATGGGGATCTAGTAGTAAGATAGCACCTTAGCTGGAAATGGAAATTTCAGCTAGAATCTGAAAAGGGTGTCCAGGAAGGAGAAGAGGGACTGAGGCCTGAGCACACGGCTGGAGCCGTGTGCTCTCACAGCTTTACCTGCTGGGGTCTTCATGGGACAGGCCACACAGGCCAGGATCCTGTAGAGAATTTTCTTTGCCTTTTCATTCACATTGGCAATTGCATGTCTTCCTTTTGCTTCTACATGCAGTTTTACCTGTATCCCAGGCAGTTTGTTTTTTTTTATCTGATTTTTGCCAGTTGTACAGACCGTTAACAACATTGCTTAACCAAATAGTATTTGGCAGGGGAGAGGTGGGGGGGGGGGCGGTGTGGCGGGAATGGGGTAGATTTGGGTGAGAGTGAGGGGCTGGGGCCACATGCAACACCATCTGGTGTCGTGATTCCCTGATAGGGATAGAACTCAAGCCCCTGCAGTGAAAGCACAGAGTCCTACACATTGAACTGCCAGGGACGTTCCTGGAATTGATTTAATGAAAGACATCTAATTTGGAGAAATTTTTGAGTGACATTTTACATTTTAGTTGGTGAACAGTGATTATAGTTAATATCATTTTATAGTTTTGTGATTTTACTAGCTTAAAGGGTTTTGGGGTTTCAGAATTTTCCCATTTCTTTCTTGAGTGTCATTCATATTATTGTGGTCTGCCAAAACCCCATAAAGTTTCTTCTCTATCTACAGTTCCCTTATGGAGTATCTAGCTAACTGTTTGATCAGTTTTTTCTATTATTTCATCCCTACCACTTGGGGATGCTCCCAGCCCCCAAGTGCAGGCTGCAGTGCCCTCAGTGATCCTGACACCACTCCAGCAAATGAGAGACAGTTCTGAGAGCCAGGAGACCAGGCCTCTAGTTCTGCTGTGTTTCCTTCCTCCCCCTTGTTCTGGGCTGCACCATGCCAAGTCCTGCAGTCCTACCTGCCTGGAGCAGACCCTAAACCTCTCATCCCCCTCCCACTCCACCCTACTGCTGCTTTGCCTCTAGAAGCACCACCCTCAGGAGAATCTGGCTAGAGTTAGGGTGACCTGGACATTTGGCTAATCTTCACTGGGGAGGAAGAAGGAGGGAGCCTCTTTTGTTTAGGTCTAGATGTCATTGAATCTGTCTTGCCAAGCACAGGAAGAGGCAGAGAGGGCTCATAGAGAGAGTAGACTATTCCAGGGCAAGAAGAGATCTGATTCCACAGTGGAAGGAGGGCAGACCTACTGGAACTCCAGGTGGGGTATCGTCTGCTGGAGGCTGGGTCCCCAGGGCTTCTTGTCAGTCTGGTGCCTCTGAGGACCAGCTAGGATGTGGTCTTCCTCCAGAAGCCAGGGAGGGTCATCTTCCAGAAATTTGAGTTCCTCTTGGGGCACAGAAGACCCCCAGGAAGGCTCTGGGAAGCAGATGTTTTGCAGTCACAGAAGGAATTGTGCAACTAGAGAGGGAAGAGCTCTTCTCAACCCTAAAATGAGCTCAGAGGCTGCACCAGCCTGTGCTACACAAAAACAGGTAGAACTGTCCCCCAGGTTGACTCATGCCTCAGTGCTTGGGAGTCATCCTGGGCTGACCTGACACTGGGCAAAAGATGACGTCTTCATGCAGATGAGCCCCTGGTGCTTTTGTGTCCAGTGAGTCCCCTGCAGAAACAGAATCTGTGGAGCTGGAGTTGGACAGAGGCCTGTCCCCTGCCTCACACGGAAAGATGTTTTGTCAGATATTTCCCGTTTTTAGACAGTGAAGACAGTGGTCCCCCCTGCATCCTTAGATCTCCTGGAAGCTAAGTTCCAATGGAAACATCTCAAGCCTAGACCTCTGCTGTCTCCTGTTTGCCCAAGTCCCTGTGAAGTTGGCTAGCTCTTCCTAATGTACAGTGGGGCAGATGCGTCCATCCATCCATCTTCATGCAAGTAGGTCTTCTAGTACCTCCTTCGTGGAACATGACATCTTGGCTGTCTCGGGCTCACCAGGCTGGATAGGTAACCAGGGGTGAACTTTGGCTTCTCTCTGAAAGTTATTTCAGCAAGTGGTAGAAAGCCAGGGTTGTCATAGCTGCTCCTTGATCAGGGACTTGATGATTATCTTTGTTGCATACCTTGAGCTCCTGCAGCTGCTTGGTCAAGATGGTTGCCAGAAGTGAAAATGACCACAAGGCACATTCCAGCCTGATCCTAATTTAAGGGACATCCACGTCTCTGCCTGCTGATGGGGATGGTAGGAATTTGGTGAATGCCATCTCTAGGAAGTTACCAAACTGTAGATTATTCTTCAAGGAAGGCTACGTTCTCATCTTCCAAATAGAAGAACTTTTGGAGCATCACAATGCCAAGGGTGGAGAAGTTCCGTCCATCTGTATTGTGAGACCACATCAGAACCAGTGTGTCTGTGAGCCCAGCAGGGGCTGCACCCCAGACCCTTTGATGCAGGCTTTGCACCTCCCCAGAGAGAAAGAATGTGAGGCTCCCTGTGCTTAATGCAGAGAAAAGGCAAAACTGAATTGTATTTGTGGGCTTAAAGTTGAGCTCCCATCAGAATGTGTGTAGGTGAGAGCCTTAGGGGAGGGAGAGGGCTGAGCGGTGGGTGTTTTGAAGGCACTTTGCATTCCTTCTTCACTGACACTGAGGGAACTTCTGGTTACCCAGCTACACTTGGGAAGGAGCCTTTGAAGGTCATTGTGAGGGTACATACACTTCGCTGGACAGAGCCCAGGCTGGGATATGCAGGGGGACGCCTGAGCCTCCAAGTGCAGCTGTTTGCTCACACAGATTTGAGTCCTTGGCCCATGTTTATTTCCCTTCAGGAGAGCCCATGGCTCTAAGCCCTCAGTGGCTTTCTGGCAGAACAAGGTGTGTCCAGGTTTGGCCATCCAAAACAGTTCTTCCTCTCCTAACCCACATTCCTAAATGTAATCTCCTAGCTTCAGCAAGGAAATGCCCTTTGTCTCCAGAGAGGGGGAAAAAACTTGGATTGTGGGTTTGCCTTGGGTTTAGGGGATCCACCTGGTCCCCTTTTAGCCAGTCCCTCTGCTGGCTGTTTCTTAAGCCTAGCCTAGGAATAGTCTCTGAATTACTCCAAACAAAACAGAGGTGTCTTGGGTACTTTCCTTGGTTTCACTGCAAATGTCTGGTCCCTCTGTTCTCCTGGCCAGCTCCTAGGTGTCATTTTGACCTGACCAGTTCCAGGGAAGGCTGGACCCTTCAAATGTGGAGGACCCACAATTGCTCCATTACAGCTTGTTCCCCTGTGAATAAGCAGATGGTTCACAGTCTGGGGTAATATGTAAGTGACTGTGTGATACTTGGGAATCTTACTCTGTTTCTTTTTCTTCTGGGGTGACACCACCATCCACACAAAGCTGTCTGAACGTGAACATTTGGGTGATTTTGATGTGGCCCAAACTCCCCAAATGAATGTACATTCAGGTTGGGTTTTTTTCTTTTATGTTTTGCTCTTCTGAACATAGGATCTGATCAGTTGTATGTAGTGAGAAAGTAAAAAAACAAACAAACAACAACAACAACAACAACAACAAACCCAGTCAGCCTTAGCTGGATGGAGATCTAATAGTAAGATAGCACTTGAGCCGGAAATGGAAATTTCAGCCAGAATCTGAAAAGCATGTCCTGGAAGGAGAACAGGGACTCAGGCCTGAACACACTGCTCCATGCTGGAGCCTTGGGCTCTGACAGCTTTACCTGCTGCGATATTCATGGGTCAGGCCACATGGGCCAGGATCCTGTAGAGAATTTCCTTTGCCCTTCCATTCACATTGGCAATTGCACACTTGGCTTTTGCTTCTGAGTGCTGTTTTACCTGTATCCCAGACATTTTGGTTTCTTCTCTGATTCTCACCACTTGTACAGAGCACTAACATTTCTTAACCAAATAGAATTTAGCAAGGGGGGAGAGCGGGGGATGGGGTAGGGTGGGGTGAGAGTGAGGGGATGGGGCCACAGCAAACAGCATCTAGGGCTGTAGATCCCTGATAAAGATGGAACTCGTGGCCCTGCAGTGAAAGTACACAGTCCTCCTCACTTAATTGCCAGGGAAGTTTCTAGAATGAATTTAATGAAAGACATCAAATTGAGAGGAATTTTTGAGTGCCATTTTACATTTTCGGTTGTGACCAGTGATTATGGTGCATATCATTTTATCTTTTTGTGATTTTACTAGCTTAAAGGGTTTGGGGGGTTTTCTTTTTGTTTTACAAGGTAAAAACTTTTTTAAGTCCGTTGAATAAAAAAAAAAAAAGTGTGTAGAATATTTTAAAGAGTGGAGGCTTTGTTCTGAATGTGAGTGCTTTCCTCCACTGAACCGGATGATAATAGCATTTGTAGAAGAGACACACAGTGAAAGGTACATCTTTTTATTAAGTGACATGACAGCACCCATTGTGTGAGTTTTTGGTTGGAGTTTAGAGACAGGCCATCGTGGGCTAACTCCTTATTCCTGTTTTCAGCACTTGAGAAATAACCAGAAGCTTTCTCTGAAGAGAGTGTCCACTGGGGTCGTTGCCAGGGTGCACGGGTCACTGGGAAGTCCTCACGATGCAGCCACTCTGTCCCTGAGTTTCTTGTCAGGTCACCTCCTGGTCACAGTCAGAGGCGTGGCCTACGTTAGATGTTGTCAAAGGGGATTTCTTGCTGGGAGTCCACATAGTGAGGGTCAGGTGTAATGCCCATGGGAATTCTTTCTGAGAGAGTGATGTCTTAGCTGAAGAGATGACAGATAACTAAGCGAGAAGGCCATTGGTCCATCAGGCGTGAGGTTAGAAGTCCAAAGCTCTGTCCCTCCCTCCCACCTGCTGCTTCTGTCCTTAGTTATTTTAGGCTCTAGGTGAGCTGTGGGAAGTGGGTGATTCTGGAGATGACAAGGAAGGATCAGGAGGGGAACATTGTGGCTCCTAAGCAGTCCAGAGAAGAGAAAAAGTCAAATGAGCATCATTATTCAAGTGGCGCCATTCACTTTAAGTCCAAATTACAATTATTATTTTCCTCTCAGACTTCTGAATACATATGAAATCCTCAGTAACAGGTTATCACTCTGCCTTGAATACAGTGATAAAAGCTGAGAAGATAAAGCCTAGTGTGTCTGTAAAAAAGTTGCATTGATTCCCATTTTGGCAGCTGCAAATTCCAAGCATTAGGAATAAATATGTTCACTGAGAAACCATAAGAAAGAAAAAAAAAAGAATTGTAGGTGGTGATGAACAGTCTGTGATCCCGGAATATCTGGGTGATATTAACCCAGGGATCATGTGTAACTGCTGGTACCCACCAGCCCATATCCACTGCATCCAATCTGCTGTTGACTTCAACTATTCATGTCCTGTAGAAACACCTTAATTCCTGCTAACCAATTACTAGTAAGCTGAAATAGGCAAATAACCTTTGTTTATGGTTTCTTTCCCACATTGAAAATAGTTCATCATTTTGTGCAGGGGGAGGTCATACCCATGTGAGCAAGACCTAGCCCCTGAAAGACCCCCTGCCTTCTAGTCAAGAAGGCAAGAGGCTATCTCCAAGCCAGTGAGATGCCCTGTGTTTCCATGAAACAAGACTCTCCTCCCAGCATCCCTCTGCCCACCACCTGGGACGGACTGCCCTGTCTCTCCGTAGGTCCCTGAAGAACCCTCTGGAGACCCTGTTGAACAGAAACTGCCTGATTTCAGAGTCAGACCTGATGTACCTGTCACAGTGCCTGAGTATCAGCCTACTGAAGGACCTGGGCCTTGGTAGGGTCAACATGACCAGCCTCAGCTTGGAGCCCCTGCAGGTCCTGATCATGAGGACCTCGGCCACCCTTCAGGACCTGGACCTGGTCAATTGCATCATCATGGACTCCCAGTTCAGCGCCCTCCTGTCCTCCCTTTAGCCACTGCTCCCAGCTCACTGGCTTCAGCTTCTGCATCAACCCCATCTGCATGTCCATGCTGGAGAGCCTGCTGCACCTCACTGGGGGGCTGAGCAAGCTGAGCCTCGTGCTGTACCCCACACCCCTGGAGAGCTATGAGGATGTGCACAGCACCCTACCCCTGGGCCTCCTGGCTTGGCTGCATTCCCGGATCAAGCAGCTGCTGTGCGCCTCTGGGTGGGCAAGCATGGTCTGGTTCAGCGCCAATTCCTGTCTACACTGTGGTGACCAGATCTTCTATGACAACAAACCCATCCTGTGCCCATGCTACATACCCACCTAGCCCAGCTCACAAGTCACCAGCTTTGTCCCTGGCACTGGGACACAGCCACCTATTCCTCAGTGTATCTAGAAGGAACACAAACCACAGTTTCAGACAGTTGTTCAATGCATGCGGGAAAAAGAAAGATGATCTAGAGTGGGTGGGGAGAGCAATGAGTTTGTGGGATTTGGGGAGAGATGTGTTCCTACAAAGTTAGAAATGTGAATCTGAATTTTGGAGGGGGAGTTTTGGGCTTGGGAGGTTGATGGCAGCATTACCCCTGTGTTGGATTGTTAACAACGAAATAAAAGGAATTTCAGTGTCAACCATTTGGTGTCCTCAGTGATCTGTGAACATGATTCTCCCCTTTAAGCTCATTACTCTTATTAGTGGTTAAATAAAAGGGCCTGAGCGTGAGTGGGGCCTAGATGTTCTCTAATAGACATGGATCGGCTAGAGGAGTTCAGGGCACTATTTACTCCCTGTGGTTCTCAATTCCAAGGCAGACACCTCATTTATCTCTGAGGCTGTTCAATCTGTCATCATATACAAGGTGTGTTCTCAGGGCCTGAAATGAACTAAGTGTCCAGGAGCAAGCACCGCTGGAGGGAACCTTCTTCCCGGGTACCCTCACTGCTAACCCCACCCAGGCCCTGGAGTCGAGAATTTCCCCAGTGGATCCAGCAGATGCAAAGCCTCCATCTCAGACCCTGTGCAGTGCCAAGACGGGTTCACTGTGCAAAGTTAGGCCCGGAGTCCTGGGGTATATTCACCAGCAGATCATCTGGAGCCTCTCAGCCCACTGGCTTTTTCCCACATTCCCACTGCTCTGCGGTATCTGACACCTCGGCACTCTGTGAACTGTAGCCTGCCGGGCTTCTCTGCCTGTGGAATTCTACAGGTGAGAATACTGCACTGGGTAGCCGTCCTCTTTTCCAGGAGATCTACACAACCCAGGAATTGAACTTGGGTCTCCTGCATTGCAGGCAGATTCTTTACCATCTGAGCTGCCAGGGAAGCCTCCAATTTCTAAGAAACAACCCAACATCCCTGAATCCATTGTCTACATGTGCTTTTATGCCACTAATATCCCCATAGGTTTTATTTTCTTTGTACCTTAACAAAAACTTTCACACACAATTACTGATTCAAAGGCTGACAGAAATCCATTCCCCATTGTCAAAAACGTCACTTCAGAGTTCTGTATTTCAGTGTTCAGTGTAACTTGGCATTTTTCTCCGTGGTGTGATTGATCTGTAACTTTTGTTTTTTAAACCTTAATCCTTCAATTTTTACTTTGAACCACATGATAAAGATACAATTTCCTCCAAATCCTGGTTCACTGCCAACCTGCCAGCACTAAGGCTCTAAAGCACTAGGAATTCATCTAATGATCTTTCCCCATCAGAGCTTCTTTCTGAAACCAAGTTCTCTAAGATTCAGAGAAAATTTATCAACTAAACAAGACAACAGCACCCCTTCAGAGTGGGAGGCTCCAACTATACCCCTTTTTGTGAGTGAAGGACCAGGGACCGGCATTGACCACCAAAATTTTAATTTAAGCATGTCCTAGAAAAGTGCATCACCTTGATTTGAGCTGTCCTCCTGGTTTAGATGGAAAACAATCCACCTGCATTTCAGGAGGCTCATGCTTAGTACCTGAATGGAGAAGATTCCCTGGAGAAGGAAGTGGCTACCCACTCTAGTATTCTTTCCTGGAAAATTCCATAGACGAACCTGGTGAGCTAAGACATGGAGTCACAAAGAATCAAACAGGCCTGACTGACACTCTCACTTAACCTTTAATACTGTGGGTAAGCAGGTGGTGCAAGTTGTCATTGATTGAGTCTTTCAATGTGTCGCGGTCCCTTATGCTTCGATCCCTCTCTGTTGCACCCTTGCATTTAAGCTGGGAAACCATCCTTTTATGATTTCTTACTCAGAGGATTAGAACTGAGAGCAGAATCAGCAAGAAACCAGATGCTCTGCACTGATTAAATGAGGATGAAAGAGGAGAGTGAAACAGGTGGCTTAAAACTAAGTATTAAAAAAAAAAAAAAAACTAAGATCGTGTCATCTGGTCGCATTGCACATGTCCAATAGAAGGGGAAAAGGTGGAATAACTGACAGATTTCCTCTTCTTGGGCTGTACAATCATGACAATGGCAATGGAAACCATGAAATCAAAAGATGGTTGCTTCTTGGCAGGAAAGCTGTGACAAACCTAGACAGCAGGTTGAAAAGCAGAGACATTGTTCTGCCAACAAAGGTCTGTATAGTCAAGGCTGTGGTCTTCCTAGTGATCATGTACAATTGTGAGAGCTGCTGCCACAAAGAAGGCAGAGTGCCAAAGAATTCTTGCCATCAACTTGTGGTGCTGGTGAAGACCCCTGAAAGTGCCTTGGACAGCATAAAGATCAAAGCAGTCAATTTTAGTGGAGATCAACCCTGAATACTTGTTAGAAGGATTGATGATGAGGCTGAAGGTCCACTATATTGGTCATGTGGTGTGAACAGCTGACTGACCGGAAAAGTCCCTGATGCTGGGCAAGACTGAGGGCAGAAGGAGAAGAGGGCAACAGAGAATGAGATGGCTGGATGGCATCACCAATGCAATGAACATGAACTTGGGCAAATGTCAGGAGATGGTGAGGGACAGGGAAGTCTGGAGTGCTGCAGTCCATGGGGTTGCAGATACAACCTGGCAAAGGAAAAACAGTCTTTTGAGATAAAGCTATCCCAGGGAGAGCAGAAGATGAAAGGTTTGTGAGAACAATGGAAGCACAAAGCTCTACCCTAGAGATGGAGGATGTGGGTCGAAGCTGGCCACCTGGATGAGTGAGTGCCCTGTTGAAAGGTGTGCCTTCTGTTCACCTTGTTGAGTCCAGTTCTCACATAGCCCTGATCTGTAGGTCAGCAGGTACCAGTTTGTGTCCTGAGGGCCTGATCCCCTCCGGGGTACCAGGATCTCAGTTGGTTTCAGATGCCCAGCCCTGTTGGTAGACACGCAGGCTGACCACATGTCACTGCATGGCCACAAGCCCCAGGGATATTCCTCCTTGACCACAGCACTGGACCTGGACTGGAGTTGGCCTTAGGGTTGTCCATGGAAGGAAAGGTGGAAACAGGTCATTTCTTTCTGTTGTTGTTTCTTAGGTGGCCAGCCAACTCAGCTTGCAGGATCATACTTCCCCAACTAAGAATAGAATCCACTCCTCAACAATAAAAGTGCAGAATCCTAACCACTCCAGGAGTACCAGAGAGTAGTCAGTACATCATTTCTTAAGCCTGGAAGACAGCATCAGAAGTCTGACATTGGCTGCTGAGAGGCAGCCTTCCTTCTGTGGGTCAGGCTTTAATGAAGTCACCAATCATTCCTCTCTCATTGACTTCTGGGATCCCTGTGACCAAGGCCCATAGCATAGAAACTTCTGGATGTAGAGAGACTGAAGGACAACATACCCCTTTCCCATTCATATTTATTCCCTGGCTACAGAACCAAATGCCTTCCAATAAATTCATTTGCTCTCAACCCATCTACAGAAACCATGCTATCCTCCTGTCTAGAAACCTTCCCTGCAGAAGAGATTGAACTCATGTCCTCTGCTTCTTCCTAGCCTAACATAGGAAAGCTTTTCTCTACATCTATTGATAAGCTTAAGTGTGTTCTGCTAGACAACAGTGGTTTCTCTTCCTTTTTTTTTTTTTTGGAGGTGGGGATGGTTAAAACAAATACTCCCATGGGTTGGGAAGATGCCCTGAGAGGGGAAAGACTATCCATTCCAGTATTCTAACCAGGAGGATTCCATGCACTGTATAGTCCGTGGGGTCAAGAAGGGTCAGGTGGGGCTGAGCAACCTTCAGTTTCACCATTGTGGTTTAGTTGCTAAGTTGTGTCTGACTCTTTTGTGACCCCATAGACTGTAGCCTGCCAGGCTCCTCTGTCCATGGGATTTCCCAGGCAAGAATAATGGAGTGGGTTGCCATTTCTTCCTCCTGGGGATTTTTCCCACCCAGAGATTGAACCCAGGTCTCCTGCATTAACAGGTAGATTCTTACCTGCTGAGCCACCAGAGATCAGTCTTTCCCCAAGTATTGGAGGGTTTCACACCTGGGATTCAAGTGAGGCAAGCTTTGAACTTCCAGATTCCCAGGCCCCTCCTCTGGCAATGTGTTTTTTCGGTGTGAAATGCAGCCCTGGAAGCTCTATGTTTAACAATGTCCCAGGGGATTCTGAAATTTGAGCAATCTCAAATCCTCCTGCTTGGAGCATGACAGTGTCTGGCCTTGGCTGTCTCGGGCTCACCAGGCTGGAAAGGAAACTAGGGGTTTACTTTGGTTTTTCTCTGAAAGTTATTTGAGGGAGTGTTGGAAAGTGACAGTGTCAACATAGCTGCTTCTTAATCAGGGACTTGATGATTGTCTTTGTCGTGAATCTTGAGCTCCTGCAGCTGCCTGGTTAAGCTGATAGCCAGAGGTCAAAATGCCCAAAAGGCACATTCCAGCTTGACCTTATTTTAGGGTTTTAGGCAATGGCACCCCACTCCAGTACTCTTGTCTGGAAAATCCCATGGATGGAGAAGCCTGGTAGTCTTCAGTCCCTGGGGTCACTAAGAGTCGGGCACGACTGAGCGACTTCACTTTTGCTTTTCACTTTCATGCAATGGAGAAAGAAATGGCAGCTGACTCCAGTATTCTTTCCTGGAGAATCCCAGAGTCAGAGGAGCCTAGTGTGCTGCCAGCTATGTGTCACATAGAGTCGAATAAGACTGAAGCAACCTAGCAGCAGCAGCAGCTGTCCCCTATTTAAGGGACAGTTATGTCTCTGGCAGCTGATGGGTATGTAGGAATTTGATGAATACTGTCTCTAGGAAGTTACCATACTGTAGAGTATCCTTCAGGGAGGGCCACCTTCTCACTCCCCAAGTACAAAACCTGTTTGGGCAACAATGACGAAGGTGGAGAGATTCCATCCATCATTGTTCTGAAACTGCAGCAGAACCAGCATGTCCATGAGCACAGCAGGGCCTCACCCCAGACACTTCGATGCAGGCTTTGCTCCTCACCAAGGAGAAAGTCCATGATGCTCCTTGTGCTTAATACAGAGCAAAATAAAAACTGAATTTCACTTGCGGGCTTAAAGTTGAGCTCCCATCAGAATGTGTGTAGGTGAGAGCCTGAGGGGAGGGAGAGGGGTGAGGGGTGAAGGTTTCCAAGGTGCTTTGTATTCCTTATTCACTGGCACTGAGGAAACTTCTGGTTACCCAGCCACACTTGGGAAGGAGCCTTTGAAAGTCATAGTGAGGGTACAGGTCACTGGACAGAGCCCAGGCTGGGATGTGCAGGGGGACACCTGAGCCTCCAATTGCAGCCATTTGCTGACACAGATTTGTGTCCTTGGCCCACATTTATTTCCCTTCAGGAGAGCCCTAAGCCCTCGGTGGCTTTCCAGCAGAATAAGGCGTGTCCCAGGTTTGGCCAGCCAAAAGAGTTCCATTCTCTCCTAACCCACATTCCTAAGTGTAATCTCCTAGCTTCAGTGAGGAAATGCCCTTTGCCTCCAGGAAAAAAGGAAGCATGGATCTTGGGTTTGCCTGGGGTTTAAGGGATCCACCTGATCCCTTTTTAGCCACTACCTCTGCTGGCAATTTCTCAAGCCTAGCCTAGGAATAGTCTTTTAATTCCTCTAAACAAAACAGAGGTATCTTGGGTACTTTCCTTGGTTTCAGTCCAAATGTCTGGTCCCTCTGTTCTCCTGGCCAGCTCCTAGGTGTCATTTTAATCTGATCAGTTCCAGGAAAGCCTGAACCCTCCAAATCTGGAGGCCCCACCATCACTCCATCATACCTCTGTTCCCCTGTAAACGAGCACATGTTTTGCAGTCTGGCGTAATGTGTAAGTGACTGTGTGACACTTGGGAAACTTACTCTGTTTCTTCTTGCTCTTGAGTGATACCACCATCCACACAAAGCTGTCTGAACATCAACATTTGGGTGATTTTTATGTAGCCCAAACTCCTGCAATGAATGTACATTCAGGTTGGTTTTCTTCTTTCACATTTTTGCTTTTCTGAACAGGCATAGAATTCTATCAGTTGTATGTAGTGAGAAAGTAAAGAAACCCAGTCAGCCTTAGCTGGATGGAGATCTAGTAGTAAGATAGCACTTGAGCCAAAAATGGAAGTTTCAGCCAGAATCTGAAAAGCATGTCCTGGAAGGAGAAGAGGGACTCAGGCCTGCTCTGACAGCTTTACCTGCCGGGATATTCATGGGTCAGGCCATATGGGCCAAGATCCAGTAGAGAATTTTCTTTGCTTTTCCATTCACATTGGCAATTGCAAGCCTTGCTTTTGCTTTTGCATGCAGTTTTACATCACCCCAGACATTTTGATTTCTTCTTTGATTTTTGCCACTTGTACAGACTGTTAACAACATTTCTTAACCAAATAGAATTTGGCAGGGGGCAGGCGGGGTGGATGGGGTAGGGTGGGATGAGAGTAAGAGGATGGGGCCACAGCGAACAGCATCTGGGGTCGTAGTTCCCTGATAAGGATAGAGCTCATGCCCCTGCAGAGAAAGAAGAGAGTCCTCCTCACTGAATTCCCAGGGATGTTCCTGGCATTGATTTAATGAATGACTTCTAATTCAGAGGAATTTTTGAGTGGCATTTTACATTTTCATTTGGGACCAGTGATTATAGTTCCTGCATTTTATAGTTTTGTGGTTTAACTAGCTTAAAATATTTTGGGGCTTTCTTTTTGTTTTACAAAACTGTTTTTTACGTCCATGGAATACAAAAATAAAAAATGTGTAGAATATTTTAAAGAGTGGGCGCTTTGTTCTGAATGTGAGTGCTTTGCTCCAATGAACCAAATGGTAATGACATTTGTAGAAGAAACACACAGGGAAGGGTACGTCTTTTTATTAAGTGACATGTCAGCACCCATTAGGTGAGTTATTGATTGGAGTTTAGAGACAGGTCATGGTGGACTAAACTTTTTATTCCTGTTTTCAGCCCTTGAGAAATAATCAGAAGTTTTCTCTGAAGAGAGTGTGGTCAGCTGTCAGACTGGTAGGTGTCTACTGGCCAGCAGGGCTGGGATTACATGCAGCAGCAGTAGGCATGGGATGGGACAAGAGGTCTGTAGATTACTGGTGATTACGAGTGAAATGACATAAAACAATACACACACAAAGGACAGACGACACGTACACACTCTGGCCAGAGGAACAGAACTGGGCAAAAAAACTAATTGCCGTTTATTATAAAAGCCCCCTAGGCAGAATTCCAGACTGCATGAATAAGTCTTTTCAGTACAGCGCTGGTACATACATGTTATCGTATAGCAAAGGGGAGTGAAATCTCTGTCTACTGTAGAGTGTGCCCAAAGCCCCCATCTCCTTCTTATCTCAAGAAGGGAATGCTCCCTCGTTTGCAAGGGACCATTAAACTCAAGGCTGTGTCCAGACTCTTTGGCAGAACGCCTCGTATGCAAGGACGCACAGCCCAAGAAGAGAGACCCGATTGTAGGCACATCTCTGCTACCCTATTAACCCTTCATCTCCCCCTTTTTTTATTTGCTTTTATAAATTGTAGCGTTGTCTGGATCTTCTCTGTTTCATGCTTTAATTGTTTTCCTTTCAGCCATCACTGGAAGACTAGAAAAGCAACACAACATAAAAGTAATATAAACACAGTCTTCCCAAAAGTAGTCCCAATTAGTGAGGATACATGCCCTAATGGATTTAAGTTATTCATTCCCTCTTGAAGATTTTAAGCAAATCAGATCCAGGTAAATTTGTCGTTCCAGGTCCATAATCTCTGTAGTGAGATTTTGATGCCCAGTCAAGGACCGTTTTACTTTAGTCCATCCTTCACTCGTGTTAAATAGTACAGGTGTTATACAAAACTGAGAATAATTCCAACCATATTTCAACACACTTCGATTAGATAAAACAGCCCATTGATCTCCAAGCCAGGAAACAGTGTGTTGAAGACTGAGCAAGTTGGTAGCAAGTTGGGCATCCAAATCTCGCTGTTATTGCCATAATAAATGAGAGTCTTTATGCCAGTCCTGAATCAAATCAGCTGTTTGAATTCCTTGGTGTAATGCAAGACCTGCCACCACTGCTGTTGCAGTTACTGACGCAACTGCTGGAATCAAAGCAATGACCACACCAAGCATACGTTGAGATCGGTGTAGCAAAGTCTGTACAGCGGTTACTAGATGAGAAACAGAAAATGAATCTGACCATGGCCGAGTCAGATTTATAGGTAACCATACTTCTGTCTGAGCCTTAACAATTACTAATGAGAAATTGGAATTATAAGCTCATTTTTTAAATTATTCCCACCGAAGTTAAATTACAATAGTTAAATTACAATAGTCACAGGGCACAGACCCCACAGTATCATTCCAGGTCCAATTCCCATATAACAATGCAAAAGGATATTTTACACATGCCATTGCAGAATAAGATTTATTAACATGTAAATTAACATGGAATGGACCCGAAGAGTCACCAGTGTCCAAAGTATAGTTTCCTGACCAGATAGTGAGATTACTAGGAACCGCCCATAGTTTCCAAATACCTCCTTGAATGTACAGATATCCTTGCAATTGTAATTGAGGAGGGACAAGTGCAAGTTGCTGCAATTTAACTGTTTCATTACCATTGCCCATCAAAGTGCTATTTGCACGATGCCACTAAAAAGATTTATTTGACCATTTTTCTAAGAATTGACCATGATCCGGACTCCAGTCTACAATCATGGCCTCAGAATAATGCATGACCTTAAAGGGTCGATGACCTCGGCAATGTTCCTTCTCCAGAGATTCTAGAGAAGGAACAAAAAAGTTAACAGGACATAGAGACATGTGTTTTCCATTATGAATATCCATCAGTTCTGCCGAGGTGCTAAATCCCCTAGTGGAAACAAGCACAGTAAAAGTAGCAAAATGGTAATTATTATATTTTACCCCCTATGTATTATAAGAATGATGAGAATGTTCCTTGGTGAACAGATGAAAGGGATGTCCCCCTATACATAAAGGAATGCCTTCCACTGCAATGGTCAAATTGCTAATATTATATTGTTGTTTATGATGAGATAGTTGTTCTATTCCCCCGCAAGCTGGTGGGGGGAAGAAGGCAGTCTCATTAGTGCATACCTGCACTTCTGGTTCCCTCCAGGAAACTGCTCTTACTAATGGGGGATTAGGTATATATGCCCAATATGTATGATTACTTGCCGATACACCGATTACCTGATATGTCGCCACTGCCATCATGGCAAGCAAAAGATTGGTAGGATTCAGAGGCTGCCCTGCCTTCATTAATGTCTTCTCTGCTTCCTGGGTCAACCTTTTCATTTGACCGCATGCTGGAGGTGTTGCTTCCCGTGTACGGGAGGTAAGGCTTCTCTGCATAGTAAGCTCTTTGAATTTTTGAACAAAGGGATCAGCCATTGTTGATTTTGATCAATCTTGCTTGGGTCCAAAAGCTGTAATTATCAACAGAAATGAAAGCATACCCTCGTCCCAAATATATTAATGATGCTGGGATCCAACCTTTATCATTATCTTTATACCAAATAGGCATATTCAAGATATCCTTATCCTCTTCTTTCCCTTGAAAATGCAACGCTGCTGCTGATAAATTTCCCTTGCTCCAAACATTCAAAAAATTTAGGGTAAGTAAGGTTTTATTCAGAATGTCTTTAAGTTTTATAAATCTCTCTTGTTCCCCCTTTTTAATTTTTTTTAAGATAATCATGCAAGGTATGATTAGCTCTTTCAATGATAGCTTGCCCTTGACTATTATAAGGAATACCAAAAGTATGAGTTATATGGTATTGAGACAAAAAGTGAGCTAATTTTGTGGATTGGTAAGCAGGTGCATTATCAGTTTTCAATTCAATTGGTAATCCTATAACTGCAAAACAAGATAACAAATGAGTAATAACAGCGCAAGCCTTTTCAGAATGTAATGCAGTGGCCCATTGAAAATGTGTGCAAGTATCTATAGTACGATGCACATATTTTTGTTGTCCGAAGGAAGAAATGTAAATTACATCCATTTGCCATATCAAGATTTGCTTGTAGTCTTCTTACGTTGACACCTGGTGGGGTAAATGGCAAAGCAAAGGGTGCACATATGAAACAAGAACGAACAATATTTTAAGCTTTTTTTTGAGTAATAGCATGAGATTTTTGTAACCCTTTGGAGTTGGTATGTTGTAAGAGATGTTCTTGCTTTGCTGCTTTTATAGGATAAAGTAAGGCGTCAATTGCAGCATTTCCGAATGATAAGGGTCTAGGAAGGGCAGAATGTGCACGGATGTGAGTAAAGAAAACTAACTCTGAACGTTGCAAGAGCAATTGCTGTACTTGGTAAAACAATTTATCAATAGCTGATTAAGCGTCAATGGAAGGGAGACATGGGGAAGCTGTGGGCAAGAGAGAACAGCATATCGATAACCTGAAACAATGTTAATAGGAAGTTGGGGAAAATCTTGCAAAACTAAATAGATAGCCCACAATTTAGTGGGCTGTACAGAAGAAAATGAGTTAGGGAGAACCTTGGAATTTTCTGGGGTCTAATATCCAGCAGTATTTTTATTTGCATCTGTAAAAATAGTGGGTCCCTTAACTGGAACATCTGAAATTGGGGCATGAGATATCATAGTGTTAGTCTGGAGAAAGTCAATCAATTTAGATGATGGATAATGATTAGAAAATGAACCAGGATATGAGGCAAGATAAAATTGCCAGTTTTTATTAAGTTGTAAACATTGAGATATTTGAGCAGTTGTTAACTGAGTAACAATCTGGTGTGGTTCACATTCTGATAATTGTAAAATATGATGGCGACCTTTCTGTATAAGGAAGGCTAATTTATCCATATATAGTCAATTTTTTGGAAAAGCTGTTAGGTAAGAAAACCCATTTTATTAATCTTTTTTTTTATTTTTTTTGAGCAATTACACTAGATGGGGAATAAGGGGTATGAAATACGATAAAAGAAATAGGTTGAGATGCATGTAAGTAAGTCAGAAAGCCATCATTCAGTTGTTGCTCAACAAATTGAAGTTCCTGTAAAGCCAATGGGGTTAAGGTCCGGGGGCTATCCAGAGTTGTATCTCCTTTTAAAGTAGAAAACAAATGTTGTAATTGATAAGTAGGAATCCCAAGCACCAGGTGTAACCAATTAATATCTCCCAATAATTTTTGAAAATCATTTAAGGTTTTAAGATGGTCTCTTTTAATTTGCAACTTTTGGGGCCTAATTTTATGTTGTTTCAATATTGTCCCTAAATATGAAATAGGAAAGTCCTTTTAAATTTTTTCTGAGGCTATTTGCAAATTGTATAGCCTTAAAGTCTCTTGTATTTTTAAAAAGAATTAATCACGTTCAGCAATACTAGGAGCTGCAAATAGGAGATTATCCGTATAATGATATAGAATATAATTGGGGTATCTTTGACAGAGGGATTGTAAAGAGTGAGCTGCGAATATTTGACATAAGGTAGGACTGTTCATCATTTCTTGTGGTAGGACTGTCCGTTGATAACCCTTAACAGGCTAAGCATGATTAATAACAGGAACTATAAAAGCAAATTTATCTCTATCTTGCAATTGTAGGGGAATGGTAAAAAAAAAAAAAAAAAAGTCTTTAAGATCTAGCACCATTAAGGACCAATTCTGAGGAATAAGAGCTGGAGAGGGTAGTCCCAGTTGCAATGCTCCCATAGGTTTAATATATTTTTTAACTTTTCATGAATCGGTTAACATTCTCCTTTTCCCAGATTTCTTTTTTATAACAAAAACAGGAGAATTTCAGGGTGAGGTAGAGGGCTCTATATGACCAAGTTGGAGTTGTTTTTGTATTAATTGTTTTAATGCTTCGAGCATTATTTGTGGTAATGGCCACTGCTCAACCCATTTTGGAGTATTAGTTAACCATTTTAATGGGACTGCTTAAGGAATTTGAGCAGTGGCTACTAGTTTTCCGATGGAATGGTTACAGAAGCCCCCAAAGGAGAGAGAAGATCTTTCTCCCATATATTAATAGGTATATTTACAATATAAAAGGTGAAAAACACTGATCTTGCATTATGGAATTGACATTGCAAGGGATGGGTATTCTTTCAGACATCTGCAATGCAGCCTAACCCCGTCAGCATTAAAGGGCTTTTT
Organism: Ovis aries; assembly: GCF_016772045.2. Classification (NCBI taxonomy): domain Eukaryota; kingdom Metazoa; phylum Chordata; class Mammalia; order Artiodactyla; family Bovidae; genus Ovis; species Ovis aries. The sequence continues at coordinate 11,962,009 of NC_082741.1, read as the reverse complement.
TCTTTTTCCCAATCTTGGGGCCATTGTTGAGAAGAAACGATTGAAATATCCGCCCCTGTATCTACTAGTCCCTCAAAGTTGTTTTTGTTTGTTTGTTTGTTTTGTGTATAATCAAGGAGAGAACAGGGTGAGAATCTTTGATAAGCATTTTCCAAAATATATGTTGCCCAGTACTTCCAAATCCTCCTGTTCATTCATTAGGAAGAGCCAAAAAGGGGTGATTAGGTAGGAGAAGTATTTCAGCAATACATTTTCCAGCTAACAATGAAAGTGTGATAGAAGTAGAGACTATAATTAAAATTTCCCCAACACAGTCAGAGTATATTACCCCAGGAATTATGTTTAAACCTCTCAAAGCCGTGCTTCTACGGCCTAATATCAAGCCAAAAGTGCCTTTAGGCAGTGGTCCAAATACATTTGTTTTTAATTTATGAATGCCTCCCCCTGGTGACAAAAGAACATTATCAGCTAGTGGCAAATCATCAGCAGCACTTCCTGAAGTAGCAGACCATAAGTCCGAAATCATCATCTGAGGTCCTTTTAACGGGGTATCGACTCATAACGGTTGTTGGGAGGAAATAGGGTTGGAGCAGACGGGATGGGAGGAGGGCAAGGAGGAGAAGTCCCTGTTATTGTTCCTGAGCCCCAAGGACTAAGGCCTGCAGGATAGTTTCCCGGTATCGGGTTGCCCATTTTGTCTGTTTTAGATCTGCATTCATTAGTCCAATGAAACCCTTTTCAACACCGACAACAAAGTATAGGAGGAGTCTTATTTTTCCCAGCAAGAGATCTGTCATTTGGAATTGCACCTTGATCAGCTTTTAATTTCTGACACTCTATTTTCATATGACCAGGTTTTCCACAATGAAAGCAGTTACCTCCCTTTGGTGGTCTCATAACTTTGGCCAAGGCCATAGCAAAGACATTAGCCTGATGCTCAATTTCCCCTACCCCTGAGCAGGCTCTGATTTATTCAGCTATAGATGTGCTCTGTCCCTTTAAAGGTCTCAGTATACGCTTGCATTCAGGATTTGCATTTTCAAATGCAAAAGTTTGTAATAATATCTCTGAAATTTCATGCTTCCCTACAGCCCATTCTATAGCTACCCTCAGTCTTGCTAGAATATCAGTATATGGCTCATTAGGGCCTTGCATTGTTTTAACAAAGGAAGACTGGGCTTGGCCAGTAGGCACCACATGGTGCCATGCTCATAAAAAAGACTTGGAGGACTTGTTGTAAGTCCTGTTCAGAGTATTGAGCCTGTTTTCTTCAAGCCCAATATTGGCCCTCACCCATTAGTTTGTCCTCTAGAGGACCAGGGGGATTTTGTCCCTCATTAATCTGAGTCTGCTTTTTAGCTTCTTCTTCCCATCAGCTACGAAGTTGCAACCATTGAGAGCCCTCCAAGACAGCTTGGGCAATAGATTTCCAATCTAATGGAATGATTAATTTGCCTTTTTCCAGTGATTTCAGCATAGCCAAAACAAAGGGAGATTGAGGACCGTACTGTGCTATTGCAGCTTTAAGATCTTTAAAAAAATATATATTCCAAAGGAGCATATTGAACATTTATCACATTGCCATCCTGCTGTCTCTGGATGGGAAACAATTGTGGAGGATCAATAAACACACCAGGGGGAGCAGACAAGTCATCATCATGAGGCATAGACAAAGGAAAGGAGAACTGACAATGTTCCCTGCCCACATCGGGCCGATCAACCGCAGTGGGGAAAAGAGAAGCACAAGGAGGAGCAGAAGGTGTAGATTTTTTCTCCTCCTTATGGGATGACCATTGTTCCTGGAATAGATGGGTCATTTTTTTTAATCTCTTTGCCCTCCTCTGACAAAACTGAAGAAGCCTCTGAATCTGATTTTGAGCTATCAGATGTTTCACCATTTACAGGAGGAGGCTCATTTGTATCCTTGCCTTCAGGCGATGTAGAAGCCCCACCAATGTCTGACACATCCTAATAAATTATTTCTCCCCTCCTTGAAGCATTACATTTAATTTTATTATCAGTAGAGAGCAAGGTCAAAGCCTGTGTTTTAGCACTACACAAAGTCTATAACTTCAAAGGGATCACATTACCCTTCTGATGTTGCTTTCTCAGTTCCTTTTGAATTATTTTCCATTCCTTCAAGGTTAACTGCAACTTAGTTTGATATTGAAACCAATGACGATATTGCTCCACCAAGCGAAAGAGCTCACTCAACCGACGAGTTGAGGCCTTAACGCCTATGGAGTGGAGAACTCCTTGGACTAACTCCATGTACATGAATTCCCCTAGCAACTCTCTATGATTTTTTGAAAGTTCCCTTGCTAGGGTGAGGAATTCCCCATGATTTTCCCTAAAGTTCCTCTGCTATGGATTTAAAATCCCCCTGGGTTCACTCACCCTTTCGGTTTCACTCAAGCCCCACGTTGGGCGCCAGATATAGATTACTGATGATTACGAGTGAAATTACATAAAACAAGACACACACAAAGGACAGACAACACATACACACTCCGGCTGGAGGAACAGAACTGGGCAAAAAACTAACTGCTGCTTATTATAAAAGCCCCTTAGGCAGAATTCCAGACTGCATGAATAAGCCTTTTCAGCACAGCACAGGTGCATACATGTTATCATATAGCAAAGGGGAGTGAAATATCTGTCTACTGTAGAGTGTGCCCAAAGCCCTCATCTCCTTCTTATCTCAAGAAGGGAATGCTCCCTCGTTTGCAAGGGACCATTAAACTCAAGGGTGTGTCCAGATTCTTTGGCAGAACTCCTCATATGCATGGATGCTCAGCCTGAGCAGAGAGACCAGTTTGCAGGTACATCTCTGCTACCCTATTAACCCTGCAAGGTCAGATTGTCCCTTTGTTGCTGCCCAGAGAGGGGCTTGTCAAGGTGCCAGTGGGGTGAAAGCTGTGACTTTGTGGCCAGAAGATGTCTCTGACCCTGCCTTGGGTTCTCTGAGTGTGGAGGAAGAGCAGGGTCACCCGGGATCTTGGCCAGAGAAGGATCCCCACCTTGCATCTGACATCCCCCTCAGGACTTATTCCAGAGTAGGTTTTTCAGGTTGGGTGTCCTGGCCCCACCCCGACTCCTGGGGCTGGCCATACAGAGCCTCGTGCGGAATGAGACCTTGGACAACACGGCCCTAGAGGAGCTGCCTGTCGAGCTCTTCCTGCTGCTGTTTATGGAGGCCTTTGCTGTGAAGGACACCCATGCCATGAAGGCGATGGTGCAGGCCTGGCCCTTCCCCTGTCTCCCACTGGGGGCCATGATGAAGGACCACCAACCTCATCTGGAGACCTTCCAGACTGCAATCAACGGCCTGGAAGTCCTCCTTGCTCAGGAGGTCGGCCCCAGGTAAGGTCAACCTGGCAGACTGGTGGGGCATGGGGGTGTGAGCAAGATGAAGCCAGGGCAGGAGGATTACATGGAACAGGTGTTCCGGTGTACAGGACTGGTTGAGGGGAGGAGGTGAGAAAAGGCACGTGGCTCTCCCCCAGTGTCCTTTAAGGTGGGGACCAAGGCAGGCCTGGAAGCCAGAGGAGCTGCAGTGTATGAAGTGCAGAGCCCACATGAGGTCCCAATGCCTGCCAAACTCTGCATACCTATTGTGTGCCCCGTGGCCCCACAGGTGGTGGAAGTGGCAGGTGCTTGACTTGTGCTGGAATATGCATCAGGCCTTCTGGAACCTTTGGTGTGGCATCAAGGCCAGTGTTTGCTCGCAGCTGGAACCTGAGCCAGCCCAGCCCATGCAGAAGATGTGCATGGTGGAGACACAGGCAGGGCTGATGCTGGCGCAGGCCCCTGTTGAGGTGCTGCTTGACCTGTGCCTCAAGGAGGACACTGCGGATGAGAACCTCAGCTACCTGTTGAAGAAGGTCAAGCAGAGGAGGGGCCTGTGGCACCTTTGATGCCAAAATTTGAGGATCTTCAGCATCCCCGTGAAGAGCATCATGAGGATCCTGAAGCTGGTGCAGCTGGACTCCTTCCAGGACATGTAGGTGAACAGCACCTGGAAGCTGGCCATGCTGGGCAGGTTCCTGCCACATCTGGGCCAGATGGGTAACTTGTGTCACCTGATGCTGTCGCATATCCACGTTTTGCCACATACCACCCCCGACCATGAGGAGCACTAGGTCGGCGAGCTCACCACCCAGTTCCTGAACCTGCTCCACCTGCAGGAGCTCTACCTGGACTCCATCTTCTTCTTGGAGGGCCACCTGCACCAAGTGCTCAGGTGAGGGGTGGCACCAGCTCTGCAGCTCAAAAAAGGCCTCTCTTGTTTCGTTCCTGCTGAGGACATTGCCAGGGTGCATGGGTCACGGGGAAGTCCTCACAATGCCGCCGTTCTGTCCCTGGGCATCTTGTGAGGTCACCTCCTGGTCACAGTCAGAGATGTGGCCTATGTGAGATGTTGTCAAATAGGACTTCTTGCTGGGAGTCCACATATGGGGGTCAGGTGTGATGCCCTTGGGAATTCTTAGATGACTAAGCCAGAAGGCCATTGGTACATCAGGCATGATGTTAGAAGTCCAAAGCTCTGTTTCTTCCTCCCACCTGCTGCTTCCGTCCTTAGTTATTTTAGGCTCTAGGTGAGCTGTGGGAAGTGGGTGATTCTGGAGATGACAAGGAAGGATCAGGAGGGGAACACTGTGGCTCCTAAGCAGTCCAGAGAAGAGAAAAAGTCAAATAAGCATCGTTTAAGTGGCTCCATTCATTTTAAGTCCAAATTACAATTGTCATTTTCCTCTCAGTCTCCTGAATACATATGAAATCCACAGTAACAGGTTATCACTCTGCCTTGAACACAGTGATAAAAGCTGAGAGGATGCAACCTAGTGTGTCTGTAAAAAAGTTGCATTGATTCCCATTTTGGCAGCTGCAAATTCCAAGCATTAGGAATAAATATGTTCACTGAGAAACCATAAGAAAGAAAAAAAGAAAAAAAGAATTGTAGGTGGTGATGAACAGTCTGTGATCCCGGAATATCTGGGTGATATTAACCCAGGGATCATGTGTAACTGCTGGTACCCACCAGCCCATATCCACTGCATCCAATCTGCTGTTGACTTCAACTATTCATGTCCTGTAGAAACACCTCAATTCCTGCTACCCAATTACTAGTAAGCTGAAATAGGCAAATAACCTTTGTTTATGGTTTCTTTCCCACATTGAAAATAGTTCATCATTTTGTGCAGGGGGAGGTCATACCCATGTGAGCAAGACCTTCCCCCCGGGAGACCCCCTGGCTTCTAGTCAAGAAGGCAAGAGGCTAGCTCCAAGCCAGTGAGATGCCCTGTATTTCGATGAAACAGGCCTCTCCTCCCAGCATCCCTCTGCCCACCACCTCTGCCCCTGGGACTGACTGCCCTATCTCCCCCCAGGATCCTGAAGACCCCTATGGAGACCCTGTCGATCAGCAGCTGCCTGCTTTTGGAGTCAGAACTGACGTACCTGTCACAGTGCCCGAGTGCAGCCTGCTGAAGGACCTAGAAATCATTGGTGTCAACCTGACCAGCCTCAGCTTGGAGCCCCTGCAGATCGTGATCGAGAGGAACTCAGCCACCCTGAAGGACCTTGACCTGGACAAGTGTGGCACCATGTACTCCCAGTTTAGCGCCCTGTTGCCCTCCCTGAGCTGCTGCTTTCAGCTCACCACCTTCAGCTTCAGCGACAACCTCATCTCCATGTCCGTGTTGGAGAGCCAGCTGCACCACACTGAGGGGCTGAGCAAGCTGAGCCTCTTGCTGTACCCTGCATCCCTGGAGAGCTATGAGGATGTTCAATGCACCATGCACCTGGGCCTCCTGGCTCAGGTGCATGCCCGGATCAAGCAGCTGATGTGAGCCTCTGGGTGGCCCAGCATGGTCTGGTTCAGTGCCAACCCCTGTCCACACTGCGGTGACCAACCAGATCTTCTACAATACCAAGCCCATCCTGTGCCCCTGCTACATGCCCACCTAGCCCAGCTCAAGTCACAGGCTTTGTCCCTGGCACTGGGACACTGTCATCCGGACCTCAGTGGATCTTGAAGGAACACAAACCACAGTTTCAGACAAGTGTTCCATGCATGTAGGAAAAGGAAAGGTGATTTAGAGTGGGTGGGGAAGGAGGGGTTGGTGGGATTTTGGGAGAGATGTGTTCCTACAAAGTTAGAAATGTGAATCTGAATTTTGGAGGGGGAGTTTTGGGCTTGGGAGATTGATGGCAGTATTACCCCTGTGTTGGATTCTAAACAATGAAATAAAGGGAATTTCAGTGTCAATCATTTGGTATTCTCTGTGATCTGTGAACATGATTCTCCCCTTTAAGCTCATTACTCTATTCTTAGTGGTTAAATAAAAGGGCCTGAGCTTGAGTGGGACATAGATGCTCTCTGATAGGCAAGCAATAGCTACAGGAGTTCAGGGCACTATTTACCCACTCCCTGTGGTTCTCATTTCCAGGGCAGCCACCTGCTCACTTATTTCTGAGTCTGTTCAATCTGTCATCATATACATGGTGCGTCCTCAGGGCCTGGAATGAACTAAGTGTCCAGGAGCAAGCACTGCTGGAGGGAACCTTCTTCCCAGAGACCCTCGCTGTTAACCCCACCCAGGCCCTGGACTCGAGAATTTCCCCAGTGGATCCAGCAGATGCAAAGCCTCCATCTCATACCCCGTGCAGTGCCAAGACGGGTTCACTGTGCAAAGTTAGGCCCGGAGTCCTGGGGTATATTCACCATCAGACCATCTGTAGCCTCTGGGACCCACCAGCCTGATTCCACCTTCCCACTGCTCCACCGTATCTGACACTTTAGGATTCCACGGACTGTAGCCTGTCAGTCTTCTCTGCCCATGGAATTCTACAGGTGAGAATATTGCACTGGGTAGCCGTCCTCTTTTCCAGGAGATCTACCCAACCCATAAATTGAACTTGGGTCTCCTGCATTACAGGCAGACTCTTCACCATCTGAGCTGCCAGGGAAGCCTCCAGTTTCTAAGAGACAACCCAACATCACTGAATCCATTGTCTACATGTGCTTTTATGCTACTAATATCCCACAGATTTTAGTTTGTACGTTAATAAAAATTTTCACACAAAATTACTGATTCAAAGGCTGACAGAAATCCATTCCCCATTGTCAAAAACAGTCACTTCTGAGTTCAGTATTTCAATGTTTAGTGTAACGACATTTTTCTCCTTGTTATGATTCATCTGAAACTTAAAAAACAAACAAAGAAAACCTTAATCGTTCAGTTTTTACCTTAAGCCACATGGTTAAGATAAAATTTCCATCAATCCTTGTTTTCTGCTAATCTACCAGCACTAAGGCTCTAAAGCACTGAGAATTTAACTAATTCTCTTTGCCCTTCAGAGCTCTTTTCTGACACCAAGTCCTCTAAGATTCAGAGATTTACCCTGTAAACAAAACAGCAGCACCCCTTCAGAGAGGAGGGCTCCAACTATACCCCTATTTGTGACCAATAGACCTGGTACCAGGATGGAACAACAAAATTTTGATTTAAGAATGTCCTGGAAATCAGAAACACCTTGAGCTGAGCTCTGCTGGTGGCTCAGATGGGAAAAAAATCCAACTGAAATTCAGAAGACTCAGACTTAGTCCCTGATTGGAGTCATTTCCTGGAGAAGGGAGTGGCTACCCACTCTAGTATTCTTTCCTGGAGAATTCTATAGAAAAGCCTGTTGGGCTACAGGACATGGAGTCACACAGAATCAGACAGGACTGACTAACACTTTAACTTCCCCTTTAATACTGTGGGTAAGCAGGTGGCGTAAGTCGTCATCGATTGAGTTGTTCAGTGTGTCATGGTCCCTTATGTATCTGTCCCTCTCTGTCACACCCTTGCATTTAAGCTGGGAAACCATCCTTTTATGATTTCTTACTCAGGGAATTAGAACTGAGAGCAGAAGCAGCAAGAAGCCAGATGCTCTGCACTGATTCGGTGAGGATGAAGGAGGAAGGTGAAACAGCCAGCTTAAAACTAAGTATTAAAAAAACTAAGATCGTGGCATCAGGCACCATCACTCCATCGCCAATAGAAGGGGGAAAGGTGGAAGTACTGACAGATTTCCTCTTAGGGTGTACAATCACTGCCATGGTGATTGCGACCATGAAATCAAAAGACGGTTGCTTCTTGGCAGGAAAACTGTGACAAACATAGACAGCATGTTGAAAAGCAGGGAAATTCCTCTGCTGACAAAGGCCTGTATAGTCAAGGCTGTGGTCTTCCTAGTGGTCATATACAATTGTGAGAGCTGCTGCCACAAAAAAAGGCAGAGTGCCAAAGAATTGTTGCCATCAACTTGTGGTGCTGGTGAAGACCCCTGAAAGTGCCTTGAACAGCATGGAGATCAAAGCAGTCAATCTTAACGGAAATCAACCCTGAATACTTGTTAGAAGGACTGATGCTTAGGCTGAAGGTCCACTATATTGGTCATGTGGTCACTGGAACAGTCCCTGATGCTTGGCAAGCCTGAGGGCAGAAGGAGAAGAGGGCAACAGAGAATGAGACGGCTGGATGGCACCACCAATGCAATGGACATGAACTTGGGCAAACGTCAGGAGATGGTGAGGGACAGGGAAGTCTGGAGTGCTGCAGTCCATGGGGTTGCAGATACAACCTGGCAAAGGAACAACAGTCTATTGAGATAAAGCTATCCCAGGGAGAATAGAAGATGAAGAGGTTTGTGCGAACAATGGAAGCATCAAGCTCTCCCCTAGAGATGGAGGAAGTGGGTCAAGGCTGGCCACCTGGATGAGTGCCCTTTTGAAAGGTGTGACTTCTGGTCACCTTGTTGAGTCCACTTCTCACAGAGCCCTGATCTGTAGGTCAGCAGGTACCAGTTTGTGTTCTGAGGGCCTAATCTCCTCCTGGGTACCAGGTTCTTAGTTGGTGTGAGATGTCCAGCCCTGTTGGTGGATTCAGAGGCTGACCACATGTCACTCCATGGCCACAAACCCCAGGGAGCTTCCTCCTTGAGCACAGCACTGGACCTGGACTGGAGTTGGCCTTAGGGTTGTCCATGGAAGGAAAGGTGGGAACAGGTCATGTCTGTCTTTCTGTTTTTGTTTCTTAGGTGGCCAGCCAATGCAGCTTACAGGATCTTACTTCACCAACTAAAGGTAGAATCCACTCCTCAACAGTGAATGTGCAGAGTCCTAACCACTCCTGGACTAGCAGAGAGTTCCCAGTAGGTCATTTCTTGAGCCTGGAAGAAGGCCCAGAAGTCTGACGATGGCTGCTGAGAGACAGCCTTTTATGTGTCAGGCTTTGATGAAATCACTAATCATTCATCTCTCACTGACCTCTGGGAGCCCTGTGACCATGGCCCATACCATAGAAACTTCTGGGGGTAGAGAGAACTGAAGTTCGATGTACCCCTTCCCCACCCAAACGCCTTCCAAAAAATTCATCTGCTGTCAGTCCATCTACAGAAAGCATGCTGTCCTCCCTCCTGGAAACTTTCCCTTCAGAAGAGGTTGAACTCATGTCCTCTGCTTCTTCATAACCTAACATGGGAATGTTTTTCTCTACATCTATTGATAACTTGAGTATGCACTGCTAGACAACAGTGGTTTCTTTTCCCTTTTTTTTTTTTGGGGGGGGGGGGCGGGTGAGTACTTTCAAACAAATACTTCCCTTTACATCCAGAATGGTTTGAGCAAAGGCCTCCCTCTGTTCTCACGGTTCTGTCCCTTATAGTCTAGGAGAGAAGTAAAAATAAATTATGCAGCCAGAAAGAGAGTTGGGTGGGACCTTAAACACCAACGGTGTGCAAGAAGCACACGGGAGCAGACTGCATCCTGTAAAATCTGACTAGGTGGGCATTTGTTGATAGGTGGCAGTCACCTGGGAGCTGAGTCATCACTTGCATACCCCCTCCCTGTCCTTGAGGTGAGCCTTCTCTAAGGACCCCTTATCTAAAGAACATATTAAAATACTAAGGTGGCCACCAGAAATACCACAGACTTAAACAATGGGATTTTTCCCCCCCATTTCTGGTGACAAGAAATCCAGGATCAAGGTGTTGAGAGTGTGCTGTCTCCAGAGGTCTCTTTCTTTGATGTGCAGACAGCTACTTTCTTGTATCCTCCTGTTTCTTTATTCCAAGCATGCTTGATGTCTTGTGTGTCCTAATTTTTCTGTTTTTCTCCTTGGACGTGCTGCTTTGCTTCTGGGTCTTAGTTTCCAGGCCAGGGATGGAACTTTGCCCCTTGGCAGTGAAAGCTCTGAGCCCTAACCACTAGCCTGCCAGGAAATTCCCCTCTCTTTTTTTATATGGAGAACCATCAGATTGGACTAGGGCCCAACCTAGTGACCTCATTTTAATTTCGTCACCTCGTTAAAGGTATTATCTCCAAATATGGTTGAATTCCAAGGTTCTGGGGGTTAGGACGTCAACAGATACTGTTTAAAAATGTATGAATTTATTTGACTGCACCAGGTGTTAGTTGTGGCAGGTGGGATCTTTGGTCTTCCTGGAAGTATGTGGGATCTAGTTCCCTGACTGGGGACTGAAGCCCAGCCCCCTGCACTGGGAGTGCAAAGTCTTAGCCACTGGCCCCTTGTGAAAGTTCCCTCCACATATGGATTGTGCAGGACACAATGAAGCCCCAAACAGGGTTGATGGTATGGTGATTCGCCTGGCTACACATCTGCAACCTACCTGCTCCTTAGAAATATCTGAGACCTTTAATAATGTTGACTCCCTGGTCCCAGTTGTAGAGATATGAATTCTGTGGGTATGGAGTAAGATGGGCAGAATCAACCAAAACATCAGTACTTTTCTAAAGTTCTCTAGCACTCACTGTTTTATAGGGACACCTTAAGCAGCCTGGGCAACACCTGGAGCTTGTGAGAAACTCAGCCTCTCAGGCCCCACCCACAACTCTTGGATGAGAATGTGTTATTGCACAAGACACGTCGGCAATTCCTTAGATTCACTGAGGGTTAAGAAGCACAGCCCAGGATATTTGAAGTGTGGCCCAAATTGAGAAGTTTGGATCCAGACTTCTTGGCTTTGTTTATACCCTAACTTCCTTTGATAGGAAGAACATCCAGAAGCCCCAAGGGAGGGTGTGCCAGTCCTAGAATCTCTGAAGGGTGGTGGGGAGGATGAAGCTCCCAGTTCAAGCTACAGCATCTGACTGATTGATTGAATTACCAATAACCTGCTCCTCCCAAGGCAGGTGCTCAGTGTGTCACATCAAGAGAAAATGAATTCCTGACCCTCAACCCTCAGGGTGTCCTGAAGGTGTAGATTCTTGGGTATTTTAAACATGTTGTTATTGTTGTTGGGGCTGCAGTTGTGGCTCAGCTGGTAAAGAATCGACCTGCAACGTGGGAGACCTGGGTCTGATCCCTGAATTTGGAAGATCCCCTGGAGAGGGGAAAGGCTACCCGTTCCAGTATTCTAGCCTGGAGGATTCCATGCACTGTATAGTCCATGGGGTCGAGAAGGGTCTGACGGGGTTGAGTGACTTTCAGTTTCACCATTGTGGTTTAGTTGCTAAGTTGTGTCTGACTCTTTTGTGACCCCACAGACTGTAGCTTTCCAGGCTCCTCTGTCCATGGGATTTCCCAGGCAAGAATACTGGAGCAGATTGCCATTTCTTCCTCCAGAGGATCTTTCCCGCCCAGAGACTGAACCCAGGTCTCCTGCATTAACAAGTGGATTCTTTCCCACTGAGCAACCAGAGATCAATTTTTCACAAGTATTGGAGGGTTTCACACCCTGGGATTCACTTCAGTTGAGAATCAAATGAGGCAAACATTGAACTTCCAGATTCCCCAGGCCCCCTCCTCTGGCAATGTGAGTTTCTTCTGTGTGATATGCAGCCCTGGAAGCTCTATGTTTAACAATGTCCTAGGGAATTCTGAGATTTGAGCAATCGTTGGAGGCATAGGAAAGTGAAAGTGTTAGCTGTCCAGTTGTATTGGACTCTTTGCAAACCCATCTATGGTAGCTCCTGAGGCTCCTCTGTCCATGGAATTCTCCAAGCAAGAAGACTGGAGAGAATAGCCATTCCTTTCTGCAGGATATCTTCCTGACCCAGGGATCAAACCCCGGTCTTCTGTACTGTAGGCAAAGTTTTTACTGTCTGAGCCACCAGGAAAACCTAGAAGCATAAATAAGTAGTCACAATTTTCCTTCCTTGTCCCTAAGATTTTGCAAACATTTAAAAATTGACATCCAAACTGTTTTTGTCATAAGCGGAAACAAGGCGAAGATGTAGTTTTTGGCATACAATAAAAAGAAACCCTTTAAGAAAATGCAGCACTGTTTATAATAGCCAGGACATGGAAACAACCTAGATGTCCATCAGCAGATGAATGGATAAGAAAGCTGTGGTACATATACACAATGGAGTATTACTCAGCCGTAAAAAAGAATTCATTTGAATCAGTTCTGATGAGATGGATGAAACTGGAGCCGATTATACAGAGTGAAGTAAGCCAGAAAGAAAAACACCAATACAGTATACTAACACATATATATGGAATTTAGGAAGATGGCAATGACGACCCTGTATGCAAGACAGGAAAAGAGACACAGATGGGTATAACGGACTTTTGGACTCAGAGGGAGAGGAAGAGGGAGAGGGTGGGATGATTTGGGAGAATGACATTCTAACATGTATACTATCATGTGAATTGAATCGCCAGTCTATGTCTGACGCAGGATGCAGCATGCTTGGGGCTGGTGCATGGGGATGACCCAGAAAGATGTTATGGGGAGGGAGGTGGGAGGGGGGTTCATGTTTGGGAATGCATGTAAGAATTAAAGATTTTAAAATTAAAAAAAAAAAAAAAAACTAAAAAAAAACTAAAAAAAATAAAAAATAAAGATTGATAAAAAAAATAATAAAAAATAAATAAAAAATAAAAGATACCATGCAAAGTTTTAAAACCACAGGTTGCAAAAAAAAAAAAAAAAAAGAAAGAAAATGAAACTAGGAATTCCCTAGCAAACCAGTGGGTGGAGCTCAATGCTTTCTCTCTGGCGACCTGAGTTCATTCCCTGGTCAGGAAACTAAGATCCTGCAGGAAGTCGCATGTTGTGTCCATAAATAAATAGAACTGTTAATACCATGCTTTCAAATATATCCAGAAGTATGTAAATAACATAGTTTTTAAAAATATTTATATTTATTTATTTATTTCGCTGCCTTGGGTCTTAGTTGTGGCATGTAGGATCCTTTGTCGGGTCTACTGCCCTCTGGCATGTGAGATCTTAGTCCCCCAGCCACGGATCAAACCCACGTTCACTACATTGGAAGGCAGATTCTCAATCACTGGACCACCAGGGAAGTCCCTAGCCTTGGGTTTTGATACTTACCTACTTTGAAGAAAGATATGGCAGCCCACTCCAGCATTCTTGCCTGGAGAATTCCATGGATAGAGTAGCCTGGCTGGCTACAGTCCATGGGGTCGTAAAGAGTCAGACAGGACTGAGCAACTAGGCACAGCACTCACCATCAACCATCTTAAAAGAATGTAAAACCAGCTCTTTCTAATGGTCAGGGTTTGTTTGTTTGTTTTTTTCCTGCTGATTTGGGATGTATTGGACATGTATTGTGGAAATGTAAGGGGAACACATGTTGATTTGATAAGAAAGGTATTTTTGATGTTATATCTGGTTATGGCACTTGAAATCACATTCATTAGTGAACTTCATTTTGGTTCTAATGCAGTGGCTCTGTTTCCTTCTAAGGGATGGAAATACATATATTTCTTCTCTGAAACCCTCCCTCCCCCTAAGAATCTATGTGTAATGGACTGTTAATGCAGTGGGAGGGAAAGCTTGAGATATAATTTAGGTGGTACAAAGGGGAAGGAGAATGAAGAAGGGGAGTGAGGGAGGAAAGGAGGAGGGGGAACAGGGTGTGACCTGACACACATGATGTGGTTTAAGAAAGCACGAGCCCCTGCCTAAGAAAAGTTCTGGGGTTCAGCCTCAAGATCTACAATAAGGACCCCAGGAATCCAGGGGGTGCTGAGTCTTCCTGTGCAGATCACTTGGGAATAAGCTTGTTTTCTGTCCCCCTCAACCTGCCCACCCCCTGCCCATCAAGCCACCCCCTTGCCCCCGGAAGGGAACAGGGTTTTGCTATTTGCAGCTGGAGAATTTCCTGGCATTGGAAGAGATCACTGCCTTTTTGAGGTTCCTGACCTCAGCCTGAGCTCTGTTGGAATAACTGTGTGGACCACCTTCCCCTGCTCTTAATCTATTGAACCCCAAATAACTAAAGATGTAGATACATTGGAGATAAGGAGGTGGACTGCTGCATGCCAGAGAGGGAACTCGTGACACTCCCCATATTGAGACCTGGAAATAGCCCCTGAGCAGGGCCCTGAAACCCCACCCACATTCTTTCCTCTCTCTAGCAACCTGGTAGAATGGTTTCTAGTTGACAGATCCTATGGGGAAAACCTGGTTCAGAAACCTGATTTGAGCCAGGCTTGGATTCTATGCATTGGATTCGAATGGGCTTTTAAAGGCTTTGAATCTCCTGACCCAATCTCCTCACTGAGAAAAGGCTTTTAGAGAGCCAGGTAGGACTTCCACAGACAGAGGACACAGGATGTGGTGCTGGTATTTCCAGAGAAATCTCTGGGATGTGGAGACATAGACACTCTGGTTTCACCCTCCACTGGGGCTCAGAGTGGGAAGTGTTTAGCTCCACTGAGTCAAATGGACTGATGAGCCATGGGGTATGGAATGCTTAATTTTGTTATCTGCAGCCATGAGTCTGCAAAATTTTCTATGTAATTGGCTAGAGAGTAACCAGGCCTTAAGGGCTATGTGGTCTCTGCATTAGCAGTGTGAAAGAGACTTGGGCAGTGGAAAGTGTTCTCGGCTCTGTTCCAATAAAATTTTATTAGTGACAGAGAAATTTAGATATCATAATTTTCACATGTCACAAAATATTATTTTGTTTCCCCCAAATTAAAAAAAAAACACACAAAAATATGGAATGTATATTTTAAAGTTTAACACACACACACAAATCAAAAGGCAAGCCAATTTGTCAATTCCTGTCTAAACCATTTGCCAATATAATACAGCTAACATCCCATTAGTGACTTGTGACATGCATTTAGTAGGCTGGACACTGCTTATGAAAAACTGAAATTTTTCATAAATTTAAGATGACATCAGCTGTAAGATACAACATCATTCCTTTTTTTTTTTTTTTTTTTTTGCCGCACACTGTGGTCTGTGGGATCATAGGTTTGAACCCATGCCCTCTAGAATGGAACTGAGGAGTCTTAAATACTGGATCATCATGGAAGGCTCACAGCACTGTTTTTCTTTCTTTCTTTCTTTCTTTTTTTTTTTTCACAGCACTGTTTTTCATGCCACTGTATAATATATATTTATATTTAAGTTATATGCAGTGTACATCATGAGAAACGCTGGACTGGAAGAAACACAAGCTGGAATCAAGATTGCTGGGAGAAATCTCAATAACCTCAGATATGCAGATGACATCACGTTTATGGCAGAAAGTGAAGAGGAACTAAAAAGCCTCTGATGAAAGTGAAAGAGGAGAGTGAAAAAGTTGTCTTAAAGCTCAACATTCAGAAAACGAAGATCATGGCATCCAGTCCCATCACTCCATGGGAAATAGAGGGAGAAACAATGGCAACAGTGTCAGACTTTATTTTTTTGGGCTCCAAAATCACTGCAGATGGTGATTGCAGCCATGAAATTAAAAGATGCTTACTCCTTGGAAGAAAAGTTATGACCAACCTAGACAGCATATTCAAAAGCAGAGACATTACTTTGCCGCCTAATGTCCATCTAGTCAAGGCTACGGTTTTTCCAGTAGTCATGTATGGATGTGAGAGTTGAACTGTGAGGAAGGCTGAGTGCCGAAGAATTGATGCTTTTGAACTGTGGTGTTGGAGAAGACTCTTGAGAGTCCCTTGGACTACAAGGAGATCCAACCAGTCCATTCTAAAGGAGATCAGCCCTGGGATTTCTTTGCAAGGAATCATGCTAAAGCTGAAACTCCAGTACTTTGTCCACCTCATGTGAACAGTTGACTCCTTGGAAAAGACTCTGATGCTGGGAGGGATTAGGGGCAGGTTAAGAAGGGGACGTCCGAGGATGAGATGGCTGGATGGCATCACTGACTCATTGGACACAAGTCTGAGTGAACTCCGGAAGTTGGTGATGGACAGGGAGGCATAGTGCACTGCGATTCATGGGGTTACAAAGAGTTGGACACGACTGAGCGACTGAACTGAACTGAACAGATACATATGAATGAGTGTGAGCTCAATTCCTTCAGGCATACTGGACTCTTTGCAACCCTATGGACTGTAGCCCACCAGGCTCCTCTGTGCGTAGGATTCTTCAGGCAGGCATACTGGAGTGGCTTGCCATGCCCTCCTGCAGGGGGTCTTCCTGACCCAGAGATGGAACCTAAGTCTCTTATGTATTCTGCATTGGCAGGAGGGTCCTTTACTGCTAGGGCCACCATTTAAGCACAGCCAAACAAGCTATGATATGCTACTGATGAAAAGTGATCTGGTATCAGAAGTGGTCACATGTAAATTTTAGAATCTCCCTTAATGTCAAGGAAACGTGTTAATCGCATGGAAGTTATCAACAAATGTATTATCTGGAGACAGATTGTGTTATAAACCTTTTATTTCCATGAGCACCACCACCCCTGTCAGCATCCAGCTACATCCTGGCTGACTTTCTCCCTTGCATGCTGGTTTTAAATCATTAAGATTCGGATTTCATGAAATGCTTGGAGAAATCGCTTCTCAGCCTTCTGGCTAAGATCAAGTGTAAGTACCTGGGTAGCCAGGAATTAGTGGGTCGAGCCTGTGGTCCAGATAAATGATTGTGTTAAAAACACTTAATGTTTGTTTATGCAGCATGCATGTAGCACTGACAGATGTCACATGTTCTAGAAACAAAAATAGAGTTACCCAAGAGCTATGAGGTGAATATGGCATGTGATTTGGGGGAGGCTGTGATTTCTGACATCCTGATCAGGGAAGCCTGGCAGTGAAACTGTGGACCGAGGCAGGTCAGGAGCTGGGTGGCAGTACTTTAGACAGCATCCAAGGCAGGGGGAGCAGCAGAAGTCCTGAGAAGGTCCCATCCTCTCTACTCAGTACCCTTGAGAGTTTGGGTGCAGGGTTCCTGCACCCACAGATACCAAAATATAAGGGTGCTCCAGTCCCTTATATAAAATGGTGTAGTCTTTGCATATAACTTCAGGAGATGCTCCTGCATGCTTTCAATCATTTCCACATACATCATAATACCTAATACAATGCCGACACTGTGTGAATAATTTCAAGTACAGTGTAAATGCTATATATGTATAGTTGCCAGCATGAGGCTGGTTCCAGTTTTGCTATTAGACCTTTCTGGAATGTTTTTCAAATATGTTTCTGATCCATGTATAGAGTCTGGTGCCTTCTGGACTCAGAGTGTAGAGGGAGTGAGGGGCACCCCCAAGAGACAACTGGGGGCTTTTTTGGACATTTTATGTTGGTCAGCGTTTCTGAGGAAGATTGGAGATCTATAAGCAAAATGGTGCCTAGCAGCTCTCCTGTAGAGTTTAACAGGAGCGTTGGGACCATCATGGGGAGATAAGGCAAAAGTGGTAGTTGGAGAAGGAAGTTTAAAACTCTCCTGTCACTTAACTGAGTTTGAGATGTTTCCTTATGTATAAAATAAGGGTGTGAACACTTTTCTCAGTGTTTCAGCTGATGAGTAACTGCTGCTGCTAAGTTCTTTCAGTCCTGTTAGACCCTGTGAGACCCAATTGAGGGGAGCCCACCAGGCTCCCGCGTCCCTGGGATTCTCCAGGTATGAACACTGGAGTGGGTTACCAATTTGCTTCTCTAATGCATGAAAGTGAAAAGTGAAAGTGAAGTTGATCCGTCGAGTCCGATCCTCAGCGACCCAGTTGACTGCTTCCTACCAAGCAGGCTCCTCTGCCCATGGGATTTTCCAGGCAAGAGTACTGCTGTGGGGTGCCATCCCCTTCTCTAACCCAATGAGTAATTCAGGTACTAATTTTGTCTTTTAAAAGAAATGTAATCATCATGACTTATCTGCAGAGAATAAGTACCAAGACCCCCAGTGGACATCTGTAACCTCACATATTATCAACACAGTGTTTTCTCTATACAGACATACCTGTGATGCCATTTGGTTGATCAAAGTACATTAAGAGATTGGCAACTAACAAATAGTATCAGGAAAGTGAAAGTAAAATCACTTAGTCATGTCCGACTTTTTGCAACACCATGGACTGCAGCTTACTAGGCTCCTCTGTCCATGGGATTTGCCAGGCAAGAATTCTGGAATGGGTGGCCATTTCCTTCTCCAGAGGATCTTCCCGACCCAGGGATGGAACCCAGGTCTCCTGAATTGTAGGCAGACACTTTACCATCTGAGCCACCAGGGAAAGCATCACTTACAGGCAGTCACACAACCCTAACCACTCCCAACCTTCCCCCTATACCACACGGACTGTCTCTGCCTCGCCAAAGTAATTCTCCTCCCCGTGCCATTCCAGTGGGCGTCGCCACAGGCACTACCCCTCCCCATCTCTTTGTCTGCTACCCACCACTTCTGGACACCCTGGGGACCCAACTTGCAATAACAAGATCTTGTGAAATTTGTTCCGGGGAAAATAGGAGCTGGGATAGGTTGGGCCACATGGTTTCCAGACACTGCTGAAGCACCGCTTCTCTCCTCAGCGTTCAGCAGGGATCATGTGGAAAGGTATGGCTGCAAAAATTTTATGTTCCTGCCTCAGGTTCCTGGCTTTCCCACAAGGTGACTAGTCCCATGTTCACCTCCACGTACCCCCAATTCTATTTGCCGACCTAAAAGGAGTTATAGGACTGGGGGCTGAAGTGAAGGCCAAAGTGCAGGAGGAGCCAGTTGGGGCCAAGTGCTCTGGAAAGAGGCCGTGGAGCCACGCTGTGTATGCAATAATCCAGCTAACCAGAGTCCACGGCAGCTTGGCAGTGGACATGGGGTCTCCTTTGGAGGTGCCAGGGTGTGTTAGACCGAGCAAGGGACCGAAATGGGGCTGAGGGATGGAGGTCAGTGTCTTTAGAGGAAGGGCCCTTTGAGCCGAGCAGCAGCTTGGCACTTCCATTGTCTGCTGGTCCAGCCCCTCAGAAAATGGTCAGATGTGAAGAGGAGATTCACACTCACTTGGTGGGGTTGGCTCTTGAGTTTTCAGTGTATCCTCTGGCTTCCTAAATAGCTATGTTGACATATTGTCTTCTTGTTTTTGGAGAATTTTGGTTCTTGCTTTCAGGCTTGGGTGGACAAGGGTGACTGAGAGGCTAAGAGAACAAGGAAACCAGGTGTTTGAGGACCTGAGACCACTGGGAGCTGAACCAGTGTGGGTGGAAGTCATCTTCAGGTAAGCTGGTCTCGTTCGCCACCTCTGGTGACCCCTCTGTTCTGTTCATTGTAGAGCTGGTTAGTGTCTTTAGCCCTAGGCCCTCAGGGCAGGAGGAGGATGAGCACCCTTTAGTTTCCCAAGTCATTTTCCTAAAAGCTTTGGTCCTGCTGGTGTCTTAGAAGAGGCAGCTGCAGCCTGTTGGGGACCCATTGGCCAAGCCATGGTGAGGTTCAGAACCTGTGCTTGGGAGGTGGATTTCAGACCCCTGACACTCAGCCCTTGTGTGATATTGGGCAAGGCTGAGTGGCAATCCCAGTGAAGTTTTGCTCTCTCTGTGACAGCAGGTTGTGTTGGGCTAAACTCCTTATTCCTGTTTCAGCCCTTGAGAAATATTCAGAAGATTTATCTGAAGAGAGTGGGATCATCTGTAAGACTGCTAGGTGTCTACTAGCCAGCAGGGCTGGGATTAAATGCAGCAGCCAGTAGATACAGGATGGGGGAAGAGGTCAGATTGTCCCTTTGTTGCTGACCAGAGAGAGGCTTGTCCAGGTGGCAGTTGGGCGAAAGCTGTGACTTTGTGGCCAGAAGAAGTCTCTGACCATGCATTGGGTTCTGTGAGGGTGGAGGAACAGCAGGGTATCCCCAGTTCTTTGGCCAGAGAAGAACCACCCCCTTGCTCTCTGACATCCCCCCAGGACTCGTTCCAGAGTAGGTTCTTCAGGTTGGGTGTCTGGGCCCCACCCCAACTCCTGGAGCTGGCCAGCCAGAGCCTTGTGCGAAATAAGGCCTTGGACATCGCTGCACTGGAGGAGCTGCCTGTGGAGCTCTTTCCACCACTGTTTATGGAGGCCTTTGCCAGGAGGCACACCCATGCCGTGAGGGCAATGGTTCAGGCCTGGCCCTTCCCCTGCCTCCCGCTGGGGGCCATGATGAAGGACCACCAGCCTCATCTGGAGACCTTCCAGACTGCACTCAACAGCCTTGACATCCTCCTTGCTCAAGAGGTCTGCCCCAGGTAAGGTCGACCTGGTAGACTGGTAGGGCCTAGGAGTGTGAGCAAGATACAGCCAGGGCAGGAGGATCACCTGGAACAGACGTTCAGGTGTACAGGACTGGCTAAGGGGAGGAGCAGACAAAAGACATGTGGCCCTCCCCCAGTGTCCCTTAAAGTTGGGACTGAGGTGGACCCAGAAACCAGAGGAGCTGTGTTGTGTGAAGTGCAGAGCCCCTGCGGGATGCTGGTGCATATCAACCTCTGCACAGCTCAATGTGTGCCCCGTGGCCCTGCAGGCAGTGGAAGCTGCAGGTGCTAAACTTGGGCTGAAACATGCATCAGGACTTCTGGACCCTGTGGTGTGGCATCAAGGCCAGCGTTTGCTCACTGCTGGAGCCCAAGCTGGCACAGCCCATGCAGAAGATGTGCAGGGTGGAGGTGCAGGTGGGGCTGAAGCTGATGTGAGCCCCTGTTGAGGTGCTGCTTGACCTGTGCCTCAAGGAGGACACCCTGGATGAGACCCTCAGCTACCTGTTGAAGAAGGCCAAGCAGAGGAGGGGCCTTCTGCACCTGCTCTGCCAGAAACTGAGGATCTTCACCATCCCCATGTAGAGCATCAGGAGGATCCTGAAGCTGGTGAAGCTGGATTCTGTCCATGACCTGGAGGTGAACTGCACCTTGAAGCTGGACATGCTGGGCAGGTTCCTGCCACACCTGGGCCGGATGGGCAACCTGTGTCACCTGCTGCTGTCACACATTCATGTGTTGCTGCACACCACCCCCGACCAGGAGGAGCACTGGGTCAGCCAGCTCACCGCCCAGTTCCTGAACCTGCCCCACCAGCAGGAGCTCTACCTGGACTCCATCTCCTTCCTGGAAGGCTGACTGCACCAGGTGCTCAGGTGAGTCATGGTGCCAGCTCCACAGCCCAGAAGGGGCCTCTCTAGTTTTGTGCCTGCTGGGGACGTTACCAGGGTGCACCGGTCACTCAGAAGTTCTCACGATGCCACTGCTCTCCTGGGCATCTTGTCAGGTCTCCTTCCTGATCAGGATCAGAGGCATGGCCTAAGTTAGACGTTGTCAAATGGTGTCAGAGTCCAGCCCCCACAGGATCCAGGGGAACCTGAAGGAGAAATGGCATTGGCAAATGATTAGAGAGAAATAAGGAAAGAATGTTGCTTAGATAAGAAAACAGATGAAAGAGGCTGATATTGTTTGGTTTACACAGAAAGCTAATAAAGTGTTAGAAGCCTGCCGGGAGCCAGCGTGAGGAACCCCACCCATGGCAAAGGTCATGAGGAAGGAAGCCTGACAAAACGCAAGGCTGTAATCAGGCTTCAGTGGGAACCCCTGAAATTTCCTGAGCATCCACCCCCAAAACTAGTGTCTGCCTGCTGTACTACATTATGCTTTTCATCTACTCTTCTAACATTAACAGGGGACCTATCCCCCCCGGCCCACCTTTCTCTGGAAAAGTTTAATTTAGAGCTTTTAGATAATGTATCGTAGGCATAATAGAGGGTTCAAATCCAGACCCCTCTGATTGCTTTTTAGCCTGACACTTACAGCTGCACATGTGATTGTTTGCAACCTCCTGACTGAAAGGCACAGGAAGCTTAAAACATCCTAGGAATTCAGGGGCTTCTGAGGAGTCAAGATCATTAGAACAAAACTGATTAAGCATTTCATTGTTGAGCCAATACTTGCTGCCAAATTTTCATATCTTTTATTTGTTGATATAGTTGGTATATAGAAAAAACAAGTAGCAACATTAGATCTTTAAGTACCTTCTTTGTGCCTTTGTTCTATAGGGATGTAATTTAGTGCTTTAAGGAGATGCAGCTGAAAGAAAAACACTTCAGGGGGAACAAGATTAACATTCATTAAGGAAGAGAGCCAAAAAGTGTTAACAAGCCTCTTGGACAGAATATAATGTAAATCACTTGGGACCTTTTGTATAGAAAAAGATATACAGAAAGGGTCAGGACTGCTGCCCCTATATGACTCCGTATCTTCCATTATATAAAATTTAGGGTATATAAACACCTTTTAAATAATAAAGCTGAGAGGGCTTTTGGTAGAAGTCTGGCCTCCCCCGTGTCGATGCTTTTTCTTGCTTCCTCTCCCTCCCTCTCCTTTCAGGCTGATCCCTTGGAAAGCGGAGGCTCACCGAGTCTACTTACTTGCCCAGGCTTCTGAGACCCACGTGAGAGGGAGCCCAAGGCGGAGCACCCTCCACTATTCAAGCGGGCACCTGTGGCCCAACGTAGGCAGTACAAGTTCCTTGTCTGGAACTTTATTGGTTTTCCATATAAACCAAGTTAATCAGCCTCTTTTCTCCACTCCTTTTCCTACTACATTATTTTTTTCCTAATCTAATCTTATATTTCTAATTAAAGAAATCTGTCCTCGCCGACTCCTTCTACCCTTCGAATTACCCTGGATCCACCAGGGCTGGACCCTGGCAGAAGCCCAGGCAGGAAAGTCAACCCAGAGAGCCTCTGTGTTTCAAGGGATCAGCCTGAAAAAGAGAGGGAGGGAGAGGTAGAAAGAGAGAGAGGAAAAAAAAAAGAGAGAGAGAGAGATAAAAGAAAAACATGGGGTGGACAAGCTTCTTTGGTGAGCAAGGCCCATTACTTTATTTTTAAAAGGGACTTTTATACCTTTCCAACAAATGATGTTGTGTACATTTTATTCTGACTTTAGAGGCCAGTGAAACATTTTATGACCCTCTTTTGATAAAGGCTTCTCAACCAGAAATTTTATTTTCCCTCAAAGTGTTTTTTCTTCATATGTCTAATCTATGTCAGCCTCAGAAAGTATCAAACAGAGATACATATCTCACGGAGCAAAGGTGCAATAAGTTACAACAAAGAAAGGACCAATTAGCTCAAAGCTCTGATGTGGTTAATTTCAAGGCTACACTTGTTTTTCTTACATTTCAACTATGTTAACTAATGCATTCCCAGGTGCACAGTGGATTAGGGTCATGGGACTTGGCAGCAGGCATTAACTCAACAGTGAAATCTTACACCAGCACTATTCTATCAGTTTTTAACTCTTTGGAAGGCTCTACGTTTTAGACTCCCCATGCCTCTCACAGTTGGGGGACTGTAAACAATCACATGCATAGTTGTAAAAGTCCACAGAAACCTGTCAGTCAAGTTAGAGAGCCATCAGAGGGGTTTGAGCTGAGACACTTCTTTTATATGCAGGAGACTGTTAATTGGAGCTCTAAGTTAACTTTTTCCAGAGGCAGGTGGTCAGGGATAGCTCCCCTGTAATGTCAGAAGAATAGGTGGAAAGCATAATGCAGTAAGGCAGGCAGATGCTGTTTTGGGGGTAGATGCTTGAGAAAATCAAGGGGGACCCCTGAGGCCTGATCCCACTTTGTGTTTTGTCAGGCTCCTTTCCTCATGACCTTTGCCATGGGTGGGATTCCCCACACTTGATTCCAGCAAAATGGGACTTCTTGCTGGGAGTCTACATAGTGGGGGTCAGGCGTGATGCCCTTGGGAATTCTTTCCAAGAGAGTGATAGCTTAGACGATGACAGATAACTAAGTGAGAAGGAAATTGGTCCACCAGGCGTAAGGTTAGAAGTCCGAAGCTCTATCTCTCCCTCCCACCTGCCGCTTTGTCCTGAGCTGTTTTAGGCTCCAGGTGAGCTGTAGGAAGGGGGTGATTCTGGAGATGACAAGGAGAGATCAGGAGCAGAACTTTGTGGCCTCTAAACAGTCCAGAGAAGAGAAAAAGTCAAATGAGCATCATTGTTCGAGTGGCTCCATTTGCTTCAAGTGCAAATTACAATTATTATTTTCCTCTCAGATTTCTAGATACATAGGAAATCCTCAGTAACAGGTTATTGCTCTGCCTTGAGCACAGTGATAAAAGATGAGAGGATGCAGCCTAGTCTGTCTGTAAAATAAGTTGCATTGATTCCCATTTTGGCAGCTGCAAACTCCAAGCATTAGGAATAAATATGTTCAGTGAGAAACCAGAATAAAGAAAGAAAAAAGAATTGTAGGTGGCGATGGACAGTCTGTGACACCCAAATATCTGGGGGATATTTACCCAGGGATCGTGTGTAACTGCTGGGACCCACCAGCCCATGTCGACTGCATCCAGCCTGCTGTTGACTTCAACTAGTCGTGTCCTGTAAAAACACCTTAATTTCTGCTAACCAATTACTAGAAAGTTGAAATAGGCAAATAACCTTTTTCATATCCCACATTGAAAATACTTCATTATTTTGTGCTAGGAGATGTCATACCCATGTGAGCAAGACCTTCTCCCAGAAGACCCCCTGCCTTCTTGTCAAGAAGGTGAGAGGCTAGCTCCAAGCCAGTGAGATGCCGTGTGTTCCGATGAAACAGGCCCCTCCTCTGCACATGCCTCTGCCTACCACTTCTGCCCTTGGGACTGACTGCCCTGTCTCTCCCCAGGTGCCTGAAGACCCCTCTGGAGACCCTGTAGATCAGCAAATGCCTGCTTTCGGAGTCACACCTGACGTACATGTCGCAGTGCCCAAGCGTCAGCCTGCTGAAGGACCTGGGCCTCAGTGGGGTCAACCTGACCAGATTCAGCTTGGAGCCCCTGTGGGTCCTGATCGAGAGAACCTTGGCCACCCTGCAGGCCCTGGACCTGGATGAGTGTGGCGTCATGGACTCCCAGTTTAGTGTCCTCCTGGCCTCCCTGGACTCCGCTGCTCCCAGCTCACCACCTTCAGCTTCAGTGGCAACATCATGTCCATGTCCATTATGGAGAGCCTGCTGTACCACACCAAGGGGCTGAGCAAGGTGAGCCTCGTGCTCTACCCCGCACCCCTGGAGAACTTTGAGGATGTGTGCAGCACCCTGTTCCTGGGCCTCCTGGCACAGCTTCACCCGCGGCTCAAGCAGCCACTGTGCACCTCTGGGCAGGCCAGCATGTTTTGGTTCAGTGCCAAACCCTGTCCACACTGTGGTGACCAGATTTTCTATGACACCAAGCCCATGCTTTGCCCCTGCTACATGCCTGCCTAGCCCAGCTGCCGAGTCGCAGGCTTTGTCCCAGGCTCTGGGACACTCCGAGCCAGACCTCAGTGGGTCTAGATGGAACACAAACCACAGTTTCAGACAATTGTTCCATGTATGCAGGAAAAGGAAATGTGATTTAGAGTGAGCAGGGAAGGAGGTGTTGGTGGGATTTTGGGAGAGATGTGTTCCTACAAAGTTAGAAATGTGAATCTGAATTTTGGAGGGGGGGGTTGGGCTTCAGAGATTGATGTCAGCATTACCCCTGTGTTGGATTCTAAACAAAGAAATAAAGGAAACGTCAGTGTCAATCATTCTGTGCCCTCTGTGATCTGTGACCATGATTCTCCCCTTTATGCTCATGACTCTCCTGCTAGTGATTAAATAAAAGGGCCTGAGCTTGAGTAGTGCATAGATGCTCTCCGATAGGCAAGGAATAGCTACAGGAGTTCAGGGCACTATTTACCCGCTCCCTGTGGTTCTCATTTCCAGGGCAGCCACCTCCTCACTTATTTCTGAGGCTGTTCAATCTGTCATCATATACATGGTGCGTCCTCAGGGCCTGGAATGAACTAAGTGTCCCAGAGTGAGCTGGAGGGAACCTTCTTCCCAGGGACCCTCACTGCTAACCCCACCCAGGCCCTGGACTCGAGAATTTCCCCAGTGGATCAAGCAGATGAAAAGCCTCCATCTTAGACCCTGGGCAGTGCCAAGATGGGTTCACTGTGCAAAGTTAGGCCTGGAGTCCTAGGGAATATAGACCAGTAGACCATCAGGAGCCTTTTGGACCCACCAGCCTGACCCCACCTTCCCACTGCTCCACTGTATCTGACACCTTGGGATTCCATGGGCTGTAGTCTGCTAGGCTCCTCTGCCCATGGAATCCTACAGGTGATAATACTGCACTGGGTAGCTGTCCTCTTTTCCAGGAGATCTACCCAACCTAGGGATTGAACTTGTGTCTCCTGCATTGCAGGTGGATTCTTTACTATCTGAGCCGCCAGGGAAGCCTCCAGTTTCTAAGAGACAACACAACATCCATGAATCCATTGTCTACACGTACTTTTATGCCACTAATATCCCCACAGGTTTTATTTTGTTTGTACATTAAAAAAGAAAAAAAGAAAAGAAACCTTTCACACACAATTACTGATTCAAAGGCTGACGAAAATCCATTCCCCATTGTCAGAAATGCCGCTTCCAAGTTCCGTATATCAGTGTTGAGTGCAACTTGGGATTTTTCTCCTTGGTGTGATTCATCTGTAACTTTTTGTTTTAAACCTTAATCCTTCAGTTTTTACCTTTAGCCACATGGTAAAGATACAATTACCTACAAATAGTGGTTCTCTGCCAACCTGTCAGAACTAAGGCTCTAAAGCACTAAGAATTTAATGAATTCCCTTGGCCCATCAGAGCTCTTTTTTGAGAACAAGTCCTCTGAGGTTAAGAGAACATTTAGCCACTAAACAAAACAACAGCACCCCTTCAGAGTGGAGGGCACTATCTGTACCCCTTTTTGTGAGTGAAGGACCAGGGACAGTCATGGACCACCAATATGTTGATTTAGGAATGTCCTAGAAATCAGAATCACCTTGACTTGAGCTTTCCTAGTTGCTTAGCTGATAAAGAATCCACTTGAAATTCAGGAGACTCATGTATAGTTCCTGAATGGAGAAGATTCCCTGGAGAAGGGGGTGGCTACCACTCTAGTATTCCTTCCAGGATAAGTCCATAGAAAAGCCTGTTGGGCCATAGGACATGGAGTCACAAAGAATCACATAGGACTGACTAACACTTTCTCTTCCTTTTAAAAACTATGGGTAAGCAGGTGGTGGAAGTCATCATTGAATTTTAAAATGTGTCATGGTCCCTTATGTTTTAGTCCCTCTCTGTCCCACCATTGCATTTAATCTGCAAAAGCATCATTTTGTTGTTTCTTTCTCAGGAAATTAGAACTGAGAGCAGAAGTAGCAAGAAGCCAGACTGCACTGATTAGATGAGGATGAAGGAGGAGAGTGAAAGAGGTAGCTTAAAACTGAGCATTAAAAAAACTAAGCTTGTGGTATCTGGACCCATCACTCCATGGCCAATAAAAGGGGCAAAGGTGGAATAACTGACAGATTTTCTCTTCTTGGGCTGTACAATCACTTCAATGGTGATTGCAACCATGAAATCAAAAGATGGTGGCTTCTTGGCAGGAAAGCTGTGACAAAACTAAACAGTGTGTTGAAAAGCAGAGACACTGTTCTGCCGACAAAGGTCTGTATAGTCGAGACTGTGGTCTTCCTAGTGGTCAGGGACAGTTGTCAGAGCTGCTGCCGCAAAGAGGGCAGTGCACCAAAGAATTGTTGCCGTCGAGTTGTGGTGCTGGTGAAGACCTCGGAAAGTGCCCTGGACAGCATGGAGATCCAAGCAGTCAATTTTAATGGAGATCAACCCTAAATACTTGTTTGAAGGATTGATGGTGAGGCAGAAGGTCCACTATATTGGAAATATATTGTGAACAGCTGACTCACTGGAAAAGTCCCTGATGCTGGGCAAGACTGAGAGCAAAAGGAGAAGAGGGTGACAGAGAATGAGACGGCTGGATGGCACCACCGATGCAATGGGCATGAACTTGGGCAAATGTCAGGAGATGGTGAGGGACAGGGAACACTGGAGCGCTGCAGTCCATAGGGTTGCAGATACAACCTGGCAAAGGAACAACAGTCTCTTGAGATAAAGCTATCCCAGCGAGAATAGAAGATAAAGAGGTTTGTGCGAACAATGGAAGCACCAAGATTTCCACTAGAGACAGAGGAAGTGGGTCGAGGCTGGCTACCTGGATGAGTGCCCGTTTGAAAGGTGTGCCTTCTGGTCACTTTGTCAAGTCCACTTCTCACATGGCACTGATATGTAGGTCGGCAGGAACCAGTTTGTGTCCCGAGGGTGTGATCTCCTCCTGGGTACCAGGTTCTTAGTTGGTGTGAGATGCCCAGCCCTGTTGGTGGACACGCAGGCTGACCACATGTCACTGCATGGCCGCAAGCCCCAGGGATATTCCTTCTTGAGCACAGCACTGGACCTGAACTGGAGTTGGCCTTAGGGTGGTCCATGGAAGGAAATGTGGGAATAAGTCATGTCTGTCTTTCTGTTTTTGTTTCTTAGGTGGCCAGCCAATGCAGCTTACAGGATCTTACTTCCCCAACTAAAGGTAGAATCCACTCCTCAACAGTGAATGTGCAGAGTCCTAACCACTCCTGGACTAGCAGAGAGTTCCCAGTAGGTCATTTCTTGAGCCTGGCAGAAGGCCCAGAATTCTGACGTTGGCTGCTAAGAGGCAGCCTTCTATGGGTCCGGCTTTGATGAAGTCACCAAACATTCCTCTCTCACTGATTTCTGGGAGCCCTGTGACCATGACCCATAGCATAGAAACTTCTGGAGGTAGAGAAAACTGAAGGACGACATACCCACTTCCCCGTCATATTCCTTTCCTGGTTATAGACCCAAATGCCTTCAAAGAAAATTCTTCTGCTCTTAATCCATCTACAGAAAGGATGCTTTCCTTCCTGGAAATGTTCCCTTCAGAAGAAGTTGAACTCATGTTCTCTGTTTCTTCCTAACCTAACATGGGAAGGATTTTCTCTACATCTATTGATAAGCTTCAGTGTGTTCTGCTAGACACAGTGGTTCAGTTCAGTTTAGTTCAGTCACTCAGTAGTGTCCGACTCTTTGCGACCCCATGAATCGCAGCACTCCAGGTCTCCCTGTCCATCACTATTCTTCCTTTTTTTTTTTTTTTTTTTTTTTGTGGTGGAGGGGGAGTTAAAACACATATTCCCCTTACATCCAGGATGGTTTTCACAAAGGCCTCACTCTATTCTCATGGTTCTGTCCCTCATAGTCTAGGAGAGTGGTAAAAATAAAAAGTTGGGGCCTAAAAGAGAGCTGGGTGGGGACCTTTATCTGCAGTGGTGTGCAAGAAATTGTCTACAGGAGCAGGTTGCATCATGGAAAATCTGGGTGGGTGGGCATTTGTTGATGGGTAGGAGTCATTTGGGAGATGAGTCTTCACCTGTATAACCCCTCCCTGTCCGTGAGGTAAGCCCTCTCTGGGGACCCCTTATCTAAAGAATGTGTTAAAATACTAAGGTGGCCACCAGAAATACCACAGACTTACACAACTGGAATTTTTTTTTTTTCCCCAGTTGTGGAGGCGAGAAATCCAGGATCATGTTGTTAAGAGTGTGCTGTCCCCAGAGGTCTCTTTACTTGATGTGCAGACAGCTGCATTCTCGTGTCCTCCTGTCTGTTTATGTCCAAGCATGCTTGATGTCTTCTGTGTCCTAATTTCCTCTTTTTCTTTTTTCTCTCCCTGGCCGTGCTGCTTTGCTTCTGGGTCTTAGTTTCCAGACCAGGAATGGAACTTTGGCCCTTGGCAGTGAAAGCTATGATCCCTAACCACTGGTATGCCAGGGAATTCCCCTCTCTCTTTTTATATGGAGAACCATTAGATTGGACTAGGGCCCACCTTAGTGACCTCCTTTTAACTTCATCACCTGGTTAAAGGTATCTCCAAATACAGTTACATTCCAAAATGTTGGGGGTTAGGACACAGACAGATATATTTTTTTTAATGTATGAATTTATTTGATTTCACCAGGTGTTAGTTGTGACATGTGGGGCCTTCAGTCTTCCTGGTAGCAGGTGGTATCTAGTTCCTTAACGGGGGAAAAAAGCCCCTGGGAGTGCAGAGTCTTAGTCACTGGGCCATTGTGAAAGTCTGGTCCACATTTGTATTTTTCAGGACAAAATGAAGCCCCAAACGGAGTTGATGGCAGGGTGATTTGCCTGGCTACACATTTGCACTCTATATGCTCCTTATAAATACTGAGACCTTTAATAATATTGACTTCCTTGTCCCAATTGTGGAGACACTTATTCTGTGGGTATGGAGTAAGATGGGCAGAATCAACCAGAACATCAGTACTTTTCAAAAGCTCTCCAGTACTCACTGTTTACTATGGACACCTTAAGCAGCCTGGGCAACAGCTGGAGCTGATAGGAAACTCAGACTCTCAGGCCCCACCGACAACTGTTGGACAGGAATGTGTTTTTGAACAAGATACATGGGCAATTCCTTAGATTCATTGAGGGTTAAGAAACACAGCCCAGGAGATTTGAAAGTGTGGTCAGGTCTACTACCATCTTGCATGTGGGATCTTAGTTCCCCAACTTTGGATCAAACCCATGTTCCCTTCATTTGAAGGCAGATTCTCAATCACACAACTAGGGAAGTCCCTAGCCTTGGGTTTTGATACTCACCAAATTTGGAGAAGGACATGGACACCCAGTCCAGTATGTTTGCCTGGAGAGTTCCCTGGATAGAGGAGCCTGGCTGGCTACAGTCCATGGGGTCACAGAGTCAGACGACTGAGCAACTAGGCACAGCACTCACCATCAACCCACTTAACAGAGTGTAAAATGATCTCTTTATAATGGTCAATTTTTTTTCCTGCTCCTTTGAGATGTAATGGACATGTATTGTGTAAATTTAAGGGGAACACATGTTGATTTGATAAGAAAGGCATTTTTGGTGTTATATCTGGCTACAGCACTTGAGATCATGTTCATTAATGAACTTCATTTTTGTTGTAATTTAGTGGCTCTGTTACCTTCTAAGGAATGGAAATACACATATTTCTTCTCTGAATATCTCCCTGCCCATAAGAATCTGTGTGTAGTGGGCTTTTAATGCAGTGGGAGGGAAACCTTGAGATATAATCTAGGTGATGCAAAGGGGAAGGAAGGAGAAGAAGGGGAATGAGTGTGGAAAGGAGGAGGGGGGAACAGGGTGTGACCTAACACACCTGACGTGGTTTAAGAAAGCATGAGCCCCTGCCTAAGAAAAGCTTCTGGGCTTCAGCATGATGATCTACAGTAAGGACCCTGGGAATCCATCGGGTACTGAGTCTTCAAGTGCAGATCACTTAGGAGTAAGCTTGCTTCATGCATCCCTCACCCTGCCCATCCCCCGCCCAACAAGCCTCCCCTTTGACCTCAGAAGGGAACAGTGGTTTGCTATTTGTAGCTGGAGAATTTTCTTGCATTGGAAGTGGACCCCTGCCTTTTGAGGTTCCTGACATCAGCACTAGCTCTGTTGGAATAACTGTGCGGACCACTGTCCCCTGCCCCTAAGCTATTGAGCCCCAGATAACTAAAGATGCAGATACATTGGAGATAAGGAAGTGGGCCACTGGATGCCAGAGAGGGAAGTGGAGACTCTTACCACACTGAGGCCTGGAAACAGCCCCTGAGTGGGGCCCTGAAACCCCACCCACATTCTTTCCTCTTTCTAGCTACTTGGTAGAAAAGTTTCTAGTTGACAGATCCTATGGGGAAAAACTGGTTCAGAAAGCTGATTGGAGCCTGGTTTGGATATTATGGATTGGATTCAAATGGGTTTTAAAAGGCTTGGAGTCTCCTGGCCAGCCTCACTGAGAAAAGGCTTTTGGAGAGCCAGGTAGGACTTGCACAGTCGAAGAACATAGGACGTGGTGCTGGTTTTTCCAGAGAAGTCTCTCTGGGATGTGGCGACATAGACACTCCAGCTTCACCCTCCACTGGGGCTTACAGTGGAAGTGTTTAGCTGCACTGAGTCAACTGGACTGATGAGCCATGGGGTTTGGAATGCTTCATTTTGTTCTCTGCAGCCATGAGTCTGCAAAATTTCTCTGTAATAGGCTAGAGAATAACCAGGCCTTAAGGGCCATTTGGTCTCTGCCATTAGCAGTGTTAAACAACCTCTGACAGCGGCAAATGTTCATGGCTCTGTTCCAATAAAACTTTATTAGTGACATAGAAATTTAGATATGTAGTTTTCACATGTCACAAAATATTCCTTTGTTTCCCCCAAATTTAAAAAAAAATGTAAAAATATGAAACATATTTTAAAAAGTTCAAAAAATAGTAAAACATAAAAATCATTCTTAGCTTGCTGGTGGGAGGACCAAAAAAACCCAACCATAAATCAGGAGGCAAGCCACTTTGTCAATCCCTGTCTAAACCATTTGCCTATATAATACAGCTAGCATCCCATTAGTGACTTGTGACATGCATTTAGTAAGCTGGATTCTGCTTAGGAAAAACTAAAAATTTTCATAAATCTACGATGTCATCAGCTGTAAGATACATCAATCCTTTTTTTTTTTTTTCTTTTTCTTGGCCACTCACTGTGGCCTGTGGTATTATAGGTTTGAACTCATGCCCACTAGAATGGAAGTAAGGAGTCTTAAATATTGGGTCATCAGGGAAGCTTCACAACATTGTTTTTCATGCCACTATAAAATATATATTTACATACAACGTGAGCTCAGTTGCTTCAGTTATGCTGAACTGTTTGTAACCCTATGGACTGTAGCTCACCAGGTTCCTCTGTGCATAGGATTCTTCAGACAGGAATACTGCAGTGCCTTGCCATGCTCTCCTGCAGGAGGTTTTCCTGATCCACAGATGGAAACTGTGTCTCATGTCTTCTGCATTGGCAGGAGGGTCCTTTACTGCTAGGGTCACCATTTAGGCATAGCCAAACAAACTATGATATGCTACTGCTGAAAAGTGATCTGGTATCCGAAATGGTCACATGTAAACTTTAGAATGTCGCTTAATGTCTAGGAAACGTGTTAATGACATGGAAGTTATCAACAAATGTATTATATGGAAAGAAACTGTGTTACAAATGTTTTATTTCAGTGAGAACAACCGCCCCTGTCAGCATCCAGCTGCAAACTGTGTAACTTTCTCCCTTGCATGTTAGTTTTAAATCATTGAGATTTGTATTACATGAAATGCTTGGCGAACTCGTTTCTCAGCCTTCTGGCGAAGATCAAGTGTAAGTACCTGTGGAAACAAGAATTAGTGTGTTGAGCCTGTGGTCCAGATAAATGATTATGTTAAAAACACTTACTGATTATTTATGCAGCATACACATAGCACTGACAGATGCCACATGTTGTTCTAGAAACAAAAATAGAGTAACCCAAGAGCTCTGGAGGTGAATATGGCATGTGAGTTTGGGGAGGCTGTGATTTCTGACATCCTGGTCAGGGAAACCTGGCAGGTCAGGAGCTGGGTGGCAGTACCTGAGACGGCGTCCAAGGCAGGTGGAGCAGCAGAAGTCCTGAGAGGCTCTGTCCCCTCTGCTCAGTACCCTTGAGAGTTTGGGTGCAGGAACCCTGCAGCCACAGATACCAAAATCCATGGGTGATCCAGTGCCGTATATAAAACGTGTAGTCTTTGCATGTAACTTCAGGGGATGCTCCTGCATGTTTTCAATCATCTCCACATTCCTTATAATACCTAATACAATTTGATGCTGTGTAAATAGTTTCAAGTACAATGTAAATGTTATATGTAGTTGCTAGTGTGAGGCAGGTTCCAGTTTTGCAGTTAGACCTTTCTGGAATGTTCTTCAAAAATATTTTTGATCCATGTAAAGAGTCTTGTCCCTTCTGGACTCAGAGTGTAGAGGGAGTGTGGGGCACCCCCAAAGGTACAGCTGGGGGCTCTTTTGAGCATTTTATGTTGGTCAGTATTTCTGAGTGAGATTGGAGATAAGCAAAATGGTGCCTAGCAGGTCTCCTGTAGAGTTTAACAGGAGCACTGGGGCCACCATGGGGAGACAAGGCAAAAGTCGGGATTGGAGAAGGAAGTTTAAAACTCTCCTGTCACTTAACTGAGTTTGAGATGTTTCCTTGTGTATAAAATAAAGGTGTGGACATTTATTTCAATGTTTCAGCCAATGAGTAACTGCTGGTGCTAAGTTGTTTCAGTTGTGTCCGACTCTGTGTGACCACTTCAATGGCAGCTCACCAGGCTCCCCCGTCCCTGGGATTCTCCAGGGAAGAACAGTAAAGTGGGTTGCCACTTCCTTCTCTAATGCATGAAAGTGAAAAAAGTGAAGTCGGTCATTCCACTCCAATCCTCAGTGATCCAATGGACTACAGCCTACCAGGCAGGCTCCTCTGCCCATGGGATTTTCCAGGCAAGAGTACTGGAGTGGGGTGTCCTTACCTTCCCCTGCCAATGAATAACTCAGGTACTAATTTTGTCTTTTGAAAGAAATGTAATCATCATGACTTATCTGCAGAGAATAAGTACCAAGACCCCCAGCGGACATCTGTAACCTCATATAGTAACAAACCCCATCTAATTTTTTTTTTTTTCTATACAGACATACCTGTGATGCAGTTTATTTGATCAAAGCACAGTAAGAGATTGGCAAGTAATGAATAGTACAAGGAAAGTGAACATAAAGTTGCTCAGTCGTGTCTGACCCTTTGGAACCTCCATGGACTACAGCTTACTAGGCTTCTCTGTCCATGGGATTTGCTTTGGAAGAAATCTGGAATGGGTGGCCTTTTCCTTCTCCAGAGGATCTTCCCAACCCAGGGATCAAACAGGGGTCTCCCGAATTGTAGGCAGACACTTCACCATCTGAGCCACCCGGGAAGGTGTAATAATAAATAGAACAATTATAACAGTATACTTTTATAAAAGTTTTGTTAATGTAGCCTCTATGCAAAACATATCACTGTACTAATTTAGGGATTTTTTCCACCCTAATTAAGCACTTTCTATGCTTTGTGGCTATAACGTTTACAGTTTGAATTTTGAGAGCAAAACTAACCCAGATTTCTTTTCTCTTCTTCACATTCACCACAAAGCATAGCAACCTCAGCATAAAATTGTTTCCCTTTTTCTATCAAATTGAGACCTTTGATCTTTTCACTTAATGGTTGCACTGAATGGATTCTCTCTGGTGTATCTAATAGGCCAGCATAAGTCCAGTTATGCTTTGGGGCCATTATTGAGTAAAATAAGTGTGACTTGGTCACAAGCCCTGTGACATCTCAACCGTCACGGTGGTAAGTGAATGACAAATGGGTTGGATGTGCAGGACTAAAGAATGATTCACATTCTGGGCAGGAGGAAGCAGGATGGTGTGACATTCCAATCACATTACTCAGAATGACATGCAATTTAAAACTTATGAGGTATTTATTTCTGAAATTTTCCATTTAATATTTTTCGTGAACAACTGAGGGTTAACTGAAACCACAGAGAGTGACACCTGAGATCAGAGGCGATGATCTTGTCCTGTGGTTGCCTTTAGGTGGAAAAAAAGAAAAACAACCCCTAGAAGGGGCCACTTGAAGCCAAAAGTGATTGTAAAATGGCCCATCTCTTCCCGTGGGAGGAAGCACAAGCACCACCACAACCCCAGAACTGACTGGAGGGTCCAAATCCAGAGATGAGGATGGTGATGATCTTAAGGGCGTCTTTGTTGGAGTGGAACAAGTCAATGAGGATGCTGAAACACTCTTTGTCAGAGTGACTTCAAGTTCAAAGCCACTCATTTCTAAAATTTTGAACAGAGTGACCATGGACTAATCTTCAAGAAGAAAGAAGAGCCACGTGAGTGCAGCTCCTCCTGTAAGTTACAACCTGCAAATCTCAGGACCCCGGCATCACAGCCAGTGGCCATCTGTCCAGCTTCTCAGTCTGAATGGGGAGGAAGAGACACTCCTATTATTTTCGAGTCTTGGTCTAAACCTGATTATAAAACGAGTTCTCTGCAAGCCATGATTCAGAATTCAGAATTGCTGTCTCCGTTGCCTCACTGTCTACTGGAGCTGTTCTCTCATTAGGAGGCAAAGGTGAAAGTCCTCTTAGTTCAGAGAGATGTCCCACTTCAGATGTAAACTTTAACAGTGAGAATCCCAAAAGACTTAAACTCAGTGATGGAATCCCAGGGGGACTTGCCTCCATCATGGTCCTACCAGGAATCTCTCCTAAAAGAACATGATTATGACCTTGGAAGATCTCCCGAACTCATACAGCCATATTCATGATGGGGCATCATTTTCATGGACTCATGCAAATGACCAGGTGTGCTTCAGTCTTATGGATCCAGACAGAACAGTAGCTTGGAAGGGCTGCAGAAAACAGACTTTTGGCCTCTAGCAAATTAGAGCAAGATTGTTGATCCCATGAAAGGAAATCTGATCATGTTACTTGCTGACTTTTACTATGGACAGCATACAAGAGATGGACAGCCAGAACAGAAGATTCATGCAGTTTTCAAATGCCTCAGCTGCTTTAGAGTTGTAAAAATTGTCAAGTTTATGACCCACGGGAGGAACCATCTAGAGCTTGAGAGGCAGAAGGGTGACAGTTGAGAAACCCAAACTACCTGCCAGCACTGCCACAGCCAGTTTCCCACCTCGTTCCAGCTGCAGTGTCACATGGAAAGTGTCCATGCTTCCTGGAAGCCCTCCACGGTCTGTAATATCTGTGAATTGTCCTTCAAAACAGATCAGGTTCTCTTACAGCACATGAAGGACAGTCACAAACCTGGCAAAATGCCCTATGTGTGCTGTGTTTGCAATTACAGATTGTCAGCCTTTGCCAATGTAGAGGCATATTTTAGAACATGGCATTGAAACACGAACAATTTGTTTTGTCTATTTTGCCTCAAAATTTTCAAACTTGTGACATCCTTCTTAAATCATGCTTGGATACACTGGAACAAGAAGATCTTTCCATGTTCCAAGTGCTGGCTACAGTGTTTGAACCTGAAGAAAAAGACAGAGCACCAAACCAGGAATCACCAGTCATTCAAAAGGCCAGAACAATTGCGAGGGATGCTTCCTGAGACAGAGGTCATGATCTGAACTTCAGTTCAGTTGGGACTAAGAGAGACACTATCCATCATTGTGAGGAACACTGACTCCCAAGTGCTACCCAGAAAAATACTACAAAGAAGTTTGACTACGAACAAAAAAATATTCCAGATGTGTTGCAGCAAGGGATTTGGCTAAAAAATTATGTTCTACCCACTTCAGAAATTTGAAAAAGCCCTATGGAGGTTCAGCCAGCTGTACATAAAGACCCTGCCTGGCTTTTGTTGTTCAGTTGCTCAGTCATGTCTGACTCTCTGTGACCCTATGAACTTTAGTATGCCAGTCTTCCCTGTCCATCACCATCTCCTGAAACTTGCTCAAACTAATTTCATTTGGTTGCTGATGCCATCCAACCATCTTGTCATCTGTCATCTCTTCTGCTCCTGCCTTCAATCTTTCCCAGCATCAGATCCCCTCCCCCACACCCCACCCCACCCAATGCGTCGAATCTTCCCTTTAGGTGGCCAAAGTATTGGAGCTTCAGCATCCATTCTTCCACTGAATATTCAGGGTTGATTTCCCTTAGGATTGACTGGTTGGATCTCCTTGGCAGTTCAAGGGATTCTCAAGAGTCTTCTCCATTCTCCAGCACCACAGTTGGAAAAGATCATTTCTTCAGCACGCAGCCTTCTTTCTGGTCGAGCTCTTCCATCTGTATCTGACTGTTGAGAAAACCATAGCTTTGACTTTATGGACATTTGTTGGCAAAGTAATGTCTCTGTCTTTTAATACGCTGTCTAATTTTGTCACAGCTTTTCTTCCAAGGAGTGAGCATCTTTTAATTTCACGACCTCAGTAACTATCCACAGTTATTTTGGAGACCAAGGAAATAAAGTCTGGCTTTACTGTTCAGAAATAATATTTGCTTCATCTTGCTACCATTAAGTAGATTTGAAATCCCCATGTTCCTTCCTGGCTACACTCTGCTCCCCAAAGTAACCACTTCTCTGACCTCTAGCACCAAGGATTCACTTTTCTTTGTTTAAAACTTTAAATAAACAGAATCACACAATAGAGTTTCTGTTCCCCTGGCCTTGTTTTTCTTTTAAATAAGTTAGATGCATTCTTATTGTATGTAGCTGTGGAACATTGTTTTTCTTTGCTGGGTAAAATTCCCTTGGATGAATGGGGATAGTCTTATATATCCATTTTACTGTGCCTGCAATTTGACTCTCTTATTTTGCCTTTTTGAATAATCCACCAATGAAACTGTGTGTGTCTTTTATACTAATTTCTCTAGGATAGCGATATCTGTATGTCTAGATATGAGATATTCTGATAATGCATGTGGTAGTGGTTTAGTTGCTAAGTGGAATTTGACTCTTGCAACCCTATAGACTATAGCCGACCAGGCTCCATTGTCCTTGGGATTTCCCAGGCAAGAATGACACAATAGGTGAGCATTTTCTTCTCCAGAGTATTTTCCTGACCCAGGGTTCAAACCTGGGTCTCCTGCATTGCAGACAGATTTGTTACTGACTGAGCCATTCTAATATGCAGGTACAGTCAAATGCTTTTTCAAAGTGATTGAAGCAATGTGTATTTCCACTAACGGTACTGGCATTTCCATTTCTACCAAACACTTGGCACTGTCAGTCTGTTTCATTACACAACTGAGCAGGATCCTGCAGGGCTTTCCCAGGGACAGATCCCCCTCCCCCACGAATGTACCCTGTTTCTTATTTGCAGTAAAACTTTAGGTTCTAGATGGCCTGGGTCCAGCCCCCGCAGGTTCCAGGGAAACTCTCAGGAGAAATGACCTCAGAGAAGAAAATGATTTTTAGAGAGATAAAGAAAGAATGTTACAGATAAGATAATAGAGGAGAGAAAAAAAAAAGAAAGACACGTGGTGACCAAGCTTCAGTGACCAAGGCCCATTACTTTATTTTCAAAAGGGACTTTTATACCTTAACTTGTACACAGAGGGAAATGAAAGATGAAAAGGCATACGGAGTCAGTCCAAACATCGCATCTGTTTCGTCTTTATCAAAACCAGGATTTTTTTTTCTGTTTCTATAAATTCTATAAATATAAATATTGTATACATTATCTTCTGGCCTTGGAGGCCTGTGAACATCTTATGACCCTCTTTTGATAAAGGCTGCTCAACCAGAAAAATTATTTTCCCTTAAAATGTTTTTTTCTTTATATTTTAATCTATGTCAGCCTCGGAAAATACTAAATAGAGTTACATTTCTCATAGAGTAAAGGTGCAGTGAGTTACAACAAAGAAAGAACTAATTAGCTCAAAGGTCTAGTGTGGTTAATTTCAAGGCTACACTTGTTTTTCTTACATCACAACTATATTAACTAATGCACTCCCATGTGCACAGTGGATAAGAGATATGGGAACTTAGCAACAAGCACTGGCCCAATAATGAAATCCTACAACAGCACTACTCTAATAACCTTTAACTCTTTGAAAGGCTCTATGTTTTACGCTTCCTGTGCCTCTCACATTTGGGAGGCTGTGAACAATCATATGCGTAGCTGCAAGAGTCTGGATAAACCTACCAAGCAAGCTAGAATGCTAGCAGAGGGGGGTTGAATTGAAATATTCCTCTCATGTCCAGGAGACTTATTAGCTGGAGCCCTAAGTTGATTTTCTTCAGAGAAAGATGGTCAGGGATAGCACCCTATTAATGTCAGAGGAATTGGTGAAAGACATGAAATAATAAAACAGACAGGTTCTGGTTTTGGGTTAGATGCTCGAGAAGAGGGGTGAGGGGGGGCTCGAGGCCTGATCTCACGTTTTCCTGTCAGGCCTCTTCACATGACCTTTGCCATGGGTGAGATTCCCCACGCTGGCTCCTGGAACTAGACCTTCCATGAGTTTCAAAAAACAAATTTAACTAGAAGTGAAAAACTGCAGAAACAAGCAAAAAAAAAAAAAAAAAGCAAGACAAACAATAATTTGTTGTTGTTCATTCATGTTCACTCTTTGCCACCCCATGGACTGCAGCACAACAGGCTTCTCTGTCCTTCACCATCTCCTGGAGCTTGCTCAACCTCAAGTCCATTGAGTCTGTGATACCATCCAACTATATCATTATCTGTCATCCCCTTTTCCTCCTGCCTTCAATCTTTTCCAGCATTAGTGTGTATAATGATTTGGGTCTTCACATAAGGTGGCCAAAGTATT
This sequence comes from Ovis aries, assembly GCF_016772045.2. Classification (NCBI taxonomy): domain Eukaryota; kingdom Metazoa; phylum Chordata; class Mammalia; order Artiodactyla; family Bovidae; genus Ovis; species Ovis aries. Next base: position 11,921,719 of record NC_082741.1, on the reverse strand, counting down.
GGAGCTTCATTTTCAGCATCAGTCTTTCTAGTGAATATTGAGAGTTGATTTCCTGTAGAACTGACTGGCTTGATCTCCCTGCAGTCCAGGGGATTCTCAAGAGTCTTTTCTAGCACCACAGTTCAAAAGTATCAATACTTTGGTGCTCAGCCTTCTTTACAGTTCACCTCTCACATCCATACATGACCAGTGGAAGAACAATAACCTTGACTACACGCACCTTTGTTGGCAAAATAATGTCTCTGCTTTTTAATATGTCATTTACATGTGTCACAGCTTTTCTTCCAAAGAGCAAGAATCTTTTAATTTAGTGGCTGCACTCACCATCTGCAGTGATTTTGGAGCTCAAGAAAATAAAGTCTATCACTGTTTCCATTGTATCCTCATCTATTTGCGTTGAAGTGATGAGACCTTTGACTGTAGGGACAACAACAAACTCTGGAAAATTCTTAAAGAGATGGGAATATTAGACCACCTGCCCTACCCCCTGAGAAATCTGTATGCAGGTCAAGAAGCAACAGTTAGAACTGGACATGGAATAACAGACTGGTTCCAAATAGGAAAGGAATACTTCAAGATAGTATATAGTCACCCTGCTTATTTAACCTATATGCAGAGTACATTATGAAAAACACTGGGCTGGATGAAGCACAATCTGGAATCAAGATTTCTGGGAGAAATATCAACAGCTTTAGATATGCAGATGATATCACCCTAATGGCAGAAAATGAAGTGCCTCTTGATGAGGGCAAAAGAGAAGACTGAAAAGACTTGCTTAAAGCTCAACATTCAAAAAATGAAGATTGTGACATCTGGTCCCATCTCTTCATGGCAAACAAATACAAAAACAGTTAAAACAACGGGATATTTTATTTTCCTGGGCTCCAAAATCACTGTGGAGGGTCAATGTAGCCACAAAATTAAAATAAGCTTGCTTCTTGGAAGAAAAGCTATGACAAACCTAGACAGGATATAAAAACCTGCTGACCAAAGTTGTTATAGTCAAAGCTATGGTGGCTCAGACAGTAAGGAATTCACTTGCAATGTGGGGGATCAGGGTTTGATAATGGGAAGGACATCCCTGTAGTCCAGTGTAAGATTCTGTGCTCCCAAATTAAGGAGTCCAAGTTCAATCCCTGGTTGGGATATTAGATCCCACATACAGCAACTAAAAATACCACATGTGACAATTAAAAATCCTGCATTCCACATGCTACAATGAAGACTGAAGAGCTCTTGTGCTACAACTAAGACCAAGCACAGCCAAGTAAATAAATACATATTAGAAAGAAAGAAAGAAAGAAAGAAAGAAAGAAAGAAAGAAAGAAAGAAAGAAAGAAAGAAAGAAAGAAAGAAAGAAAGAAAGAAAGAAAGAAAGAAAGAAAGAAAGAAAGAAGGAAAGAAAGGAAGGAAGGAAGGAAGGAAGAAAAAGATATGAGAATTCCCTGTTGATTTAGCAGTTAGGTCTTGGTCTTGGTGCTTTCCCTGCCAATGGCCAGGGTTCCACACCTGGTTGTGGAACTAAGATACCACAGGCTCCGCGGCATGGCCATCATAAACCCAGAAAGATCATTGAGGAGGAAATAACTCGGAAAGTTTGAAAACTAAGCAACATAACTGGAAACACGCTGAGGATAGAGTAAGGATTGCTAGGAACCCAAAGTACAAAAGTGGAACCTCTGTAATTCACAAGACTATTTAATGTTGTGGTTCAGGCTCCTCCTACTCCTACTTCTGAACCTAAATAACTTGTAGCTCCTAAGAAACATTGTTATGGAAAAAAGAAAATATTTGAACTGAATGATATTGAAAATAGCATTTTTTTTTTTGAGACAGAGCTAAAGTAGTTTCATGTGTTACAGTGCATTACGTTTGAAAAGAAGAAAGGTTGGCTAAACAATGCTCTAAGTCAGTGCTATTCATGGAAGTTTCTACAGCAATAGAAATTTTTAAAATCATTACTACATGTATTTCTTAATAGGGACGATTGGCTTTTCTGAGAGATGACGTTTATATCCTTTATCTGATCTTTCAGATGGAGTGTTCACCTTGTAGGAAATTTTTTTTTTTTTTTTTGGCCATGCTGTGAGGCTTCTGCCAGACCTCACCACCATGACCCACCCATCTCGAGTGGCCCTACAGGGCATGGCTTAATTTCATTGAGTTAGACAAGGCTGCGGTCCTAAGTGTGATTAAATTGACTAGTTTTCTGTGATTATGGTTTCAGTATGTATGCCTTCTGATGCCCTCTTGCAACACTTACCATTTCACTTGGGGTGCTCTCACCTTGAATGTAGGGTATCCCTTCACGGCTGCTCCAGCAAAGTGCAGCCACTGCTTCTTACCTTGGATGAGGGGTATCTTCTCATCACTGCCCCTCCTGCCCTTGAACGTGGAGTAGCTCCTCTAGACCCTCCTGCGCCTGCACAGCCACTGGTCCTTGGACATAGGGTTGCTCCTCTCAGCTGCCGCCCCTGACTTCGGATGTGGGGTAGCTCCTCTCCGCTCCTCTGTCAGAGCTTCTCTCTGAAATAATGTGGTCCACTGAAGAAGGGAATGGCAAACCACTTCAGCATTTATGCCTTGAGAACCCCATGAACACTATGAACATGCAAAATGACAGAATACTAAAAGAGGAACTCTGCAGGTCTGTAGGTGCCCAATATGATACTGGAGATCAGTGGAGAAATAAATCAGGAAATAATGAAGTGATGGCATCAAAGCAAAAACAATACCCAGTAATGGATGTGACTGGTGAGAAAAGCAAGGTCCGATGCTGTAAAGAGCAATACTGCATGAGGACCTGGAATGTTAGGTCCATGAACCAAGGCAAAATGGAAGTGGTCAAACAGGAGATGGCAAGAGTGAACATCGACATTGTAGGAATCAGTGAAATGAAATGGAATGGAAATGGTGGATTTAACCAAGGTGACCATTATATCTGCTACTGTGGGGAGGAATCCTTTAGAAGAAATAGAGTGCCATCATGGTCAACAAAAGAGTCCAAAATGCAGTACTTGGATGCAATCTCAAAAATGATAAAATGAACTCAGTACGTTTCCAAGGCAAATCATTCAATCTCACAGTAATCCAAGTCTGTGCCCCAACCAGTAAAGCTGAAGAAGCTGAAGTTGAATGGTTCTATGAAAGTCTAAAAGAACTTTTAAAACTAACACCCAAAACAGATGTCCTTTTCATTATAGGGGACTGGAATGCAAAAGTAGGACGTCAAGAAACACCTGGAGTAACGGGAAAATTTGGCCTTGGAATACGGAATGAAGCAGGACAAAGACTAATAGAGTTTTGCCCAGAGAATGCACTGGTCATAACAAACACACTTTCCCAACAACACAAGTGAAGACTCTACACATGGACATCACCAGATGGTCAACACTGAAATCAGATTGATTAAATCCTTTGCAGACAAATATGGAGAAGCTCTATACAGTCAGCAGAAATAAAAGCTGGAACTGACTGTGGCTCAGTTACCAAATTCAGAGTTAAACTGAAGAAAGTAGGGAAAACCACTACACCATTCAGGTATGATGCAAATCAAACCCCTTATGATTATACAGTGGAAGTGAGAAACAGATTTAAGGGACTAGATCTGATACATAGAGTGCCTGGTAAACTATCGACTGAGGTTCATGACATTGTACAGGAGAAAGGGATCAAGACCATCCCCATGGAAAAGAAATGCCAAAAGCAAAGTGACTGCCTGGGAGACATTACAAATAGCTGTGAAAAGAATAGAAGTGAAAAGCAAAGGAGAAAATGAATGATATAAGCATCTGATTGCAGAGTTACAAAGAATAGCAAGAAGAGATAAGATAGCCTTCCTCAGCAATCGAAGCAAAACACACACACACAGACACACACACACACACACACACACACACACACACACACACAGGAAACATCAGAATGGAAAAGACTAGAGATCTCTTCAAGAAAATCAGATATACCAAGGGAATATTTCATGCAAAGATGGGCTCGATAAAGGACAGAAATGATATGGACCTAACAGAAGCAGAAGACATTAAGAAGAGGTGTCAAGAATACACAGAAGTACTGTACAAAAAATATCTTCATGACCAATTTAATCATGATGGTGTGGTCACTCACCCAGAGCCAGATATCCTGGAATGTGAAGTAAAGTGGGCCTTCGAAAGCATCAGTATGAACAAAGCTAGTGGAGGTGATGGAATTCCAGTTGATCTGTTTCAAATCCTGAAAGATGATGCTGTGAAAGTGCTGCACTCAATATGCCAGCAAATTTGGAAAACTTAGCAGTGGCCACAGGACTAGAAAAGGTCAGTTTTCATTCCAATCCCCAAGAAATGCAATGCCAAAGAATGTTCAAACTATTGTATAATTGCACTCAGCTAACAAGCTAGTAAAGGAATGTTCAAAATTCTCCAAGCCAGGCTTCAGCAGTACATGAACCATGAACTTCCAGATGTTCCAGCTGGTTTTAGAAAATGCAGAGGAACCAGAGATCAAATAACCAACATCCACTGAATCATGGAAAAAGCAAAAGAGTTCCAGAAAAATATGTATTTCTGCTTTATTGACTATGCCAAAGCCTTTGACTCTGTGGATCACAATAAACTGTAAAATTTTTAAAGAGATGGCAATACCAAACCACCTGACCTGCATCTTGAGGAACCTATATGCAGGTTAGGAAGCAACAGTTAGAACTGGATGCGGAACAACAGACTGATTCCAAACAGGAAAAGGAGTACATCAAGGCTGTATATTGTCACCGTGCTTATTTAACTTCTATGTAGAGTACATCCGAGAAACCCTGGACTGGAAGAGGCACAAGCTGGAATCAAGATTGCTGGGAGACATATCAATAATTTCAGATATTCAGATGACAACAATCTTAAGTCAGAAAGGGCAGAGGAATGAAAAATCCTCCTGATGAAAGTGCAAGAGGAGAGTAAAAAAGTTGGCTTAAAGCTCAGTTCAGTTCAGTTCAGTTCAGCTGCTCAGTCGTGTCCGAATCTTTGCGATCACAAGAATCGCAGCGCTCCAGGCCTCCATGTCCATCAACATCTCCCGGAGTTCACTCAGACTCACGTTCATCAAGTCCGTGATGCCATCCAGCCATCTCATCCTCGGTAATCCCCTTCTCCTCATGCTCCCAATTCCGCCCAGCATCAGAGTCTTTTCCAGTGAGTCAACTCTTCACATGAGGTGGCCAAAGTACTGGAGTTTCAGCTTTATCATCATTCTTTCCAAGGAAATCCCAGGGCTGATCTCCTTAAGAATGGATTGGTTGGATATCCTTGCAGTCCTAGGGACTCTCAAGAGTCTTATCCAGCACCACAGTTCAAAAGCATCAATTCGTTGGCCCTCAGCCTTCTTCACAGTCCAACTCTCACATCCATACATAACCACAAGAAAAACCATAGCCTTGACTAGACGGACTTTTGTTGGCAAAGTAATGTCTCTGCTTTTGAATATACTATCTAGGTTGTCATAACTTTTCTTCCAAGGACTAAGAGTCTTTTAATTTCATGGCTGCAGTCAACATCTGCAGTGATTTTGGAGCCCCCCCCCCCAAATAAAATCTGACACTGTTTCTACACTTACCCCTTCTATTTCCCATGAAGTGATGGGACCGGATGCCATGATCTTCGTTTTCTGAATGTTGAGCTTTAAGCCAACTTTTTCACTCTCCACTTTCACTTTCTTCAAGAGGCTTTTTAATTCCTCTTCATTTTCTGCCATAAGGGTGGTGTTATCTGCATATCTGAGGTGTATGATATTTCCCCCGGCAATCTTGATTCCAGCTTGTGTTTCTTCCAGTCCAGCGTTTCTCATGATGTACTCTAAATAGAAGTTAAATAAGCAAAGTAACAATATACAGCCTTGACTTAGTCCTTTTCCTATTTGGAGTCTGTTGTTCCATGTCCAGTTTTAACTGCTGCTTCCTAACCTGCATACACATTTCTCAACAGGCAAGTTAGGTGGTCTGATATTCCCATCTCTTTCAGAATTTTGCAGTTTATTGTGATCCACAGAGTCAAAGGCTTTGGCATAGTCAATAAAGCAGAAATACATATTTTTTTTCTGGAACTCTCTTGCTTTTTCCATGATCTAGTGGATGTTGGCAATTTGATCTCTGGTTCCTCTGCCTTTTCTAAAACCAGATTGAACATAAAGGAATTCACGGTTCACATATTGCTGATGCCTGGCTTGGAGAATTTGAGCATTATTTTACTAGCATGTGAGATGAGTGCAATTATGCGGTAGTTTGAACATTCTTTGGCATTGCCTTTCTTTGGAATTGGAATGAAAACTGACCTTTTCCAGTCCTGTGGCCACTGGTAAGTTTTCCAAATTTGCTGGCATATTGAGTGCAGCATTTTCACAGCATCATCTTTCAGGATTTGAAACAGATCAACTGGAATCCCATCACCTCCACTAGCTTTGTTCATAGTGATGCTTTCTAAGGGCCACTTGACTTCACATTCCAAGATGTGTGGCTCTAGGTGAGTGATCACACCATCATGATTATCTGGGTGGTGAAGATCTTTTTTGTACAATTATTGCGTGTATTCTTGCCATCTCTTCTTAATATTTTCAGCTTCTGTGAGGTCCACACCATTTCTGTCCTTTATCGAGCCCATCTTTGCATGAAATGTTCCCTTGGTATCTCTAATTTTCTTAAAGAGATCTCTCGTCTTTCCCATTCTGTTGTTTTAGATTTAAGGGCCGAGATGTGATAGAGTGCCTGATGAACTATGGAATGAGGTTCGTGACATTGTACACGAGAAAGGAATCAAGACCATCTCCATGGAAAAGAAATGCAAAAAAGCAAAATGGCTGTCTGGGGAGGCCTTACAAATAGCTCTGAAAAGAAGAGAGGCTAAAAGCAAAGAGAAAAGGAAAAATATAAGCACCTGAATACACAGTTCCAAGGAATAGCAAGAAGAGATAAGAAAGCCTTCTTCAGTGATCAATGCAAAGAAATAAAGGCTTAAAGCTCAACATTTAGAAAACGAAGATGATGGCATCCAGTCCCATCACTCCATGGGAAATAGATGGGGAAACCTTGGAAATAGTGTCAGACTTTATTTTGGGGGGGCTCCAAAATCATTGCAGATGATGACTACAGCCATGAAAATAAAATCCCTTAATCCTTGGAAGGAATGTTATGAGCAACCTAGATAGCATATTCAAACCAGAGACATTACTTAGCCAAAATAGGTCTGTCTAGTTAAGGCTATGCTTTATCCAGTGGTCATGTATGGATGTGAGAGTTGGACTGTGAAGAAAGCTGAGCACCAAAGAATTGATGATTTTGATCTGCGGTATTGGAGAAGACTCTTGAGAGTCCCTTGGACTGCAAGGAGATCCAACCAGTCCATTCTGAAGGAGATCAGCCCTGGGATTTCTTTGGAAGGAATGATGATAAAGCTGAAACTCCAGTACTTTGGCCATCTCACGTGAAGAGTTCACTCACTGGAAAAGTCTCTGATGCTGGGTGGGAAGAGGGCAGGAGGAGAAGCGGACAAGAGAGGATGAGATGACTGGATGGCACCACTGACTCATTGGACGTGAGTCTGAGTGAACTCCAGGAGTTGATGATGGACAAGGAAGCCTGGCGTGCTACAATTCATGGGGTCTCAGAGAGTCGGACACCGACGGAGCGACTGAACTGAACTGATGTGCTTGGAAAAGACTAAGCAAATAACACTCTCTGATTGCTGATCTGTTAACCAGAACATGATCATGAAAACTGGTTTCTATTGTATTCGATGTTATTTTATTTTGTTCTGTTTGATACAGCATCTCTGTATCAACCTAGAGGGGTGGGATGGGGAAGGAGATGGGAGGGAGGTTCAAAAGGCAGGTATGTATGTAGACCTATGGGTGATTCATATTGAGGGAAATACATAATTGATTTATTTTAATTGGAGGCTAATTACAGTATTGTGGTTGTTTTGCCATATATTGACATGAATCATCCATGGGTTTAAGTGTGCTCCGCATCCTGAAAATCCACCGCCCCCACCTCCCTCCCCATCCCATCCATCTGGGTCATCCCAGTGCACCAGCCCTGAGCACCCTGCCTCATGCTTTGAACCTGGACTGGTAATCTCTTTCACATTATGATGATATACATGCTTCAGTGTTATTCTCTTTGACCATCCCACCCTCACCCTTTCTCACAGAGTCCAAAATACTGTTCTATACATCTGTGTCTCTTTTGTGGTTTCATATATAGGGTCATTGTTATAATCTTTCTAAATTTCATATATATGTACTAGTATACTGTATTGAGGTTTTTCTTTCTGACTTACTTCACTCGGTATAATAGGCTCCAGTTTCATCCATCTCATTAAAACTGATTAAAATGTGTTATTTTTAATAGCTGAGTAATATCCCATTGTGTATATATGTACCACAGCTTTCTTATCCATTCATCTGCTGATTGACATCTAGGTTACTTCCATGTCCTGGCTATTGTAAACAGTGCTGTAATGAACATTGGGGTACATGTGTCACTTTCAATTCAAGATTCCTTGAGGTGTATGCCCTGTAGTGGGATTGCTGTGTCATATGGCAGATCTATTTCCACTTCTTGAAGGAATCTCCACACTGCTCTCCATAGTGCCTAAAGTAGTTTGCATTCCTCATATTCAGGTTGACAGAAAAGAACAAAATTCTGTAAAGCAATTATCCTTCAATAAAAAAAATTAACTTAAAAAATAAAGGAGGAACTTCCCTGGTGGTTCAGTGGTTAAAAAAATGACTTTGCCAGCGCCAGGGACATGGGTTCGATCTCTAGCCCAGGAAGATCTCATTTGCCTCGGGAGACGAAGCCCATTTCACAACAACTACTGAGCCAGGCTTAATCGCTAGTGAAGCCCACTCAGCCTAGAGCCCATGTTCCACCACAAGAGAAGCCACGACAGTGTGAATCCTGTGGGCTGCAACTAGAAAGCAGCCCCCACTCACCACAATTTAGAGAAAGCCAATGCACAGAAGTGAGGATACAGTGCAACCAAAACTAAAATGATTTTGCAAAATTAAGGAGCTGCCGTCTTAGTGAGCAGGTGGTGAAGAGGGAAACCAGGGAAGCTTCTTGCGTCCGAGGGCTCTTTCTTGGTCACGTGGAGCTGCACACGCCTTCTCTGGGAGGGGAGGAGAGCCCTTTTCTAAAAGCAACTGTGGAATAGACGCCCATCTATGTGGCACCAGGCACAGCTAGCGGGGAGCAAATGGAGAGCAGAGAGACCCTCTGCTCATCCTCTCAGACTCGCTGCCTCCCTGGAAGTGTGCCTGCGCTGAGTGGAGGTGGGATGCTGAGCTCCTTCTGGATCGTGGCAAAAATTGATTCTCGGTTGGTATGACCCCGCTGCTGAACTTATATTGACGATTTTACTTTACCTGGAAGCACATGAAAGAGCAGGCTCTTCTTGCTTTTTGGAGTGAAGACATCAGCATGTTAAATTTGGTACCACGAACTTGGTGGCCACTAAGGAAGTCATTCAGTCATGTGTAACTCTTTGTAAACCCATGGGCTGTAGCCTTTAAATTAGCTTAAAACCCAACATTCAGAAAACGAAGATCATGGCATCTGGTCCCATCACTTCATAGCAGATACATGGGGAAACAGTGACTTTATTTGGGGGGGCGGGGGCAGCTCTAAAATCACTGCAGGTGGTAATTTCAGCCATTAAATTAAGATGTTTACTTCTTGGATGAAACCTTATGGCCAACCTATAGAGCATATTAAAAAGCAAAGACATTACTTTGCCAACAATGGTCCATCTTGTCAAGGCTATAATTTTTCAGCTGGTCATGTATGGATCTGAGAGTTGGACTATAAATAAAGCTAAGCAGAGAATTGATGTTTTCGAACTATGGTGTTGGAGAAGACTCTTGAGAGTCCCTTGTACTGCAAGGAGATCCAGCCAGTTCAGTCTAAAGGAAATCAGTCCTGAATATTCATTGGAAAGGCTGATATTGAAGTTGAAACTCCAATCTTTGGCCACCTGTTGAGAAGAACTGAGTCATTTGAAAATACCCTAATGCTGGGAAAGATTGAAGGTGGGAGAAACAGATGACTCAGGATGAGATGGTTGGATGACATCACCGAGTCAATTGAAGTGAGTTTGAGTAAACTCTGGGAGTTGGTGATGGACAGGGAGGCCTGGATTGCTTCAGTCCATAGGGTCGCAAAGACTTGGACACGACTGAGCCACTGAAGTGAACTGGACTGTATCCAGAAAGACTCCTCTGTCCCTGGGATTTTCCAGGCAAGAATCCTGGATTGGGCTGCCATTTTCTTCTCCAGGGGATCTTAATAACCCAAGGCACTGCAGGAAGAGTCCTTATTGTCTGAGCCACCGGGGAAGTTGGTCAGTAATATGTGTTAAACAAACCCTTGTGAGATAGCTAAGCTTTAAACATGTCACATTCTTTCTCCCAACACAGGACAGCCTTGTAGAGCAGGGGTTCTCCAATCTCCAGGCTGACGACTCTGTAGGAATCTCCTAACCACCTCCCTTGGCCACACAACAGGAAGTCAAACAGAACAGGGGATGAGACAAGCAAAACTTTATCTGTATTCACAGCCCATCCTCATCATCTGCATTACTGCCTGAGATAGCAAACAGTGGAAAGCCTGAAAGGATGTTTGAGACAACTTCAAATATCTGTATATACTAGATTCAAGTCAAGGTGGAATATCCTGAGATTGCCACAAAAGGACTGAAGGGCCTGCTTCCATTTCCAACATCCTGGTCTTTGTGAAGTAGGGTTTTCTACAGTATGTTATGTGTGCTCAGTCATGTCTAACTCTTTGTGACCCCATGGACTGTAGCCCACCAGGTTCCCTCTGTCCATGGGATTCTCCAGGCAAGAATACTGAAATGAGTTGCCATACCCTCCTCCAGGGGATCTTCCTGACCCTAAAGTTGAACTGATGTTTCTCCTGCATTGGCAGGTAGATTCTTTATCAATGAAGAACCAATTGCAGCAAAGGAACATTATGGAGTGTGTGAGTGAAAGTCATTCAGTCATGTCTGACACTTTTTGACCCAATGGACTATACAGCCCATGGGATTCTCCAGGCAATAATACTGGAGTGGGTAGCCTTTCCCTTCTCCAGGGTATCTTCCCAACCCAGGAATCAAACCAGGATCTCCTGCATTGCATGCAGATTCTTTACCAGCTGAGCCACCAGGGAAGCCCAGTTATGGAGTAGACTGGACATAAGCAGCATCCTTCAGGTGTCTATGTCTCCCATCGTTCCCCCAGATGGGACCATCTAGATGCAGAGAGGTAAGCTCTTGGCTCCCACTGATTGGTACAAATATTTCCTTATATATCACAAGGAAATTTTATGGTACAAATATTTACTTTATTTATCACGTGGGATAATTACAGAAATAAAGTGCACCTTATATGCTGTGTGCTCGAATCAGCCAGAAACCATCCCCACACCCGCTCCCCTTCCCACACCCACTCCCATCCCCACCTTTTAGTATATTGAAAAAAATGTGGAGGACTGTGTTCTGGGAGGTTCTGCAGAGTATTATTGTGGGGTGGAGCCTGGTGCTGTAACCTCTGGCATCCTCCCAAATCCCAGCCTCCTCCTGGCCACCTCTGCCTCTGCTTGGAGGAGTTGCTGTCAGTTGGTTACTCTGACCTGCAAGCTTGTGTTTTGTTGGGACACATGGGAGAAGAAGGGGGGGGGTCATAGTGGAGACTTAAGAATGGATCCTTAATTCCAGTAACAGTCAGAAGGTGAAATCTGTTTGAAATCATGCTCTTTAGGTAAAAATGTGCTTCCATAGTAAATCCATGAACACTGTTAAGTCCAGCTGAGGGTCATCTCCCTGTACAACTTCCCCTGAGAGGTGGCATGGTGTTCAGAGCCTGATGTCAAGTCTTCTTTTTTTATTAATTAATTTTTACTGGAGTATATTTGCTTTACAATGTTGTGTTAGTTTCTGCTGTACAGCAAAGTGAATCAGCTATGTATACAGATGCAGATGGATATATGTGCTGTCTTTAAAAAATTTTCTTCTCATTTAGATCTCCACAAAGCACTGAGTTCCCCGTGCTATACAATAGGTTCTTAAGAATTACATATTTTATACATAGCATCAATAGTGTGGCTTCTCTTGCGGCTTAGCTGGTAAAGAATCTGCCTGCAATGCAGGAGACCTGGCTTGGGAAGATCTCCTGGAGAAGGGAAAGGCTACCCACTTCAGTCTTCTGGCCTGAGAATTACATGGAATGTCCATGGGGTTGTAAAGAGTTGGCCATGACTGAGTGACTTTTACTTTTCCATTAATACTGTATGGGCTTACCTTGTGGCTCAGAGGGTAAAGAATCTGCCTGCAACTTGGGAGACGCCGGCTCAGCCCATAGGCCACGAAGATACCCTGGAGAAAGGAATGCATACCCACTCTAGTATTCTTGCCAGGAGAATCCCATGGAAGGAGGAGCCTGGCAGGCTACAGTCCATGCGGTCACAATAAGATGCAACTGAGCAACTGCTTTCCCTATTTATTCAAGCTTTCTTCATCAATAGTATGTATGTGTCAATCTCAATCTCCCAGTTGCCCCCAGCCATAATTTTCCCGTTGGTGTTCATAAGTTTCTTCCATGCACAGGAGTGAGCTTGCATGCCCTCACAGGCTGCTTGCTCATCAGAAGGATTCATAATAGGAGAGTGTTCCAGCATCATGTGCTGCTTGCTTTTCTGGCCTGAATTCAGTGAGCTAAGGGGGAAGTTGAAGCTTTCCCTTCTGACTGCCTTGCAGAGTAAATAGGAAGTCACAGTGCGATGATCACAAGATGAAGGCCCAGTTTGAACTTTCCAGGGTGGAGTCCAGGTGGTGGAGTGTCTCCATGGAGCCTTGCTGACGGACCTCCGTGCTCCCTGAGATGAGGAGAAGCAGCCATGAGAAGGTCCTGGGCTCAACATGTGGTGCTGTTTATAACGTCTTCATTTGTAACTACATTTTCTACTCATGTTTAAAAGCTTGTACCCATTAAGAAATCTTCAAATTCTTACCAGGATGTTCTGGATGGTCACATGTTGTGTGTTTTTGGGTCACATTGTTGGAGGTGATGAGCTGAATGTCCCCAGCAGGGACAAAAGGTTGAGTCCAAGCTCACACAAGAACCCAGCTGTCTCCATACACAGGGAATGAGCCCTCAGTGTGCCTTGCCATCAGAACTGTAGCCCCTGTCCTTGCAGAGAGGAGCAGTGAGTCCTTATGTGACATGTGGAAACCCACGGCAACTTCACCTACATGATGTGGGGTGTCTGGGGCCAAGAGAATAACAGTTCATTCCCAGCAAAGCTGTTAAATAAACGTAGGCTGAATGTTTTTACTCTCATGTCACTTGTATATCAGTTTTATGTTTTATGGCTTCTCTGCTGGCTTAGATAGTATAGACTCTGTCTGCAGTGCAGGAGACACATGTTTGATTCCTGGGTTGGGAAGATGCCATGGAGAAAGGAATGGCAACCCACTCCAATAATCTTGCCTGGACATTCCCATGGACAGAAGATCCTGGCAGTCAACAATCTATGGGGTTACAGAGAGTTAGACACGATTGAGTGAATAAATCTTACTGTTTTATGTCTAACAGCTGTAAAAACGAGGGAACTAGACGTATTTAACAATATCGTAAAAAGCATCTTGTTGCATAATTCTGTGGATAGATACTGCCTAGAACAGGCAGATCCCTGGAGATACTGGAAAGGTGGGTGAAGGTTGGGAGGATGGCAGTCTTTCCCAGGTGTGTGGAGCTCTTTTGTGGGTGACGGAAATGTTGTGGAATGAGATAGTGGTGCTGTTAATTTACTAAAAGCTGCTAAACCAGACACTGCCAGAGGGTGAATTTTTGGGTATATGAGCTTAACTTCTGTTTTTCAAATCATATCAATGCTGGAAATGCACACAAGAATGTTTTGTTTTGGTTTTAATTTAAAATGAGGCTATGTGGAAACACATTTGTGGTTACAAAGGGGGTCGGTGGGGGAAAAGAAAACATTAGGGATTTGGGGTTAGCAGATGCAAGCTATTCTATATGGGATGAATAAAGAAAGTCCTATAGTAGAGCACATAAAGAAAGCTGAGCACTAAAGAATTAATGCTTTTGAACTTTGATGTTGGAGAAGACTCTGAGAGAGTCACTTGGACTGCAAGCAGATCCAAACAGTTCATCCTAAAAGAAATCAGTCCTGAAAATTCACTGGAAGGGCTGATGCTGAAGCTGAAGCTCCAATCCTTTAGACAACTTGCGCAAAGAATAGACTCACTGGAAAACATCCTGGTGCTGGGAAAGATTGAAGGCAGGAGGAGAAGAGGACGACAGAGGATGAGATGGTTGCATGGTATCAAGGATTTGATGGACATGAGTTTGAGGAAGCTCCAGGAGTTGAAGGTGGACAGGGAAGCCTGGCGTCCTGCAGTCCATGGGGGTCAAAAAAATTGGACACAGCTGAGCTACTGAACTGAATTGACTATATAACACAGAGAGGTACATTCAATATTCTGTGGTAAGCCATCATGGAAAATAATATGAGGGAATGTTTATTACGAATCAGTTTGCTGTACAGCAGATGTTAACACAACATTGTAAATCAGCTATCCTTGAAAACAGTTTTTAAAGAAAGACTGCAATAAAATTGCGGGTTTGTGCTCATTAAATTGTCACACATCTAACCCAGCTGACACCATGTGTTATGGGTAGATCAGTCGAATTTCTATATATTGATCATGAGAATGTAAATTAGTTAAACTCACTTTGGTATAAAATTTCTGTTGGGAGTTTGGAAACAAATTTTATTTTTTTATTAAAAAAAACCTTAAAGTTGGTTTATTTAAGTATAAAATCGACAATATTCTAAGATTTGGAAGAGTAGTACAAATGTATGTATAATTATACATATATAATTGTATATATCATTTCAGTGGATAAGAAAGTAATGACTTAGACCTACAGCTATTAAAAAGAAATAAAAAGATAATAAACTATATTTAAGGTAGTAAAATAGTGTTATGTATAATTTTATAACAATATATTCCCAAGAATGATACAGGCTGAGATTTAAAAGTTTATAGTAAAGATTTACATCTATTGAAATTGAAACAAACAAACAAAAAAAACACATTCTTTTTTTTTCTTTTTTTAAATAATATATTATTATTTTTTTTATTTTATTTTTTCTTTACAATACTGTATTGATTTTGCCATACATTGATATGAATCCACCAGGGGTGTACATGGGTTCCGAATCCTGAACCCCCCTCCCACCTCTCTCCCCATATCATCTCTCTGGGTCATCCCAGTGCACCAGCCCCAAGCCTCCTGTATCCTGTATCGAACCTAGACTAGTGATTCGTTTCTTACATGATAGTATATATGTTTCAAAGCCATTCTTTTAAATCATCCCACCCTCTCCCTCTCCCACAGAGTCCAAAAGTCTGTTCTTTACATCTGTGTCTCTTTTGCTGTCTCGCATATAGGGTTATCATTACCATCTTTCTAAATCCCATATATATGTGTTAGTATACTGTATACTATACAGTATATTATACCTACTTCACTCTGTATGATCGGCTCCAGTTTCATTCACCTCATTAGAACTGATTCAAATGTATTCTTTTTAATGGCTGAATAATGCTCCATTGTGTATATGTACTACAGCTTTCTTATCCGTTCTTCTGCTGATGGACATCTAGGTTGCTTCCATGTCCTGGCTATTATAAACAGTGCTGCGATGAACATTGGGGTACATGTGTATTTTTCAATTCTGGTTTCCTCGGTGTGTATACCCAGCAGTGGGATTGCTGGGTCATAAGGCAGTTCTATTTGTAGTTTTTAAGGAATCTCCACACTGTTCTCCATAGTGGCTGTACTAGTTTGCATTTCCACCAACAGTGTAGGACGGTTCCCTTTTCTCCACACTGTGTCCAGCATTTATTGCTTGTAGACTTTTGGATCACAGCCATTCTGACTGGTGTGAAATGGTACCTCATTATGGTCTTGATTTGCATTTCTCTGATAATGAGTGATGTTGAACATCTTTTCATGTGCTTGTTAGCCATCTGTATGTCTTCTTTGGAGAAATGTCTATTTAGCTCTTTAGCCCATTTTTTGATTGGGTCATTTATTTTTCTGGAATTGAGCTGCATAAATTGTTTGTATATTTTTGAGATTAGTTGTTTCTCAGTTGCTTGATTTGATATTATTTTCTCCTGTGGGGCCCTACGTGGGAAACCTTAAAAAAAAGGGGCTAGCTTTTGTGGTTGGAAGCCAAGACAGCATCCAGTAGAAGAGATAAGGGCGTGGTCTATGTTAAAGTTTTTGATTGGCTCTCTTGACTTCCGTACATGTGGACAGGGCATGATTACCATAGACTCCTGTTAAGCTCATGATGCCTTGACCTTATATGCATATTATAATTTGACCTTTAACGTGATTGGTGTAACTATGGCATATTATAATTTGATTCCTTAACGTGATTGGTGCAACTATGGGAAGTCCCTCGCAGAACCCCCTTGCTTGCCTATAAAAACCAAGATTTTGTGGCAATAAAGTGGAACTGCTCAGACGAAACCGCTGTTGCGTCTGATTGTCTCTCGCTCGCCGAGGGGCTGGGTTGGTGGACAGCAGGCTCACCTCTCCTCGGGACCCCTCGGCTTTGCGGAGAGAAGTCCCACTGCCTCTCTCTTTCTGTGGAGCGCCCCCCGCAGAAACTGGCGCCCAACGCGGGGCATGGGGATGGATGGAGATGGTGTCACCGTGCGGCTCTGAAAGAGGAGCGACGAAGGACCCTAGGCTGGTCACAGCGCGGAGCTCCCCTTTAGAGGAGTATCACCCAAGGTAATCCGGATTTCAAGGTGAGTCCCCCTCTGCTTTAAGGGAAGCAGCAAAAAACTCTCCTGACATTTTCTTTCTTTTTTCCTGATCTGTCCTTAATTCCTTTTTCTGGAGTTTCAGTGAACAGGTGAGCAGTTGTGGAAGCAATTGATAAGTCCTGGCTAAGGCCACTCTCTTGTGGACTTTGAAGGCCCCACAAAAAGTGAGCCTCAGTAACCAGAGCCCAACCAGGTGAAACTCCCCTTTAATCTTTTATAACTGAGGACATGGCCTAAAATCTTCCCTGTGGGCATGGGTCAGTCACTTAAAGGCCATTAGGGCGCCTGCCACTTGAAGACTCCCGTGACAGGATGAGGGGGTCACAGAACAGGCTAGAAACCTCTAGGGTGCCCGCCCACCACAAGAAAACTTCTGTGCAACAATGCAGGCACATAAACAGTTTCAAAAGCATACTACAAGCCCAGCTTTCTGGCCGCCACCTCTCCCATAGGATTTTTGGTTGTTGTCCTCAGTGACTTTTCTTTCTACTCTCTCTGCAGCATGGGAAATAATATTGGAAAATCTGATGAGCCCTCACTCAGGGCACTGAGATATATGCTCATAAGCAGGGGACTTGAGATTGCTGATGCTCAGGCCATTATGGTCTGGGGGACTATTGTACAGTTAGCCCCTGGGTTGCTTCGGCTAACCTGTTCTCTTGGGACACTTGGGATCGAGTACAAACACTTGCTAGGTGGCGAGAGGTTCAACACGGTGAGGAGACCCCCATAGGGTTCTGTTTGACCATTTTGGCCCTCAAGCTCTGCTTTCACGGAGCGAGGAGCATGTCACTGATAAGGGTACGCCCAATTCTAAATCAGAAAAACAATGGGAAAAGTTAGACGAGGAATGAGTCATGTCTGACCAAAATATAGCAAAAGAGACTGTAGGGGATAAAGACTCTAGAGCTAATAGTGGGCCATGGGAGCCTTTCGGGGATAATAAAGGGGTGGAAGAGAATAGAGACCCCTCTGATGTCTCGAGACCAGGAGCCCAGGGGAGAGACTTGTGCCTCTCCTTGCCTCCCCCATTTGAGGAAGTTTCAGGAGCACCTTGGGTGGGAAAGACAATGAGGGCTCTTGGAGAGGGAGAGCATATCCCAAGAACCCTTGGGGATCCTTGCTGCCCTTTACTGGCCCGACTCAAGCCTTTCCTGTAAACGTTAACCCGAGGGGGAATAAGCCGGCAGCCTGGTACCCCTGGGAGACCAGTGATTTAAAAGAGCTCAAAAAGGCAGTGGCAGAGGATGGCCCAAACTCCCTATGGGTGGAAACTATTTTCCAGGGCCTGGCTCATCAACCTTGTATGACCCAAGACTGGAAGATACTATGTAAGGCAGTGCTTCCCAGCAACACCTATATCAAATGGTGTGCCTTTCTCAAGGAAGAGTGTCATGCTCAGGCAAAAAGAAATCAAGCTGCCAACCCTGCTATCCCGGTGACTTTTGGGATGTTGTCAGGGATGGCAGATCAATGGAGTATGGGACCTCAACAGGCCACTATTCCTGCTCCTTATACAGATCAGGTACGGGCCATATGCCTAGCCACCTGGAAAAAGCTTGTGGAGGGCCCCAGTGAGCCCCCCTATATAGGGCATCACTCAAAAAAATAATGAAGACCTCTCCACCTTCATAGGTGGAAAAGAGTATTCAGAGAAAATTTCCTCCAGGGCCCCTGAGAGATCAATTTGTTAGGCTATTAGTCTGGGAAGGGATGAACTCAGACCATAAGTTGGCTTGCACAGGACAGAAAAACTGCTCTATGGAGCGATGGATTGTAGCCACCAAAGATTTGGGGACACAGAGCCATCAGACCTGCTCTATTTCAACTGCCCTTCAGGCTCAGACTGAAGCTCTTACCGAGGTGATGACCAAGGCCCTCTCCACTATGATGGCCTCTGGGGGGACCGTATCTAAGGGACCCCTAATCCCCCCAAAAGTTGGGTCGATGCATTGGCTGTGGACAGGAGGGACACTTTAAGTAGGAGTACCCTCAGGTCGGGGGAAGACCTACTGGTCAGAGACCCCCCGCTACTCCATGCCCGCGATGTAGGAAGGGATATCACTGGAGGGCAGAGTGCAAATCTAAGTATGATAATGATGGCTAGATTTTAAACTAGATGAGGGGCAACCCCCAGCCCCATCACCCAAAGGGGGACCTCATTTCTTACCAGATCATATTGAAAAGTTGCTTCAAAAACCCTTCCCTGGATGTGGCTTGCTCTGACCCCCTATAAGGCAAACGGGGATCACTAAGGCCAAAGAGCCCCCCAGAGCCAATTGGGCTGTGCCTATTGGACCTGGATTAAGGCCTAAAATGGATATTACCATAGGAGGAAAGAGATTTCGATGTCTGATCGACACAGGAGCTGATCGGGACGTCCTCAGGGCAGAGGAGGTCCAACCTAATTGGAAATTGGTCCCTGGGCCTCAATTATTGGGCATTGGGGGGAACACTCGATCTAAGGAGACTGCTGAGTGGGTCCCTTGGAAAGATGTTGATGGTTCTACAGGAGAGGTCTGGCCCCTGATAGCTTCTGGATTAAATGCAAATCTGCTTGGCCAGGATATTTTGGGACAAGCAAATGTATATATTACCACTAATCACAAGGGCCTTTATGATGACCTCGATGAGGAAAAATATCAACAACATTGTAAAAATTTTCCCATACCAAACTATAGGGAAGATTCTGGATTTGATAAACTTCATAAGGGAGAGCCTCTAACCCGATGGAAGGTGCTCCCCCCAATCCTAAGGGCTACTGCCCCCAGGTCCCTCCTATACAATGGAAACCCAGACCCCCAATACGGGTGGAGCAGTGGCCTCTTCCATCCACGAAGTTACAAGCCCTTATAGAAATCATCTCTGAACAACTAAATTTGGGACATATCTTCCCTTCTACTAGCCCTTGGAATACCCCAATATTTGTAATTAAAAAATCCTTGGGAAAATGGAGGATGTTACAAGATCTTAGAAAGATCAATGAGAGAATGATCATCCAAGGGACACCCCTAAGGGGGTTACCCTGGATACCAGCTATTCCTAGTAATCTATGTCTTACAGTAACAGATATTAAAGACTGTTTCTATTCTATACCTCTACAATCCCAAGATTGTGAAAAGTTTGCTTTTTTGGTAACCTCTACTAACTTTGAGGGGCCTGATGAGCGTTTTGAATGGACAGTTTTACCACAGGGAATGGCAAACAGCCCTGCCTATTGTCAAAAATATGTATAAGATCTTCTCCAGCCAGTTAGAGGTCTGACATATATTAAATTGTATGTTTATATGAATGATATCATCTTGGGTGCTCCTCCTGCTGAACAGCTGACAGAAACATATAAAATTTTACGAAAGTGTCTATCAAAAGGGAGACTCCATATATCCTCTGACAAAGTCCAGGTTGTCCCACCTTTTAAGATTCTGGGATCTCAGCTGTCCCTAGAAGGTGTGAGCCCCCTAAAACCCCAGCTATACATCCAAGATTCCTACTCCCTGACTGGCCTACAACGGGTCTTGGGAGAACTCAATTGGCTACGACGCTGGACCCCTGTTTCCACAGGTCAACTCTTGCCCCTCTTTGATCTATTAAAAGATAGACAGCCCAATGATGAGATAACACTTCTACCTTCCCATAAAAAGATCTTTCAAGACAAATGGCCCTCAATGTGGCCCAGCTTACCAGGTATACTCCTGAAGAGAGTCTACAATTGTGGGTCCTGCCTAGTCCGTCCTTAATTATGGCAGACTTGGTCCGGGGGGGAAAGCCTCTACAATGGGTTCACATATCCTTGGGGGGAACTCCCCGAGTCTATACCTGTATAGATCAAATGGCTGACTTAATACGGAAGGGAAGACATATTGCAGTCTGATGCCATGTGCATGAACCTGATAAGATTGTTATCCCACACAGACTATCAGATTTTGAATGGATCCAAAGAAACAATGGGAGAATAGCTTTAGCCCTGGAGGGGTACCTAGGCATCCTTGACTGTCATTATGGGCCACACAAATGGGTTACTTCTTTTGGTTGCCTAGATTGGAGGGCACCCCAATTATTTCTCTTTAAGCCTATACCAGATGCCTTCAATGTTTTTTCTGATGGAGGAAAGAATGGTGCAGCAGCCGTCGTGTTCCAGCCACCACAGCTATCACAACAGCCAGATGAACGTATACGAGAGTATTTTGGGCCTTGTGAGGGATCCGCACAGTTTAAATAATTATTTGCTGTTGTCATGGCACTCACAAAAGTCCCTGAACCCATGAATCTGTTTTCTGACCGTCTTTATGTAGTAAATTTGCTTCCAGGATTGCTAAATTCTCACATACGACTAGATAACAATCCTATTACTCCCCTTATGATACAAGTCCGTACCCTGTTACTTGAACGGGTTAACCCCATTTATGTACACCATCTTAGGGGTCATCAAAATTTACCCGGATTGCTTTCAATGGGAAATTCCCTGGCCAATAGAGCGGCCTCCCTTACAATTCAAGCTTATAACTTACAAGATGCTTATGATCTTCACGATCTTACTCATATAAATTGGAGAGGGCTACATAAAAGATTTCCACAGATCTCTATTAGAAAATTAAATAAAATTATACATACTTGTAAATCCTGTCTTCCTTATTTACAAGTACAGCTTTTACAGCCCCCAGCAGTAAACCCTCGAGGGCTAAGACCCAATGTGCTGTGGCAAACTGATGTGACCTATTATTCTCCTTTTGGAAAACTTAAGTATGTTTTTGTGTATATTGGCACTTACTCTTATGCCTGTTGGGCTACTGCCCACACAGGAGAAAAAGCAAAACATGCTAAAAGCCAATTTTTACAATGTTTTGCGACATTGGGCCTTCCCCATCAAATAAAAACAGAAAATGGCCCTTCCCTTGCTTCATCAGCCAGAGCTTACAGAAATTCTTCTGACAATGGCACATTCTTCATAACACCAGAATCTCACATAACCCCCAGGGACAAGCCATAATTGAGCGCCACCATCAAAATTTAAAGGCTCAATTACAAAAACAAAAAGGGGGAATAAGCCCTCACCAGCAACTTGGAATGGCACTCTTTATGCTAAACATTTTAAATTTTTCAAAAAATGAACTGATACCATGTTTTCAAAAACATTGGTCTAACCAAGAAATAAAACCTGAAATACAAGTGAGATGGAAAGACCCCATCACTGGCCAGTGGAAGGGGCCAGATCCACTCCTTACAATGGGAAGAGGATTCGGATGTGTATTCCCCATTGGGGTTCCCAGCCCTATTTGGGTTCCATCAAGGAATCTTAAATTTACACCACAACAGAGAGGTCAAATCTCAAAGTGTGACACAGATTAAAGAGACACTCACATATTGAGCCCAAGAACAAAAAGTTCTTGAGGAGATCATTTCTTTCATTTCAGATCATCAATGTGGCAATCCTGGTGGACACTGCTCCTGGCTATTGTCGGATTACCTATCCTCTCCTTACTGACCTTCATCATTGCCATGGCTGTGCAACAGTTTTTAGAATCTTTAAAGTCGAAACCAATACAGTATTGTAAAGTAAAATAACGTAAAAATAAATAAATAAATAAAATTTTAAAAAAAGAAAAAATAAATAAAGTCTGGGTTTAACGACACACAAAACCATCAACCATGAGGGTACAACAGTGTCAGCATCCGTGCTGAGAGTTCAACACGCTCAGACCATCAAGGTTATAAACAACATATCCACTGTCTCTGCTCAAGGATTTCAAACCAGCTCAAACACCTGAGATTCGCCATAACGGGACTCCAACAACAGCTTGATCTCCACTCCAGAGTGATCGAGACGTTGAGTGTCTTGGCGTGCATAGACTGCGATGTGAGATACCCCAGCTTTTGTCTGACAGTTTTTGCAGTGTTAAATGAGACTCTAACAGGTGAAAAAGGGAGCAATGGACCTATGGGACTGGGTACAAAGTCCATTTACCTGGTTTAAAAAATGCCTTCTATTTGCTTGTTTTTGTTATTCTGTTTGTTGAATGTTAAAGGTAAAAAATCTCACAGCCCACAATAGGTGCTTACAGTAAAAAAATCATTATGCTTGCCCAGGTCATGGAAAAGGAGTCCCACTTTAGGCATCCACAAAACCCCTGGATTAATTTAGCCCTTCTAGAGATTAACTGGGACAGATAAATAGAGTTCTAGATACCCATAATCTAGAAAGATTCCGCCTACCCCCCCAGAGGTGGCTGGATAGCTAATGATGGGTAAGACCCTCAGAGGAGGGCAACCTAAGACAGGCACAGCCGTGACAGGGGCTGGCGAGGCTGGAGTTTGGCCACCTATAGCTCAATGCCTTGCTCTACAGAACATCAATACAAATGTCATGAGGGCTTAAATAAAATAAAAAAGGGGGAGATGTGGAGCCCTACATGGAAACCTTAAAAAAAGGGGGGGGGCTAGCTTTTGTGGTTGGAAGCCAAGACGGCATCCGTCGGAAGAGATAGGGACGTGGTCTATGTTAAAGTTTTTGATCGGCTCTCTTGACTTCCATACACGTGGACAGTGCGTGATTACCATAGACTCCTGCTAAGCTCATGACGACTTGACCTTATATGCATATTATAATTTGATCTTTAACGTGATTGGTGCAACTAAGGGAGGTCTCTCGCAGAACCCCCTTGCTTGCCTATATAAACCAAGATTTTGTGGCAATAAAGCGGAACTGCTCAGATGGAACCCCTGTTGCGTCTGATTGTCTCTCACTTGCCGAGGGGCTGGGTTGGTGGACAGTAGGCCCACCTCTCCTCAGGACCCCTCGGCTTTGCTGAGGGAAGTTCCACTGCCTCTCTCTTTCTGCGGAGTGCCCCCCCCCTCATTCGCCCATTCCGAAGGCAGTCTTTTCACCTTGCTTATAGTTTCCTTTGTTGTGCAGAAGCTTTTAATTTTAATTAGATCCCATTTATTTATTTTTTATTTTACTTCCAGTATTCTGGGAGGTGGATCATAGAGGATCCTGCTGTGAGTTATGTCAGAGTGTTTTGCCTATGTTCTTCTCTAGGAGTTTTAAAGTTTCTGGTCTTACATTATATCTTTAATCCATTTTGAGTTTATTTTTGTGAACAGTGTTAGAAAGTGTTCTAGTTTCATTCTTTTAAATGTGGTTGACCAGTTTTCCCAGCACCACTTGTTAAAGAGATTGTCTTTAATCCACTGTATATTCTTGCCTCCTTTGTCGAAGATGAGGTGTCCATAGGTGTGTGTATTTATCTCTGGGCTTTCTGTTTTGTTCCATTGACCTATATTTCTGTCTTTGTGCCAGTACCATACTATCTGGACGACTGTGGCTTTGTATTAGAGATGGTAGTCAGGCAGGTTGATTCCTCCAGTTCCATTCTTCTTTCTCAAGATTGCTTTGGCTTTTTGAGTTTTTTTTTGTATTTCCATACAAATTGTAAAATTATTTGTTCTAGCTCTGTGAAAAATACCACTGGTAGCTTGATAGGGATTGCATTGCATCTGTAGATTGCTTTGGGTAGTATACTGATTTTCACTATATTGATTCTTCTGATCTATTAACATGGTATATTTCTCCATCTATTAGTGTCTTCTTTGATTTCTTTCATCAGTGTTTTATAGTTTTCTATATATAGGTCTTTAGTTTTTAGGTAGATATATTCCTAAGTATTTTATTCTTTTCGTTGCAATGGTGAATGGAATTGTTTCCTTAATTTCTTTTTCTACTTTCTCATTATTAGTGTATAGGAATGCAAGGGATTTCTTTGTGTTGTTTTTATATCCTGCAACTTTACTGTATTCATTGTTTAGCTCTAGTAATTTTCTGATGGAGTCTTTAGGGTTTTCTATGCAGAGGATCATGTTATCTACAAACAATGAGTGTTTACTTCTTCTTTTCCAAATTGGATTCCTTTTATTTCTTTTTCTGCTCTGATTGCTGTGGCCAAAACTTCCAGAACTATGTTGAATAGTGGCGGAGAAAGTGGACATCCTTGTCTTGTTCCTGACTTTAGGGAAATTCTTTCAATTTTTCACCACTGAGGATAATGTTTGCTGTGGGTTTTTCATATATAGCTTTTATGTTAAGGTATGTTCCTTCTATTCCTGCTTTCTGGAGAGCTTTTATCATAAATGAATGTTGAATTTTATCAAAGGCTTTCTCTGCATCTATTGAGATAGTCATATGGCTTTTATTTTTCAATTTGTTAATGTGGTGAATTACATTGATTGATTTGTGGATATTCAAGAGTCCTTGCACCCCTGAGATAAAGCCCATTTGGTCATGGTGTATGATCTTTCTAATGTGTTGCTGGATTCTGATTGCTAAAATTTTGTGAAGCAGTTGCAAAGTCTTTGGATCAGGAAGAAATGGAATTTGCTTAAGGAAAAGCAATGCCAGTGCACCAGTGGGGAAAATAGAGTAGAATGACAGAGAATGGAAAAGAGGAGGTGGTCAGGGACCATATCACTGGAACCTTTTTAGTTGGCAATAAATAACAATGTATACTCCTTAGGAGCATACTTCAGAGCAAACAACAGTATTACTATTACTATAGTAATAGAATAAAGGAGATACGTATACAAAAGTCTGCACATTTATTTATACATAGAAGTTTTCACCTGACGCCAGAATACACACACACACACACTCTTTCTACACCTAAAGAAAGTAGTTTAAGCTGACACTTAGCAAAGTGCTTTGGCCTAAGCAAACTAACTGAAAAGGCCTAGTAAAATAATCAAAGTGCAAATCAATCAATGAAGCATTGAGTAAATAAATACAATATAACTTACACTCAGGCAATCACCTAAAATGCAGACAATAGACTCTCTACAGCTTAGTTATCTGTAGTCCTTCCTCTTCAGTTCTAGGAGGGATGCTAACACCTTGGTGATTACCACTTTCAAGCATTTTGTGAAAGTTTAGAGAATTTAAATAAATTGAGGAGTCGGGGGGGGGGGAATAAGAATGGGGAGAAATAAAGAGGACAAGAAAGGAAGAGGAAATGGAGAGATTTCTCCTGACATAGGTCTACAGCCAGGATCCCAGCTTCCTTGAATGGTGCACAGAGATTGCTAGGTAACTGTGCCAGAAGTGGAGAAGGGATGACATTCATCTCCAGGAGGAGACTCAACTCCAGGAACCCACGGAGGCAGCCAAGTGTGCTGATGTTCAGGAACCAATTCTTAGAGGGTACCCCACAGGTCTGTGAAAGAGCCCTTGGAGAATGCAAGAAAAAAGATTTCCACAAGTATAATCACAGATTAGATAGTTGGATAGATAAGAGGAAACAAAATAATTCTATGACCTGATTATTACTGAAATAAATTAGGCAATTCCTGCATATCAGACTGTGTCAGGTAAGACCAAAACTCAGTATTAGTTTGATAAAATGGGAAATTACACACACAAAGAATTAACAGTTAACTGTAATACATTCAAGTCCAAGGCAAGAGAAGATATACAACTGAAATCTTCACATGTTCAACTAGGGTAAGACACATGTAACTGGAAAAAAAGTTTTATAAAGGGTTTAATCACCCTGGACCATTTTTATCCACTACATTTACTATTCTCAGACAACTCCACTGTAGCTTAAGGGTAAGAGAATTAAATTCTGCCCAATTCATAAACTGAACAGATTCCCCATGTTTGATCATTTCAGTTAAAACTATGGGTCTAGGACAAATCAAATTGGACCTCAAGGCATTTTTCCTTGGGAATCTTAACTTGCTTTACTACTGAGACTGAGACAGATATGGCTACTTCACTCTGACTGCTGCTGCTGCTGCTGCTAATTTGCTTCAGTCATGTCCGATTCTGTGTGACTCCACAGACGTCAGCCCACCAGGTTCCCCAGTCCCTGGGATTATCCAGGCAAGAACACTGGAGTGGATTGCCATTTCCTTCTCCAATGCATGAAAGTGAAAAATGAAAGTGAAGTAGCTCAGTTGTGTCTGACTCTTTGTGACCCCATGGAGTGCAGCCCACCAGGCTTCTTTTTCCTTGGGATTTTCCAGGCAAAAGTACTGGAGTGGGGTGCCATCGCCTTCGCCTAAAGGCCAGTCAAATGGGAAAGGGAACAGAATGAATATAATTCCCCTTCTGATCACTCAACAACGAGGTCCACGGGCACCAGGCCTCATTCTATTAACTATCTCTGCTTCTCCAACTACAGTCAATGATACACAGGGCCTCCTTGATGCTTGTAGGGGCCACTCACCAAACATAGGCATTTTAATAGTTGTCTTCCTTTAGATGTCCCTGGGCTAGATAAAGACTCTGAGACAGTGTTCCTTCTGCCATGGCTCCATGACTGGAGCGAATGTGTGCCTCTTCCTCAACTGGAACAAGAAACCACAGCTCTCCACTGACCAACTCCCATGTCTGCTCCAAACTCACATCACAGCTTCTCTATCAACTTCTCCACATCAGGCTTTCGGAGCCAGGTTATCTTAGATCAGCCCAACAAAGGCACTTTGGAGAGTTCAGCACCACATGGGACCATACCATAACAAAGCCATTCCTATCTGGCTATATTAATACTGAGATCTTCAAGACATGAAAACAAT
The DNA here is from genome assembly GCF_016772045.2 of Ovis aries. Lineage (NCBI taxonomy): Eukaryota > Metazoa > Chordata > Mammalia > Artiodactyla > Bovidae > Ovis > Ovis aries. The sequence continues at coordinate 11,894,240 of NC_082741.1, read as the reverse complement.
TGAAAATTACATTGCTAAAACATTCTACAGATTATATGTATAATACTAGAGCTTTCAAACTTACAAATGACATGAAATATCAGTATGGGTTGTTACTTTTCCTCTCTTCCCCTCTCTCATTCTCTCTCAACACACACACACACACACACACACACACACACACACACATCAGTATGGGTTGTTACTTTTCCTGTCTCCTCCTCTCTCATTCTCTCTCAACACACACACACACACTCACACACACATACTTTTTACGTGTTAAGACAATTATATGAAAACCAGATAATATATTTTTAAATAACATCTCAACTTTCAGATCAAACAAAACATATACAGATAGTGATGCATCTGTGTGGATGGCACTAATTGACAGTTTTACAGCAAAACTTGAGCTCCACATGCATGCATACTTGCTGCCTTCTCACCTGGATAAAAACACATCTGCCAGTACTGACAGGCCAAGTACAGACCATGGTTTCTCCAGGACCCTGCCCCTCATCTCTTATCACCTCTCCTCAGAGCTCTCTTCCTGTGGTTGGCAAATCCCCCTGAAGCAGCACCAGGATCTACTCAAGCGAGGTGAGGTTCCTTTAGACCCTTCACAGGTACTACCTACACCTGTTTCTTTGCCCGAGCCCTTCCTTTGCTGTACAGGACAGGATGCCAAGGCTTTCTGGAGTACTTTGCCAGGTTATTATGGGTTGTATTTGTTAGATGTTGGAATTCCCATCCCTCCTTCACATCTCTCTATTCTCTCTCTTTTATTTTTTTAAGGAAACAGGATTCTAAACCATATGTTTCTCTCTCTCTCTTTTTTAAATTGAAGTCTATTTGCTCTAAAATGTGCTACCCATCTATGCTGTACAGCAAACTGACTCAGTGATACACACAAAGACATTCTTATTTTATAGCCTTCTACACTTTGTCACAGGATACTAAGTATAGCTCTGTGCATTCTGCAATAGGACCTTGTTGTTTATTCTAAATGTAGTAGCTTGTATCTACCAGTCCCCAACACAGATGAAACTTCATGAATTAAAAAGAAAAGAAACATAAATTACCCATTGGTTTCACTATATTTAATACTATTGAATAATGCTATAATTGGATTTTTTGTTTGTTTTTAATGTTTTTTTTTTTAACTTCGACTGAAATACTTGCTTCAGACTTACTGAAAGTAGAATTAACTTCTTTTTTTTTTTTGACCTCCTACTTTTAGATTTGAGGGGTGATGATTCAAAATCAGATGTGTTCACAGTAATGGATTCTATTTCCACCAATCCTGGCTGAAGGGGTTCCAGTGATACCTGAATAACAGTTTTTGTTTCAGGAGACAATCCTTCTAGCTGCTTAGGCTTCTTAAACATTTGATGACACTGGGTCTTGTGCTCCCTTTCCTCTTTGGAAGTTAAAAACTGTAGCCAACATTTGGAACACTGGTGAAAACTCTTTTCCCAGTGCCCTCTATGATGGCGTCTGTATGCTGTTGCAGTTTTAAAAATTTTGAGACAAAACGGGCAAAGTAAATTCTTAGTGTTACCATGGTATGCTCTGAAATGTGCATCCACATCTGCAAAAAATGATGATCTGTAACTGCAAACCTGGCATACATAGGGCATTTCACCAGGCTTAAGATTGTTTTTCATGTGCTCTAAGAGAACCTGATCTGTCTCAAAGGATAACTCACAGATTTGACAGACTGCGGAGGGCTCCTGGGGCGTGTGGACACTTTCAGTGTGACACTGCCGCTGGAAGGGAATAGGAAACTGATGGTGGCAATGCTGGCAGGTGGGTGGTTTTTCCAGCTGTCACCTCTCTGCCTCTCAAGTTCTAAATGGTGCTTCATGTGACTCATAAACTTGACATTTTTTAGAACTTTCAAGTAGCTGAGGCATTTATTTTTTTTAATTTTTTTTTAGTTTTTTATTTTTTAAATTTTAAAATCTTTAATTCATACATGCATTTCCAAACATGAACCCCCCTCCCACCTCCCTCCCCATAACATCTTTCTGGGTCATTTAAAGGCTGTGTGAGTCTTCGGTTCTGGCTGCCCGTCTCCTCTATGTTGTCCATAGCAGAACTCATGAAGTAACACAATCAGATTTCCTTCTGTGGGATCAACAATATTGTTTGGACTTGCTAAACTTGGAAAGTCAGTTTTTGTCAGTGCATTTTCCCCTAAAGGACTTACAGGCTTGCAATGAATATTGTCCTTTGGAAAAACTGTTGGACAAGGTTCTCCATTCTGAACATGGCTTGGTGAGGTATGGACACTGTCTGGTGTGCTTTGCTGAGTAGTCACTGTATGAAAAATACCTGAAGGGGACAAAGCTATAGAATGTTCCCTTATAATTCCATCACAGAGTTTAGGCCTTTTGGGATTTGTGCTATTTGTTTCAGAAGTGGAAAGTCTCTCAGGTACACAAGGACTTTTATTCATATCTCCTCATAAACTGCTGTTTCTACTGGATGCTGCAATGAACGTGTGAAGGTAATCAAAGAAGAACGTAACTCTGAAAAGCTGTTAGGCACTATCTGTGGAGAAATATTTTTATAATCAGCTTTAGGCAAAGGCTCAATAATAATAGGACTAGCTGTTGATCTTGATTCAGTGTCAGAAACTGGCAAGACAGTCTTTGCTTCTGATGTTGGAGTCACATGACTAACAGGCTGTAATTTGTAAGCATTATCTTTCCTGAAGTGACCATACCTTTTTCTCCTTGAACATGAACCTGGGGTAACTGTTCAATATGTTTGAAACAACTGGTTCTGAATTTGAGGTCATCCCAACAAAGATCACATCAGCATCTTCATTTACATGTTCCACTCCAACAAAGATCAGTTCAGTGTCTTCATCATCTACTTGTTTGGTTTCTCACAGTTTTCTGTGGTTCTGGCTCTTGTTCTTCACATAACGTACGTGGCTCTTCCACATTTTAAATACATTTTTATTATTGGAGGGTGTGGCCACAAGTCCCATTGCTTCCTTTATATAAACTGCCTAAGTATACCTAAGTATAAACATACTACATATTAATTAAGTACAGAAAATGCACTATTTGATTATCTCTAAACTCTAGGGTAGTTATAAACACCCTTATTTTACAGATAAAGACACTGAGCTTCAAAGAGACTAAATGACAGTTGAAAAACATATGACTACAAGTCTACATGACTCTAGAATCATAGCTTTGTCCCATGTTGATTTTAATCTCTTCTATTTAAAAAAAGAAAAAAAAAAACACCACTGATCATTTGGTGAAATCACATGTAAAGGATGAGTAGTTTTACAAAAGCAGTATTGTACAATGTTTAGAAACAAGGACTTCGGAGTCAAAGAAGATTAAGCTGGAATTCTAAGTTAGCCACTCACAAGCTGCATGTTTTGCGGCAAATTTATAACTTTTAAATGTGATTTGGTATCTTAAAAACAAACATGCTTATTTCTTAGACTTAAGGCTAACAGCTCTTTTTAATATCCATCAGCTATTCAATGGCATCTTGTTTTGTAGTAAAATTGGAAGAAAACATATCTTAAATGCACATTACAACTGATTCACAAATACTAATTTAATAAATGTTAATAGAGAAAATAGGTAGCAAATTCAAAGTATAAAGTATCTATACATAGTTAACAAACAGCATAATTAAATGTCAAGCACCTAACACAGGCCTAGCAAATTAAGAATGAACTCTCTTCATAATCTCACCCCAATTCCACACTGATATATCCTAAATTTCTCTCTCTAATCCTTACTAAACTTAAATCCAACAATGCTTCATCCTTCACTCCACATTTCTCTCCCCCACATAGCAGGCAAAGTGATGCCAGTATTTCTCTAATACCAATATCAGACAGAGACATCACACACACACACACACACACACACACACACACACACACACACACACACACACATATACACGATATCCCTTATGAATATAGAGGAAAGAGTCCTCAACAGAATACTGGCCAACAAAATCTAACAACATTTTAAAATGATTATATACCATGATCATGTGGGATTTACAGAGGCAAGCAAAGTTGGTTCATTATATGAAAGTCAATCAACATTATGACATTTTAATAGAATAAAGGACAAAAAACACTTCTGCCTGCAGAAAAAGCATTTCCCTGAATCTAGCATCTTTTCATAATAGGGGTTAAAAAAAAACACTTAATAACTAAGAACAGAAGAGAACTTTCTGAATCAAAAGACCTGTAAAAGATCCACAGCTAACATCATACTTAATAATGAAAAACTGAAAGCTTTCCCTCTAACATTGGGAACAACACAAGGATGTTTATTTTGCACTTTGGCTCAATATTACACTGGCAGTTCTATAATCAGGGCAATTAGGTAAGAAAAAGGAGTTGCTATTGTTGTTGTTGTTGTTGTTGTTGTTTAAGAAAAACAACATTCAGACTGGAAAGGAAGAAGTCAAAGTATATTGGAGATAACATACTTTTGTACATATAAAATCCTGAAGAAACCACAAGTATTACAACTAACAAAAAGCTTGCAGAATACAAGATAACTAAAAAATCTATCATATTTCTATACAGTAGCAACAAATATTCTGAAAATCAAGTTAAGTAAACACTTGAATCTATACTAGCATTAAAAAGAATGCTTAGGAAATCAGAAAGAGAAAGATAAATATCATATAGTATCACTTACATTTGGACTCTAAAATATGACATAAATGAACTTATCTATGAAACAGAAATAGACTCACAGACATAGAGAGCAGACTATGTAATTACAAAGAGGGGAAGGGTTAGATTGGGAGCTGGTGGTTAGCAGATGCAAACTATAATATTAATATATAGAATGGATAAACAAGATCCTACTGTATAGTACAAGGAATTATATTCATATCTTGTGATAAATAATAATGGAAAAGAATATGAAAAAGTTGTGCATGTGTGTGTGTGTGTAAACATATGAAGGAAGGGAAAGGTAAAGGGAAGGAAAGGAAAGGACAACCATCAGCAAGCATGTACAGAAACTGGATCCTTGTGCGTTATAGATAGATTTGAAAATGATGCAACTGCAACAAAAACACAGTATAAAGGCTCCTCAAAAAATAAAAAAAATAGAATTACCACATGATTTAGCAATTCCACTTCTGGATATAAATTCAAAAGAAGTTAACATGGGGTCTTGAGATATTTGCACAGCCATGCTCACAGCAGCACTAATCATAACAAGCAAGAGGTGGAAGCATCTAAATGTCCGTCAAATGTGATATATACATACAATAAAACATTATTTAGCCATAGATAATGAAATTCTGCCTCATGCTACAGCATGCATGATCCTTTAAGACATCAAACTAAATTAAATAAGCCAGTCATAAAAAAAGATAAATATTGTATGTTTCCACTTATATGAAATATCTAATATAGTCAAGCAATAGAAAGGAAACAAAGGATAACAATGGACTCCAGGGTCTAGGGAAACAAGGGAGAAAACAGGAGTTGTTGTTTAATGGGACAAGTGATGCATACAGAGTTTCCATTTTGCAAGATGAAAACGTGTAGAGATCTGTTTCATAACAATGTGATAAGGATTTCCCTGGTAGTTCAGAAGTTAGGACTCCACACTTTCCTATCAGCGTATGATCCCCAACCAGGGAACTATCATGCAGCCTGAATAGCACAGCTAAAACAATGACAACAACAAAACAACACTGTGACTCTGTGTGTGTGTGTGTGTGTGTGTGTGTGTGTGAGTCACTCAGTTGTATCCAACTATTTGCATCCCCATGGACTGTAGTCCACCAGGCTCCTTTGTCCATGGGATTCTCCAGGCAAGACTACTGGAGTGGGTTGCCCTTTCCTCCTCCAAAAAGGCTGATGAAAGTGTGTGAAATACTTAGCATGTAAAAATGGTTAAAATGGTGAAATTTAAGTTACATGTTTTTTACAAAAAAAAAATAATAACAATCAGGAAAATAATTTGAATAGACTTATCACCAAAGATGATATATAGATGGCCAACAATCACAAAAAATACTGCTTAACATGATTGCTGCTGCTGCTGCTGCTAAGTCGCTTCAGTCGTGTCCAACTCTGTGCAACCCCATAGATGGCAGCCCAAAACGTTCCAACGTCCCTGGGATTCTCCAGACAAAAACACTGGAGTGGGTTGCCATTTCCTTCTTCAATGCATGAAAGTGAAAAATGAAAGTGAAGTCACTGAGTTGTGTCCGACTCTCATTGACCCCATGGTCTGTAGCCCACCAGGCTCCTCTGTCCATGGGATTTTCCAGGCAAGAGTACTGGACTAGGGTGCTAGGAAAACATAAATCAGTCTCAGTGAGATACTACTTCACACACATTCGGTTGGCTCTAATCAAAAAGAGGAATAATAACAAGTGCTGCAGAGGATGCGGAGAAAATGTACCTTCATATATAGTTGATGTAATTGCTGTAAAATGGCACAGCCACTTTAAAGTGGTTTGTCAGTACTTCAAAAATTAAATATAGAGTAGCCATATGATCCAGCAATTTCACTGTTTATACCAATAAAAACTGAAAATGTTAAGTCCATGCAAAAACAGTGTTCACAGCAACATTACTCACAATAGCCACAAAGAATACACCATCCAAATATTATCAATTAATTGATGAATGGATAATTAAACTGTGGTATATGCTCACAATGAACTACACATAAGCCATATACCATATTCATATACCATATTCAGCCATAAAAAAAAAAACATGCACTGCTATACATCCATGAAATTGATGAATCTTGAAAATACACAAACTTGAGGACTTCCCTGGAGATCCAGTGTTTATGACTCTGCACAGGTTCTATCCCTGGGCTGGGAACTAAGATCCCACATGCCACATAGCTAAATAAATAAATATTTAAAGTGAAAATATAATCTGTGAATAAAGCCAGACACAAAGGTCACACATTGTATACAGGAGAACTGTAGGTGGAAGAGAAGCAGGAAAGAGAAGCATTCTGTAATCCAAATAACATATTTTTTGAGGGGAGGAGGAAATGAACTACTCTGATAAAGGATGCCAATAAATTAAATAAAATAACAACTAAAAATTGACCACTTAGTTAAACATTTGTAATTCACAGGTGACCTTGATAAGAGTGGATTTAAAGGAAACTGAGAGAATTGGAGATAACAAATTCAACAAACAACTGTGTAAGAGTTTATAATAAGCAAATATGAAATAAAAGAAGCAGAAGCAGGATGCGTCACCAAAGATGGATTTTTAATGAGAGGTGACTTTACAGTCAGTCTGTTTTCTGATGGAAACCATCCAGAGAAACAGAAAATTTAATCTAGGACAAAGAAGAGACTTGCTAGAATATCACTGAATAAACAAGAATTGAGTAGAACTAGCACATAAGAAGTGTGCAGAAGCAAATGGATCACAGTAACAGAACTGAGATCATATGAAGAAAGGTTGGAATGGTGGATTAATGGGCATGGTAGCCAGCCTTCAAGACGACCCCAACTGAATCATCTCTCCTGATATTCCCACCCCTGTGTAGTTCTCTCTCAAACTATCACAGGGTTGACCTGTGACAGTAAGCAAATACACAAGTGAAGATGTGTAACATCTGAAAAAAGACTCCGCACTCTATCTTGTGTGCAAGTGCTTTCCTGAATCACTCAGTCTGGGAAAAGACAGTAGCCTCCACACAAGCAGCCCCTTGCAGAGGCCCACAGAGGGAGGAACTGAGGCATCATGAGTACAGCCAAGTGAGAGAGCTTAGATTCAACAAGCCAAGTCTTCAGAGGTTGCCAAACCAGAGAAAATCTTGACTACAACCTCAGCTAACCCTGAGGCTAAACTACCCAACTGGATTCTAGACCAAGAGATAACAAATATAAGTTTTTTCAAACTATTCAATTTTGAGGTAATATGTACAACACAAACTTTTCTAATTATAATATCTTTCACATTATACTTACACACAGAAGAGTTCTCCTATAAATATAGCAAAAATTAAAAAAAAAAAAACACACACATAAAACAAACTAAAAAACCTAAAAACAGGAGTTGCCTGGCAGTCTAGTGGTTAGGACTCAGCCCTCTCACTGCCAGGATCCTGTGTTCGATCCCTGGTTGGGGAACTAATATCCTACAAAACGATATGGTGTGACCAAAACAAAACACGACAACATTGATATGCTGCAAAACAAAACACGGCAACATTGATATGCTGCAAAACAAAACACGGCAACATTGATATGCTGTGAAGTTCAAAGCTGTACCAGCAATAGGTAACTATAAACAGCCATAGGCACAAGTTACTGGGTGTAGAGGTACCTATGATTTTGTTTACTGGCATGAAATGAACTCAGATGGTCCCCCAACCCCATCCAGTGGAGTTCAATTACTTCATGATATAAAGTCCTTAAGGGTACAGAAATGAGCAGATAATCCCATTAAACATGATTTATCACAACACATTGTCTCTTCATTTGGCCATGCTGCTTGGCTTGTAGAATCCCAGCTTCCTGACCAGAGACTGAACCCAGACCACTGCAGTGAAAGCCCAGAATCCTAACCACCAGGCCATCAGGGAACTCTCACAACTTCATTACTTTGATTTTGTCGCTAAAACCTTAGGATATGTGTATTGCCCCATTTTAGCCTCACCAAGTGGTAGGAGTCAGCTCTATACAGCTTAAAATCAATGGTGCTGTTATTTATTTATTTGTGTGTTCAAGAAGGCAGGAGAAAGCAAGCCACCAGCCTCCCTGCCGGTTCTTAAGGCTGCAACTCAGATAGCTTCAGAGTGACCTGAAAACATGATTGCCCTGAAGTCACCACCCACAATCAGGGTCACCTAATCCCCAATCAGAAGAATTCTCTCACAACAGCAACCTGTCAGCCCATGAAATGGAAGGCAAGAAAGACACAACTTTGTTCCTTATTGTAAAGATGTCTGTCACCTTACCTCAGGGGCACACTGAAAACCTGAGCACTTGAGACTTCCCAGGCAGGAGAAGGTCACATGCTGAGGGCGGGCAGAGGGAAAGGTCAGGGTGAGTCACGTGTTCTGGGAATGCTCTATCCCCCAGGCCCTACCTGGTCCTACCCTACCAGAGCAAGTGATTGAACTCCTCTTCCCTGAGCTTCTTCTTCCCACCTCCCTTCTCTCAGGGAAGGAACAAATACCTCATCTGCCATCTTCCCGAACCTAGGGCCTAAATCTCGGCCCGCAGGGACAGGAGCAGCCCTGGAGTCTGAGGAGAGGCAGTGGAAATAGGAAAACGACCAAGGCGCCTTGGCAGTGAAGAGGCCACCAGATCGATTTTCTTTTTTCCGTTGTGCTGGCCTGACTGCGCCTGGGTACAGAACCAGGTCGGGCTAGAGTCACAAACCCGCCGTGAAGGGAGTGTGTGTTTGTGTGTGTGTGTGTGTGTGTGTGTGTGTGTGTGTGTGTCCCTGTGTGTGTGTGTCCGTGTGTGTGTGTGTGTGTGTGTGTGTGTGCATGTGTCTGTTTAAACATATTAGGTGCCACAGGAGACCTGGGTCCTTCTCCCGAGCTGGCTCATCCCACCCTCCCAGCGCAGGAAGGCTGCTGGAGTGCAGCCCCCACACAGACTAGAGAGGGGAGAGGGCAAAAAGGACCTGGGGCCTGTAGGCCCGGCCGCAGGCTCCCTCCTGAGGGCCCGCAGGCCCTCACAGGCCGCCCCGCCAAACAAGGCCTTAGCTCGTGGGGACCCAAGAAAGCTTCCCTTTGGCCCTCAGGCACCGCTTTGGCCGCACCACGCCCCAGTCCTTACCGGTCCCAGTTGGTGGCAGCTCCAGAACTGCCCGGAGCTCACCTGCCCCTAGGCGGGCCGGGGTTAAGCCTGAGCTGCCCTGCCCCTACAGGCACGCCGGCTGCCACCGATGATTGGGTGCCAGGTGTTGACTCCTGTAATCTGATTGGCCGGGCAGCCCAGTTGGACACATGCGCCTGCTGTGGCATCTCTGGAGGCAACTGCTGGGGGCGACATCAGGCTGAACCTGAATCTCAAGGGTCTTGGGTCTGTCAAGATTGCTCAGCACACCAAAGGAGGACGGAGGGTGGAAACAGATTGCACAGTCGCCAGCGCACAGGGCTGAGAGCAAGCATCGGAATCTACCAGGGGAGTCCAGCAATAGTGGCCAGCACTCAGGGCCCTCAGAAGTAACCTGCCCCTTGCTTAAGGAACTTGACCATACACCTGGATCTTGAAGCCGCTTCTCTCGGAATTCCATTTGGATCGATGCAGGGCAAACTGCCCCTGTGTTTACACAGCCTATAGTGAGCTGAGAATGAGCCTTACTTCTTTGTTTAAATATTAGAGCCTTACACTTTTTAATGACTGAGGAAAACCAGAAAGAATATTATTTTCTGACTTGAAAATTGTGTGGAATTCAATTTTCAGAGTCCTTAAAGTTGGAACAGGGACTTGCAAGTTCCTTTGGTTATTGTGTATGGCTGCAAACTTTATTAATCACCAAAGATAATATTCCCAAAGCCTCAAGTATTTATTATTATTTTTTGGGGGGGCCCTTTACAGAGTCTTTTAAATGTCCTGTTCTGCTGGAAGTCTCCTAGTAGTCATATGGGGAAATAAAGTTTTGGTTTGTTACAATATTTTCTTCTCTATTATATTCATTTTTCATTCTTTATAAATTTTGTTCCTTCTTATCTCTATGTTTGTTCTGTTGCTCATCTTTACAACTTTTTGAGATAGTTTTTGGTAACTCTCATTTCTCTTATGTCTAATGCTATAAATTTACCTTGATTTGTTGTTGTTGTTCAGTCCCTCAGTCATGTAGACTCCTTGCAAACCCATGGACTGCATGCAGCACAACAGGCTTCCCTGTCCTTCACTCTCTCCTGGAGTTTGCTCAAACTCATGTCCATTGAGTTGGTGATACTATCCAACCATCTCATCCGTCTCTCTTGCCCTGAAACTTTCTCAGCTTCAAGGTATTTTCCAATGAGTTGGCTTTTCACATCAGGTGGCCAAAGTATTGGATCTTCAGCTTCAGCATCAGCCCTTCCAGTGAATATTCGCAGTTGACTTCCCTTAGGATTGACTGGTTGGATCTCCTTGCTGTCCAAGGGACTCATAGCTTTGACTAGACAGACTTTGTCAGCAAAGTAATGTCTCTGCTTTTTATGCAAAGTTTCTCATAGCTTTCTTCGAAGGAGCAGGTATCTTTTAATGGCTGCAGTCACCATCCACAATCATTTTGGACCCCAAGAAAATAAAAAGTCTGTCACTGTTTCCATCGTTTCCCCATACAAATTTAACTGTGCCCCCACAATTTTTGCTAAATAGTATATGCATTATCGTTCACTTCCAAGTATATCCTAATATTATCTTAAGACAAATATATATTATATGGGCTTCCCTGGTCACTCAACTGGTAAAGAACTTTCCAGCCAATGCAGGAGACACAAGAGGCCCAGGTTTGATCCTGGGTCAGGAAGATCACCTGGAGAAAATAATGGCAATCTGCTCCAGTAGAGTGGCCTGAAAATTCCATGGAGATATATATTATGTATTAATACAGTTATTGATATTTTCCAAATGAATGGCATTTTAAAAGATGTTTCTTTGTCAATTTCTCATTGTTGCATTATGGTCAAATCACACAGTCTAAATATTATTGACCATTTTGTATTTGAAGATTTCCATTCAGTTAAGTATATCATAGTTTAGAGTTCCATTCCAGTGAAGTCAAAATGAAGTGGATGTGATGTAGAGAAAATAGTTGCAATGTCTAAAATTATATCTGTGAAATTACCTCCTTTAAGCCTCTCAATTATTCCAGCATCTTTCAGTAGGGTATCTTTAACTGAGTTCCAAGTTTTATTCAAATTTTGCCACTTTTTCCACAAATGTTCTTTTCCAGTGTCATAGTCCCATGTAGGATACCAAACTGCATGAGGATATATAGTGAAAAGCTACAGATACCTCCCTTAGCTTACTCTATAAGTAAACTATATCTATACTTGGTCTATAGCAGTTTCTTAAACTTTCCTTGCTTTTCATGACTTTTGAAAATTTTAAGGAGTCCTTCAGGGACAGGTATTTTACAGAATGACTCTCAATACAGGTTTTATATATTTCTTCTGGTTGCACTGCAGTTTATATATTTTTAGAACTATACCTCCAAGGCAATATATTTTTCTGGTCACTTCCCATCAAAGGTTAATACTATTAATATGACTTACCACTAGGTTCTCTGCTATAAACTTATCTCCTTCCCCCTGACATATTCTGTTCTTTGGAAACAAGTCATTAAACTCAGCCTACACTTAGGGAGGGGCATGGACTCTCATCCTGAGGAAAATATTTAAGAGATACACAAATTTCTGAGTATTCAAATTAATTGAAACTCATTTATAAGGAGATCTTGTTCTTCTAGTTATATCTTTTAATTTTAAATTAATTAATTAAATAAAAGTAAAGATTTAATATGTTTCCCATGAGGTGCTAGTGGTAAAGAACCTGCCTGCCAATGCAGGAGATTTAAAAGATGTGGATTCAATCCCTGGGTCAGGAAGAACCCCTGGAAAGGGAAATGGCAACCCACTTCAGTATTATTGCCTGGAGAATCCCATGGAGAGAGGAGCCTGGAGGGCTATAGTCCATGGGGACACAAAGAGTTGGAAAGGACTGAAGCGACTGAGCACATGCAAAGATTTAATACCTCATTCACACTAGCTACATTTTAACATCTCCAAAGTGGCATATTAGACAAGATAGAAAACATTTTCATTGAGAATTCTCTAGTGATCTGCTGGTTAGGGCTTTGTGCTTCCACTGCAGGGGGCAAATATTCGATCCCTGGTTGAAGATCTAAGATACATTAAGCCTCACAGTTCAGTTCAGTTCAGTTCAGTCACTCAGTCATGTCTGACTTTTTGTGATCCCATGAAGGGCAGCATGCCAGGCCTCGCTGTCCATCACCAACTCCCGGAGTTCACTCAAACTCATGTCCATGAAGTCAGTGACATCAACTGGCCATCTCATCCTCTGTTGTCCCCTTTTCCTCCTTCCCCTAAACCCTCCCAGCATCACAGTCTTTTCCAAAGAGTCAACTCTTCTCATCAGGTAGCCAAAGTACTGGAGTTTCAACTTTAGCATCATTCCTTCCAAAGAACACCCAGGGCTGATCTCCTTTAGAATGGACTGGTTGGATCTCCTTGCAGTCCAAGGGACTCTAAGGAATCTTCTCCAACACCACAGTTCAAAAGCACCAGTTCTTCAGTGCTCAGCCTTCTTTGCAATCCACCTCTCACATCCATACATGACCACCGGAAAAAGCATAGCCTTGACTAGACAGGCCTATGTTGGCAAAGTAATCTCTTTGCTTTTGAATATGTTATCTATGTTGGTCATAACTTTCCTTCCAAGGAGTAAGCATCTTTTATTTTCATGGCTGCAGTCATCATCTGCCGTGATTTTGGAGCCCCCAAAAATAAAGTCTGACACTGTTTCCACTGTTTCCCCTTCTATTTCCCATGGACTGATGGGACCGGATGCCATGATCTTCGTTTTCTAAATGTTGAGCTTTAAGCAAATTTTTTTCACTCTCCTCTTTCATTTTCATCAGGAGGATTTTTCATTCCTCTTCTCTTTCTTCCATAAAGTGGGTGTTATCTGCATACCTGAGGTTATTGATATGTCTCCCAGCAATCTTGATTCCAGCTTGTGCTTCTTCCCACCCAGAGTTTCTCTTGATATACTGTACATAGAAGTTAAATAAGCAGCATGACAGTATACAGCCTTGATGTACACCTTTTCCTGTTTGGGACCAGTTTGTTGTTCCACGTCCACTTCAAACTGTTGCTTCCTAACCTGCATATATGTTTTTCAAGAGGAAAGTCAGGTGGTTTGATATTCCCATCTCTTTCAGAATTTTCCACAGTTTATTGTGATCCACACTGTCAAAGTCTTTGGCATAGTCAATAAAGCAGAAATATATGTTTTTCTGGAACTCTTTTGCTTTTTCAATGATCCACCGGATGTTGGCTATTTGATCTCTGATTCCTCTGCCTTTTCTAAAACCAGCTGGAACATCAGGAAGTTCATGGTTCACATATTGCTGAAGCCTGGTTTGGAGAATTTTAAGCATTACTTTACTAGCTTGGGAACAGATTGCAATAGTATGGTAGTTTGAGTATTCTTTGGCATTGCCTTTCTTTGGGATTGGAATGAAAACTGACCTTTTACAGTCCTGTGGCCACTGCTAAGTTTTCCAAATTTGCCGGCATATTGAGTCCAGCACTTTTACAGCATCATCTTCCAGGATTTGAAATAGCTCAACTGGAATTCCATCACCTCCAATAGCTTTGTTCATGGTGATGCTTTCTAAGGCCCACTTGACTTCACATTCCAGGATGTCTGGCTCTAGATGCGTGAGCACACCATCATATTTATCTTGATCATGAAGATGTTTTTGTATAGTTCTTCTGTGTATTCTTGCCATTTCTTCTTAATTTCTTCTGCTTCTCTTAGGTCCATATCATTTCTGTTCTTTATCGAGCCTACCTTTGCATGAAATATTCCCTTGATAGCTCTAATTTTCTTGAAGAGATCTCCAGTCTTTCCCATTCTGTTGTTTCCTGTATTTCTTTGCTTTGATCACTGAGGAAATCTATCTTATCTCTTCTTGCTATTCTTTGGAACTCTGCAATCAGATGTTTATGTCTTTCCTTTTCTCCTTTGCTTTTCATGTTTCTTCTTTTCACAACTATTTGTAACGCCTCCCCAGACAGCCATTTTGCTTTCTTGCTTTTCTTTTCCCTGGGGATGCTCTTGATCCCTGTCTCCTGTACAATGTCATGAACCTCATTCCATAGTTCATCAGGCACTGTATCTATCAGATCTAGGCCCTTAAATCTATTTCTCACTTCCACTGTATAATCATAAGGGATTTGATTTTGGGCATACCTGAATGATGTAGTGGTTTTCCCTACTTTCTTCAATTGAAGTCTGAATTTGGTAATAAGAAGCTCTGAGCCACAGCCAGCTCCCAGTCTTATTTCTGCTGACTGTATAGAGCTTCTCTATCTTTGGCTGCAAATATTATAATCAATCTGATTGCGGTGTTGACCGTGTGGTGGTATCCATGTGTAGAGTCTTCTCTTGTGTGGTTGGAAGAGGGTGTTTGCTATGACCAGTGCGTTCTCTGTGCAAAACTCTATTAGTTTTTGCCCTGCTTCATTCCATATTCAAAGGCCAAATTTGCCTGTTATTCCAGGTGTTTCTTGACTTCCTACTTTTGCATTCTAGTCCCCTATAATGAAAAGGACATATTTTGGGGGGTGTTAGTTCTAAAAGGTCTTGTAGTTCTTCATAGAACCGTTTAACTTCAGCTTCTTCAGTGTTACTGGTTGGGACATAGACTTGGATTACTGTGACACTGAATGGTTTGCCTTGGAAATGAACAGAGTTCATTCTGTCATTTTTGAGATTGCATCCAATTACTGAATTTTGGACTCTTTCGTTGACCGTGATGGCTACTCCATTTCTTCTAAGGGATTCTTCCCCACAGTAGTAAATATAATGGTCACCTGAGTTAAATCCACTCATTCCAATCCATTTTAGTTCGCTGATTCCTAAAATGTCAATGTTCACTCTTGCCAACTCCTGCTTGACCACTTCCAATTTGCCTTGGTTCTTGGACCTAACATTCCAGGTCCTTATGCAATATTGCTCTTTACAGCATCGAACCTTGCTTCTCTCTTTTGCTTTGACTTCATCCCTTCATTCTTTCTGGAGTTATTTTTCCACTGATCTCCAGTAGCATATTGGGCACCTACAGACTTGGGGGAGTTCCTCCTTCAGTATCCTATCATTTTGCCTTTTCATACTGTTCATGGGGTTCTCAAGGCAAGAATACTGAAGTGATTTGCCATTCCCTTCAGTGGACCACATTCTGTCACAGAGGGGCTCTGATAGAGGGGCCAAGAGGAGCTAGCCCACATCTGAGGGGAGACATACTGAAACCATAATCACAGAAAACTAGTCAATCTCATCACACTAGGACCACAGCCTTGTCTAACTCAATGAAACTAAGCCATGCCCTGTAGGGCAGTGAACACAAGGAGCTACCCGATGCCTGAGGTCAGGGGCAGTGGCCGAGATGAGAAACCCAACATCCAAGG
This sequence comes from Ovis aries, assembly GCF_016772045.2. Classification (NCBI taxonomy): domain Eukaryota; kingdom Metazoa; phylum Chordata; class Mammalia; order Artiodactyla; family Bovidae; genus Ovis; species Ovis aries. The sequence goes on along the minus strand of NC_082741.1, from coordinate 11,878,080 downwards.
AGCAGTGGCTGTGCAGGCACAGGAATGCCTAGAGGAGCTACTCCACGTTCAAGGTCAGGAGAGGTGGTGGTGAGAAGATACCCCTCATCCAAGGTAAGGAGTAGTGGCTGCACTTTGCTGGAGCAGCCGTGAAGAGATACCCTATGTCCAAGGTAAGAGAACCCCAAGTAAAATGGTAGGTGTTGCAAGAGCACATCAGAGGGCAGACATACTGAAACCATAAACACAGAAATCTAGTCAATCTAATCACACTAGGACCACAGCCTTGTCTAACTCAATGAAGCTAAGCCATGCCCTGTAGGGCCACCCAATTAGGTGGGTTATGGTGGATAGGTCTGGCAGAAGGCTCACAATAAGGCCAAAAAAAAAAAATCCTACAAGATGAACACTCCATCTGAAAAATCAGATAAAAGCTATAAACAGGTCACCTCTCAGAAAAGCCAATCGTCCTTATTAAGGAATACATGTAGCAATGATTTTTATTTTTTTATTTTAAATTTTACTTTATTTTACTTTACAATACTGTATTGGTTTTGCCATACATTGACATGAATCCACCATGGGTGTACATGCGTTCCCAAACATGAACCACCTCCCACCTCCCTCCTCATAACATCTCTTTGGGTCATCCCCGTGCACCAGTCCCAAGCATGCTGCACCCTGCATCAGACATAGACTGGCGATTCATTTCTTACATGATAGGATACATGTTTCAGTGCCATTCTCCCAAATTATCCCACCCTCTCCCTCTCCCTCTGAGTCCAAAATTCCTCTCTACACATCTGTGTCTCTTTTGCTGTCTTGCATACAGGGTTATCATTGCCATCTTTCTAAATTCCATATATATGTGTTAGTATACTGTACTGGTGTTTTTCTTTCTGGCTTACTTCACTCTGTATAATCGGCTCCAGCTTCATCCATCTCATTAGAACTGATTCAAATGTACTCTTTTTAAAGGCTGAGTAATACTCCATTGTGTATATGTACCACAGCTTTCTTATCCATTCATCTGCTGATGGACATCTAGGTTGTTTCCATGTCCTGGCTATTATAAACAGTGCTGTGATGAACATTGGGGTACACGTGTCTCTTTCAATTCTGGTTTCCTCGGTGTGTATGCCCAGCAGTGGGATTGCTGGATCAAAGCCACAGTCATCAAGAGAGTATGGTACTGGCACAAAGACAGAAATATAGATCATTGGAACAAAATAGAAAACCCAGAGATAAACCCACACACATATGTACACCTTATCTTTGACAAAGGAGAATATACAATGGAGCAAAGACAATCTCTTTAACAAGTGGTGCTGGGGGGAAAAAAAAAAAAGAAGTGGTGCTGGGAAAACTGGTCAACCCCTTGTAAAAGAATGAAACTAGATTACTTTCTAACACCACACACAAAAATAAACTCAAAATGGACTAAAAATCTAAATGTAAGACCAGAAACTATAAAACTCCTAGAGGAGAATATAGGCAAAACAGTCTCCGACATAAATCACAGCAGTATCCTCTGTGATCCACCCCCCAGAATTCTGGAAATAAAAGCAAAAATAAACAAATGGGATCTAATTAAAATTAAAATCTTCTGCACAACCAAGGAAAATATAAGCAAAGTGAAAAGACAGCCTTCTGAATGGGAGAAAATTATAGAAAATGAACCAACTGACAAACAACTAATCTGAAAAATATACAAGCAACTTATGCAACTCAATTCCTGATTTTTTAAATTTCTATTGCTGCAGAAACTTCCGTGAACCTCACTGATTTAGATCATTGTTTTGCTAACCTTTCTTCTTTTCAAATGTAATGCACTGTAACACATGAAACTACCTTAGCTCTTTCAAAAAAATTGCTATTTTCAATATCATTCGGTTCAAAATTTTCTTTTTTTCCTAACAATTTCTCTTAGGAGCTACAAGTTATTTAATTTCAGAAGCAGAAGTAGGAGGAGCCTAAACCACAACATTAAATAGGCTTGTGAAATACAGAGGTTCCACTTTTTTACTTTGGATTCCTAGCAATCCTTACTCTAGCCTCAGGCTGTTTCCACTTATACTGCTTAGTTTTCAAACCTTCCGAGTTATTTCCTCCTCAATAATCTTTCTAGGGTTTTGTTTGGCCATGCCACGGAACCTGTGATATCTTAGTTCCACAACCAGGTGTGGAACCCTGGCCATTGGCAATGAAAGCATCAAGTCCTAACTGCTGAATCAACAGGGAATTCTCATACTTTTTTCTTTCTTTATTTCAAATATGCATTTATTTACTTGGCTGTGCTTGGCCTTAGCTGCAGTACAAGGGCTCTTCAGTCTTCATTGTAGCATGTGGAATGCAGGATTTTTAATCGTCACATGTGGCATTTTTAGTTGCACTATGTGGGATCAAATATCCCTACCAGGAAATGAACTTGGACTCCCTAATTTGGGAGCACAGAGTCTTACACTGGACTACAGGGATGTCCTTCCCATTATTAAAACCAGGTTTCCCACATTGCAAGTGAATTCCTTACTGTCTGAGCCACCATAGCTTTGACTATAAGAACTTTGGTCAGCAGCTTTTTATATCCTGTCTAGGTTTGTCATAGCTTTTCTTCCAAGGAGCAAGCTGATTTTAGTTTTGTGGCTACATTGACCCTCCACAGTGATTTTGGAGCCCATGAAAATAAGATCTCCTATTGTTTTCACTTTTTTTTTTTCCATGTTTGCCATGAAGAGATGGGACCAGATGTCACAATCTTCATTTTTTGAATGTTAAGCTTTAAGCAAGCCTTTTCACTCTCCTCTTTTGCCCTCATCAAGAGGCTCTTTGTTTTCTGTCATTAGGGTGGCATCATCTGCATATCGGAGGAGGCAATGGCACCCCACTCCAGTGCTCTTACCTGGAAAATCCCATGGATGGACGAGACTGGTAGGCTGCAGTCCATGGGGTCGCTAAGAGTCGGATACGACTGAGCAACTTCACTTTGACTTTTCACCTTCATGCACTGGAGAAGGAAGTGGCAACCCACTCCAGTGTTCCTGCTGGGAGAATCCCAGGAACGGTGGAGCCTGGTGGGCTGCCGTCTATGGGGTCGCACAGAGTCGAATACAACTGAAGTGACTTAGCAGCAGCATCTGCATATCTGAGGTTGTTGATATTTCTCCCAGAAATCTTGATTCCAGATTGTGCTTCATCCAGCCCAGTGTTTTTCATGATGTACTCTGCATATAGGTTAAATAAGCAGAGTGACTATATATATATATATATATTTTACTTTATTTTACTTTACAATACTGTATTGGTTTTGCCAAACATTGATATGAATCCACCACAGGTGTATACAAGCTCCCAATCCTGAATCCCCCTCCCACCTCCCACCCCATATCATCTCTCTGGATCATCCCCATGCAATATACAATATACTATTTTGATGTATTCCTTTCCTATTTGGAACCAGTCTGTTGTTCCATGTCCAGTTCTAACTGTTGCTTCTTGACCTGCATACAGATTTCTCTGTATGGTCAGGTGGTCTAGTATTTCCATCTCTTTAAGAATTTTCCAGAGTTTGTTGTGGGCCACACAGTCAAAGGTCTCATCACTTCAAGGCAAATAGCTGAGGATACAATGGAAACAGTGACAGACTTTATTTTCTTGAGCTCCAAAATCACTGCAGATGGTGGGTACAGCCACGAAATTAAAAGATGCTTGCTCTTTGGAAGAAAAGCTGTGACAAACCTAAATGGCATATTAAAAAGCAGAGACATTACTTTGCTATCATTTTCTCCCATTCGGGAGCCTGTCTTTTCACCCTGGTTATAGTTTCATTTGTTGGGCAGAAGCTTTTAAGTTTAATTAGGTCATATTTGTTTATTTTTGCTTTTATTTCCAATATTCTGGGAGGTGCGTCATAGAGGACCCTGCTGTGATTTATGTCAGAGTGTTTTTCTTATGTTCTCCTCTAGGAGTTCTATATTTTCCGGTCTTACATTTAGATCTTTAATCCATTTTGAGTTTATTTTTGTGTGTGGTGTCAGAAAGTGTTCTAGTTTTATTCTTTCCAAATGGTTGACCAGGTTTCCCAGCACCACTTGTTAAAGAGGTTGTCTTTACTCCATTGTATATTCTTGCCTCCTTTGTCAAAGATAAGGTGTCCATAGGTGTGTGGATTTATCTCTGGGCTTTCTATTTTGTCCCATTGATCTATATTTCTGTCTTTGTGCCATACTCTCTTGATGACTGTGGCTTTATAGTAGAGTGTGACAGCCTTCAGAATGGGAGAAAATAATAACAAATGAAGCAACTGACAAACAACTAATCTCAAAAATATACAAGCAACTCATGCAGCTCAATTCCAGAAAAATACATGATCCAATAAAACAATGGGCCAAGGAACTAAATAGATATTTCTCCAAAGAAGACAGATGGCTAATAAACACATGAAAAGATGTTCAACATCACTCATTGTCAGAGAAATGCAAATCAAGACCACAATGAGGTACCATTTCACACCAGTCAGAATGGCTGTGGTCCAAAAGTCTACAAGCAATAAATGCTGGAGAGGGTGTGGAGAAAAGTGAACCCTCTTACACTGTTGGTAGGAATGCAAACTAGTACAGCCACTTTGCAGAACAGTGTGGAGATTCCTTAAAAAAATGGAAATGGAACTTCCTTATGACCCAGAATTCCACTGCTGGGCATACATACCAAGGAAATGAGAATTGAAAGAGACACATGTATCCCAATGTTCATCGCAGCACTGTTTATAATAGCCAGGACATGGAAGCAACCTAGATGTCCATCAGCAGATGAATGGATAAGAAAGCAGTGGTACATATACACAATGGAGTATTACTCAGCCTTTAAAAAGTATACATTTGAATCAGTTCTAATTTGATGGATGAAGCTGGAGCCAGATTATACAGAGCTGAGCTGGATTATACAGAATGAAGTAAGCCAGAAAGAAGAACACCAATAAAGTATACTAACACATATATATATGGAATTTAGAAAGATGATAACGATGACCCTGTATGTGAGACAGCAAAAGAGATGCAGATTTACAGAACAGACTTTTTGACTCTGCGGGAGAGGGAGAGGGTGGAATGAGTTGGGAGAATGGCATTGAAACACGTATAATATCATATAAGAAATGAATCGCCAGTCCAGATTGATGCAGGGTACAGGATGCTTGGGGCTGAGGCACTGGGATAACTCAGAGGTATGGTATAGGGAGGTAGATGGGTGGGGGGTTCAAGAGTGGGAACTTCTGTATATCCGTGGTGGATTCATGCTGATGTATGGCAAAACCAATACAGTATTGTAAAGTAAAAAATAAATAAATAAAGCAGAATTTAAATGCAAGAAAAAGGGGGGAGGGGACATATGTATAGATATGTCTGAATCATGTAGAGGTTTGACAGAAAACCACAATATTCTGTAAAGCAATTATCCTTCATTAAAAAAAAAAATGCTTTTAAAAAAAACAGAAAGAAACAGGGTATATTGGTGGCAGGTTGGGGGGTGGGTGGTCCGTCCCTGGGAAAGCCCTGCAGGGTCCTGCTCAGTTATATAATGAAACAGACTGACAGTGCCAAGTGTCTGGTAGAAATGGAAATGCCAATAGTGTTGGTGGAAATACACATTGCTTTCATCATTTTGAAAAAGCATTTCACTGTACCTGCATATTAGAATGGCTCAGTTCAGTTCAGTTCAGTTGCTCAGTCGTGTCCAACTCTTTGCAACCCCATGAATCACAGCACGCCAGGCCTCCCTACCATCACCAACTCTAGTTCACTCAAACTCACATCCATTGAGTCAGTGATGCCATCTAGCCATCTCATCCTCAGTCGTCCCCTTCTTTTCCTGGCCTCATTCACCCCCAGCATCAAAGTATTTTCCAATGAGTCTACTCTTCGCATGAGGTGGCCAAAGTACTGGAATTTCAGATTTAGCATCATTCCTTCCAAAGAAATCCCAGGGCTGATCTCCTTCAAAATGGACTGGTTGGATCTCCTTGCAGTCCAAAGGACTCTCAAGAGGCTTCTCCAACACCACAGTTCAAAAGCATCAATTATTTAGTGCTCAGCCTTCTTCACAGTCCAACTCTCACAACCATACATGACAACAGGAAAAAAACATAGCCTTGACTAGATGGACCTTAGTTGGCAAAGTAATGTCTCTGCTTTTAACTATGCTATCTACGTTGGTCATAACTTTTCTTCCAAGGAGTAAGTGTCTTTTAATTTCATGGCTGCAATCACCATCTGCAGTGATTTTGCAGCCCACCTCCCCCCCCCCATATAAAGTCTGACACTGTTTCCACTGTTTCCCCATCTATTTCCCATGAAGTGATGGGACCGGATTTCATGATCTTTTTCTGAACGTTGAGCTTTCCTCTTTCACTTTCATCAAGAAGGCTCTTTAGTCCCTCTTCACTTTCTGCTATATGGGTTTTGCCATCTGTGTATCTGAGGTTATTGATATTTCTCCCAGCAATCTTGATTCAGGCGTGTGTTTCATCCAGTCCAGCATTTCTCGTGATGTACTCTGCATATTTTTCATGGGGTTCTCAAGGCAAGAATACTGAAGTGGTTTGCCATTTCCTTCTCCAGTGGACAACATTGTGTCAGACCTCTCCACCATGACCCGCCCATCTTGGGTTTCCCGCAGGCATGGCTGAGTTTCATTGAGTTGGACGAGACTGTGGTCCTAGTGTCATTAGATCCAACCAGTCCATTCTGAAGGAGATCAGCTCTGGGATTTCTTTGGAAGGAATGGTGCTAAGGCTGAAACTCCAGTACTTTGGTCACCTCATGCAAAGAATTGACTCATTGGAAAAGACTCTGATGCTGGGAGGGATTGGTGACAGGAGGAGAAGGGGATGACAGAGGATGAGATGGCTGGATGGCATCACTGACTCGATGGATGTGAGCCTGAGTGAACTCCAGGAGTTGGTGATGGACAGGGAGGCCTGGCGTGCTGCGGTTCATGGGATCGTAGAGAGTCGGACATGACTGAGCGACTCGACTGATCTGAACTGAACTCTATATATAAGTTAAATAAGCTCAGTCAGTAACAAATCCGTCTACAATGCAGGAGACCCAGGTTTGAACCCTGGGTCAGGAAAATCGTCTGGAGAAGGAAATGCCAACCTATTGTGGTATTCTTGCCTGGGAAATCCCAAGGACAATGGAGCCTGGTAGGATAGAGCTTATGGGGTTGCAAGAGTCAAATACCACTTAGTAACAAAACCACTACCACATGCATTATCAGAAAATCTCATATCTAGACATACAGATACAGCTATCCTAGATAAATTAGTATGAAAGACAAACACAGGTTCAAAGGAAGATTATTCAGAAAGGCAAAATAAGAGAGTCAAATTTCAGGCAGAGTAAAATGGACATATAAGACTATGCCCATTCATCCAAGGGAATTCTACCCAGAAAAAAAAAGAAGAAGAAGAAGAATGTTCCACAGCTACATACAATGAAAATGCATCTCACTTATTTAAAAGAAAACCAAGTCCAGGGGAACAGAAACTCTATTGTATGATTATATTTATTTAAAGTTTGAAACAAAGAAAAATTAATCCCTGGTGCTAGAGGTCAGAGAACTGATTACTTTGGGGAGCAGAGAGTAGCCATTAAGGAACATGGAGATTTCAAAGCTACTTGATGATAGTGAGATGAAGCAAGTACAATTTCTGTTACAGTAAAGCCAGACTTTATTTTCTTGCTCTCCAAAATAACTGTGGATGGTTACTGAGGGCGTGAAATTAAAAGACACTCACTCCTTGGAAGAAAAGCTGTGACAAACCTAGACAGCGTATTAAAAGACAGAGACATTACTTTGCCAACAAATGTCCATAAAGAAAAAGCTATGGTTTTCTCAACAGTCAGATACAAATGGAAGAGCTGGACCATAAAGAAGGCTGCATGCTGAGAAATGATCTTTTCCAACTGTGGTGCTGGAGAATGAAGATTGTTGAGAGTCCCTTGGACTGCAGGGAGATCCAACCAGTAAATCCTAAGGGAAATCAACCCTGAATATTCAGTGGAAGAATGGATGCTAAGCTCCAATACTTTGGCCACCTGATGGGAAGAGTCAACTCATTTGAAAACAAAACAAAACAAAACAAAACCTGATCCTGGGAAATATTGAAGGCAGGAGCAGAAGTGATGGCACACAACAAGCTGGTTGGATGGCTTCAGCAACCCAATGTAATGAGTTTGAGCAAGCTTCAGGAGATGGTGATGGACAGGGAAGCCTGGCATACTGAAGTTCATAGGGTCATGGGAACTCAGACATGACTGAGCAACTGAAAAACAAAAGCCAGGCAGGATCTTTATGTACAGCTGGCTGAACATCCATGAGGCTTTTTCGAATTTCTGGAGGTAGGCAGAACACAATTTTTAGCCAAATCCCTTGCTGCAACACGTCTGGAATATTTCGTGTTTGTAGTCAGTCTTCTTTGTAGATTTTCTGGGTGGCACTTGGGAGTCAGTGTTCCTCACAATGATGGATGCTGTCTCTCTCAGTCCCAGCTGAGGTGTAGTTCAGATCATGATTTCTGTTTCAGGAGGCAACCCTCGCAAGTGCTCTGGCTGTTTGAATGACTGATCATTCTTGGTTTAGTGCTCTGTCTTTTCCTTCATGTTCAAACTTTGTAGCCAGCACTTGCAACATGGAAAGACCCTCCTGTTCCAGGTCCTCCAAGCATGATTTACAAAGGATGTCACCTGTTTGAAAATTTTGAGGCAAAACAGACAAACAAATTGCTCACATTCCCATGCCATGTTCTAAAATACGCCTCTACATTGGCAAAGGTTGACAATCTGTAATTGCAAACACGGCAGACATAGGGCATTTTACCAGGTTTGTGACTGTCCTTCATGTGCTGTAAGAGAACCTGATCTGTTTTGAAGGACAATTCACAGATATTACAGAGTGTGGAGGGCTCCCAGGAAGCGTGGACACTTTCCGTGTGACACTGCAGCTGGAACGAGGTGGGAAACTGGTGGTGGCAGTGCTGGCAGATAGTGTGGATTTCCCAGCTGTCACCCTTCTGCCTCTCAAGCTCCAGACGGTTCACAAACTTGGGTCAGGTGGGTCATAAACTTGACATATTTTAGAACACTCAGGCAGCTGAGGCATTTAAAAGCTGTGTGAGTCTTCTGTTCTGGCTGCCCATCTCTTGTATGCTGTCCATAGTAAAAGTCAACAAGTAAAATGATCAGATCTCCCTTCACAGGATCAACAGTCTTGCTCTAATTTGGTAGAATCCAAAAGTCTGTTTTCTCCAGCCCATCCAAACTACATGTTCTGTCTGGATCCATAAGACTGAAGCATGACTGGTCATTTGTGTGAGTCCATGAAAATGATGCCCCATCATGAACATGGCTCTGTGAGGCGGGGAGATCTTCCAAGGTCATAATCATGTTCTTTGTAGGAAAGATTCCTGGAGGGGCCATGGTGGAGGCAAGTCCCCCTGGGATTCCATTGCTGAATTTAGGCCTTTTGGGATTCTCATTGTTAAAATTTAAATCTGAAGTGGGGCATCTCTGAATTAAGAGGACTTTCATCCTTGCCTCCTAATAAGAGAACAGCTCCAGATAGACAGTGAGGCCATGGAGACAGCAATTCTGAATTCTGAATCATGGCTTGCAGAGAGCTTATTTTATAATCAGGTTTAGACAAAGACTTGAAAATAATAGGAGTGTCTCTTCCTCCCCATTCAGACTGAGAAGCTGGACCAGACTAACACTGGCTCTGATACTGGGGTCCTGAGAATTGCAGGTTGTAACATACAGGAGGGGTCTGGACTCACATGGCCCTTCTTTCTTCTTGAAGATGAGTCCATGGTCACTCTATTCAAAATGTTAGAAATGAGTGGCTTTGAACTTGAAATCACTCTGGGAAAAAGGGTTTTAGCATCCTCATTGATGTGCTCCACTCCAACAAAGATGCCCTCAGCATTGTCATTGTCCTCATCTCCGGATTTGGACCCTCTGGTCTTTTTCTGGGGTTGTGGTGGTGCTTGTGCTTCCTCACATGGGAAGAGATGGGCCATTTTACAATCACTTTTGGCTTCAAGTAGCCCCTTCTTCTAGTGTTCTTTTTTTTTCACCCACCTAAAGGCAAACACAGGACAAGATCATCCCCTCTGATCTCAGGTGTCACTCTCTGTGGTTTCAGCACTCAGTTTTCACCAAAAATATTAAATGGAAAATTCCAGAAATAAATACCTCATAAGTTTTAAATTGCATGCCATTCTGAGTAATGTGATTGGAATGTCACACCATCCTGCTTCCTCCTGCTCAGAATGTTAATTGTTCTTTAGTCCTGCACATCCAACCCATTTGTCATTCACTTACCACCATGACGGTTGAGATGTCACAGGGCTTGTGACCAAGTCACACTTATTTTACTCAATAATTGCCCCTAATAATAACTGGAATGATGCTGGCCTTTTAGATATGCCAAAGAGAATCCATTCAGTGCAGCCAATAAGTGAAAAGATTGAAGGTCTCAATTTGATAGAAAAAGAGAAAAAATTGTATGCTGAGGTTGCTAAGCTCTGTGGTGAATGTGAAGAAGAGAAAAGGAATCTAGGTTAGTTTTGCTGTCAAAACTCAAACTGCAAAGGTTATAGCCACAGAGCTTAGAAAATGCTTAAATAGGGTGGAAAAAAAATCCCTAAATTAGTACAGTAATATTTTTTAAATAGAGACTACATTCACAAAACTTTTATAAAAGTATACTGTTATAATTGTTCTATGTTATTATTACACCTTCCCTGGTGGCTCGCATGGTAAAGTGTCTGCCTACAATTCAGGAGACCCTGATTCAGTCCCTGGGTTGGGAAGATCCTCTGGAGAATGAAATGACCACCCATTCCAGAATTCTTCTCTGGCAAATCCCACGGACAGAGGAGGCTAGTAAGCTACAGTCCATGAGGTCACAAAGAGTGAGACACAACTGAGCGACTTTACTTTCACTTTCCTGGTACTACTCCTTAGTTGCCAATCTCTTACTGTGCTTTGATCAAATAAACTGCATCACAGGTATGTCTGTATAGAAAAAACATTCTGTAGATGGGGTTTGTTACTATATGAGGTTACAGATATCCGCTGTGGGTCTTGGTACTTATTCTCTGCAGATAAGTGGTGATGATTACATTTCTCTCACAAGACAAAATTAGTCCCTGAATTACTCATCAAAAGGAGAAGGCAAGGACACCCCACACCACTACTCTTGCCTGGAAAGTCCCATGGGCAGAGGAGCCAGCCTGGTAGGCTGCAGTCAATTGGGTAGCTGAAGATTAGACTTGACTGAGTAACTTCACTTTCACTTTTCACTTTCATGCATTAGAAAAGAAAATGGAAACACACTCCAGTGTTCTTACCTGGAGAATCCCAGGGACGGGGGAGCCTGGTGGACTGCCATCAATGGGGTTGAATAGAGTCGAACACAACTGAAGCGACTTAGCACCAGCAGCTACTCATCAGCTGAAACATTCAGATAAGTTTTCACACCCTTATTTTATACATAAGGAAATATCTCAAACTCAGTTAAGTGACATGAGAGTTTTAAACTTCCTTCTCCAGTCCCCACTTTTGCCTTTTCTCTTCATGGTGGCCCAAATGTTCCTGTTAAACTCTACAGGAGAGCTGCTAGGCACCATTTTGCTTATAGATCTCCAATCTTCCTCAGAAACGCTGACCAACATAAAATGTCCAAAAGAGCCCCCAGCTGTACCTTGGGGGTGCCCCTCACTCCCTCTACTCTCTGAGTCCAGAAGGCACCAGACTCTATACATGGATCAGAAAAATTTTTGAAAAACATTCCAGAAAGATCTAATAGCAAAACTGGAACCTACCTCATGGTTGCAATTATATATATTTAGCATTCACACTATAGTTGAAACTATTTACACAGCATCGACATTGCATTAGGTCTTACAAGGAATGTGGAGATGATTGAAAGCATGCAATTTGCTGAATTTACATGCAAAGACTATGCCATTTTATATAAAGGAGTTGAGCACCCATGGATTTTGGTATCTGCGGGTGCAGGGTGCCTGGACCCAGTCTCCCAAGGATACCGAGCAGAGAGGATGGGGCCTTCTCAGGACTTCTGCTGCTTCCCCTGCCTTGGATGCTGTCTCAAGTACCTCCACCCAGCTCCTGACTTGCCTCAGGCCACAGTTTCTCTTCCAGTCTTCCCTGACCAGGATATCAGAAATCACAGCCTCCCCCAACTCACATGCCATATTCACCTCCAGAGCTATTGGGTTACTGTATTTTCGTTTTTAAAACCACATGTGGCATCTGTCAGTTCTATATCCATGCTGAATAAGCAATCAGAAAGTGTTATTAACACAATCATTTATCTGAACCCCAGGTTCGACACAATAATTCCTGGCTCCCCAGGTACTTACACTTGAACTTAGCCAGGAGGCTGAGAAACGATTTCTCCAAGCATTTCATAAAATCCAAATCTTAATGATTTAAAACTAGCATGCAAGGGAGAAAGTCAGCCTGTATGTACCTGGATGCTGACAGAGGTGGCGGTGGTCATTGAAATAAAATGTTTGTAACACAATTTCTCTCCCTATAGCTTCCATGCCATTAACACATTTCCCTGACATTAAAAGACATTCTAAAATTTACCTGTGAACATTTCTGATACCAGATCACGTTTCATCAGTAGCATATCATAGTTTGTTTGGCTGTGCATAAATGATGGCCCTAGCGGTAAAGGACCCTCCTGCCAATGCAGAAGACACTAGACGCAGGTTCCATCCGTGGGTCAGGAAGACCTCCTGCAGGAGAGCATGGCAACCCACTCTATATTCCTGCCTGAAGAATCCTATTGACAGAGGAGCCTGGTGGGCTACAGTCCATAGGGTTACAAAGAGTTCAACATAACTGAATCAACTGAGCTCACATTCATACATATATGTATAAGTATATATTTTATAGTGGCATGAAAAACAATGCTGTGAGGCTTCCCTGATGATTCAGTATTTAAGGCTCCTCACTTCCATTCTAGTGGGCACGGGTTCAAACCTATGATCATACAGGCCACAATGTGTGGCCAAGAAAAAAAAAATGATGTTGTCTCTTACAGCTGATGTTATGTTAGATTTATGAAAATTTGTGGTGTTCATAAGAAGAATCCAGCTTACTAAATGCATGTGGCAATTCACTAATGGGATGCTAGCTGCATTATATAGGCAAATGGTTTACGCAGGGACTGACAAATTGGCATGCCTCCAGATTTGTGATTTTTTTTCCTTCCCACCATAAAGTTAAGAATGATTTCCATGTTTTACTATTTTTTTAACTTTTAAAAATATGTTTCATATTTTTACATATTTTTAATTTGGGGAAATGGAATATTTTGTGACATGGGAAAATTACATGATATCTAAATTTCTGTGTCACAAGTAAAGTTCTATTGGAACAGAGCTGTGAACATTTCCCACTGCCTGAGGCTGTTTCACACTGCTAATGGCAGAGACCTTATGGTCCTTAAGGCCTGGTTACTCTCTAGCCCATTACAGAGAAATTTTGCAGACTCATGGCTGCAGAGAACAAAATAAAGCATTCCAAATCCCATGGCTCATCAGTCCACTTGACTCAGTGCAGCTAAACATTTCCCACTCTGAGCCTCAGCGGAGGGTGAAGCTGGAGTGTCTATGTCTCCATATCCCAGAGAGATTTCTCTGGAAATACCAGCACCACATCCTGTGTCCTGTGTCTGTGCAAGTCCTACCTGGCTCTCCAAAAGCCCTTTCTCAGTGAGGCTGGATCAGGAGACTCCAAGCATTTTAAAGCCCATTTGAATCCAATCCATAGTATTCAAACTGGGCTCCAATCAAGATTCTGAAGCAGTTTTTCCCCATAGGATCTGTCAACTAGAAACATTTCTACCAAGTTGCTAGAGACAGGAAAGAACATGGGTGGGGTTTCAGGGCCCCACCTAGGGGCTGTTTACAGGTCTCAGTGTGGTGAGAGTCCCTACTTCCCTCTCTGGCATCCAGTGGCGCACCTCCTTGTCTGAGTATCATGAAGCAGATGGATAATGCCATGAGGACCTGCAGATGGCACATGGAGGAGGATACTGAGAAAAACCTGCAATCTGGCCACATGGTGTACATGACACCTCATGGAGGTGGGGGGTGGGGGCAGGGAGCACAGAGAGGGGGTCCACCAGCCAGGGACACCCACATCTGGTCCAGGCAAGATGGGGAGGGCCTCTGAGGGGATGAGCACATGTCCACTCAGATGGACATAGGGTCACTCCAGGCAGGAGAGGCTGACCTTTAAGGGGACAACACAGGTCCACTTCCATTAAAAGACACTGACCTCTAAGGGGTCAACTCCAGGCAGGAGAGGGCTGACCTCTGGCATCAGTCACTCAGAATTCCCAACCAACGTGCATTTCTGAACTCATACGTGTACCCTTGGCCTCTGCAGAATTTGGCTATTCCAGGTCCCTGACATATCTTTTCCTATGTCCAATTTTGGGATGTCCAATCCATTCTCTCAGCTGCTAGCCAAGTCACTTAATGTCTCACTCTGGCCTTGGCCCCCAGTGCCCCCACCACAGAACCTAATGACCCTTGGGGTAGGGAGGTTCTGTCCTGGGCCTCAGTGTGCATGTACTCTGCTGGCCTTGCATGCTCCCTGGAGTACAGACTTCACACAATATTATAAGCACTGATCTCTGCTGCTGTGCACACACACATGCATATCCGTGTACACACAGACCCTGAACATATGCACACCTGCGTGTGCACCTGTACCTACTGGAGCATGTACACACACACACACACACGCACACACACACACACACACACACACGCCAGCATACCAGAGCAAAGCCACGGCTCCCCACTGCCTCTTAGGAGAAGCTGGGTCCCTTGTGAACAGGTGCCATGCTTTACGTCTTTGTGTGTCAGGACCACCCCGCCCCCCCCCCCCACCAACCTATCTGTATAGTGGCTGTGATGAGGGAAGTCTCCACCCATGCCCCTCTGTCTCTCACTACAAGGCGCTTCTCCACCCCCACCCAGAACACCCTCATGGAGATCGCAGAGAGGCTGGAGAACCACCCTCAGGAGGTGGTTATCCTGGTGTGCAGGAACTTTGATGGCATAATGGAGGACCTCCACAAGTACCTGATGGGCTGCATCAAGAACATCTCTGGGGACATGTTGTGTCCCTGTGAGGTAAGCAGGGGCCACAGGCTTCCCATGCTCATGGCAATGGGGGCAATGGGAGCACTAGGCATCACTGTAATCAAACTATCTGCTCGGTGTATGAGGATGGTTCAGGCACTGGGCGACGCCACTCACAGAACCCCAGTAATCCACCCACTACTCTCTCCACACAAACACCCCATTAACCAGCCCATCACTGTTCACAGGCAACCCCAATAATTCACCCTGCCCAGTCTCTATTCAGACACCCCCAAATCCATCAGTCATGCCTCAAGATGCCCCAGTAATTCACCCACCATTCCCTATCAGAAACCCCAATAATCCACCCACCTCTTTCCACTCAGGCACCACAATAATTGACCCACCACTGCTCAAGTAATCTATCCACCACTGTCTCCACTCAAACACCCCCAAAATCTACTAATCACTGCTTCAGACACCCCAGTAACCCACCCATCACCATCTCCACCCAGACACCCCAGTAATCTACCCACTAGTGTCTCTACTCACTTATGCCAATAACCCACCCATGACTGTCTCTTCTCACAGAGAACCCAATAACCAGCTCATCACTGCTCATAGACACCCTAATAATATACACATCACTGCAGATTCTCGGACTCCCCCAGTAACTGACACATCATGTCACAAGGCATCCCAGTAACTCTGTGCACATGTCTCATGGGCACCCGGATGATTCTCCCCACAGCCCGAGGTGCTGACTCTGCACCAGCTGTGGTCCCAGGGACTGCAGGTCATCCTGTTGTACAAGGACAAGGCATCCATGAGTCAGCATGCAGAACTGTGCCCCAGTATCCCCTACTGATGGGGGAATCAGGTGAAGCCCAGAGACCTCATCCACCACCTGGAGCACGTGAAGAGCTGCAGCCACCCAGATGAGTGCTGCCTTCACACAAGGATA
The DNA here is from genome assembly GCF_016772045.2 of Ovis aries. Taxonomy (NCBI): domain Eukaryota; kingdom Metazoa; phylum Chordata; class Mammalia; order Artiodactyla; family Bovidae; genus Ovis; species Ovis aries. The sequence continues at coordinate 11,861,947 of NC_082741.1, read as the reverse complement.
CCTGGTCACAAGCATGTCCTAGAACATGGGGCTGGATTTGGGTCAAGTGGAGAAATGGAACATGACATATTCAGTTCAGTTCAGTTCAGTTCATTTCAGTCACTCAGTCGTGTCCAACTCTTTGTGACCCCATGAATCACAGCATTCCAGGCCTCCCTGTCCATCACCAACTCCCAGAGTTCTCTCAGACTCAGGTCCATTGAGTCCGTGATGCCATCTAGCCATCTCATCCTCGGTTGTCCCCTTCTTCTCCTGCCCCTAATCCTCCCAGCAACAAAGTCTTTTCCAATGAGTCAACTCTTCGCATGAGGTGGCCAAAGTACCAGAGTTTCAGCTTTAGCATCATTCCTTCCAAAGAGATCCCAGTGATGATCTCCTTCAGAATGGACTGGTTGGATGTCCTTGTAGTCCAAGGGACTCTCAAGAGTCTTCTCCAGCACCACAGTTCAAAAGCATCAATTCTTTGGCACTCAGCCTTCTTCACAGTCCAACTCTTACATCCATACATGACCACAGGAAAAAGCATAGCCTTGACTAGATGGACCTTAGTCAACAAAGTAATGTCTCTGGTTTTGAATATGCTATCTAGGTTGGCCATAACTTTTCTTCCCAGGAGTAAGCGTCTTTTAATTTCATGGCTGCAACACCATCTGCAGTGATTTTGAAGCCCATAAAAATAAAGTCTGACGCTGTTTCCACTGTTTCTCCCTCTATTTCCCATGAAGTGATGGGACCGGATGCCATGCTCTTCATTTTCTGAATGTTGAGCTTTAAGCCAACTTTTTCACTCTCCTTTCACTTTCATCAGGAGGCTTTTTAGTTCCTCTTCCCTTTCTTCCATAAGATTGGTGTCATCAGCATATCTGAGGTTATTGATATTTCTCCTGGCAATCTTGATTCCATCTTGTGTTTCTTACAGTCCAGTGTTTCTAGTGATATACTCTGCATAGAAGCTAAATAAGCAGGGTGACAATATACAGCCTTGACGTCCTCCTTTTCCTATTTGGAACCAGTCTGTTGTTCCTTTTCCAGTTCAAACTGTTGCTTCCTTGCCTGCATACAGATTTCTCAAAAGGCAGGTTATGTGGTCTGGTATTCCCATCTGTTTCAGAATTTTCAACAGTTTATTGTGATCCACACATGACGTATTAGGGGACATTATTCTATTCACCACATGGGGAGCAGGGCGTGGACATCCTTAAGGACATTACTGTGTCCAACACAGGGGGTCAGGATATAGACAGGTCGTGAACATCCATGTAGACATTATTGTATCCCCAGCACGAGGCCTGGAAGTGGACATCTTTGGGGTCACTGTCCAGCCCTCCTGCCTTCTGTAACAGGAGAAATTCGTGCATCAATACACCTGTGAGCCAATGATTCTGAACTTTGGTCTGTCGGACATGTGAATCTCTGAACACTGTGGAGGCCAGAGTCTGGTTGGGTGATGGCACAGCTTGGTGACTGCATAGGCAGGTGACCCCATGGGTTACTGGACACATGGGCAGGAAGCCATATGGGTTGGTGACTGTATGGGTGGGTGACCGTGTGGGTGGGTGACCAGCTTGAGTTGCTGACTGCAGGGTGGGTTACCATGTGAGCTGCTGACCCAGTAAGTGGATGACCACTTAGGCGAGCGATGGTATAAGTGGTTAATCATGTGGAGAGGTGACTGTATGACCTCGGAGGTTAGTGACCACTTGGGTTGGTGACCATGTGAGTTAGTGACCATGCAGAGGTTTCACCACATGGGGTAGTGACCCCATGGGTGGGTGACCATGTGCGTCGGTGACCACATGGTTTGGTTGGCACATAACTCCATGGGTTAGTGACTGCACACGTGGGTAGCTGACCCCACAGCCAGCAGCAGGAAAAGCAGCCCCTCTGTCCTAGGCATGCTGTTCCTGGCCTGCATCAACCTCACTGAGAACCTGAAGTCTGTTGGCATCCACCCGGCCTGCCGCTGGAGAAACTGACGCAGTTGGGGCTCCCATACCTTTGTGCATTGGTGTGTGGCCAGTACCCAGGATTGGCCCCCAGCTATACCAACACCATCGCCGGCAAATTCATCTGGGCCCACAGGTTTCTTGGCAATGTCATCAGGTTGAACCAGAAGCTACTTTGGCGCTGATTGACGGTGCTTGTGTGGAGTTGGGCATCACAAAGGCTGCTTCTCAGTCACATTCTGTGACATTACAGGCCTGAACTGGATGACACCTGGGGGCTGATGGCCTGCTCACTGCGAATCTGAGCATTGCCGAGGCCACTCCTCGTTTGCATCCCATGACGTCACTGTGTTCAACCAGAACGTGCTTCAGGTCTGCTAAGTCACTTCAGTAGTGTCCAACTCTGTGTGACCCCATAGACAGCAGCCCACCAGGCTCCCCCATCCCTGGGATTCTCCAGGCAAGAACACTGGAGTGGGTTGCCATTTCCTTCTCCAATACAGGAAAGTGAAAAGTGAAGGTGAATTTGCTCAGTCGTTTCTGACCCTCAGTCGTGTCTGAGCCACTCCATGGACTGCAGCCTTCCAGGCTACTCCATCCATTGGATTTTCCAGGCAAGAGTACTGGAGTGGGGTGCCATTGCCTTCTCTGGCTTGGGGTCTGAGGGACAGCAAATAGGTGGAGCTGGGTATGGATGAGACTGTGTCTCAGTCACACCCTCTGACATCACTGGCCTGAACAAGAAGCTGCCTCCAGCTGCCTGATGATGTGTTGAGCTGGGCATTGGGAGGCTATTCTCAGCCCAGTTCTGTAGGTCTGGTCATCCATCTTCCCAACCACTGAATGTCGGTGACTGCCAAGGTGGGGTCAGGTGGCATAGTCCATGGTCCCCTCAGTCCTCTGTGTGAGTCTTGGTGAATGTAGGGTGTGAGGTGATTAAAGGTGAGTGAATGATTTGTACAATCACATCCTTAGTGAGACACACCTTGTTCTCTGGTCTGTGGCTTCCCCATGGGAGATCCTGGGGTACCCCTTCCTGCTGGGCACTTAAAGTACCAGATGGTGACTGCCAGCTGGGGAGGGGAGGAGACACTATGACACAGTGTCCCTAGGAGGGCACTGAGTGCATAGTGATCCCACTAAGAAATCCCTTTTGATAAAAAAGGGGCTTCCCTGGTGACTTGCTTAAGAAGACCTTCTTATCTCTCTTGCTATTCTTTGGAGCTCTGCATTCAGGTGGCTATATCTTATTGTGTCTCCTTTGCCTTTCTCTTCTCTTCTCATCTATTCATACAGCCTCCTCAGACAACCACTTTGCCTTTTTGCATTTCTTTTTCTTGTGGATGGTTTTGATCACCACCTCCTGTGCAATGTTAGGAACCTTCATCCATAGTTCTGATACTCTGCGTGCTAGATCTAAACCTTGAATCTATTTGTCACTTCCAGTGTATACTCACAAGGGAATTGTAAAGCAAAGAAACAGAGGGAAACAATAGAATGGGAAAAACTAGAGATTTTTTCAAGAAAATGAGAAATGCCAAGGAAACATTTTATGCAAAGACAGGCACAATAAAGGACAGAAAGGTTATGGGCCTAACTAAAGCAGAAGAGATTAAGAAGAGGTAGCAAGAATACACATAAGAACTGTTAAAAAAAATCTTAATAACTTGGATAAGCACCATGGTGTGATCACTCACCTAGAGCCAGACATCCTGGAGTGCAGAGTCAAGCGGGCCTTAGGAAGCAGCAGTACAAACAAAGCTAGTGCAGGTGATTAAACTCCAGCTGAACTATTTCAAATACTAAAATACTATACTGTCAAATTGTTGCAATCAATAGCCAGCCAGTTTGGAAAACTTGGCAGTGGCAACAGGAATGGAAAAGGTCAGTTTTCATTTCAATCCCCAAGAAGGGCAATACCAAACAATGTTTAAACTATTGCACAACTACACTCATTCCACATACTAGCAAGGTAATGCTCAACATCCTTCAAGCTAGGCTTCAACAGTATGTGACCCAAGAACTTCACAATCTACACATTCAAACAGTTGATTTTAAATGCACAGTGATGCCACAAAGATGGTCAAGGCAAATCACACAATGTGATTTTATTTATATCTAAATCAGTGAAACAAAATATTCATTGCAAGGTACAAACTATTTTAGCATGAAAAATATTATATTTGAATATGAAATATCTGCTGAAATTGCAAAATGTTTTAAAGTGAAATTCATTCTTGTCAATTATTTTGAGACTATGGAAAAAAGAAAATAAAATTATGTTCATTGGGGCTGCTTCAGTTCAGTTTAGTTTCTCAGTCGTGTCCAAATCTTTTCATTGGGAGCTGCTTAACATATCACATATTTTTTTCTTAAAAATTCCCTTATAGTTTTACAGTCTTAATTAGATACAAAATGAACAGTAAATTTTATACTATGCTTGTTTTCTGGACAATTTCATTTCCTTTTATTTATGAATGTAATTAGAATGTTTTTTTATTGCATCAGTAAAAAATTACTCTTCTCTCTTGTGTGGAACACACTGTTTACACTACTGTTGGGAGATATTTTATTTCCTAAAACCTTTTATTCTTCAACTCTACAATATAGGTTTTTTGTTTGTTTTGCCTTGATTAGGCTGAGAATTTTCTCATCTATATTTAATATCTTCAGAGTCTCTGTTAGGAATATGTGTCTGCTGTTGTTTACTTGCACAGTTGTGTCCAGCTCTTTGCCACCCCATGGACTATAAGTCCACCAGTCTCTTCTGTTCATGGGGATTCTCCAGGCAAGAATAATGGAGTGGGTTGCCGTGCTCTCCTGAAGGGGATCTTCCTAACCTAGAAATGGAATACACATCTGCTGCAAATCCTTCATTGCAGGCAAATTCTTTACCACTGAGTAAAAATAGATCTTGTATACATGAAACCCACTTTAATTATGAAGATTCATAATTAGTGAAAAGCAAAGTTGGAGAAGCCCAAACAAGCATTTATCTGTTACCAATTAATAATAAGAAAATAACCCTTCATTTCCATTTGCCTTTATTTTTTTCAATTAACTTTTTATTGAAGGATAGTTGCTTTACAGAATTTTGTTGTTTTCTGTCAAACTTCAACATAATAGTATTTCTTAAGTCACAGTTTCTCTTCCATATCATCTTATTCTATGTAAATAACTTCTTTTAACATTTCTCACAGAAAAGGTGAGAATGAATTCTCCAAATTTTTGTTCATATGAGAATATCTCCTTCTCCTTTTTTTTAGGTTAATAATTTTATTTTATTTTGAAATATTTATTTATTTTTTATTGAAGGATAATTGCTTTACAGAATTTTGTTGTTTTCTGTCAAATCTCAACATGAATCAGCCATAGATATACATATATCTCCCCCTTTTGAAACTTCCTCCCATCTCCCTCCCAATCCCATCCCACCCCTCTAGATTGATACACAGACCCTGTTTGAGTTTCCTCATCCATACAGCAAATTCCCATTGGCTCTCTATTTTACATATGGTAGTGTAAGTTTCCATGTTACTCTTTCCATACAATTCACTCTCTCCTCCCCTCTCCCCATGTCAATAAGTCTATCCTCTGTGTCTGTTTCTCCATTGCTAACCTGTAAATAAATTCTTCAGTACATTTCTTGATGTAGTGTATGTGTGTTAGAAAATGATATTTATCTTTCTCTTTCTGACTTACTTCCGTCTGTATAATAGGCTCTATGTTCATCCACCTCTTTAGAACTGACTCAAAGGCATTCCTTTTTATGGCTGAACATTGTGTATATATATCAAAATTTCTTTATCCATTCATCTGATGAAGGACATCTAGGTTGCTTCCATATTCCAGCTGGATACATGTGTATTTTTCAGTTTTGATTTCCTTGGAATATATGCCAAGGAGTGGGATTTCTGGATCATGAGGTGGTTTTCCGATCAACAGGCAAGAACATTTCTTTTTCTCCACATTTTTTTCCAGCATTTATTGTTTGTAAACATTTTGATGATGGCCATCTGATCAGTGTAAGTTGATATCTCATTGTAGTTCTGATTTGCATTTCTCTAATAATAAGCGATGTTGAGCATCTTTTCATGTGTTTGTTAGTCATCTGTATGTCTTCTTCGAAGAAATGTCTGTTTAGGTCTTTTTCCCATTTTCTGATTGAGCTGTTTACTTCTCTGTTATTGAGTTGTATGAGTTGCTTGTATACTTTGGAGATAAATCCTTTGTCAATTGTTCAATTTACTATTATTTTCTGCCATTCTGGAGGTCGTCTTTTCATCTAGCTTTTAGTTTCCTTTGTTGTACAAAAGCTTTTATGTTTAATCAGGTCCCACTTCTTTATTTTTGTTTTTATTTCTGTTACTCTAGGAGGTGGTTCATAGAGGATCTTGCTTTCATTTATGTCATTGAGTGTTCTGCCTGTGTTTTCCTCTAAGGATTTTATAGTTTCTGGTCTTACATATAGGTATTTAATTCATTTTGAGTTTCTCTTTGTGTATGGTGTTAGGAAGAGTTATAATTTCATTCTTTTACATGTATCTGTCCAGTTTATCCAGCACCATTTATTGACTGTCTTTTCCCCATTGAATATTCTTTCCTCTTTTGTAAAAATAAGGTATCCATAGGTGCATGGATTTATTTCTAGGCTTTCTATCTTGTTCCATTGGTCTATACTTCTGTTTTTATGCCAGTACCATATTTTATTGATGACTGTAGCTAAGTAGTATAATCTGAAGTCAGGAAGGTTGATTCCTCCAGCTCCACTCTTCTTTCTCAAGACTGCTTTGGCTATTCAGAGTCTTTTGTGTTTCCAAATGAATCGTAATTTTTTGTTGTTGTTCTAGTTCTGTGAAAAATGCCATTGGTAATTGAATCTGTAGATTGCTTTTGGTAGCATAGTCATTTTCACAATATAAATTCTTCCTACCCAGGAACATAGAATATTTCTCCATCTGTTTATGTCGTTTTTTATTTCTTTCATTAGCACCTTATAATTGTCTGTGTACAGTTCTTTTGTCTCCTTAGGTAAGTTTTTACTAGATATTTTTATCCTTTTTGTTGCAATGGTGAATGGGATTGATTTCTTAATCTCTCTCTCTGATTTTTCATTCTTAGTATATAGAAATGCAGGTGATTTCTGTATATTGATTTTTTTTTATCCTGCAACTGCTAAATTCACTGATTAGCTCTAGTAATTTTCTGATACTGGTTTTACAGTTTTCTATGAACAGTATCATGTCATCTGGAAACAGTGAGAGCTTTACTTCTTCTCTTCCAATCTGGATTCCTTTTATTAATTTATTTATTTTTCTTCTCTGATTTCTGTAGCTAGGACTTCCAAAACTATGTTGAATAATATTGCTGACAGTGGACACCCTGGTCTTATTCCTGATCTTAGGGGGAATGCTTTCAGTTTTTCACCATTGAAAACAACATTTGCTGTAGGCTTATCATATATGGCCTTTACTATGTTGAGGTAGTTTCTGTCTATGCCCATTTTTTGGCAGAGTTCTAATCATAAATGGGTGCTGAATTTTGTCAAAGGCTTTTTCTGTATCTATTGAGATTGTCATATGTGTTTTAAACCATCAATTTGTTAATATGGTGTATCACATTGACTGATTTGTGTATATTGAAGAATCCTTGCACTCCTGGAATAAACCAAACTTGATCATGGTGTATGAGCTTTTTGATGTGTTACTGAATTTTGTTTGCTAAAATTTTGGTGAGGACTTTTGAATCTATGTTCATTGGTGATGTTGACCTGTGGTTTTCTTTTTTGTGAGTTGTCTTTGTCTGTTTTTGGTGTCAGAGTGATGATGGCCTCATAGAATGAATTTGGAAGTGTTCCTATCTCTGTAATTTTTTGAAAGAGTTTTAGAAGGATAGTCATTAGTTCTTCACTAAATGTTTGATAAAATTCTCCTGTGAAGTGATCTGGTCCTGCGCTTTTGTTTTTGGAGAGATTTTTAAATCACAACTTCAATTTCTGTGTTTCTAATTGTGTTGTTCATAATTTCTATTTCTTACTGGTTCTGTCTTAGAAAATTGAACTTTTCTAAGAATCTGTCCCATTATTCCAGAGATCTACAAAATCAACCCCAAACAATTAAGAAAATGACAACAGGAACATATATATCAATTACTACTTTAAGCATAAATGGATTAAATGCTCCAACCAAAAGACACAGACTGGCTGAATGGATACAAAAACAAGACCCATACATATGCTGTTCAGATCTTAAGACAGATACAAACTGAAAGTGAGAGGATGGAAAAATATTTTCCATGCAGATGGGAAGCAAAAGAAAGCTGGGGTAGCAATATTCATATTGAGAAAATTGACCTTAAAATAAATAATATTATAAAGATAAGGAAGGATACTATATAATGATCCAGGGATCAATCCAAGAGGAAGACAAAAAGATTCTCCTTTGTTTTTGAAGGATAATATTCCTGGATGTAGAAGTTAATTTCAGTAGTTAAAAAAAAAAATTCTTAAAATATGGTACCTATACCATGAATCTACTAGTTAAGCTGTATAATTCATTGATTTGTAACTTATTTATAATTTGAATAACCATATCCACAGCCTCATTGTAAAATTTTTTCATTACTCCAATGGGAAACACTTGCCAGTTGGCAGACCTTTTCCATTTCCCCCTTCATCTGGGCCCTTGCATTCACTCCTCTCTTTTCGGTCTTTAGAGTATTACCTAAACTGGGACATATGCATTCAAATGAACAAAATAATGAAATACACAGCCTATTGTTCCTGGCATTTTTAATTAACATAATCACTTCAGAGCTCTAGCATGTTATACCTTGTATAATAACTCCATTCATTTGATGGTCAAATAATTTTGTATTGCATGTTTTATTTCTTTAATCACCAGTTGATGCACATATGAGTTGTTTATTTATTTTTTTTCTTTTTTTTTAGTTTATTTATTTTTAAGATTTATTTACTTCTAGTTTAATAAATTAATAATTTTAAATTTAATGGGTTTTTTCTGAATCTATTTAGGTTATCATATGATTTTTAACTTTCCTTGGGTTAATATGGTCTGTCGCATAGATTGATTTGCAAATATTAAAGAATCTTTGAATCCCTGGAATAAACGCAACTTGATCATGGTTTTTGAGGTGTTGCTGCATTCTGTTAGCTAAATTTTTTTGCACGTATGTTCATCCTTGATATTGGCCTGTAGTTTTCTTTTTTGGTCTTGTCTTTTTCTGGTTTTGGTATCAGGGTGACAGTGCCTGAGAATGAGTTTGGAAGTGTTCTTCCCTCTACAATTTTTTAAAAAAGAATTTCAGAAGGATAAGCATTGCTCATCTCTTGATGTGTGATGTATTCACTTGCGAAGCCACCTGGTCCTGGGCTTTTGTGTATAAGAAATTTGTGGATCACAACTTTGAATTGGAGCTTGTAATTAGGTGGTTCATAAATTCTATTTATTTCTGGTTCAGTCTTGGAAAATTGAGCTTTTCTAAGCATCTGTCCATTTCTTCCAGGTTATCCATTTTATTGCCTTAGAGTTGTTCATGAGAGTTTCTTGTAATCCTGTGTATTTCTGCATTTTCTGTTGTAAACTCTCCATTTTCATTTCTATGTTTGTTGATTGGATTCTTCTCTCTATTTTTCTTGATAAGTCTGGTTATTTCACTTCACTTGCTCAGTCGTGTCCGACTCTTTGCGACTTCATGAATCGCAGCACGCCAGGACTCCCTGTCCATCACCAACACTCGGAGTTCAGTCAGACTCACGTCCATCGAGTCCATGATGCCATCTAGCCATCTCATCCTCTGTCGTCCCCTTCTCCTCCTGCCCCCAATCCCTCCCAGCATCAGAGTCTGTTCCAATGTGTCAACTCTTCGCATGAGGTGGCCAAAGTACTGGAGTTTCAACTTTAGTATTATTCCTTCCAAAGAAATTTCAGGGCTGATATCCTTCAGAACAGACTGGTTGGATCTGCCTGCAGTCCAAGGGACTCTCAAGAGTCTTCTCCAGTACCACAGTTCAAAGCATCAATTCTTCAGCACTCAGCTTTCTTCACAGTCTAACTCTCATATCCATACATGACCGCAGGAAAAAGCATAGCCTTGACTAGACGGACCTTAGTCGGCAAAGTAATGTCTCTGGTTTTGAATATGCTATCTAGGTTGGTCATAACTTTTCTTCCAAGGAGTAAGTGTCTTTTAATTTCATGGCTGCAACACCATCTGCAGTGATTTTGGAGCCCATAAAAATTAAGTCTGACACTGTTTCCACTGTTTCTCCCTCTATTTCCCATGAAGTGATAGGACCGGATGCCATGATTTTTGTTTTCTGAGTGTTGAGCTTTAAGCCAACTTTTTCACTCTCCACTTTCACTTTCATCAAGAGGCTTTTTATTTCCTCTTCATTTTCGGCCATAAGGGTGGTGTCATCTGCATACCTGAGGTTATTGATATTTCTCCCAGGAATCTCTATTCCAGCTTGTGTTTCTTACAGTCCAGCATTTCTCATGATGTACTCTGCATAGAATTTAAATAAGCAGGGTGACAATATACAGCCTTGACATCCTCCTTTTCCTATTTGGAACCAGTCTGTTGTTCCATGTCTATTTCTAACTGTTGCTTCCATAATCGCATACAGATTTCTCAAGAGGCAGGTCAGGTGGTTTGGTATTCCCATCTCTTTCAGAATTTCCCACAGTTTATTGTCATCCACACAGTCTAAGGCTTTGGCATATTTGGAACATAGAAAAGGAAATATAGTAGTTTTTGATGTTAGCAATACTAGACTTTTTGAGTTAATGAAATTTCTCTTTTGTTATAGATCACTGTACTTTTTTATAAATCACTGTGTCCTTGCTATGTAAAAATGTAACTTTATCACTAACCTAAGACTAAACAGATCTTAAGGGGAACATTGGTGAAGAGTTTTCATCTTTTGGGCCGATGTTTGCTTCTAAATCTCTATATTCCCTGCAGTTATAATAAATATAACCAGCATTTAGGAGAAATAAGAATTAACCTTGAACATTAATCATGTTAACCTTAGGTTAAATAAAGTTCTTTCCTAGTTGTAACCCACTACACCCTCACACTGTAGGAATGCAACTTTATCTGCCCCCTTCAGAGGGTAGTGCCTGGTTTAAGAAAAAAAAAAATCACATTTGGAAAAAATAACATTTTTGGTTATCAGAAAGAAAGGATCATTGAATGTCAGCAGGTCTCATGGCCAGAAGATGATGTAAAATCCCTAAAACCTTTTTTTATACATTTATGTGAAGCACCTGATTTCGATAAAGGTCAGGACTACTGGCCTCCACATGACTCTATATTCATCCCTATGTATAACTAACACACATATATGGAATTTAGGAAGATGGCAATGACGACCCTGTATGCAAGACAGGGAAAGAGACACAGATGTGTATAACGGACTTTTGGACTCAGAGGGAGAGGGAGAGGGTGGGATGATTTGGGAGAATGACATTCTAACATGTATACTATCATGTGAATTGAATCGCCAGTCTATGTCTGACGCAGGATGCAGCATGCTTGGGGCTGGTGCATGGGGATGACCCAGAAAGATGTTATGGGGAGGGAGGTGGGAGGGGGGTTCATGTTTGGGAATGCATGTAAGAATTAAAGATTTTAAAATTTAAAAAAATAAAAAACTAAAAAAAAAAAAAAAGGTGTATAAGCAAACCTAAGAAATAAAGAAATTGGATCAGTTTCTGGAAAGACTTATTACCCGATGTCGCTTCTTTCTTGCTCTCCATTTGTCTTGCTGAATTCCCCTCTGGAGTGTGGGTGCCCACCACGTCTACTTACTTGCCCCGGCTTTTAAGTTCCATGCGAAAAGGAGCCCAAGGAGGGACACCTTCCAATATTCAAGTGGTGCCGTTAGCCCAACGTAGATGGTGAAAATTCCTTTTCTTGGAATTTTATTGGTATCCCACATAAACCAAGTTATTCAGACACTTTTTCTCTCCTACTATTTTCTGGTGAATTCCCATCTGGTAAGTGGGTACTCACCAAGCCTACTAATTTTGCCTGGGCTTCTATGATCGGACCAGGGAGGCCTCAGTGCCTCCTCTCCTTTAGGAGAATGGAAAGACGCCTGTGGCCTACAAAGGTGGTGATTGGTAATCCACGTAAACCAAGTTATTCAGCCTCTTTCTCTCTGCTAATTTTCTAATCTCTCTCTATGTGTAATTAAATAAGTTTTTTCCTAGGACACCGATTACGTCCCCACCTTCAAATTACCCTGGTTCCACAGGGGAAGAACCCCAGCATGTTACTGTTAATTTCCCCTTTCCTACTTGTTAGCCTTTGCCTTACTCATTGAGCTTCTTCTATGTTGGGTTCATATATATTTATGATTGTTATATTTTATTGGCTTGATCCTTTGATCATTATATACTGTTCTCCTTTGTCTCTTTTCACAGCTTTTCTTTCAAAGTCTATCTTATCTATTATGAGTATTGTTACTCCTGCTTTCTTTTTGTCTCCATTTGCAGGACATTCCTTTCCCAAACCTTTATGTTCACTATGCATGTGTCCCTTGGTATGAGGTGGGTCTCTTGTAGACAGCCTGTGTAGGGGTCTGCTTTTGTCATGATTTTACAATACTTCCTTTGTCATGTATCTATCCATTTGTCCACTCCTCTGTCCAATCATCAATCGACCTTTTCCCTTGGTGCATATTCTGGTAAATTGCAGAGATCAATATGTCTCTCTGTAAGTATTTCAGAAGCCTGCCATTAAGTAGTGAGCCATGCTTGTATACAACAGTTTTCTTCAGATATAAAATTTACAAACAATGAAAAAAAGCAATCTTTCCCCCCCAACTCATGTTACTTTTTAATTGAATTATAGTTGAGTTACACTCGTGTTCACTTCAGTTCAGTCGCTCAGTTGTTACTGACTCTTTGTGACCCCTTGAACTGCAGCAGGTCAGGCCTCCCTGTCCATGAGGGTAAACTGCCAGAATTACCAAAACTCATGTCCACTGAGTTGGCAATGGAATCCAACTATATCATCCTCTGTCTTCCCATTCTCTTCCTGTCCCCAATCTTTCATAGCATCAGTGACTTTACAAAAGTGTCAGCTCTTTGCATCAGGTTGCCAAAATGTTGGAGTTTCAGCTGCAACATCAGTCCTTCCAAAGAACACCCATGACTGATCTCCCTTAGGATGGACTGCTTGGATCTCCTTGCAGTCCAAGGGGCTCTCAAGAATCTTTTCCAACACCACAGTTCAAAAGCACCAATTCTTCAGTGCTCAGCTTTCATTATAATCCAATTCTCACATCCATACATGACTACTGGAAAAACCATAGCCTTGACTAGATGGACCTTTGTTGACAAAGTAATGTTTCTGCTTTTCAATATGCTGTCTATGTTAGCCATAACCTTTCTTCCAAGGAGTAAACGTCTTTTAACTTCACGACTGAAGTTGCCACCTTCAGTGATTTTCAGTTCAGTTCATTTCAGTTCAGTCACTCAATCGTGTCCAACTCTTTGGGACCCCATGAATTGCAGCAGGCCAGGCCTCCCTGTACATCACCAACTCCCACAGTTCAATCAGACTCGTGTCCATTGAGTCAGTGATGCCATCCAGCCATCTCATCCTCGGTCGTCCCCTTCTTCTCCTGCCTGCAATCCCTCGCAGCATCAAAGTCTTCTCCAATGAGTCAACCCTTCGCATGAGTGGCTGAAGTACTGGAGTTTCAGCTTTAGCATTATTCCGTCCAAAGAAATCCCAGGGCTGATCTCCTTCAGAATGGACTGGTTGGAAATCCTTACAGTCCAAGCGGCTCTCAAGAGTCTTCTCCAACACCACAGTTCAAATGCATCAATTCTTAGGTGCTCAGCCTTCTTTACAGTCCAACTGTCACATCCATACATGACTACTGGAAAAATTATAGCCTTGACTAGACGGACATTAGTCAACAAAGTAACGTCTCTGCTTTTGAATATGCTGTCTAGGTTGATCATAGCTTTCCTTTCACGGAGTAAGTGTCTTTTAATTTCATAGCTTCAGTCACCATCTGCAGTGATTTTGGAGACCTCAAAAATAAAATCTGACACTGTTTCCACTCTTTCTCCATCTATTTCCCATGAAGTGATGGGACCGCAGTTATTTTAGAGCCCCTCAAAATAAAGTCAGCCACTGTTTCCACATCTATTTGGCACGAAGTGATGGGACCAGGTGTCATGAATTTAGTTTCTGAATGTTGAGCTTTAAGCCAACTTTTCACTCTCTTCTTTCACTTTCATCAAGAGACTCCTTAGGTCCACTTCACTTTTTGCCATAAGGGTGTTGTCATCTGCATATCTGAGGTTATTGATATTTCCCCCAGCTGTCTTGATATCCAATTGTGCTCATTCCAGCCCATCATTTCTCATGATGGACTCTGCATACAAGTTAAATAAGCAGGGTGACAAAATCCAACTTTGAAGTACTACTTTCCCACTTTGGAAACATTATACAGCCTTGACATACGCCTTTTCCTTTTTGTAACCTGTCTGTTGTTCCATGTCCAGTTCTAACTGTTGCTTTTTGAGCCTGTATACAAATTCCTCAAGAGGCAGGTTAGGTGGTCTGGTTTTCCAATCTCTTTCACAATGTTACACAGTTTATTGTGATCCACATAGTTACAGGCTTTGCATAATCAATAAAGGAGAATTGCTTGTTTTTCTGGAACTGTCTTGTTTTTTTGATGATCCAGTGGGTGTTGGTAATTTGATCTCTGGTTCGTCTGCCTATTCTAATACCAGCTTGAATGTCTTGAAGTTCATGGTCCATGTATTGCTGAAGCCTGACTTGGAGAATTACTTTACTAGAGTGTGAGTTGAGTTCAATTATGCAGTAGTTTAAGCATTCTTTGTGATTGCCTTTCTTTGGGATTGGAATGAAACTGATCTTTTTTCTATCCTCTGGCCACTGCTAAGTTTTCCAAATTTGCTGCCATATTGAGTGCAACACTTTTACAGCTAGCTCAACTAGAGTTCCATCACCTCCACTAGTTTGTTTTGTTTTGTTTTCCTTTTAGTGCTGCTTCTTAAGGCCCACTTGACCTCAGATTCCACCATGTCTGGCTCTAGGTGAGCGATCACACCATCAGGATTATCTGGGTTGTGAAGGTTTTTTTTTTTTTTTTTTTTTGTGCAGTTCTATGTATTCTTGCCATTTCTTCTTGATACCTTTTGCTTCTGTTAAGTTCATACCAATTGTGTCCTTTATTGACCCCATCTTTACATGAAATATTCCCTTGGTATCTTTCATTTTCTTGAAGAGATCAATAATCTTTTCAGTTCTATTGTTTTCCTCTATTTCTTTGCATTGATCACTGAGGAAGACTTTCTTAACTCTTCTTGCTATTCTTTGGAACTCTGCATTCAAATGGGTATATCTTTCCTTTTCTTCTTTGCTTTTATCTTCTCACAGCTATTTGTAAGCATTTTATCTTCTCATAAATTTTATCTTCACCACTATTTGTATAACAGACGGCCATTTTTGCTTTTTTGCAATTCTTTTTCGTGGGGAATATCTTGCTTCCTGTCTCCTGTACAATGTCATAAACCTCCATCCATAGTTCATCAGGCACGCTGTCTATCAGATCTAGTCCCTTAAATATATTTCTCATTTCCACTGTGTACTCATAAAGGATTTGATTTAGGTCATGCCTGAATGGTCAACTGGTTTTCCCCACTTTCTTCAATTTAAGTCTGAATTTGGCAATAAGGAGTACATGATCTGCATCACAGTCAGCTCCAAGTCATGTTTTTGCTGATTGTATAGAGCTTCTCCATTTTTGACTGCAAAGAACACAATCAATCTGATTTCAGTATTGATCATATGGTGATGTCCATGTGTAAAGTCTTCTCTTGTGTTGCTGGAAGAGAGTGTTTGCATGACCAGTGCGTTCTCTTGGCAAAAGTCTATTAGCCTTTGCCCTGCTTCACTCTGTACTCCAAGGCCAAATTTTCCTATCACTCCAGGTGCGTCTAGACTTCCTACTGTTGCATTCCAGTCCCCTATCATGAAAAGGGCATCTACTGGGGGTGTTAGTTCTATAAGGTCTTGTAGTACCATTTAACTTAGCTTCTTCAATGTTACTCGTCATGGCATAGAATGGATACTGGATTACTGTGATATTGAATGGTTTGCCTTGGAAACGAACATATATCATCCTGCCATTTTTGAGACTGCATCTAAGTACTACATTTCAGACTGATGCTTTGTTGACTATGACGGTTACTCCATTTCTTTTGAGGGATTCTTGCCCACAGTAGTAGATATAATGGTCATTTGAGTTAAATTCACCCATCCCAGTCCCTCTTTGTTCACTGATTCCTAGTGTTGATGTTCTTGCCATCTACTGTTTGACCACTTCCACTTTGCCTTGATTCATGGACATAACAGTCCAAGTTCCTGTGCAATATTTCTCTTTACAGCACTGAATCTTGCTTCTATCACCAGTCACATCCACGCTTGAGAGTTCTTTGCTTTGCCTACATCCCTTCATTCTTTCTGGAGTTATTTATCCACTAATCTCCACTAGTATATTGGGCACATACTGACAGGTGGAGTTCATCTTTCAGTGTCCTATATTTTTGCCTTTTCACACTGTTCATTTGAAATAAATGGGGAAACAGTGGAAACAGTGCCAAACTTTATTTTGGGGGGTCTCCAAAACCACTGCAGATGGTGATTGCAGCCATGAAATTAAAAGACGCTTACTCCCTGGAAGAAAACTATGACCATCCTTGATAGCATATTAAAAAGCAGAGATATTGCTTTCCAACAAAATTCCATCTGGTAAAGGCTATGGTTTTTCCAGTGGTCATGTTTGGATGTGAGAGTTGGACTGTGAAGTAAGCTGAGCACCAAAGAACTGATGCTTTTGGACTGTGGTGTTGGAGAAGACGCTTGAGAGTCCCTTGGACTACAAGGAGATCCATCCAGTCCTTTCTAAAGGAGATCAGTCCTTGGTGTTCATTGAAAGGACTAATGCTGAGGCTGAAACTCTAGTACTTTGGCCACCTCATTCAGAGAGTTGACTTATTGGAAAGTACTATGATGCTGGGAGTGACTGGGGACAGGAGGAGAAGGAGACGACAGAGTAGGAGATGGCTGGATAGCATCACGACTCGATGCATATGAGTTCAGGTGAATTTCAGGAGTTAGTGATGGACAGGGAGGCCTGGCGTTGAGTGATTCTTGGGGTCACAGAGTCGGACACCACTGAGAGACTGACTGTTTCTGGGGTGCTCAACACAAGAATATGCAAGTGTTTTGCCATTTCTTTTCTGCTTTTTAGCAAAGAAATTCAGTTATACACATATATGTGTATATATACATATTGTGTCTATATATATATAGACTATATATATATATATATATATACACACACACACTTTTATATATATATATATATATATATATATATATATATATATATATATATATATATATATACATATATACACACACACACATATAATTGGATATATTTATAAATGGTTGGATCTCCTTGCAGTCCAAGGGACTCTCAAGAGTATTCTCCAACACCACAGTTCAAAAGCACCAATTCTTCAGTGCTCAGCTTTCTTCACAGTCCGACTCTTACATCCATTAAACACACACACACACACACACACATTTACATTCTTTTATTTCATCTTTACTTTTTGTTTGTTTTTGTTTTGTGCTGGGAGCCAGCACGGGAGATCCCACCCATGACAACGTCATATGGAAGAGACCTGATAAGCAAGGCTTCAGGACTCGAGAGACGTCCTGGACCTGCTCAAGCATCTACCCCAAAACCAGAATCCGTCTGTCTTAATATTTTTATGCCTTTCCCCAACTCTTCTGACGTTAAAAGGGAGCTTTCCCCAACCACATTTCTCTGGAAAAAAATCAGCTTAGGGGTCTAGTTGATAAACCTCCTGGGCATGAAAGGAGTATTTCAAAACCCCTGTTAGCATTCTAGCTTACTTGGAAGGCTTATCCAGAATCTTGCAATGTTGTTGAGGCAATGCTTGCTGCCAAGTTCCCCACATCCCTTATCCATTATGTTCCTGGGAGTTCATATAGTTAGTGTGTAGAAGAAACAAGTAATAGCCTTAGCATTAGCAACATTATACTTTGAGTTAATAAGTTCTTTCTTTGTTGTAACTCACTGAATCTTTGCTCCATAAAAATGTAACTCTGTGTACTTTAAGGGTGACACAGGCTAGGAATTTAAGAAAGAACGCTTCAAGGGAAAATTATTGTTCTGTCTGACCTACCTTTATCAAAAAGAGGTCATAAAGTATCAACATGCCTCTGGGCCAGAATATAATGTACAAAAAGCAAGACTCTTGCAGGCTAAAACCTGGTATCAATAAAAGTTAATACTGATGGAATGTTCAGTAGACTGCATTTTTCACTTTGGTCAATGTACAACTCAGAGTATAAAAGTCCTCTCTGAAAAGAAAGTGATGGGCCTCTCTCACTGAAGCTTAGTCATCCCGTGTCATTCTCTCCTTGGTTCGCCAACTTTGTCTATCCTGAGGATATCCCTGGATTCTGCTGAGGCTGGATCCCGGCACTTTTGTCTACACTTTTAACCATGTTGGATTGGTCCCCTGACCAGGGATTGAACATGCATACCCTGCAGTGGAAGCATGGAGTCGTAAACATTGAAGTGCCAGGGATATCCCATATATATTATTTTCCATCATGATTTATCATAGGATACTGAATATAGGGGACAACAGAAGATGAGATGTCTGGATGGCATCACTGACTCGATAGGCATGAGTTTGAGTGAACTCCTGGAGATGGTGATGGACAGGGAGGCCTTGCATGTTGTGATTCTTGGGGTCCCAAAGAGTTAGACACGACTGAGCGACTGAACTGAACTTAACTGATTATAGTTCTCTTTCCTCTACAGCAGGAACTTTTCAATCCATTCCATATACTCTAGTTTATATCTCTTACCCCCAGTCTCCTATTCTATTGCTCCCCTATTCTCTCAGCCTTTGAAAAGTCTGTTCTCTATGTCCATGAATGTGTTTCTGTTTCATACATGTGCTCATTTATGTCATATCTTAGCTTCCACATTTAAGTGGTATTGTTTGTTTGTCTTTATCCGTGTGTCTCACTTCACTTAGTATGATCATCTCTCGGTCCATGCATGTTGACTCAAATGGCCTTATTTTTGTAGCTGTACAGATTCTTGTATCCTTTTAACCACACATAGAGGTATTCTTCTGTGGTTATTTTCCCGGATATATTATGAAAACTTCTGGAGTACATTTCTCTAGGAATAGCACGTCCAATTTGAAGCTGTTAGTATTTTATATGTTTATTTCAGTCAGTTCAATCTGTCAGTCATGTCTGATTCTTTGCGATCCCTTGTACTGTGGGACACAAGGCTTCCCTATCCATCACCAACTCCTGGAGCCTGCTCAAACTCACGTACATAGAGTGGGTGATGCCATCCAAACATCTGATCCTCTGTCTTCCCTCTTACCTTCTGCCCTCAATTTTTCCCAGGATCAAGGTCTTTTCAAATGGGTCAGCCCTTTACATTAGGTGGCCAAAATATTGGAGCTTCAGCTTCAACATCAGTCCTTCCAATGTACTCCCAAGAACTTAGGATGAACTTGTTGGATCTCCTTGCAGTCCAAGAGACTCACACATAAATATGTGTATGAACAAGTATTTATTTTTTAGTATAAATTTATTTATTTTAATTTTAGGTTAATTACTTTACAATATTGTATTGGTTTTGCCGTACATCAACCTGAATCCACCACAGGTAAACACGTGTTCCCCATCGTGAAACCCCTCCCTCCTCCCTCCCCGAACCATCCCTCTGGGTCATTTATTGTGCTTATGCTTGTCTTTCATGGAGAAAGAGAAGATTGCTTATGAATGTAATTTATAAAATCCAGATGTGTTGTCTCAAATGTATGTCAGTTCAGTTTAGTTGCTCAGTTTTTCTGACTCTTTGCGACCCCATGGACTGCAGCTCACCAGGCTTCCCTATCCATCACCTCTCCCAGTGCTTACTGAAACTCATGTCCATTAAGTCAGTGATGACATCCAATCAACTCTTTCTCTGTAGTCCACTTCATCCCCTGCCTTCAGTCTTTCCCAACATCAGGGACTTTTCCAATGAGTCAGCTCTTCACATCAGGTGGTCAAAGTATGTGGGTATGAATAAATACTTATTGTACCTTTGCTGCCCTGTCATGGAGAAATAGAAGAATGGTTATGAACGCAATTCATAAAATCCAGATGTAATCTCACATATGTATATGCAGGTGTGAATAAATATTTACTGTGCATATGATGCCCTCTCAAGGATAAACAGAAAAATACTAATTAATGTAATTATAAAATCCAAGGTATCCACTCATATGTATGTGTATGAATACATATTTACTGTGCTTATGCTGATGTCTTGTGGCGAAATAGAACAATGCTTGTGAATGTAATGTTTAAAATCCAGATGTATTCTCTCATATGTACATGTGGGTATGAATAAATATACACTGTGCTTATTCTGCTCTCATTTGGAGAAATAGAAGAGAGCTTATGAATGCAATAGAAGAGTGCATATGAATACAAGGGAAACATTTTCTGTTTTCTCATAACAGAAAATGTGTAGTTGCTAGAAAAATAAAAAGACGGAAAAAGTCACCCATGATTTCATATACAATTGGCTCGGAATTCTGAGTTGCTGGGAAGGAGAGATAAAATGATGACGGTGCACTAGTTCTTTTAGTATAAAAACATCTTTTCTGATATTTAAATGAGAATGTAGATCTTGGTTCTGATATGTGATTCTTGCTTTGTTTCCTTTTCTTTAAGCTTCTGTTTTTACAAATGCCTAGTAATCCCCCCTCCCACCCCCCGTTTAGAGACTCTTTGGTCAAGGTGTCTTTTTTGTTTGTTTGTTTGCTTTTTGTTTGTTTGTTGTTGTTGTTGCATTGTTGCTATGATTAAAAATGTTGCAAGTTGTGGCTACGTAAAATAGTGCTGCGTTGAACATTGGGGTGCATGTAACTTTTGGAAATAAGGTTTTCTTCAGGAATATGCACAAGAGAGGGGTTTCTAGGTCATATGCTGATTCTGTTTTACTTGTAAAAGAGCTGCCAAACTGTTCACCATATTGGCTGTACCAATTTACATGCCGACTGACAGTGGAAGAGGGTCCCCTTTTCTCCAAACTCTCCTCATGAATTATTGTTTGTAGAATTTTTGATGATAGCTGTTCAGAGTGATGTGAAGTAGTACTTCATTATAGTTTTGGTTTGCATTTCTCTAATAATTAGTTATCTTGAGCCTTTTTTCATGTGTTTTATCTTCATCTGTATGTCTTCTTTGGAGAAATATCTATTTAGATCTGCCTGTTTTTTTATTGAGTTTTTTTTTTTTGGGGGGGTGGGTGGGTGGCTATATGAACTGTTTGTATGTTTTGGAGAATAGTGCCTTGATAAAAGACTCTTGAGACTACAAGGAGATCCAACCAGTCCATTCTGAAGGATATCAGCCCTGGGATTTCTTTGGAAGGAATGATGCTAAAGCTGAAACTCCAGTATTTTGGCTACATCATGTGAAGAGTTGACTCATTGGAAAAGACTAATGCTGGGAGGGGTTGAGGGCAGGAGAAGATGAGGATGACAGAGGATGAGATGGCTGGATGGCATAACTGATTCGAAGGATGTGAGTCTGAGTGAACTCCGGGACTTGGTGATAGACAGGGAGGCCTGTTGTGCTGCGATTCATGGGGTCGCAGAGTCGGACATGACTGAGCGACTGAACTGAACTGAACTAATGCAAATTAGCTGTGCAGCACAGGAAACTGTCCTCAATGCTCTCTGGTGACCTAAATGTAAAGGAAATTCAAAAAATAGGATATATATATATATAATGTATGTATGTATGTATGTATGTATGTATGTATACAATCACACAGCTGATTTAGTTTGCTGTACGGCAGAAAGTACCACAACACTATAAAACAACTACATGTGTACATATTGTAGGCTCCATTTATAGGATGTTCAAGATGAAGCAAATGTAATCTATACTAATGGAACTGAGAAGAAGGGTTGCATGTAGGAAGTGCATGTGGGCAAGGGTACCAGAAAGATTTTCTAGGATGCTGAGAAAAAATTGCACTGAGAATTATATATATATATATATATATGTGTGTGTGTGTGTGTGTGTGTGTATGTGTATATATATATATATAATCTTGGTGAAATTGCATAAATAGTTCTGAAATGTAAATTCCAAACAGGGTTTTGTTAAGTGGCTCTACATATTTATAAATTTACTAGATCATGTCAAATTACCCTTCAGAAAGTTGCATCACACTATGCTTCCACAGCACTGCATGAGCACTCATTTTCCAGTCCCCCATCTTCAAATTGGAGGAAACATTTGGTATCTTTCAACTTTTGCATTGAACTTTGGCAAATTACATGGTAAGAAATTGTATTCCATTATTGTTTTGGCCTGTATTTATTTTATTACCAATTACTTCCAACATTTTCTCCTCCTGCTTTTTGGTAATTTTTCTTTTTTTGTTTTTAAGTAATTTGTATTTGTTTGTACTGTATGTTTACTTCATGGTTGTCTTCTATTGGATTTTTTGCATTCTTTTCTTATTTTGACTTTTTAACAGTGCATAAATTAGGTAAAAGAGCCCTCTGTCAGCTATCTTCCATATACTTCTCAATTCTTTTCATCATTCCTTGATTATTATTTATTTACAGTAATTTTACTACACAGTGTAAAATTTCCCTTTTTATCTTCTGGACAAAGGTCACTTAAATTAAGAAATTTAAATAACTGAGAAAGCTCTAGGAAGCTAGAGGTTGTACATTAAAAGAATTAAGGGGTGACGGACAACTCACTCTGAGTTCACCTATGTGCCTTTCCACATGTACTTTTCAATAAACTATTTATTATTGATACTGATATATATATATATAGAGAGAGAAGTAAATGAAGGTGGCTAGTGCCATAATGGGCCAAGATGAAGCCAGGATGGGTGGGGCGGCACCTGGGACTCCAAACAGATGAGTCAGCCATAGGCTTGGTCAGCCCTGTGAAGTCAACAGGGACACATGTCTCGAGCTGTGATTGGAGGACTAAGAGAGCCCCAGCACATGCTCAAAGACAAGGTCACGAGGAGGAAAGCACAAGCGATGACCCTGCCCAGTAAGTCTGTCTCTCTGGGGCCAGAAAGGTGATGCTACTTTTATTATGGAAAATGTTGTCTGTGGACATTGGGAAAATAACTTGGTCAGTGCATGGATTGTGAAAAAGTAAGCAAAAACCATGATTACTTTCACCACAGTGCATATTCTAAACCATTTCCTCCCCATCATGATTCAGAGCATAGTTTTACAGTTGGAATTATACTTCATTACATTTTGGTTTTCATTGTTCTTTGCTCTGTACTTTCCCAAGTATTTCATTATAAATATTCCCAAACATTCTACAAAGTTGAACACTTTTTCTAACTAATACACAAAGATTTCCCACCTCAATTCTACTGTAACCATTTTATGGTACTTCCTTTGTCATGTGATTATCCTTTTGTCCATCCTTCTATCCATCCATGAATCCCTCTTATTTCCTGATGTATTTTGTAATAAATTGCCAACATCAGTATGCACCTCTGTAAGTATTTTAGCAAGAATGACATTCAATGGTGAGCTATGTTTGTTTACAGTAGTTTTCTTTGAAATAAAAAACTTTATGTACAATGAAATACAACCATCTTTTTTTCTTCCCAGTCTTGTTATTTTTTATTTAAAGTAT
Organism: Ovis aries; assembly: GCF_016772045.2. Classification (NCBI taxonomy): domain Eukaryota; kingdom Metazoa; phylum Chordata; class Mammalia; order Artiodactyla; family Bovidae; genus Ovis; species Ovis aries. Next base: position 11,838,158 of record NC_082741.1, on the reverse strand, counting down.
AGTAGATTTATAATGTTGTGTTAATTATTGCTTGAAAACAAAGTGATTCATTAATATACATATATGTTATATGCATAGTGTGTGTATATACATATATTCATTTATTTAATCTTTTTTATGGCTACAATGTGTAGCATTAGGAATAAATATGGAAAAATGTAATATATTTAAATTTTTTAATTAAATGTATAAAAAGGACAACAAAACAAACAACAAAAACAAAACAGAAGGAGACAGTTAAAAGGAAAGAAGAAAAGAAAGAGAAAACTCCACAGAATGGCAAAAGATCAACATAGAGGCAGAGGTTTATAACAACAATAAAAAATGTGACTGAGTATGCAAATATACATATATACCCACAAGGAACATCAAAACAGTAAAAGAAAAATAGGGTGCATTAAATTGACCTGACAAACAAAGGTCACTAAAATTATATTTACAAGAACAAAACTAACTAAGGAACAAACTGGAAAACAAAACTAGAGCAAGGTTCTAGTTGGGGAATAAAGCAATTAAAAGTGATACATTTTGAGAGGAAAGAAAGAAAGAACAGATATGCACACTTAAACAGAGGTAGATAAAGATGATTTATACGCTATAATAATTAACTGCAAGGGGAAAAGAACAGTGGGAAAAACAAACAAAGATATAAATGTAGAAAAAATAAAATAGGTGTAAAAAATGAAAAAAAAATAGAGAAAGGTAAATGAAAAATAAAAGGAAAACTCCACAGAAATGCAAAAGCTCAACATAGAAGTAGAGGTTTATAAAATCAACAAATAATGTGACTGAGGAAAACAAAAGTTCAAAATGTTCAGTAGATATTTTAGTACCAATAAAATCTACAACTACAACAGAGGGTTGGGGCATCCAAAAGAATCTACAGAGTAAGTCAAAAGATAAGAATAATATATATTTTATCTTGAGTCACTGCTGTCAGAGTCGAATCCATACCTGGAAGTCACAGTCTATCTCACTTCCCTAGGATACTCTTCAATATTTTGTTGATATCTGAACCTGCTGTGACTGCTCAGGGACTAATCTGGCTCTACTCCTATGTGTTCTTGCCTGCAATGTCCACAGCTATCAGAACTGGGGCATTTTCTTTTGTGTGACCTTTCAATGACCTTTTACATATTCTGTAGACACAGAGGCTGCCTAGTTGATCGTGTGGATTTACTCTACAGCTTGTACAGCTGGTAGGACAGTTTTGGGGTCTTCTTCCTTAACCACATTGCCCCTGAGTTTCAATTGTGGTTTTATTTCCATCTCTGCATGTGGTTTGTCCACCGAGGTTTGCTCCTGTGGCTGCCCTGGAGGACCTGGGCTTGCCCCTTTGAGGGCCAGATGTGGAGGTGGGCCAGATGCTTGGGTCACAGCGGTTGCGGCAGCACCACGTACTCAGGGGGGTTGGTGACTACAGCACAAGAAATATAGTGCTCTAGAAGGGCATACAGTATTGGCCAATACACTCCAGTATTCTTGCCTGGAGAATCCCCTCACTAATAGAGAATCCTGGCAGTCCACAGTCTACAGGATAGAAAAGAATCAGACACTATTGAAGCAACTCTGCATGCATAGACCAAAGACATTATTTGCCTCTGACAGCCCTTCCCCGGTGAGAGTTGAGCATGAAGTTGGCACAGCTGCTTGGATTGTAGGCACCATGGCAGTGCCAAGTGTGTAGGGACTCAGACTGCCTCCACTGCAGGAGTTATGGCCCTAATAGAGTCTTTTTTCCAGCTTCTTGTAGCTAGCGATCCGGAGGCCTCTTTGGCTACTTTTTGTCCGTAGCTGCACCCAATCAGACATTTTGAGCATTCCCTTGTCTGGGGTCCTTATCTGTTTTCCAGCACATCAGGAACATAGAGGGGCCCCTTCGCTGGGGTGCTACTTTGTAGTTACATGAGTCAGGCATTTAAAGTGTCTCCCTGGGTGGAGCACTGCTCTGTAGTTTGGTGAGTTGGGCACTTGATGGGCCAGCCTCTATTATTCAGATTTGAATGCTGGCATGTGGAAAGAGAGAGGCTACGGTGATGGCTTCACCCTTTACATGCGACTCAACGACTCAACAGTATTATCTTGCTTCCATGGCTGCCTGGCTTATCTCTGCAGGCATTTCCCACCACAATCTCCTCCCGCATATCCCCTCAATCCATCTCTCCATAGTCAACAGCAGCTGTCATCCTGAGATTGCTTCACGATCACCACCTCCAGCTCCCAGCTGCTGTGACTTCTAGGGGACCTGCACACTGTCTGGGGTTTGTTTCACTGCAGCGAGGCCAATGAAAATAATGTCTTATTTTCATTCCATTTTGGCTGCCACAGATCAATTGTTTCACTCTTAGCCTTAAATGTTTCTCCTCTGATCCAAACAATTACCCCAATGTGGGGATTGGACACTTTCTTCAGTTCTCCCACCCATGGAGGGCAGGTCGTGTCCCACTAACACTCCTGTTCCCCCCTGCCCCCAGTTCCTTCATCCTACGAATTATGTGGTTCTATATAGTCTTTTCTATTGGTCAGGTGCTCCTGTCTGCTATCAGCTGATGTTCTGCAAGCACTTCTGTGTCTGAAGATGTATTCCTGACATGTCCCTAGATAGAGAGGTATGCCACATCCACCTACTCCTCCGCCATCTTGTTCATCTCAAATTTTGACTATTAAAAATGACTGATATGGGCATTAATGTAAAATCTTTGGGCAAACTTCTTTTTTTCTCATGCTTATTGGTATAAACCTAGGAATGGGATATCTGGGTCATATGGTAAACTAATGTTTAACTTTTTAAGAAGCATCCAAACTGTCTTCTACCGTGGCTGTACCATTTTGTATTCCCATAAGCAGGCCATGAAAGTCCAAATAGTTTCACCTCCTCATCACATTTGTTTTTGTCTCTTCTCTCACTAGAGCCATCCTTTTGTTGTGCCCTGCATGTTTAGCTGCCATCTGAATATCTTTTTTAGTGAATTTCACGTTCAAATTTTTGTCCATTTTTTGCATTGGTGCCTTTCATATATTTTGTCAGATTCTTAAGTTTTTCATACTTTAATGTCACAATTATTATTTTGATTTTGATTTTCCATTGTCTGTCCTTCTATATAGAAAAGCAATTGATTACATTTCACATATCATCTGTATATCTTGCATCATTGCTTAAATTAATTCTTAGTTTTAGTTATTCTGTGGTTGCTCTATATTTCATTGGATATTCTACATAGATGTCACCAACAAATAAGTTTAATTCGTCTTTTCCAAACTGGATAACTTCTCAATCATTGTCTAATATGACTTCATGGACAGAAATTCAATATTAAGAGAGTGGATATCTTTTTGTTGATTCTGATCTTAGAAGTAAAGCACTCAGTATTCTACCATGAAGTGTGATGTTAATTATGCAATATGTTACATTCATCAGGTAGAGGAAGATTTCTATTTCTAGTTTGCTAAGAGTTTTTGACAGAACGTGTTTAGTCATGTCCAGCTCTTTGTGAACTTATGGATTATAAGCACAACAGGCTCCGCTGGCCTTGGGTATTTTCCAGGCAAGAATACTGCAGTGGGTTGCTATGCCCTTCTCCAGCGGATCCTCCCAACCCAGGGACGGAACCCAGGTGTCCCACATGACAGACAGATTCTTTACAAGCTGAGCCACAAGGGAAGCCAAGTGGAGCAAGGGCAAGTATATTTAGTGCAGTCTCACAGTTTGAAGACAGGGCTTTCAGACTGGAAACTAGAAAACTGAGAAGAGCTACATGAACACTGAGAAAAGGAGGTGGGATGGGAAAGTTTTCTGGTAGGTGACTCAGAATTAAATGATATTCAAAGCGCTTTCAGACCACTTTCTAGGAGGGAGAGTAGAATGATTCTCATTTTCACAGACACTTTAATAAAGCCTAATTATCATGAAGGGATTGTTAGCAAGATATTAAAAGCTAGTTAATGGTGAAAGGTGAGAAAGAACAGAAAAAAAGCCTGAGCACTGTGGCTGCGAGGCAAGTTTAGAAGGAGACACACTCTCCCTGAAATGTGACCCATCAGAATTGACTTAGAGAGATGAGTATGGCAGGTGAATTTGGAGGGCTCTTAAGGGCATTAAAAATGCCTCCTTTCTTCCACAAAACGGAGTTGCTCCTCATCTCCTGTAGAGGTGTCAGGATGGGGTTTTGTGATATCAAGGCTCACCCAGGGCCAGTATTGGCTGGGGAAGTGATTTGCTGACCTCATAAACCGTAACGGTGTGGCCCCTTGGGCATGGGTATATATAGGGGTGCTCAGTGCCTCTGGAACAGACCACTGGGAGTCTTCAAAATGACTAAGGGGACTGGGAAGACACAAGGCTCTAGAGCTGTTATGGAACAGCCCAATAGATACCCAGGAGGAAAAGATAAAGGCCTCCTATCAACTGAGGTCCAAAACAAGTAAAGGTGAGCTGAACCCACCCATGGCCCTCATGCCCACTGACACCATCTCATAAGCCCCCCTGCTCTGTCCTTGCCTGGCACGTATTCCTTCTCTACCCACACCCCTTCTCCTGAAGCCATTGTTCCCATCCGTCTTCACCCTCTTCCCCTAACCAGTACCCTTCTGGGCTCCCTCTCTTGTTTTCTCCAGATGGCCAGGGTAACCGTGAGGGTGAATAAGCACATTTAAGGAAAGCTGACCAAGGAAGTGTCTCAAAAAAGTCCCACCTAAAGAAATTGAAGAAATTCTGAGGCTCACAGCTCTGTAGCCAGTGTTCCAAGGTGAATGAAGAGCTCAATCACCTTCACTGCCCTCTGAGGTCTCAGTCCACCTCCCCATTCTCCAGCAACCCCAGCCGCTGCTCCCTGACCCACTCAAGGCATTCTCAGGTATCCTACAAACTCGGCCCTATGGGGAAGTGACCGCAGGTCGTTTACAAATGAAGGAGGCCAGGCAGCAGGAAACACACACTGCCACTCCCTACCCCCTCAAAGCATAAGTCCAGATCTTTGAAGTCTCCCAGACCCCCAGAGCTGGGTGCCTCAGTTTCTCCACCTATGAGCCCAGGGTTTAGAGTACCTGCTGCATCTTCTCAGGGCTTATGGAAGCCTAGCATGCATCAGGTGAGACTGGGAGAACTTGGATGCATGAGACCTGGAGTGGACTACCGATGCACTCACCCATGGCATCCTACCTGCACGCCCCACCCCTGGCCCTCACCAGTAGTTACAGCCATCAGGCTTGGCCAGCAAGGCATCTGGACGGAGCTACTCCCCAGTCAGTGGGTCCAGGCAGCTACAGTGACCCAGCTGCACGCAGACGGTGCCGTCAACATTCAGCACCTGGCCTGGAGGGCAGTAACAGCCAGGCTGGCAGCACCAAAAGCAGTGCTGGGGGACAAGGAAGGGAGTGCCCCGGTCTATGGAAAGCGAGGGGCCCAAGGGGACTGCTGTGGGATGGAGGGGGACGCCTAGGAAACACGATGAAGTGAAGAAGGAGGCTCCGGGGGGGGCGGGGAGTAGACTAGGGGAAGTTCAATGCTCAAGTTCATAACTGTCTTTTCTAAACACAGTTAATGCCGAGTTTCCACTGGAGTTTCTCCTCCATGGGAGTGGGGGAAAGAGCCTAGGAGGAGCTTCCTGAATGCCATATCTGCCTGATGTTGGGCCCTGTGGAAAGTTGAGTGGGGACCAAGGCAGATCTCCTAGGACGGAGGGAGGCTGGGACCTTAAAGCTGGCGGGATCGGTGGGTGTCTGGTAACGTCCCCGAATTATTTGGGATAGGCTGGGGCCAGGCACCTTGTCCTGGTCCTCCAGCCTCCGTGTGGAGCTTCCCGTCGTCCTTGGACAGGCCCCAGTAAGTCTTCTCAAAGCGCTGTCCCTTCCCTAGCTGTTTGCTCCAGCATCTTTTGACTCTGGGCACCTTTCTTGTCAGTGCACAGGCGCGACTTGACAGTGCCTTACCCCGTCCCCCGCCCAACCGCTGGCAGCCGACTGGGTCCCTCTCCGTGGCCCTGGACTGACCCCGTGCCCCCGAACATGCCTGCACACTTTTGCGAGCACAGGGTCAAGATCTACACCCCAGGCAGGGGTTTTTTGATGATCCACCAAGAAGACTACCCTTTTCCTGTGCGTTCCTGCTGTTTCTGTCATAAAACGTGTCAACCGAGAAAGGTATGCACAGTAAGGACAAGGGCTGCTGGTTGAGGCTCACTCGCACTAATCTCTAGAACCAGGAGCCAGGCCCGCTGGGCTTTGACCCCTATCCTGCCCGCCAACCGCGGAAGCCCCCAGGTCAGAGGGGCCACACCCTGCTATCTGGCAACGTGACCATCAGGAGCCCGATTGCACCATGAGGTCATCGCAGGAGCAAGGGCATGAAGGACCACAGGCTCTGTACTTGGCCCCTTCGAGGGCGGTGCACTTGCTCACTGCCGAGGGAGGGCGCCGGGTGGGTAGACAGCTGTGCGAATTACTCCCCCTCCCCACCCCCACTTCCCCGCTTGCCTCCCCAGAATGTCCCCCTCAGCTTTCCCACCTCTCCTCCTTGACCTCCACAGCCTTCCCTGGCAGGTACATGGGTACCACAGAGCTTTCCAGGCCCCGCCCTGGGTCTGAAACCCTTCGGAGTAATCCCCAAGCCATGGGGTAAGGGCTGGTCAGAGGCTCCGATCTGATTCCAGAGCCTCCTGCCCAGCTCCCGCTACAGCTGGACCAGGGTCCCCAAGGGCCCCAGCCTCCAGCTCCCAGGCAATAGAGGAGGAAGCAGTAGCGACAGACTGGGCTTGGCTGGGGCAAGGCAACAGGCTCGTCTGGGCTCCATGGGATGCACAGCCACATTCCAGCAGGAGGCAGGGCTCCTCTTCTACCTTGGGGCCTCGGTAAAGAGGATGCTGAGGCCAGCAGGGACAGCGGGGCCACGCTGGACTGGGCCCTGCCGGGGGGCCCAGTGCAAAAGCAGTATCTATGGTGCTGGGCTGGGCCACAAGAGGCAGAGCAGTCACTCCATGGGGTCCAAAGTGACCACGTAGGCTGACCTGAGGTGTGCAGCTGGAAGAGGCAGAGAGGACAGTGGAGGCTGAAGGAGCCCAAATGGTGGGGGATGGGGGAAGAGTGCAGTGCACAGGACAGGCCGACTCCTCTCTGCTTCCACCTCTCAGGGGGTTTTCCACCCCAGTTCTACCCCTGACCCCTGCACAGACCCATTCTGGAAGGGCAGGGGTAGGGAGTGAATTCAGGAGAGGCCCCATTCACACTCTCCTCACAAGGCCAGGAGGTGCAGTTAGTGATGAGCCCAGAGACACCAGAGCTGGTGGAGAAGCAATTGGGGGGTGCTCTTACAGACTGAATTCATCCCCACAAATTCATTGGCACCCTAATGTGTGAGCATGACTGCAGAATTGTGACCTTATTTGGGGGGGGTATCTTTTCACAGGTGATCAAGTTACAGTGGGGCCATTAGGGTGACCCAAACCCAGTATGACTGGTGTCCTTCTACAAAGGGGAAATTGGGACACAGATACAGACAGAAGGGATGTGAAGACCCAGGGAGGGGATGGTTATCTGAAGTAGGTGGGAGTGATGCTGCCATAGTCCAGGGGAGGACTGGAATTGCCCACAAACTCTGAAAGATGAAGGGTGGGGGGTAGGAACAGCCCCAATAGACAGAGACAGGTGGGAAGAGTGAGACTGGTGAGAAGGAGTAGGCGAGTGGCACACACAGGCTTGGCTGCAAAGAGCTGCACACTGTGCCTGTGGGAGGGGGCATCTCTGTGACCCATGGAGGCCAACACCACCCCCAACCCCCATGTAGAGGAGAGACAGAGGGTTCTCGGGGTCACCAGGCCATTGCAGGGAGTGGCATTCTCACCAATTCTCAAATGGACAAAGTACAAAACTGCCTGAGGGGTGGAGGCAGAGGCAGTCATTGGAGCAGACCACTGCCAGTCTTCAAAATTACAAAAGACAGCTCCAAGTGGGGCAAAGGCACCTGTATTCAGTGCATTCGCACAGCCAGAAGACAGGGGTTTCAGAATGGTAACTGGAAAACTGAGGAGAGTTATGTGAACACTGAGAAAAGGAAGTAAGATGGAAGTTTTCTGATAGGTGGCCCAGAATTAAATGATCTTCAAGTGTTTTAAGAACACCTTGTACAGGAAAGCAGACACTTAAACACAGTCTAATTATCAAGGAGGGATTATAGGCAAAATATTACAGATTAGATAATGGGGAAAGGTGAGAGAGAACAAATGAAAGCCTGAATACTGTGGCTGTGATACCAGTTTCAGAGAAGACACACTTCCCCTGCCATGTGACACATCAGTGTTGAGTTAGAGAGATGAAGATGGCAGGTGAGGTTCACGGGCTTATAAGGGGCACTAAAAATGCCTCTTTTATCCCACCAAACCATCTTAATTTCTCCCCTTCCTACCCTAGAAATGTCAGGAAAGGACTTTTTATTTTTTTTTAGTTTTTTATTTTTTTAATTTTAAAATCTTTAATTCTTACATGCATTCCCAAACATGAACCCCCTCCCACCTCCCTCCCCACAACATTTCTCTGGGTCATCCCCATGCACCAGCCCCAAGCATGCTGCACCCTGCGTCAGACATAGACTGGTGATTCAATTCTTACATGATAGTATACATGTTAGAATTCCCATTCTCCCAAATCATCCCACCCTCTCCCTCTCCCTCTGAGTCCAAAAGTCCATTATACACATCTGTGTCTTTTTTCCTGTCTTGCATACAGGGTCGTCATTGCCATCTTCCTAAATCCATATATATGTGTTAGTATACTGTATTGGTGTTTTTCTTTCTGGCTTACTTCACTCTGTATAATTGGCTCCAGTTTCATCCATCTCATCAGAACTGATTCAAATGAATTCTTTTCAATGGCTGAGTAATACTCCATTGTGTATATGTACCACGGCTTTCTTATCCATTCATCTGCTGATGGACATCTAGGTTGTTTCCATGTCATGGCTATTATAAACAGTGCTGCAATGAACATTGGGGTACATGTATCTCTTTCAATTCTGGTTTCCTCGGTGTGTATGCCCAGCAGTGGGATTGCTGGGTCATAAGGTAGTTCTATTTGCAATTTTTAAGGAATCTCCACACTGTTCTCCATAGTGTCTGTGCTAGTTTGCATTCCCACCAACAGTGTAGGAGGGTTCCCTTTTCTCCACACCCTCTCCAGCATTTATTGCTTGCCGATTTTTGGATCGCAGCCATTCTGACTGGTGTGAAGTGGTACCTCATTGTGGTTTTGATTTGCATTTCTCTAATAATGAGTGATGTTGAGCATCTTTTCATGTGTTTGTTAGCCATCCGTATGTCTTCTTTGGAGAAATGTCTATTTAGTTCTTTGGCCCATTTTTTTGATTGGGTCGTTTATATTTCTGGAATTGAGCTGCATAAGATGCTTTGATGTCAAAGCCCACCAGGGGCCACCATTGGCTGGGGAAGTGAATTGATGACCTCACAATGCATAATGGTGTGCCCCCTGGGCAGGGTATATATAGGGGTGCTCAGGGGAACACTCCTATAAGGTGCACCCTGGTAGGCTGCCGTCCATGGGGTCGCTGAGTCAGACATGGCTGAGTGAATTCACTTTCACTTATCATTTTCGTGCATTGGAGAAGGAAATGGCAACCAACTCCAGTGTTCTTGCCTGGAGAATCTCAGGGACAGAGGAGCCTGGTGGGCTTCCGTCTATGGGGTCGCAAAGAGTCGGACAAGACTGATGCAGCTTTGCAGCTCAGGGGCACTGGGGCAGACCACTGCAAAAATTCATAATTGCAAAAAACTGCTCCAAGTGGAACAAAGACAATGTCTCATAGCCTGAAGACAGGGGTTTCAGACGGTAACTGGAAAACTGAGGAGAACAATGTGAACACTGAGAAAAGGAGATGGGATGGAAAATTTTGCATAGGTGGCCCACAATTAAATGGACTTAAAGGTGCTTTCATACCACCTTGTAGGAGTAATGTGGAATGATCTTCATTTCCACAGACATTTGAATACAGCCTAATTTTCAAGGAAGGGTTTTAAAAACTAGATAATGATGAAAGATGAGAGAAAACTGAATGAAAGCCTGAATACTCTGGCTGTGAAAACAAGTTTGGAGGATGCACACTATCCCTGTCATGTGACACAGCATTGTGAAGTTAGAGAGACGTAGATGGCAGGTGAACTTCACAGGCTCATAAGTGGCATTTAAAATGATTCTTTTAAGTCTAGCTTGTCCATTGTATCATTTAAAGTTTGTGTTTCCATGTTAAGTTTCTGTTTCATTGATTTATCATTAGGTGTGAGTGGGGTATTAAAGTCTCCCACTATTGTTGTGTTACTGTTAATTTCCTCTGTCATACTTTTTAGTATTTGCTTTAGGTATTGTGGTGTTCCTAAGTTGAGTGCTGCTGCTGCTGATGCTAAATCGCTTCAGTTGTATCCGACTCTGTGCAACCCCATAGACGACAGCCCACAAGCCTACTCTGTTCCTGGGATTCTCCAGGAAAGAACAATGGAATGGGTTACCATTTCCTTCTTCAGTACATGAAAGTGAAAAGTAAAACTGTAGTCGCTCAGTCATGTGTGACTCTTTGCAACCCCATGGACTGCAGCCTACCAGATTCCTCCATCCATGGAATTTTCCAGGTAAAGAGTATTGGAGTTGGTTGCAATTGCCTTCTCTGATGTTGGGTGCGTATATATTTATAATTGTTATATCCTCTTCTTGAACTGACCTTTGGTTGTTATGTAGGGTCCTTCTTTGCCTCTTCACAACTTTTATTTTAAGTCTATTTAATCTTACATAAGTATTGCTACTCCTCCTTTTTCGTGGTCTCCATTTGTGTCAAATATATTTTTCAGGCTCTTCACTTTCAGTCTGTATATGTCCCTTGTTTTGAGGTGGGTCTCTTGTAGACAGCATATATAGGGGTAGTGTTTTTGTATCCATTCAGCCAGTCTTTGTCTTTTGGTTGAGACATTCAACCCATTTACCTTTTAGGTAGTTATTAATAAGTATGGTCCCTTTGCCATTTACTTTGTTGTTTTAAGTTTGTGTTTATACATGCTTTCTGTGTTTCCTGTCTAGAGAAGATGCTAGGAGCTTTGTTGCAAAAATCTACAACTAAAAGCGGGTTCTTTGAGAAGATAAATAAAATTGACAAACCACTAGCCAGACTTATCAAGAAAGAGAAGAATAAAATCAACAAAATTAGAAATGAAAATGGAGAGATCACAACAGACAATACAGAAATACAAAAGACATTAAGAGACGACTATCAGCAACTCTATGCCAATAAAATGGACAACTTGGAAGAAATGGACAAATTCTTAGAAAACTATAACTTTCCAAAACCAAATCAGGAATAAATAGAAAATCTTAACAGACCCATCATAAGCACAGAAATTGAAACTGTAATCAGAAATCTTCCAGCAAACAGAAGCCAAGGACCAGACGGCTTCACAGCTGCATTCTACCAAAAATTTAGAGAAGAGCTAACACCTGTCTTACTCAAATTCTTCCAGAAAATTGCAGAGGAAGGTGAACCTCCAAACTCATTTTATGAGGCCACCATCACCCTAATACCAAAACCAGAAAAAGATGCCACACACACAAAAAAGAAAACTACAAGCCAATATCACTGACTAACATAGATGCAAAACTCCTTAAAAGTCTAGCAAAAAGAATCCAACAACATATTAAAAAGATGACTATCTTGACCAAGTGGACTTATCCCAGGAATGCAAGGGGTTTTTATTATCCATAAATCAATGTAATACATCACAGTAACAAATTGAAAGCTAAAAATCATATGACTATCTCAATAGATGCAGAGAAAGCCTTTGACAAATTTAAACATCCACTTACAATAAACTTTCCAGAAAGAAGGAATATAAGGAATATACCTCAACATAATACAAGTTGTATATGAGAAACTCACAGCAAACATCATCTTCAATGCTGAAAAATTGTAACTATTTCCTCAAGGTCAGGAACAAGGTAAGGGTGCCCACTCTCCCCGCTATTAAGCATAGTTTTGGAAGTTTTGGCCACATCAATCAGAGCAGAAAATGAAATAAAAGGAATCCACAATGGAAAAGAAGAAGTAAAACTCTCACTGTTTGAAGATGACATGATCCTCTATATATATATTAAAAAAAAAAAAAACCCTAAAGACTCTACCAGAAAATTACTAGAGCTAATCAATGAATATAGTACAGTTGCAAGATATAAAATTAATACAGAGAAATCCTTTGCATTCCTGTACACTGACAATGAGAAAAAAGAAAGGGAAATTAAGGAAACAATTATATTCACCATTGCAATGAAAAGATAAAATACTTAGAAATATCCCTACCTAAAAAAACAAAAGACCCATCTATTAAAAAAAAAAAAAAACTATAAAACACTGATGAAAGAAATCAAAGAGGACATAAATAGATGGAGAATTATACCATGTTCATAGATTGGAAGAATCAACATATGAAAATGAATCTATAGATTCAATGCAATCCCTGACAAACTACCAACAGTATTTTTCACAGAACTAGAACAAATAATTTCCCAATTTGCCTGGAAATGCAAAAAACCTCGAATAGCCAAAGCAATCTTGAGAAAGAAGAATGGAATAGGAGGAATCAGCCTGCCTTATTGCAGGCCAGTCCATGTTCGATGCAAGAGAAATATTGTTCAAGGCTGGTGCGCCGGGATGACATAGAGGGATAGGATATGGAGGGAGGTGGGAGGGAGGTTCAGGATGGCTGATTCATGCCAATGAATGGCAAAAACCACTTCAATGTTGTAAACTAATTAGCCTCCAATTAAAATAATATATTTTTTTAAAAAATTAAAGCTTCTTTTATCCCACCAAACCATGTGAATTTCTCCCCATTCTCCCAAAGAGGTGGCAGGGTTGGGCTGTGTGATGTCAAAGCTCACCAATAGCCACCTTTGCCTGGGGAAGTGACTTGTTGACTTTAAAAAGCATAAGGCTGTGGCTCCCTGGGGAGGGCTACATATAGGGGTTCTCAGGGGCTCTAGAGCAGACGACTGTGAGTCTTCAAAGTGGCAAATGACGGCCCCAAGTGAAGCAAAGACAAGGATATCCATCGCATTATCAAGCCCGAAGACACGAGTTTCAGACAAGAAACTAGAAAAATGAGGAGGGCTATGCAAAAGAGATAGCATGGAAGTTTTCTGGTATGTTGCCCAGAATTAAATGGCCTTCAAGGTGCTTTAAAACCACATTGTAGGTGGAAAGTGGAATGATCCTCATTTCTACAGACACTTAAATACAGCCTAATTTTCAGCAATGGATTCTGGCAAAATATTTAAAAACTAGATAATAGTGAGAGGTTAGAGAGAAAAGAATGAAAGCCTGAATATTGTGGCTGTGAAGCAAGTTTTGGAGATGCATTACCCCTACCATATGTCAAACAGTTTGGAGTTAGATGCAAATGGAAAGAGAGTTCCACTGGCTCATAAGGGGCATTTAAAATGGCCCCCTTAACCCAATAAACCATCTAAATCTCTCCCCATCCTCCCCTATATGTGTCAGAATGTGGTTTTGTGAGATCAAACTCACCCAGGCCACCATTGGCTGGGGAAGTGACTTGCCCACATCATAAAGCGCACATAAGGGTGTGTCCCCATGAGGAGGGGAATATATAGGGGTGCTCAGGGCCCTTGGAGCAAATCACTGCATGTCTAAAAATTCGCAAAATACAGCTCCAAGTGGAGCAAGAACAAGTTTATACAGTGCAATTTCACAAGTCTGAAGACAGGGGTTTCACAAGGAAAACTCAAAAACTGATTATAGCTACCTGAACACTGAGAAAAGGAGGTGGGGTTGCAGTTTCCTGATAGGTGGCCCAGAATTAAATGGTCTTCAAGCTGCTTTAAGACGACCTCTTCAGAGGAAAGTGGAATGATCCTCACTCCCACAGACACTTAAAATGAGTCACTTAGTCATGTATGACTCTTCGCGACCCCATGCTCCAGGGTCCATTTAATTTTCCAGGCAATAATACTGGAGTGGGATGCCGTTTCCTTCTCCAGGAGGTCTTCCCAACCCAGGGATCGAATCCGGGTCTCCTGCATTGCAGACAGATGCTTTACCATCTGAGCCACTACATTCTAATTTTCAATGAAGGATTCTAGTCAAGATATTAAAAACTAGATAATGGTGAAAGGCAAGAAGGAACAGAATGAAAGGCTGAATACTATGGCTGCGAAACCAAGTATAGAGGTGAAACAATAACCCTGCCATGTGTTAAAAAGAGTGGAGTGAGTGAGAGGATGATGGCAGGTGATATTTGCTGTCTCATAAGGGGCATTTAAAATACCACTTTTATCCCACCAAACCATCTGAATTTATCAGCATCCTCCCAAAGAGGTCTCAAAATGAGGCTTTATGATGTCAAGTCTAAATCAGAGCCTCCATTGGCTGGATGAAATGTCTTGCTGACATCATAAAGAATAAGGGTGTGGCCCCATGGAGACGATTATGTATAGTGGTACTCAACAGCTCTTGAGCAGACCACTGCAAACCTTCAAAATGACAAAAGATACATTCAAGTGCAGCAAGAGCAAGCTTATTGTGCAATCTCACATCGTGAAGACAGGGGTTTCAGTCTGAAAACTAGATAGCTGAGGCAATCCATGTGAACACTGAGAAAAGGGGGCGGGATGGAAGTTTTCTGGTATGTGACCCAGAATGAAGTGTTCTTCAAGGTGTTTAAAGCACCTTGTAGGAGGACAGTGGAATTATCCTCATTTCCACACTCTTAACAACAGCCTAATTATCAAGGGGGGATTTTACTCAAGATACCGAAAACTAGATACTGGTAAAAGAATACTGAGAACAGAATGTAAGCCTGAACACTGCGTCTGAAAGCGGGATTTTAGGAGACACACTAGCCCTGCCATGTGACACAACAGTGTGGTTAGAAAGATGAGGATGGCAGGTGAATTTTGAGTGCTCATCAGTTCAGTGCATTTCAGTCACTCAGACATGTCCAACTCTTTGCCACCCCATGAATCACAGCAAGCCAAGCCTCCATATCCATCATCAACTCCTGTAGGTCACACACACACACACACAGACACACACACACACAAACACACACACACGTCCATTGAGACAGTGATGCCATCCAGCCATCTCATCCTCTGTTTCCCCCTTCTCCACCTGCCCCCAATCCCTCCCCGCATGAGAGTCTTATCTAATGGGTCAACTCTTGGCAAGAAGTGGCCAAAGTACTGGAGCTTCAGCTTTAGCATCATTCCTTCCAAAGAAATCCCAGGGCTGATCTCCCTCAGAATGGACTCGTTGGATTTTCTTGTAGTCCAGTGGATTCTCCAGAGCCAGTGTTCATAAGGAGCATGTGAAAATGCCACTTTAATCCCTGCAGAGCATCTGAATTTCTCCCCATTCTGCCCTAGATGTGTCAGGATGGGGCTGTGTGATGTCAAAACTCACCCAGGGCCACATGAACTGGGAAAGTGACTTGCAGACTTCATAAAGCATAAGGGTATGGCCGCATAGGAATGGGTATATATAGAGGTGCTCAGGGTCACTGAAACAGACTTCTGTGAGTCTCCAAAATGGTAAAGACAGCTCCAAGTGGAACAAGGGCAAGGGTATTCAGAGCACTCTCACAGCCTGAAGATGGGCATTTCAGACTAGAAATTAGAAAAATGAGGCAAAATACCTGAACACTGAAAAAAGGAGGTGGGATGAAAGTTTTCTGGTAAGTGACACAGCCTTCAGTGGTGTTCAAGGTGCTTTAAGACCACCCTGTTGTAGGAAAGTGGAATGATCCTCATTTCCACAGACACTTAAATACAGACTAATTATCAAGAAGGGATTTAAGGCCAAATATTAAAAACTAGATAATTGTGAAAGGTGAGAGAGAATAGAATTAAATACTGACTACTATGTCTGTGAAACCACGTTTGTAGGAGACACGATAACCCTGTCATGTGACACACCATTGTTGAATGAGTGGGGTGAAGATGGCAGGTGAGTTTTGAGGTCACTACATGGGCAGAAAATTGATTTTTCCCACAAATATTGGGAGTGTCCACCCATACTCCCCTAGTGGTGTCAGCATGTGGCCATGTGATGTCAAGGCTCAGCCGGGTGACCACTGGCCTGGGAAGTGACTTGCTGACGGTATAAAGCATGAGGGTGTGGCTGCCTGGGAGGGGTCTATACATGCATGTTCAGGGGATATGGAGCAGATCACTGCCAATCTTCAAAATGGCAAAAGACAGAGCTCCCAATAGGTCAAGGGCAAATGTGTTCAGTGCATTCTCACAGCTTGAAGACAGGGGTTTCTGACTTGAAACAAGAGAACTTAGGCGAGGTACATGAACACTGAGAAATGAGGTGGGATGGACGTTTTCTGGTAGGTGGCACAGAATTAAATGGCCTTCAATGTGCTTTAAGAACAACTTGTGTGATTCCCTGGTGGCTCAGATAGTAAAGCATCTCCCTGCAATGCAGGAGATACGGGTTACACGCCTGGGCCAGGAAAATCCCCTGGAGAAGGAAATGACAGTACACTCCAGTTCCCTTGGTTGGAACATTCCATGGATGAAGGAGCCTGTGGGCTACAGTCCATGGGGTCGCAAAGAGTATGACATGACTGATTGACTTTGTTTTCTTTCTTTCATGATGTAAGATGAAAATGGAATGATCCTCATTTCCACAGACACAATTACAGACTAGTTATCAAGGAGGGATTTTAGACAAGTGATTCAAAACTAGATAATGGTGAAAGGTGAGAGACAACAGAATGAAAGCCTGAATACTGTGGCTGTGAAGACAGCTTTGGAGGAGTCACACTACCCCTGCCACGTGACACATCAGTGCGAGCCAGAGCCAGCATGGGGAATCCCGCCCGTTGCAAAGGTCATGAGGAAGGGGCCTGACAAAATGCAAAGGAGGAATCAGGTCTCAGGGCACACCCCATCCCCCCAGATCTTCTCGAGGATCTACCCCTAGAACCAAAATCTCTCTGCTTTACTATATTATGCCTTTCACCAACTCCTCTGACATTAACAGGGGGCTATCCTCCACCACCTTTTTCTGGGAAAAGTCAACTTAAAACTCCAGCTAATAGTCTCCTGCACATAAAAGGAGTGTCTCAGCTCAAACCCCTCTGGTAGCTTTCTAACTCGTCTGACACGTCTGTCCGGACCTTTCACAACTGTGCTTGTGATTGCTCACAGCCTCCTGACTGAGAGAGACACAGGAAGCTTAAAACATCCTAGGAATTTAGGGCTTCTGAGGAGTCAAAATCATTAGAATAGGACTGATTAAGGGTTTCATTGTTGAGCCAATACTTGCTGCCAAATTTTCATATCTTTTATTTGTTGATATAGTTGGTATGTAGAAAAAACAGGTAGTAGAGGGAGGGAAAGATGGCGGAGGAATAGGATGGGAAGATCACTTTCTCCTTCACAAATTCCTCAAAAGAACATTTCAACACTGAGCAAGCTTCACAAAACTAATTCTGTAGGCTGGCAGAGGACATCAGGCAACCAGAAAAGCAGACCTTTGTCTTCAAAAACAGGTAGGATAAAATATAAAAGACGAAAAAGGAGACAAAGGAGGTGGGGAGGGAGCTCCGTCCCGGGAAGGGAAGCCCGTCCTGGGAAGGGAATTTTAAGAAGAGAGGTTTCCAAACACCAGGAAACACTCTCCCTGCCGAGTCTGTGGCGAGCCTTGGAAACACAGAGGGCAACATAACAGGAAGGAAAAATAGATAAATAATTAAAACCAACAGATTACAAGCCCAACAGTAACTCCCCCAGCGGAAAAGCAGCACAGACACCTGCATCCGCCATTGGGAAGTGGGGGCAGGGCAGGGATGCGCGGGAGGCGCGGGCTGCAGTGCTTTGTAAGAATCGGGCAGGAGCGCCCCACGCGCAACCAGAAAGACCTACCTTGGGCTAGCAAACCAGACTGTGGGATAGCTACCACGCGAAAAGCTCGAACAAAAGACCCCTCCAGGACCGAGCACAGAACAAAGGACGGAACAGAAAAAGCTGGCTGCAGACCATCCCCCGCCGGGGACAGGCAGCCAGAGCCGTAAGGTCTGGAAAGGGGCAATTGCAGACCCGGAGAGACTTTACTTACCTAACTGCAAGCAGGCTCCTTTGCTAAGACTTCTGGGGGAGCTGGACAGTCACAATCTGCCTCACGGGGTGCGCCAGTGGTCCACCCAGAAAGCTGAGCAGCAGCGGCAGAAAAGGTGACAAGCCGCGGCGACCGCGCTCACCAAACTCCTGAGCTACTCAGACCTGGGAAGGGCACAAAGCGCAGTTCCAGCCGAATCTGTGCCTCTGAGGGCTGCCTGAGCGCTGAATCTGAGCGGCTTGGACCGGGGAAGTGCATGCAGCCTAGGGCCAGCCCCAGACGGTTCCCGGCTGAGCATCGTAGACCGGAGCGGTTTGTGCGCTGCGAGAAAGGACAGGTCAAGCGGAGCAGAGATACTGTGTGCACACGACAGTGCTATTTGTTTGCAGCATCCCCCTCCCCACAGCGCGACTGAACTAGTGATCCTAAAAAACCAGCAAACAGAAGAAGTTAATCAGAGGGAACCACCTTGGAAGTGATCCCATACGGCCCATAATACCAGAAAGGGCAAGATATATATATATTTTAAATATTTTTAAAAGCATTCCTTTTTTTTTTTTTTTGCTTTTTTTTCTAACTTTTTTTTTTAATTGTTAAGTCTTCTATTTCTCCTCTAATTTTTATTTCTATAACCTATTATTACTATTTTTTTTAAAGACCTTTTTTTTTTTTTTTAAAGGCAAGCACCATATATTGTCTTTGGATGGTTGTTGATGGTTTTTTTTTTTTTTTGGATTGTCTGTTTGTTTGTTTGTTTTTTAATAATTCTTTTTTTTTCTTTCTTCCTTTTTCCTTCTGCTTCTCTTTAATATTGTATCTTTGAAAATCCAAACTCTACTCTAGATTTTTAATCTTTG
The DNA here is from genome assembly GCF_016772045.2 of Ovis aries. Classification (NCBI taxonomy): domain Eukaryota; kingdom Metazoa; phylum Chordata; class Mammalia; order Artiodactyla; family Bovidae; genus Ovis; species Ovis aries. Next base: position 11,819,174 of record NC_082741.1, on the reverse strand, counting down.
CTCTTAGGTGTTTATTGCCAATTTTGTATATTTAAAAACCCAAACTTCACTACCCCAGTTTACCTGAAAGCGAGATTACTGGCTTGGCCACTCTCTCCTCCTCTGGACTCTCCTTTTTCTCCACCAGGTGGCCTCTGTCTCTTTTCCCCCCCATCTCTCCTCTATCCAACTCTGTGAATCTCTGTGTGTTCCAGATGGTGGGGAACACCTAAGGAACAGGTTACTGGCAGGATTTGTCTCTCTCCCACTCATTCCTCTCTCTGATCCTCCTGGTCACCTCTGTCCACTTCCTCCCTCTCCTCTTCCCCGTATAACTCTGTAAATACCCCTCAGCGGGCCAGACTATAGAGCGCACATAAGGAAGTGACTACTGGCTAGTTTGCTCTCTTCTCTTTTGATCTCACCTCATCTCATTCCAGTTACCTCTAACTACCTCCTCCATCTTCTCTTCTCCTTATAACCCAGTGAACCTCTCTGAGTGTCCCTCAATGTGGAGAAACTTTTCATCTTTAACCTAGATGTTTTATCATTGGTGCTGTATAGATGGAGAAGTCTAGAGGCTACTGTAAAAATAAAACTGAAAACCAGAAGCAGGAGGCTTAAATCCAAAGCCTGAAAACATTAGAGAACTCTTGAACTCAGGGAACATTAAGCAATAGGAGCCCATCTAATGCCTTAATACCTACACCAGAACCAAGCTCCACCCAAGGTCCAACAAGTTCCAAAACAAGACATACCAAGCAAATTCTCCAGCAACACAGAAACAATCCCCTGAGCTTCAATATACAGGCAGTTCAAAATTATCCCAAAACCTTAGATGTCTTGTAACACATTACGGGTTACTCCACTGCACTCCAGAGAGAAGAAACTCAGCTCCACCCACCAAAACTCCAACACAGGCCTCCCTAACCAGGAAGCCTTGACAAGCCACTGATAGAACCCCACCCAAAGTGAGGAAGCTCCATAATAAAGAGAACTCCACAAATTACCAGAATATAAAAAGGCCACCCCAAACGCAGCAATATAACCAAGATAAAGAGACAGAGGAATACTCAGCAGGTAAAGGAACAGGAGAGCTGCCCACCAAACCAAACAAAAGAGGAAGAAGTAGGGATTCTACCGGAGAAGGAATTCCGAATATTGATAGTGAAAATGATCCAAAATCTTGAAATCAAAATGGAATCACAGATAAATAGGCTAGAGACAAAGATTGAGAAGATGCAAGAAAGGTTTAACAAGGACCTAGAAGAAATAAAAAAGAGTCAAAATATAATGAATAATGCAATAAATGAGATCAGAAACACTCTGGAGGCAACAAGTAGTAGAATAACGGAGGCAGAAGATAGGATTAATGAAATAGAAGATAGAATGGTAGAAATAAATGAATCAGAGAGGAAACAAGAAAAATGAATTAAAAGAAATGAGGACAATCTCAGAGACCTCCAGGACAATATGAAACGCTCCAACATTCGAAATATAGGAGTCCCAGAAGAAGAAGACAGAAAGAAAGATCATGAGAAAATCCTTGAGGAGATAATAGTTGAAAACTTCCCTAAAATGGGGAAGGAAATAATCACCCAAGTCCAAGAAACCCAGAGAGTTCCAAATAGGATTAACCCAAGGCAAAACACCCCAAGACACATATTAATCAAATTAACAAAGATCAAACACAAAGGACAAATATTAAAAGCAGCAAGGGAAAAACAACAAATAACACACAAGGGGATTCCCATAAGGATAACAGCTGATCTTTCAATAGAAACTCTTCAGGCCAGGAGAGAATGGCAAGACATACTTAAAGTGATGAAAGACAATAACCTACAGCCCAGATTACTGTACCCAGCAAGGATCTCATTCAAATATGAAGGAGAAATCAAAAGCTTTACAGACAAGCAAAAGCTGAGAGAATTCAGCACCACCAAACCAGCTCTCCAACAAATTCTAAAGGATATTCTCTAGAAAGGAGACACAAAAAGGGTGTATAAACCCGAACCCAAAACAACAAAGTAAATGGTAAAGGGATCATACTTATCAATAATCACCTTAAAGGTAAATGGGTTGAACGTCCCAACCAAAAGACAAAGACTGACCGAATGGATACAAAAACAAGACCCCTCTATATGCTGCTTACAAGAGACCCACCTCAAAACAAGGGACACATACAGACTGAAAGTGAAGGGCTGGAAAAAGATATACCACGCAAATAGAGAAGAAAAGAAAGAAAGAGTGGCAAAAGAAAGCAGGAGTGGCAACACTCATATCCGATAAAATAGACTTAAAAACAAAGGCTGTGAAAAGAGACAAAGAAGGCCACTACATAAAAATCAGAGGAACAATCCAAGAAGAAGATATAACAATTATAAATATATGTGCACCCAATATAGGAGCACCGCAATATGTAAGACAAATGCTAACAAGTATGAAAGGGGAAATCAACAATAACACAATAATAGTGGGAGACTTTAATACCACACTCACACCTATGGACAGATCAACTAAACAGAAAATTAACAAAGAAACACAAACTTTAAATGATACATTAGATCAGTTAGATCTAATTGATATCTACAGGAAGTTTCACCCCAAAACAATGAATTTCACCTTTTCTTCAAGTGCTCGTGGAATCTTCTCCAGGATAGATCACATCCTGGGCCATAAATCTAACCTTGATAAATTCAAAAAAATCGAAATCATTCCAAGCATCTTTTCTGACCATAATGCATTAAGGTTAGATCTCAATTACAGGAGAAAAACTATTAAAAATTCCAACATATGGAGGATGAACAACACACTTCTGAATAACCAACAAATCACAGAAGAAAACAAAAAAGAAATCAAAATATGCATAGAAACTAATGAAAATGAAAACACAACAACCCAAAACCTGTGGGACACTATAAAAGCAGTGCTAAGAGGAAAGTTCATAGCAATACAGGCATACCTCAAGAAACAAGAAAAAAGTCAAATAAACAACCTAACTCAACACCTAAAGCAACTAGAAAAGGAAGAGTTGGAGAAACCCAGAGTGAGTAGAAGGAAAGAAATCTTAAAAATTGGGGCAGAAATAAATGCAAAAGAAACAAAAGAGACCATAGCAAAAATCAACAAAGCCAAAAGCTGGTTCTTTGAAAGGATAAATAAAATTGACAAACCATTAGCCAGACTCACCAAGAAGCAAAGAGAGAAAAATCAAATCAATAAAATTAGAAATGAAAATAGAGAGATCACAACAGACAACACAGAAATACAAAGGATCATAAGAGATTACTATCAGCAGTTGTATGCCAATAAAATGGACAACGTGGAAGAAATGGACAAATTCTTAGAAAAGTACAATTTTCCAAAACTGAACCAGGAAGAAATAGAAAACCTTAACAGACCCATCACAAGCACGAAAATTGATACTGTAATCAGAAGTCTTCCAGCAAACAAAAGCCCAGGTCCAGACGGCTTCACAGCTGAATTCTACCAAAAATTTTGAGAAGAGCTAACACCTATCCTCCTCAAACTCTTCCAGAAAATTGCAGAGGAAGGTAAACTTCCAAACTCATTCTATGAGGCCACCATCACCCTAATACCAAAACCTGACAAAGATGTCACAAAAAAAGAAAACTACAGGCCAATATCACTGATGAACATAGATGCAAAAATCCTCAACAAAATTCCAGCAATCAGAATCCAACAACACATTAAAAAGATCATACACCATGATCAAGTGGGCTTTATCCCAGGGATGCAAGGATTCTTTAATATCCGCAAATCAATCAATGTAATTCACCACATTAACAAATTGAAAAATAAAAACCATCTGATTATCTCAATAGATGCAGAGAAGGCCTTTGACAAAAGTCAACATCCATTTATGATTAAAAACTCTCCAGAAAGCAGGAATAGAAGGAACATACCTCAACATAATAAAAGCTATATATGACAAACCCACAGCAAACATTATCCTCAATGGTGAAAAATTGAAAGCATTTCCCCTAAGGTCAGGAACAAGACAAGGGTGTCCACTTTCACCACTACTATTCAACATAGTTCTGGAAGTTTTGGCCACAGCAATCAGAGCAGAAAAAGAAATAAAAGGAATCCAAATTGGAAAAGAAGAAGTAAAACTCTCACTGTTTGCAGATGACATGATCCTCTACATGGAAAACCCTAAAGACTCCACCAGAAAATTACTAGAGCTAATCAATGAATACAGTAAAGTTGCAGGATATAAAATCAACACACAGAAATCCCTTGCATCCCTATACACGAATAATGAGAAAGTAGAAAAAGAAATTAAGGAAACAATTCCATTTACCATTGCAACGAAAAGAATAAAATACTTAGGAATATATCTACCTAAAGAAACTAAAGACCTATATATAGAAAACTATAAAACACTGATGAAAGAAATCAAAGAAGACACTAATAGATGGAGAAATATACCATGTTCATGGATCGGAAGAATCAATATAGTGAAAATGAGTATACTACCCAAAGCAATTTACAAATTCAAGGCAATCCCTGTCAAGCTACCAGCCACATTTTTCACAGAACTAGAACAAATAATTTCAAGATTTGTATGGAAATACAAAAAGCCTCGAATAGCCAAAGCAATCTTGAGAAAGAAGAATGGAACGGGAGGAATCAACTTGCCTGACTTCAGGCTCTACTACAAAGCCACAGTCATCAAGACAGTATGGTACTGGCACAAAGACAGACATATAGATCAATGGAACAAAATAGAAAGCCCAGAGATAAATCCACACACATATGGACACCTTATCTTTGACAAAGGAGGCAAGAATATACAATGGAGTAAAGACAATCTCTTTAACAAGTGGTGCTGGGAAAACTGGTCAACCACTTGTAAAAGAATGAAACTAGATCACTTTCTAACACCGTACACAAAAATAAACTCAAAATGGATTAAAGATCTAAATGTAAGATCAGAAACTATAAAACTCCTAGAGGAGAATATAGGCAAAACACTCTCCGACATAAATCACAGCAGGATCCTCTATGATCCACCTCCCAGAATTCTGGAAATAAAAGCAAAAATAAACAAATGGGATCTAATTAAAATTAAAAGCTTCTGCACAACAAAGGAAAATATAAGCAAGGTGAAAAGACAGCCTTCTGAATGGGAGAAAATAATAGCAAATGAAGCAACTGACAAACAACTAATCTCAAAAATATACAAGCAACTTCTGCAGCTCAACTCCAGAAAAATAAACGACCCAATCAAAAAATGGGCCAAAGAACTAAATAGACATTTCTCCAAAGAAGACATACGTATGGCTTACAAACACATGAAAAGATGCTCAACATCACTCATTATTAGAGAAATGCAAATCAAAACCACAATGAGGTACCGCTTCGCACCAGTCAGAATGGCTGCGATCCAAAAATCGGCAAGCAATAAATGCTGGAGAGGGTGTGGAGAAAAGGGAACCCTCCTACACTGTTGGTGGGAATGCAAACTAGTACAGACACTATGGAGAACAGTGTGGAATTTCCTTAAAAAATTGCAAATAGAACTCCCTTATGACCCAGCAATCCCACTGCTGGGCATACACACTGAGGAAACCAGAATTGAAAGAGACACATGTACCCCAATGTTCATCGCAGCACTGTTTATAATAGCCAGGACATGGAAACAACCTAGATGTCCATCAGCAGATGAATGGATAAGAAAGCTGTGGTACATATACACAATGGAGTATTACTCAGCCGTTAAAAAGAATTCATTTGAATCAGTTCTGATGAGATGGATGAAACTGGAGCCAATTATACAGAGTGAAGTAAGCCAGAAAGAAAAACACCAATACAGTATACTAACACATATATATGAAATTTAGGAAGATGGCAATGACGACCCTGTATGCAAGTCAGGAAAAAAGACACAGATGTGTATAACGGACTTTTGGTCTCAGAGGGAGAGGGAGAGGGTGGGATGATTTGGGAGAACGGGAATTCTAACATGTATACTATCATGTAAGAATTGAATCGCTAGGCCATGTCTGACGTAGGGTGCAGCATGCTTGGGGCTAGTGCATGGGGATGACCCAGAGAGATGTTGTGGGGAGGGAGGTGGGAGGGGGGGTCATGTTTGGGAATGCATGTAAGAATTAAAGATTTTAAAATTAAAAAATAAATAAATTTAAAAAAAATAAAAAATAAAAAAAATAAAGTGTATTAAGCAATAAAAAAATAAATAAATAAAATAAAAATAAGAGGGAGTGTTTAGCTTTCTAAATAAAAATTTTACCTAAAAAAAAAAAAAAAACAGGTAGTAGCCCTGGCATTAGCAACCTTAGATCTTGGTGTTAAGTACCTTCTTTGTTATAACCCACTGCACCTTTGTTCTACAGGGATGTAACTTTATTTAGTGTTTTGAAGGTGATACAGATTAAACAAAAACACTTCAGGGGAAATGAGATTAATATTCATTAAGGAAGAGAGCCATAAAGTGTTAACAGGACTCTTGGCCAGAAGATAATGTAAGTCACCTGAGACCTTTTGTATATGGAAATATATGCAGAAAGACAGCCTGGTATCAATAAGGGTCAGGACTGCTGCCCCTGATATCTTCCATTATGTTAAACTTAGGGTATATAAGCACCTTTTGAAAATAAACTTATGGGGGTTTTTGAACAAACTTGGCCTCCCCCATGTCGATTATTTCTCCCTCTCCCTCCCTCTCCTTTCCAGGCTGACCCCTTGGAACACAGAGGCTCTCTGTGTCTACTTATTTGCCCCAGCTTCTAAGACCCACACGAGGGAGCCCAAGGCATGACACCCTCCATTATTCAAGTGGACCCCTGTGGCCTTATGTAGACTGTGAAAGTTTCTTGTCTTGAGACTTAATTAGCTTTCCATGAAAGCCAAGGAATATCAGTCACTTTTCTCCTCTGTTTTTCACTACATCACTTTTCCCTAATCTCTCTTTAGATTTCTAATTAATCTCTCTTTAATCACTGACTCCACCCCTGCTTCAAATTACGCTGGACCCACTGGGGCTGGACCCTGGAAATGTGGAGTTACAGCGATGGAAATAGCAAATGAGTTGGGCAGGCTCATAAGAGGCATTTTTTATACCTCTTTTATCCGACCAAACCATGGCAATTTCTTCCAATCCTCACCTAGATTTGCTAGGATGGAGCTTTATGATGTCAAGGATCACCCAGGGCCACCATTGTCTGGGGAAGTGACCTGCTAATGTCATAAATCATAAGGGCGTGGGACCCTGGAGACCTGTATATATATGAGTTCCCAGGGCTCTGGAGCAGACCACTGCGAGTCTTCAAAATGACAAAAGCCAGCTCCAAGTGGATCAAGGATTACTGTATATAATGCTGTCACACAGCCTGAAGACAGAGGTATCAGGCTAGAAACAACAACAAAAAGCTGAGGTGAGCTATGTGAATACTGCGAAAAGATGATGGGATGGAAGTTTCCTGGTAGATGGCCCAGAATAAGTGGTTTTCAAGGTTCTATAAGACCACCCTGTGGGGAGAAATTGGAATGATCCACATTTCCACAGAAACTTAAATACATCCTAATTTTCAAGGAGGGATTTTAGGCAAGATATTAAAAACTAGATAATGGGAAAATGAGAGAGAGAACAGAACAGAAGCCTGAACGCTGTGGCTGAGAAACCAGGTTTGTAGGAGAAATCTACTCCTACTAAGTCAGTTCAGGCGTGTCCGACTCGGTGTGACCCCATAGATGGCAGCCCACCAGGCTCCCCGGTCCCTGGGATTCTCCAGGCCAAAACACTGGAGTGGGTTGCCATTTCTTTCTCCAATGTATGAAAGTGAAAGGTGAAAGGCAAGTTGCTAAGTCGTGTTTGACTCTTCACGACCCCATGGACTACAGCCTTCCAGGCTCAACTGTCCATGGTATTTTCCAGGCAAGAGTACTGGAGTGGGGTGCCATCGCCTTCTCCAAAATCTATTCCTACCATATGTCAAACATCGTGGAGTTAGAGAGATGAAGATGGCAGGTCAGTTTCACGGTCTCATAACGGGCATTTAAATGCCACATTTATCCCAGCAAACCATCTGAAATGATTGCCACCCTCCCCTAGAGATGTCAGGATGAGGTTTTGTGATGTCCAGCCTAACCTAGAGCCGCCATTAGCTGGATGAAACATCTTGTTGGTGTCATAAGGTATAAGGGTGTGGCCCGAAGCGGGGAGACTCTACACGGCTGCTGAGGGGCTTTTGAGATGACCACTGCGAGTCTTTAAAATGGCTAAAGGCAGCTCCAAGTGCAGCAAGGTCAAGCTTATTGAATGCATTCTCAGTGCCTGAAGACGGGTTTTAGCCTGGAAACGGGAAAACTGAGAAGAGCTAGGTGCACACAGAAAAGGTGATGGAATAGAAGTTTTCTGGTAGGTTTACCAGAATAAAATGGCCTTCAAAGTGCTTTAGGACTACCTTTTAAGAGGAAAGTGGAATGGTCTTCATTTGCACTGACAGTTAAGTAGAGCTCATCATCAAGCGGGGCTTTTAGGCAAGATATTAAAAATTAGATAATGATGAAAAGGTGAGAGAGATGAGAATGAAGGCTGGAACACTGTGGATGTGAAACCACAATTGTAGGTGACACACTATCCCTGACTGACACTACATTGTGGATTTAGAGAGATAAGGTTGGAGGTGAGTTTCTCTGGCTATCAAGGGGCATGTCAAATGCCTCTTTTATCCCACCAAACCATCTAAATTTCTTCTCACCATCCTCTTGAGGTTTGAGGATTGGTTTGTGTGATGACAAGGTTCACCTAGAGCTACAACAAACTGGAGAAATGACTTGCTGACTTCATAAGGCATAACGGTGCTGCCCTCTGGGTAGGGTTATGTATAGCGGTGCTAGCGGTCCCTGGAGAAAAACCTCTGTGGGTCTTTAAAATGACAAAAGACACTACAAGTGGAGTGAGGGCAAGGGTATTTGGTGCATTCTGACAGGCTGAAGATAGGGGTTTCACTGGAAACTAGAAAACTGAGGCAATCCTTGTGAACACTGAGAAAAGGAGGCGGGATAGCAGTTTTCTGTTATATGGCCCAGAATGAAATGATCTTCAAGGTGCATTAAACCACCTTGTATGAGGAAGGTGGAATGATCTTCATTTCCACTAACTTAACTACAGACTAATTATCAAGGTGGGATTTTACTCAAGATATTGTAAACTAGATAATGGTGAATGTTTACTGAGAACAGAATGTAAGGCTGAATACTGCAACTGTGAAACCAGGTTTGAGGAGATACACTAGCCCTGCCATGTGACATATCGGTGTGGAATTAGATAGATGAGGATAGCAGGTGAGTTTCAAGTGCTCATCAGTTCAGTTCAGTTCAGTCGCTCATTCGTGTTCAACTCTTTGTGACCCCATGAATCGCAGCAATCCAGGCCTCCCTGTCCATCATCAACTCCCAGAGTTCACTCAGACTCACGTGAATTGAGTCAGTGATGCCATCCAGCCATTTCATCCTCTGTCATCACCTTTTCCTCCTGTGCGCAATACCTCGAAACATCAGATTATTTCAAATGAGTCAAGTCTTCTCATGAGATGGCCATAGTACTGGAGTTTCAGCCTTAGCATGATTCCTTCCAAATAAACCTCAGGGCTCATCTCCTTCAAAATGGACTGGTTGCATCTCCTTGCAGTCCAACAGAGTCTCAAGAGTCAGTGCTCATAAGTGGCATGTAAAAATGTCCCTTTTATCTCTGCAGAACATCTGAATTCTTCCCCATTCTCGAATATAGATGTCAGGATGGGTTTCTCGAATATAGGTGTCACAATGGAGCTGTGTGATGTCTAGTCTCACCCAGGGCCACAATGAACGGGGGAAGTGACTTGCTGAATTCCTAAAACATAGGGTTGTGGCAGCCTGGGAAGTGGTATTTATATGTTTTCTAAGGACATTGTACAGGAGACGGGGATCAAGACCATCCCCATGGAAAAGAAATGCAAAAAAGCAAAATGGCTGTCTGGGGAGTCCTTACAAATAGGTGTGAAAAGAAGAGAGGCGAAAAGTAAAGGAGAAAAGCAAAGATATAAGCATCTGAATGCAGAGCTAAGAAGAAGAGGTAAGAAAAGATAAGAAAACATTCTTCAGCGATCCATACAAAGAAATAGAAGAAAACAACAGGATGGGAAAGACTAGAGATCTCTTCAAGAAAATTAGAGACACCAAGGGAATATTTCATGCAAAGATGGGCTCAATAAAGGACAGAAATGGTATGGACCTAACAGAAGTAAAAGTATAAAGAAGAGGTGTCAAGAATACACAGAAGAACTGTACAAAAGAGATCTTCACGACCCAGATAATCATGATGATGTGATCACTAATCTAGAGCCAGACATCTTGGAAAATGAAGTCAAGTGGGCCTTAGAAAGCATCACTACAAACAAAGCTAGTGGAGGTGATGGAATTCCAGTTGAACTTTTCAAATCCTGAAAGATGATGCTGTAAAAGTGATGCATTCAATATGCCAGCAAATTTGGAAAACTCAGCAGTGGCCACATGACTGGAAAAGGTCCGTTTTCATTTCAATTCCAAAGAAAAGAAATGGCAAAGAGTGCTCCAACTACCGCACAATTGCACTCATCTCACATGCTAGCAAAGTAATGCTCAAAATTCTCCAAGCCAGGCTTCAGCAATACGTGAACCATGAACTCCCCGATCCAGCTGGTTTTAGAAAAGGCAGAGGAACCAGAGATCAAATTGGCAATATCCGCTGGATCATGGAAAAAGCAAGAGAGTTCCAGAAAAATATGTATTTCTGCTTTATTGACTATGCCAAAGCCTTTGACAGTGTGGATCACAAGAAACTGTGGAAAATTCTGAAAGAGGTAGGAATACCAGACCACCTAACCTGCCTCTTGAGAAATCTGTATGCAGGTCAGGAAGTAACAGTTAGAACTGGAAATCGAACAACAGAATGGTTGCAAATAGGAAAAGGAGTATATTAAGGCTGTATATTGTCACCCTGCTTATATAACTTCTATGCAGAGTATATCATGAGAAACGCTGGACTGGAAGAAGCACCAGCTGGGATCAAGATTTCCAGGAGAAATATCAATAATCTCAGATATGCAGATGACACCACTCTTATGGCAGAAAGTGAAGAGGAGCTAAAAAGCCTCTTGATGAAAGTGAAAGAGGAAAGTGAAAAAGTTGGCTTAAATCTCAACATTCAGAAAACAAAGATCATGACATCCAGCTCCATCACTTCATGGGAAATAAATTGAGAAACAGTGGAAACATTGTCAGACATTTTTTGGAGGGGCTAGAAAATCACTGTAGCCATGAAATTAATAGACTCTTACTCCTTGGAAGAAAAGTTGTGACCAACCTAGATAGTATATTCAAAAGCTGAGACATTACTTGGCCGACTAATGTCCTTATAGTCAGGCTATGGTTTTTCCTGTATTCATGTATGGATGTGCGAGTTGGACTGTGAAGAAGGCTGAACACTGAAAAATAGATGCTTTTGGAGTGTGGTGTTGGAGAAGAGTCTTGAGAGTGCCTTGGACTGCAAGGGGTTCCAACCAGTCCAGTCTGAAGGAGATCAACTCTGGGATTTCTTTGGAAGGAATGATGCTAAACCTGAAACTCTGGCCACCTCATGAGAAGAGTTGACTCATTGGAAAAGACTCTGATGCTGGGAGGGATTGGGGGCAGGAGGAGAAGTGGACAACCAAGGATGAGATGACTGGATGGAATCATGGATTCAATGGATGTGAGTTTGAGTGAACTCCACAAGATGGTGATGAACAGGGAGGCCTGGCGTGCTACAATTCATGGGGTCACAAAGAGTCGGACACGACTGAACTGAACTGAACTAAAGTCTCTGGAGTAGATCACTGCGAGTCTTCAAAATGGCAAAAGACAGCTGCAAGTGGAGCAAGGACAAGAGTATTCAGAGCATTCTCAAAGCCTGAAGAAGGGAATTTCATGCTGAAACTAGGAAACTGAGGCAAGCTACCTGAACAATGTAAAAGGAGGTTGGATGGAAATTTTCTGGTAGGTGATCCAGACTTCACTGGTCTTCAAGGTGCTTTAAGACCATTCTCTTGTAGGAAAGTGGAATGATCCTCATTTCCACAGACACTTAAATACATAATAGTTATCAAGGATGGATTTTAGGGAAAATATTAAAAACTAGATAATTGTGAAAAGTGAAAGAGACCAGAATGCAAGCCTGACTACTGTGGCTGTGAAGCCACATTTGTAGGAGACACATATCCCTGATATGTGACACATCATTGTAGAATGAGTGGTTTGAAGATAGCAGGTGAGTTCGAGGTCACTTCAGGGGCATACAAATGACTCTTTTATCCCACAAACCATGTGAGTTTCTTGCTATCCTCTCCTAGATGTGTCAGAATGGTGCCGTGTGATGTGAAGGCTCAGCCAGGGACGTCACTGGCTGGGAAAGTGACTTGCTGACATCATAAAGCATGAGGGTGTGGCTGCCTGGGGAGGGACCTATATAATCATGCTCAAGGCATATGGAGCAGACCACTGCCAGTCTTCAAAATGGCAAAGGACAGAGCTCCCCATAGGTCAAGGGCAAGTGTATTCAGTTCATTCTCACAGCTTGAAGACAGGGGTTTCTGACTGGAAACAAGAGACCTTAGGTGAGCTACATGAATAATGAGAAAATGAGGTGGGATGGAAGTTTTCTGGTAGGTAGCCCAGAGTTAAATTGTCTTCAAGACTCTTTAAGACCACCTTGTGTGATTCCCTGGTGGCTCAGATTGTAAAGCCTCTCCTTGCAATGCAGGAGACCTGAGTTACATCACTGGGCCAGGAAAATCCTGTGGAGAAGGAAATGGCAATCCACTCCAGTACACTTGCTTGGAAAATTTCATGGATGAGGAGCCTGGCAGGCTACAGTCCATGGGGTTGCAAAGAGTCTGACTTGACTGAGTGACTTTACTTTCTTTCTTTCAGGTTGTAGGAGGAAAGCGGAATGATTCTCATTTCCATAGACACTTAAATATAGACTACTTATCAAGGAGGCATTTTAGGCAAAATATTAAAAGCTAGATAATGGTGAAAGGTGAGAGAGAACAGAATGAAAGCCTGAATACTGTGGTTCTGAAGATAGCTTTGGAGGAGACACGCTACCCCTGTCATGTGACATATCAGTGTAGAATTAGAGAGATGAAAATGGCAGATGAGTTGTGCAGGCTCATAAGAGACATTTTCTATGCCTCTTTTATCTGACCAAACCATGGAATTTCTCCCCATCTTCCCCTAGTTTTTCCAGGATGGAGCTTTGCAATATCAAGGCTCACCCAGGGCCACCGTTGGCTGGGTAAGTGAGCTGCTGATGTCATAAATCATAAGGGTGTGGCCCCATGATGAGGTGTACATATAGGAGTGCTCAGGGGCTGTGGAACAGAGCACTGCGAGTCTGTAAACAGAAAATCCACCTCCAAGTAAAGCAGGGACAAATGTATACAGTACAGTCCCACAGCCTGAAGACAGCAGTTTCAGACTGGTAAGTGGAAAACTGAGAGAAGCTACATTAACAGTGCAAAAAGGTGATAGCATGGAGTTTCCTGGTAGGTGGCACGAATTTAATGGTTTTAACTTTGCTTTAAGACTGCCTTGTCTTGTCGGAGGAAATTTGAATGATCCTCATTTGCACAGACACTTCAGTTGAGCTTCATTATGAAGCAGGAACTTTAGGCAAAATATTAAAAATTAAATAATGATGAAAGGTAAAAGAGAAGAGAATGAAGGCCTGAACACTGTGACTGTGAAGCCAGGTTTGTAGGTGACACACTACCCTTGATGTGACACAACAGTGTGGATTTAGAGAAATGAGGAGGGCATGTGAGTTTCTCTGGCTCATAAGGGGAATAGCAAATGCCTCTTTTATCCCACCAAACCATCTGAATTTTTCTGCATCCTCCACTAGAGAGGGAGGATTGGACTTTGTGGTGACAAGGCTCACCCAGGGCCACAATGAACAGGGGAAAAACTTGCTGACTTCATAAAGCATAAGGGTGCTGCCTTCTGGATAGGGTTATGTATAGGGATGCTGACTGTCTCTGGAGGAAACCACTCATGGTCTTCAAAATGGCACCTACATGTGGAACTAGGGCAAGTGTATTTGGTGCATTTTGACAGGCTGAGAGAGGAGTTTTCACTGTAAATTAGAAAACAGAAGCAATCCATGTGAATACTGAGAAAGGAGGTGGGATGGAGGTTTTCTTGAATGTGGCCCAAACTAAATGGTCCTCAAAGTGCCTTTAACCACATTGTGGGAGGAAGGTGGAACAATATTCATTTCAATGGACACTTAAAAACAGCTTAATTATCAAGGTGTGATTTTAGGCAAGATATTGAAACCTAGATATGGTGAAAGGTAAGTGAGAACAGAATGAAAACCTAAACACTATGGCTGTGAAGCCCAGTTTGAGGAGAAATACTAGCCCTGCCAAGTGACACATCAGTGTGGAGTTAGAGAGATGAGGATGGCAGGTGGTTTTCGAGTGCTCATAACGGACATTTAAAAATGCCTCTTTCATCCCCACAAGAGCATCTGTATTTCTCCCCATTCTCCATTAGTGTTGTCAGGGTGGGGCTGTGTGATGTCAAGCCTCATCCAGGGCCACAATGAACTGGGGAATTGACTTGCTCTCTTCATAAAGCCTAAGGGTGTGGCCGCCTGGGAAGGGGTATATATACAGGTTCTCAGGGTCTCTGGAGCAGAACATAGCGAGTTTTCACAATGGCAAAAGACATCCCCAAGTGGAACAAAGGCAAGGGTACTCAAAGCATTCTCACAGCCTGAAGAAGGGAATTTCAGACTGGAAACTAGAAAACTGAAGCAAGCTACCTGAACACTGAAAAAAGGAGGTGGGATGGAAGTTTTCTGGTAGGTGATCCAGGCTTCAGTGGTCTTCAAGGTGCTTTAAGATCACCCTGTCAGAGCAAAGTGGAATGATCTTCATTTCCACAGACACTTAAATACACCCTGATTATCAATGAGGGTTTTTTTTTAGGCAAGATATTAAAAACTAGAAAATTAAAGATGAGAAGGAATAAATGAAAGCCTGACTACTGTGGCTGTAAAGCCTTGTTGGAGGAAATACAACATCCCTGGCATATGGAACATCATTGTTGAATGAATGGGGTGAAGACAGCAGGTCAGTTTTGAGGTCAATTAGGGGGCATAGAGATGACTCTTATCTCACAAACCTTGTGAGTTTCCACCTGTCCTCCTGTAGAGGTGTCAACATTGAGCCACATGATGTCAAGATTCAGCCATGGCCAGCACTGGTCTATATCAGCATGCTCAGGGAATATGATGACTGGCAGTCTTCAAATTCCAAAAGAGTTCCCATGAGTCAAGGGCAAGTGTATTCAGTACATTCTCGCTGCCTGAAGACAGGGGTTTCAAACAGAAAACAAGAAAACTGAGGCGAGCTATGGGAACACTGAGACAATGAGGTTGGATGGAAGTTTTCTAGTAGGTGGCCCAGAATTAAATGGCCTTCAAGGTTCTTAAGACCACCTTGTGGGATTCCCTGGTGGGTCAGATGGTAACGTGTTCCCCTAAATTCAGGAGACCCAGGTTAGATCTCTGGGTCAGGAAAATCCCCTGGAGAAGGAAATGGCAATCCACTCCAGTTCCCTTAGCTGGAAAACTTGAAGGAGCCTGGTGTGCTACAATCCATGTAGTTGTCTGACACCACTTATTGACTTTTGTTTTGTTGTAGGAGGAAGATGGAATGATCCGCATTTCCACAGACACTTAAATACAGACTAATTATCAAGGAGACATTTTAGGCAAGTGATTCAAAACTAGATAATGGTGAAAGGTGAGAGAGAACAGAATGAAAGTATGAATACTGTGGCTGTGAAGACAGCTTTGGAGGAGTCACACTACCCCTGCCATGTGACATATCAGTGTGGAATTAGAGAGATGAAAATGGCAGATGAGTTGTGCAGCCTCATATGAGTCATTTTCTATGCCTCTTTTATTTGAAAAATCCTTGAAAATTTCTCCCTATCTTCCCCTAGATATTCCAGGATGGGGCTTTGTGATATCAAGGCTCACCCAGGGCCACCACTGGCTGGGTAAATGACCTACTGACATCATAAATCATACGGGTGTGGCCCCATGATGAGGTGTATATAGAGGAATGCTCAGGGGCTGTGGAGCAGACCACTGCGAGTCTTTAAATTGACAAAAGCCAGCTCCAAGTGGAGCAGGAACAAATGTATACAGTGCAGTCCCACAGCCTGAAGACAGCGGTTTCAGGCTAGAAACTGAAATGGAAAAAAAAAAAAAAAAAGTCAGAGGTGAGCCACGTGAACACTGCGAAAAGGTAATGGGATGGAAGTTTCCTTGCAGGTGGCGCAGAATTAAATGGTTTTCAAGGTGCTCTAAGACCACATTGTGGGGAGAAATTGGAGTGATCCTCATTTCCACAGACACTTAAATACATCCTAGTTTTCAAGGAAAGATTTTAGGCAAGATATAAAAAAGAAGAAAATAAGAAATTATGAGAGAACAGAACAAAAGCCTGAATGCTGTGGCTGTGAAGCCTAGTATGGACAAGTATGGAGAAGAAATCTACTCCCGCCCTGCGTTAAACAGTTTGGAGTTAGAGAGATGGAGATGGCAGGTCAGTTTCATATCCTCATAATGGGCATTCACAATGTCCCCTTATACCCGCCAAACCATGTGAAATGATCACCACTCTCCCACAGAGGTGTCAGGAAGAGGATTTGTGATGTCAAGCCTAACCCAGAGCCACCATTGGCTGGAAGTAATGACTTCCTGATGTCATAAAGAATAAGGATGTGCCCTCATAGGAAGGGGAATCTATTCGGGTGCTCGAGGGCTGTTGAAACAACCACTGCGAGTCTGCAAAATACAAAAGGCAGCTCCAAGAGCAGCAATGGCAAGCTTATTCAATGTATTCTCACTGCCTGAAGACAGGGGTTTCAGCCTGGAAATGGAAAAACTGAAGAGAGCTTGGTGTACAGAGAAAAGGTGATGGGATGGAAGTTTTCTGGTAGGATGCCCAGAATTAAATGGCCTTCAAAGTGCTTTAAGACCACCTTTTTAAGAGGAAAGTGCAATGATCCTCATTTGCACAGACACTTAAGTAAAGCTTCATTATCAAACAGGACTTATAGTCAAGATATTAAAAATTAGATATTGGTGAAAGGTAAGAGAGATGAGAATGAAGGCCGGAACACTGGATTGTAGGCCAGTATTGTAGGTGACACACTACTCCCGACATGACACAACAGTGTGGATTTCGAGAGATGAGGATGGCCGGTGATTTTTCTCAGGCTCATAAGGGGCATGTTAAAAATCTGTTATCCCACCAAACCATCGGAATTTCTCCAAATTTTCCTCTAGAGGTGTGAGGATTGCATTGCGTGATGACAAGGCTCACCTAGGGCCACAGTGAACTGGGGAACTCACTTGCTGACTTGACAAAGCATAAGGGTGTTGCCCCCTGGGTAGGGTTATGTATAGGGGTGTTGACAGTCTCTGGAGGAAACCACTGCGGGTCTTCAAAATTGCAAAAGACTCCTACAAGTAGAGTGAGGGCAAGTGTATTCAGTGCTTTCCCAGAGGCTGAAGACAGGGGTTTCACTGGAAACTAGAAAACTGTGGCAATCCATATAAACGCTGAGAAAAGAGAGCAGGATGGAAGTTTTCTGGTATGTGGCCTAAAATTAAATGGTCTTCAAGGTGCTTTAAACCACGGTGTAGGAGGAAGGTGGAATAATCCTCATTTCCACAAACTCTTAACAACAGCCTGATAATCAAGGTGGAATTTTAGGCAAGACATTAAAAACTAAATAATGCCGAAAGTTTACTTAGAACAGAATGTTACCTAGAACAGAATGCAAGCCTGAACACTGCATCTTTGAAGCCAGGTTTGGGGAGATATACTAGCCCTGCCATGTGACACATCAATGTGGAATTAAAGAGATGAGGATGGCAGGTGAGTTTTTAGTGCTCATCAATTCAGTTCGTTCAGTCACTCAGATGTGTCCAACTCTTTGCCATCCCATGAATTGCTGCAAGCCATACCTTTCTGTCTGTCATCAACTCCCAGAGTTAACTCAGAGTCGTGTCCATCGAGTCAGTGATGCCATCCAGCCATCTAATCCTCTGTTGCCCGCATTTTTCAAGGCCTCCAATCCCTCCAAGCATCAGAGTCTTTTCCAATGAGTCAACTCATCGCATGAGGTAGCCAAAGTACTGGAATTTCAGCCTCAACATTATTCCTTCCAAAGAAATCCCAGGGCTGATCTCCTTCAGAATGGACTGGTTGGATTCCCCTGCAGTCCAATGGAATCTCAAGAGTCAGAGCTCATAGGGGCATGTAAAAATGCCACTTGAATCCCACAGAGCATCTGAACTTCTCCCCATTCTCCCCTAGATGTGTCAGGATGGGGCTGTGTGAAGTCAAGCCTCATCCAGGGCCGCAATGAACTGGGAAAGTGACTTGCTGACTTCAGAAATCATATAGGTGTGGCCGCCTGGGAAGGGGTTTATATATGGGTGCTAAGGGTTTCTAGAGCAGACTACTGCAGGTCTTCAAAATGGCCAAAGATAGCTCCAAGTGGAGCAAGGACAAGGGTATTCAGAGCATTCTCACAGGCTGAAGATGGGGATTTCATTCTGGAAACTAGAAAAAATAAAAAAATTGGCAAGCTACCTGAACATTGAAAAAAGGAGGTGGGATGAAAGTTTTCTGGTAGGTGATCAGCCTTCAAAGGTTTTCAAGGCGCTTTAAGACCACACTTTTGTAGGAAAGTGAAATGATTCTCGGTTCCACAGACACTTAAATGCAGACTAATTATTAAGGAGAGATTTTAGGCCAAATATTGAAAGGTAGATAATTGTGAAAGGTGAGAAAGAACAGAATGAATGACTGACCACTGTGGCTGTGAAGCCATGTTTGTAAGAGACACATTACCCCTGAAATGTGACATATTATTGTTGAAAAGTAGTGTGAAGATGGCAGGTGAGTAATGAGGTCACTTCAGGGCTTAAAAAGGAATCTTTAATCCCACAAACCATGTGAGTTTCCACCTATCTTCCTTTAGAGGTGTGAGCATGGGGCAGTGTGATGTTAAGGCTCAGGCAGGGCCACCACTGTCTAGGGAAGTGACTTGCTGATATCATAAAGCATAAAGCTATGGCCGCATGTGGAGGGGTATATGTCAGCATGCTCAGGGGATATGGAGCAGACCACTGCCAGTCTTCAAATTGCAAAAGACAGAGTTCCCGCGGGTCAAGGGCAAGTGTATTTATTGCATTCTCACAGCCTGAAGACAGGGGTTTCAGACTGGATACAAGAAAACTCAGGCAAGCTATGTGAACACTGAGAAGATGAGGTGCGATGGAAGTTTTCTGGAAGGTGGCCCAGAATTAAATGGTCTTCAATGTGCTTTAAGACCACCTTGTGGGATTCCCTGGTGACTCAGATGGTAAAGCATGTCCTGCAATGCGGGAGACACGGGTTAGATCCCTGGGTCAGGAAAATCTCCTGGAGAAGGATATGACAATCTACTCTGGCACTCTTATCTGGAAAATTCCATGGTTGAAAGAGTCTGGTGAGCTTCAGTGCCTGGGGCACAAAGAGTCTGACACGACTGAGTGACTTTACTTTCTTTCTTTCATGTTTTAGTACAAAAGTGGAATGATTCTCATTTCCCCAGATACTTAAATACAGACTAGTTGGCGGGGAGGGATTTTAGGCAAGTGATTCAAAACTAGATAGTGGTGAAAGGTGAGAGAGTACAGAATGAAATCCTGAATACTGTGGCTGTGAAGACAGCTTTGGAGGAGAAATACTACCCCTACCATGTGACACATCAGGGCGGAGTTAGAGATGAAAATGACAGATTGGCTGCACAGACTCATATCAGGCCAAACCATGGTAATTTCTTCCCATTCTCCCCTAGAGTTGCCAGAATGGGGCTTTGTGATGATTTGGCTCACCCAGAGACACCATTGTCTGGGGAAGTGACCTACTGATGTCATAAATCATAAAGCTGTGGCCCTCTGGAGAGCTGTAATATAGGTGTGCTCCAGGGCTCTGTGCAGACCACTGAGAGTCTTAAAAATGATAAACCAGCTCCAAGTGTAGCAAGTACATGTGTACAGTCCAGGCGCACAGCCTGAAGACACCGGTTTTAGGCTACAGACTATATTATTAAACAAAACAAACTGAGGTGACCTACGTGAACACTGCAAAAAGATCATGGGATGGATGTTTCCTGGTAGGTGGCCCCAAATTAAATGGTTTTCAAGGTGCTTTAAGACCACCATATCAGAGGAAACTGGAATGATCCTCATTTCCACAGACACTTAAATACATCCTAATTTTCAAGGAGGGATTTTAGGCAAGATATTAAAAACTAGGTAATGGGAAATGAGAGAGAGCAGAATGAAAGCCTGAATGCTGTGCCTGGGAAGCTAGGTATGGAGGAGAAATCTACTCAAACAGCATATAGTTAGAGAGATGAAGAGGGCAGGTGAGTTTCACGCTCTCATAATGGGTATTTAAAATGCCCCTACACCTCACTAAACTCTCTGAAATGATCACCACCCTCCCTTAGAGTTTTCAGGATGAGGCTTTGTGAGGTGAAGCCTAATCCAGAGGCACCATTTGTTGGATGAAATGACTTGCTGATGTCATAAAGAGTAAGGGTGTGGCCCCATAGGGAGGGGCATCCAAACGGGTGCTCAGGGGCTCTTGAGATGAGCACTGTTGAGTCTTTTTTTTTTTTTTAATCATATTACCCATTTTTTAAAATTTATTTTTATTTTTTTTAATTTTTATTTTTACTTTATTTTACTTTACAATACTGTATTAGTTTTGCTATATATTGACATGAATCCACCAGGGCTGTACATGCGTTCCCAAACATGAACCCCCCTCCCACCTCCCTCCCCATAACATCTCTCTGGGTCATCACTGTGCACCAGCCCCAAGCATGCTATATCCTGTGTCAGACATAGACTGGCGATTTGATTCTTTCATGATAGTATACATGTTACAATGCCATTCTCCCAAATCATCCCACTCTCTCCCTCTCCCTCTGAGTCCAAAAGTCCGTTATACACATCTGTGTCATTTTTGCTGTCTTGCATACAGGGTCATCATTGACATCTTTCTAAATTCCATATATATGTGTTAGTATACTGTATTGGTGATTTTCTTTCTGGCTTACTTTACTCTGTATAATCGGTTCTAGTTTCATCCATCTCATCAGAACTGATTCAAATGTATTCTTTTTAATGGCTGAGTAATACTCCATTGTGTATATGTACCACGGCTTTCTTATCCATTCATCTGCTGATGGACATCTAGGTTGTTTCCATGTCCTGGCTACTATAAACACTGCTGCGATGAACATTGGGGTACATGTGTCTCTTTCAATTCTGGTTTCCTCGGTGTGTATGCCCAGAAGTGGGATTGCTGGGTCATAAGGGAGTTCTATTTGCAATTTTTAAGGAATCTCCACACTGTTCTCCAAAGTGGCTGTACTAGTTTGCATTCCCACCAACAGTGTAGGAGGGTTCCCTTTTCTCCACACCCTCTCCAGCATTTATTGCTTGCAGATTTTTGGATTGCAGACATTCTGACTGGTGTGAAGTGGTACCTCATTGTGGTTTTGATTTGCATTTCTCTGATAATGAGTGATGTTGAGCATCTTTTCATGTGTTTGTTAGCCATCCCTATGTCTTCTTTGGAGAAATGTTTATTTAGTTCTTTGGCCCACTTTTTGATTTGGGTCATTTATTTTTCTGGAATTGAGGTGCATGAGCTGCTTGTATATTTTTGAGATTAGTTGTTTGTCAGTTGCTTCATTTGCCATTATTTTCTCCCATTGAGAAGGCTGTCTTTTCACCTTGCTTATATTTTCCTTTGTTGTGCAGAAGCTTTTAATTTTAATTAGATCCCATTTGTTTATTTTTACTTTTATTTCCAGTATTCGGGGAAGTGGATCATAGAGGATCTTGCTGTGATTTATGTCGGAGAGTGTTTTGCCTATATTCTCCTCTAGGAGTTTTATAGTTTCTCGTCATACATTTACATCTTTAATCCATTTTGAGTTTATTTTTGTGTATGGTGTTAGAAACTGATCTAGTTCCAGCACCACTTGTTAAAGAGATTATCTTTACTCCATTGTATATTCTTACCTCCTTTGTCAAAGATAAGGTGTCCATATGTGTGTGGATTTATCTCTGGGCTTTCTATTTTGTTCCATTGATCTATACTTCTGTCTTTGTGCCAGTACCATACTGTCTTGATGACTGTGGCTTTGTAGTAGAGCCTGAAGTCAGGAAAGTTGATTCCTCCAGTTCCATCCTTCTTTCTCAAGATTGCTTTGGCTATTCGAGTGTTTTTGTTTTTGTTTTTGTTTTGTATTTCCATACAAATCTTGAAATTATTTGTTCTAGTTCTGTGAAAAATGTGGCTGGTAGCTTGATAGGGATTGCATTGAATTTGTAAATTGCTTTGGGTAGCATACTCATTTACACTATATTGATTCTTCTGATCCATGAACATGGTATATTTCTCCATCTATTAGTGTCATCTTTGATTTCTTTCATCAGTGTTTTATAGTTTTCTATATATAGGTCTTTAGTTTCTTTAGGTAGATATATTCCTAAGTATTTTATTCTTTTCGTTGCAATGGTGAATGGAATTGTTTCCTTAATATCTTTTTCTACTTTCTCATTATTAGTGTATAGGAATGCAAGGGATTTCTGTGTGTTGATTTTATATCCTGCAACTTTACTATATTCATTGATTAGCTCTAGTCATTTTCTGGTGGAGTCTTTAGGGTTTTCCATGTAGAGGATCATGTCATCTGCAAACAGTGAGATTTTTACTTCTCTTCCAATTTGGATTCCTTTTATTTCTTTTTCTGCTCTGATTGCTGTGGCCAAAACGTCCAGAACTATGTTGAATAGTAGCAGTGAAAGTGGGCACCCTTGTCTTGTTCCTGACTTTAGGGGAAATGCTTTCAATTTTTCACCATTGAGGATAATGTTTGCTGTGGGTTTGTCATATATAGCTTTTATTATGTTGAGGTATGTTCCTTCTATTCCTGCTTTCTGGAGAATTTGTATCATAAATGGATGTTGAATTTTGTCAAAGGCTTTCTCTGCATCTATTGAGATAATCATATGTTTTTTTATTTTTCAATTTGTTAATGTGGTGAATTACATTTATTGATTTGCAGATATTGAAGAATTCTTACATCCCTGGGATAAAGCCTACTTGGTCATGGTGTATGATCTTTTTAATGAGGTGTTGGATTCTGATTGTTAGAATTTTGTTGAGGATTTTTGCATCTATGTTCATCAGTGATATTGGCCTGTGGTTTTCTTTTTTTGTAGTATCTTTCTCAGGTTTTGGTATTAGCGTGATGGTGGCCTCATAGAATGAGTTTGGAAGTTTACCTTCCTCTGCAATTTTCTGGAAGAGTTTGAGTAGAATAGGTGTTAGCTCTTCTCAAAATTTTTGGTAGAATTCAGCTGTGAAGCCGTCTGGACCTGGGCTTTTTTTTGCTGGAAGATTCCTGATTACAGTTTCAATTTCCGTGCTTGTGATGGGTCTGTTAAGATTTTCTATTTCTTCCTGGTTCAGTTTTGGAAAATTGTACTTTTCTAAGAATTTGTCCATCTTCGACATTGTCCGTTTTATTGGCATATAACTGCTGATAGTAGTCTCTTATGATCCTTTGTATTTCTGTGTTGTCTGTTGTGATCTCTCCATTTTCATTTCTAACTTTATTGATTTGATTTTTCTCTCTTTGTTTCTTAATGAGTCTGGCTAATGATTTTTTAATTTTATTTATCCTTTCAAGGAACCAGCTTTTGGCTTTGTTGATTTTTGCTATGGTCTCTCTCTCTCTCTCTCTTTTTTTTTTTTTTTTTTTGCATTTATTTCTGCCCTAACTTTTAAGATTTCTTTCCTTCTACTAACTCTGGAGTTCTCCAATTCTTCCTTTTCTAGTTGCTTTAGGTGTTGAGTTAGGTTGTTTATTTGACTTTTTTCTTGTTTCTTGAGGTATGCCTATATTGCTATGAACTTTCCTCTTAGCACTGCTTTTATAGTGTCCCACAGGTTTTGGGTTGTTGTGTTTTCATTTTCATTAGTTTCTATGCATATTTTGATTTCTTCTGTGATTTGTTGGTTATTCAGAAGTGTGTTGTTCAACCTCCATATGTTGGAATTTTTAATAGTTTTTCTCCTGTAATTGAGATCTAATCTTAATGCATTATGGTCAGAAAAGATGGTTGGAATGATTTCGAGTTTTTTGAATTTATCAAGTTTAGATTTATGGCCCAGGATGTGATCTATCCTGGAGAAGGTTCCATGAGCACTTGAGAAAAAGGTGAAACTCATTCTTTTGGGATGAAATGTCCTATAGATATCAATTAGGTCTAACTGGTCTAATGTATAATTTAAAGTTTGTGTTTCTTTGTTCATTTTTTGTTTAGTTGATCTATCCATAGGTGTGAGTGGGGTATTAAAGTCTCCCACTATTATTGTGTTATTGTTGATTTCCCCTTTCATACTTGTTAGCATTTGTCTTACATATTGCGGTGCTCCTATATTGGGTGCATATATATTTATAATTGTTATATCTTCTTCTTGGATTGATCCTTTGATCATTATGTAGTGGCCTTCTTTGTCCCTTTTCACAGCCTTTGTTTTAAAGTCTATTTTATAGGAAATGAGTATTGCCACTCCTGCTTTCTTTTGGTCTCTATTTGCGTGGTATATCTTTTTCCAGCCCTTCACTTTCAGTCTGTATGTGTCCCTTGTTTTGAGGTGGGTCTCTTGTAAGCAGCATATAGAGGGGTCTTGTTTTTGTATCCATTTGACCAGTCTTTGTCTTTTGGTTGGGGCATTCAACCCATTTACATTTAAGGTAATTACTGATAAGTATGATGCTGTTACCATTTACTATATTGTTTGGGGCTCGGGTTTATACACCCTTTTTGTGTTTCCTGTCTAGAGAATATCCTTTAGAATTTGGAGAGCTGGTTTGGTGGTGCTGAATTCTCTCAGCTTTTGCTTGTCTGTAAAGCTTTTGATTTCTCCTTCGTAGTTGAATGAGATTCTTGCTGGGTACAGTAATCTGGGCTGTTAGTTATTTTCTTTCATCACTTTAAGTATGTCTTGCCATTGCGTTTTTAAATGCACAAAATTGACAACAAAAACCGAAGAGCAAAGATTAAAAATCTAGAGTAGAGTGGATTTTCAAAAATACAATAGTAAAGAAAAGAAGCAGAAGGAAAAATGAAAAAACAAACAAAAAAAAGCCACAAGAATTATTAAAAAAAAAAAAAAAACACCAATAACTACCCAAAGACTGTATATGGTGTTTGCCTTCAAAAAAAAAAAAAAAGTCTTTTTTTGAATAGTAATAATAGGTTATAGAAATAAAAATTAAAGGAGAAGTAGAAGACTTAACTATTTTAAAAAAAGTTAGAAAAAAAAGGAAAAAAAAGGAATTATTTTAAAAATAGTAAAAATATATCTAGCCCTTCTCTGATGTTGTGGGCATTGTGGGGTCACTTCCAAGGCAGTTCCCTCTGTTTAACTTCTTCTTTATGCTGGTTTTTTAGGCTCACTAGTTCAGTCGCACTGTGGGGAGGGGGGATGCTGCAAACAAATACTGCTCTCGTGTGCACACAGTGTCTCAGCCCCGCTGGACCTTGTCCCTTCTTGCGGTGTACAAACCGCTCCAGCTCTACGATGCTCAGCCAGGAACCATCTGAGGCTGGCCCTAGGCTGCCTGCACTTCCCCAGTCTAAGCAGCTCAGGTTCAGCGCCCAGGTAGCCCTCAGAGACACAGATTCGGTTGGGACTACTTTTTGTGCCCTTCCCAGGTCCGAGTAGCTCAGGAGTTTGGCGAGCGCAATTGCTGCGACTTGTCGCCTTTTCTGCCTCTGCTTCTCAGTTTTCTGGGTGGACCGCTGGTGCCCCTTGTGAAGCAGATGGTGACTGTCCAGCACTCCCAGAAGTCTTAGCAAAGAAGCCTGCTTGCAGTTTGGTAAGTGAAGTCTCTCCAGGTCTGCAATTGTCTCTTTCCAGCCCTTACGGCTCTGGCTGCCTGTCCCTGGCAGGGGATGGTCTGCAGCCAGCTTTTTCTGTTCTGTCCTTTGTTCTGTGCTCGGTCCTGGCTGTGTCTTATGTTCTAGTTTTTCGCGTGGTAGCTATCCCACAGTCTGGTTTGCTAGCCCAAGTTAGATCATTCTGGTTGCGCATAGGGCATTCCTGCCTGATTCTTACAAAGCACTGCAGCCCACACCTCCCGCGCTTCCCTGCCCTGCCCCTCCTTCCCAGTGGTGGATGCAGGCATCTGTGCTGCTTTTCCACTGGGGGAGTTACTGTTGGGCTTGTAATCTCTTGGATTTAATTATTTCTTTATTTTTCCCTTCCTGTTATGTTGCCCTCCGTGTTTCCAAGGCTCGCCACAGACTCGGCAGGGAGAGTGTTTCCTAGTGTTTGGAAACCTCTCTTAAAATTCCCTTCCCAGGATGGGCTTCCCTTCCCAGGACGAAGCTCCCTCCCCACCTCCTTTGTCTCCTTTTTCATCTTTTATATTTTTTCCTACCTGTTTTTGAGGAGAATGGTCTGCTTTTCTGGTTGCCTGATGTCCTCTGCCAGCCTACAGAAGTTGTTTTGTGGAGTTTGCTCAGTGTTGAAATGTTCTTTTGAGGAATTTGTGAGGGAATAGTCTTCCCATCCTATTCCTCCGCCATCTTAGCCATCTTACCCCCCACTGTGAGTCTTCAAAATGGCAAAAGGCAGCTCCAAGTGCAGCAAGGTCAAGCTTATTCAATGCACTGACAGTGCCCCAATACAGGAGTTTCAGCCTGGAAACAGGAAAACTGAGGAGAGCTAGGTACTCAGGGAAAAGGTGATGGGATGGAAGTTTTCTGGTAGGATTGCCAGAATTAAGTGGCCTTCAAGGTGCTGTAAGACCACTTTCTAAGGAGAAAGTGGAATGATCCTCATTTGCTCATATACTTAAGAAGAGCTTCATTATCATGCAGGGCTTTTAGGCAAGATATTAAAAATTAGATAATGATGAAAAGGTGAGAGAGAAGAGAATGAAGGCTGGAACACTGTTTCTGTGAAGCCAGGCTTGTAGGTGCCACACTACCCCTGCCAGGACACAACAGTGTGGATTTAGAGAGATGAGGATGGCAGGTGAGTTTCTTGGGTAAGGGGCATGTCAAATGCCTCTTTAATCCCACTAAACCATCGAATTTTTGGACATCCTCCTCTAGAGGTGTGAGTATTGGACTCTGATGACAAGGCTCACCCAGAGCCACCGTGAACTTTGGGATTTCATGCTGACTTCATAAACCTTAAGGGTGCTGCCACCAAGATAGGTTGTGTATAGAGGTGCTGATGGTCTCTGGAGCAAGCCACTGCAGGTATTCAAAATGGCAAAAGACACCTACAAGTGGAGTGAATCAAAGTGTATTCAATGCATTTTCACAGGCTGAAGACAGAGGTTTCACTGGAAACCAGATTACTGAGGCAATCCATATGAACACTGAGAAAAGGAGGAGGAATGAGAATTTTCTGGTGTGTGGCCCAGAATAAAATAGTCTTCAAGGTGCTTTAAACCACATTGTAGGAGGAAAGGGGAATGATCCTCATTTCCACAGACACTTAAATACAGGCTAATTATCAAGATGGGAATTTAGGCAAGACATTGAAAACTAGATAATGGTGAAAGGAGAGTGAGAAAAGAATGAAAGCCTGAACACCATGGCTGTGAAGCCAGGTTTGAGCAGACACACTAACCCTGCCATGTGACATATCAGTGTGGAGTTAGAGAGATGAGGATGGCAGGTAAGTTTCGAGTGCTCATAGGGACAGGTAAAAATGCCTCTTTTATCCCCAAAGAACATCTGAGTTTCTCCCCATTCTCCCTTAGGGTTGTCAGGATGGGGCTGTGTGATGTCAAGCCTCACCCAGGACCACAATGAGCTGGTGAAGTGACTTGCTCACTTCATAAAGCATAAGGGTGCTGCCCCCCAGATAGTTTGTGTATAGAGGTGCTGATGGTCTCTGGAGCAGATCACTGTGCCTCTTCAAAATGGCAAAAGACAGCTCCAAGTGGAGCAAGGGCAAAGGTATTCAGAGCATTCTCACAGCATGAAGATGGGGATTTCACACTGGAAAGTAGAAAAATGAGGCAAGCTACCTTAACCCTGAAAATAGGTGGGATGGAACCTTTCTAGTAGGTGACCAAGACTTCAATGGTCTTCAAGGTGATTTAAGACCACCTTGAGGGAGAAAAGTGCTATGATCCTCATTTCCACACACACTTAAATACAGCCTAAGTATCAAGGAGGTATTTTAGTCAAGAGGTAAAAAAACTAGATATTTGTGAAATGTAAGAGAGAACTGACTACTGAGACTGTGAAGCCACCTTTGAGGAGACACAGTACCCCTGATATGTGACACATCACTGTTGAATGAGTGAAGTGAAGATGGCAGGTGAGTTTCCAGGTCACTACAAGGGCATAAAAATGACTCTTTTATCACCAAAATCATGTGAGTTTTGACATATCCTCCCCTAGAGGTGTCAGCATGAGATCGTGTGATGTCAAGGCTCATGTAGGGCCACCACTGGCTGGGGAAGTGACTTGCTGACATCATAAAGCAGAAGGGTGTGGCCGCCTGGGGAGGGGTCTATATAAGCATGCTCAGGGGCTATGGAGCAGACGACTGCCAGTCTTAAAAATGGCAAAGACAAATCCCTGTTGGTCAAGGTCAAGTGCATTCAGTGCATTCTCACAGCCTGAAGTCAGGTGTTTCAGACTGGAAACAAGAAAACTGAGGCAAGGTACATGAACACTGAGAAAGCGAGGTGGGATGGAAGTTTTCCAGTAAGTAGCCTAGAATTAAATGGTCTTCAATGTGCTTTAAGACCACCTTGTGGAATTCCCTGGTGGCTCAGATGATAAAGCATTTCCCTGCAATGCAGGAGTTCCAGGTTATATCCCTGGGTCAGGAAAATCCCCTGGAGAAGGAAATAGCAATCCACTCCAGTACTCTTGCCTGGAAAATTCCATGGATGAAGGAGCCTGTGGGCTACAGTCAATGGGGACAAAAAGAGTCTCCCATGGCTGAGTGACTTTACTTTCTTTCTTTCAGGTTGTAGGAGGAAAGTGTAATTATCCTAATTTCCGCAGACACTTAAATACAGACTAGTTATCATGGAAGGATTTTAGGCAAGTGATTCAAAACTAGATAATGGTGAAAGGTGAGAGAGTACAGAATGAAAGCCTGAAAACCGTGGCTGTGAAGACAGCTTTGGAGGAGATGTACTCCCCCTACCATACGACACATCAATGCAGAGTTAGAGAGATGAAAATGGCAGATGAGTTGCGGGGCTCATAAGTGGCATTTCTATGCCTCTTTTATCTGACCAAACCATGGGAATTTCTCCGTAACCTCCCCTAGAGTTGCCAGGATGGGGCTTTGTGATGTCAAGTCTCCCCTAGGGCCACCGTTGGCTGGGGAATTGACCTGCTGATGTCATAAATCATAAGGGTGTGGTGCCCTGGAGAGATGTATATATGTAGGACTCAGAGGCTCTGAAAGAGACTACTGCGAGTCTTTAAAATGACAAAAGACTGCTCCAAATGGAGTAAGCACAGGTGTATATAGTGCAGTTGCACAGCCTGAAGAAAGGGGTTTCAGGCTGGAACCACCCCCCCCCCCCAAAAAAAAAATGTGCGAGCTAGTGAACTCTGAGAAAAGGTGATGGAATGGAAGTTTCCTGGTAGGTGGCCGAGAATCAAATTGTTTTCAAGGTGCTTTAAGACCACCTTGTGGGAAGAAATTGGAATGATCCTCATTTCCATAGACACTTGAGTACATCGTAATTTTCAAGGAGGAAATTTACTCAAGATATTAAAAACTATATAATAGGAAAATGTGAGAAAGAACAGAACAAAAGCCTAAATACTATTGCTGGGAAGCCACGTTTGGAGGAGACACAGTACACCTGACATGTGACACATCATTTTTGAATGACTGGTGTGCAGATGACATGTGAGTTTTGAGATCATTTTGGGGGCATAAAAATGAATATTTTATCCCACAAATCATCTGAGTTTCCACCTATTCTCCCCTAGAGGTGTGAGCATGGGGCCCTGTGATCTCAAAGCCTAGGTAGACCCACCACTGGCCTGGGAAGTGGCTTGCTGACATCATAAAGCATAAGGGTGTGGCCACCTGTGGAGGGGTCTATATCAGCATGCTCAGGGGATATGGAGCAGACCACTGCCAGTCTTCAAAATGGCAAAAGATAGAGTTCCCCGTAGGTCAAAGCCAAGTGTATTCATTGCATTAACACAGACTGAAGAGAGGGGTTTCTGACTGGAAAGAAGAGAATCTAGGCGAGCTATATGAACACTGAGAAAATGAGATGGGATGGAAGTTTTCTGGTAGGTGGCCCAGAATTAAATGGTCTTCAAGGTGCTCTGTGACCACGTTGTGGGATTCCCTGGTGGCTCAGATAGTAAGTGACTTCCTGCAATGCAGGAGACCCGAGTTACATCCCTAGGTCAGGAAAATCCCCTGGAGAAGAAAATAGCAATCCACTCCAGTACTCTTGCCTTGAAAATTCCATGGATGAAGAAGCCTGTGGGCTACAGTCCATGGGGTCGCAAAGAGTCTGACACCACTTAGTGACTTGACTTTCTTTCTTTCATGTTGAAGGAGGAAAGTGGAGTGATTCTGCTTTCCACAGACACTTAAATACAGACTAGTTATCATGGAGGGATTTTAGGCAAGTGATTCAAAACTAGATAATGGTGAAAGGTGAGAGAGTACAGAATGAAAGCCTGAATACTGTGGCTGTGAAGACAGCTTTGGAGGAGAAACACTACCCCTACCATGTGACACATCAGGGCAGAGTTAGAGATTAAAATGACAGATGAGTTGCTCAGGCCCGTAAGGGGCATCTTGTACGCTTATTGTATCCGACCAAACCACGGGAATTTCTCCGCATCCTCGCCTAGAGTTTCCAGGCTGGGGATTTGTGATGTCAAGGCTCTCCAAGGACCACCATTGGCTAGGGAATTGACCTGCTGATGTCATAAATCATAAGGGTGTGGCCCTCTAGAGAGGTATATGTATGTAGGAGTGCTTAGGGGCTCTGGAACAGACCACTGCAAATCTTGAAGAGGACAACAGACATTTCCAAGTGGAGCAAGCACAAGTGTATACAGTGCAGTCTCACAGGCTGAAGACAGTGGTTTCAGGCTAGAAACTGAAAAAAAAACTGAGGCGAGCTACGTGAACACTGCAAAAAGATAATGGGATGGAAGTTTCCTGTTAGGTGGCCCAGAATTAAATGGTTTTCAAGGTGCTTTAACCTTGTCAGAGGAAAATGTAATGATCCTCACTTCCACAGAAACTTAAACACATCCTAATTTTCAAGTAGGGATTTTAGGCAAGATATTAAAAACTAGATAACGGAAAAGTGTGAGAGAGAACAGAACTAAAGCCTGAGTGCTGTGAATGTGAAGCCAGGTATGGAGGAGAAATCTACTCCTGCCATGTGTCAAATAGTGTGGAGTCAGAGATGAAGATGGTAGGTAAGTTTCACGATCTCATAAGGGGCATTTAAAATGCCCCTTTTATCCCACCAAGCCATCTGAAATGATCGTCACCCTTCCCTAGAGGTGTCAGGATGAGGCTTTGTGATGTCAAGCCTAACCCAGAGCCACCATTGGCTGGATGAAATGACTTGCTGATGTCACAGAGAGTAAGAGTGTGGCCCCTAGGGAGGGGCATCTATACGGGTGCTCAGGGGTCCTTGAGACGACCACTGCGAGTCTTCAAAACGGAAAAAGGCAGCTCCAAGTGCAGCAAGGTCAAGCTTATTCAATGCATTCTCAGTGCCTGAAGACAGGGGTTTCAGCCTGGAGATGTGAAAACTGAGGAGAGCTAGGTGCACACAGAAAAGATGATGGGATGGAAGTATTCTGGTAGGCTGCCCAGAATTAAGTGGCCTTCAAGTTGCTTTAAGACCACCTTTTAAGAGGAAAGTGGAATGATCCTCATTTGCACAGGCTGTAAAGTAGGGCTTCGTTTTCCAGTAGGGATTTTAGGCAAGATATTAAAAATTATATAGTGGTGAAAAGTAAGAAAGAAGAGAATGAAAGCCCAAACACTGTGGCTATGGAGCCATGTTTTTAGGTGACACACTACCCCAGACATGACACACCAGTGTGTATTTAAAGAGATGAGGATGGCAGGTGAGTTTCTTGGGTCATAAAGGGCATGTCACATGTCTCTTTTATCCCACCAAAACATCTGAATTTCTCCTCATTGTTGGAAGCCACATTAGGCATTACTGGCAAAATGGAGGCATGGCCCCAGGCCCCCTCTCCTCATTCCACAAGCACGAATCCTGGGATGAAGGAGTTAGGCCTTGTAATTCTGACTTGTCTTTTCCTCTCCTTGGCTGATTTGACTGAAAGGAATATTAAGGTGCTTATTATTCTTGAGAGGAGCATGAGAAGGCGCAAATCCTTCTGCTGCTGTGCTGACATTTGTTTAAGGACTTTTACAAAAGAGTGTTCCAGGTTGAGCATGTAGGCCATGGGTGAGATTACTATCTGAAGCCTATTTGTGAGGAAAATGTTTATGGCAAAGGAGTTTACTGAATTTAGGGCTTAGAAATCATCAAAATAGAAGTTAAAGATTTAAGGAATGTTGTAAAGTTAGCATATTTTACTATAGTTTATAGAAGTTAGGAATTTTTTAAAACATTATCGCTAGAAGCCTTTTTAAGAGATAATGAGCTCAGGATTATAGGGGCAAAAAGGATTTGGAATATAAGTGGTAAACTGAGGAATGTAGCACAAGTTACAATGTAATCACAACTTAACTACAGGACACATTAGAGGAGGTAGATAATAGATGGTAAAGCTGATTCTGAGAGAATCGCTGAAGCAGGAACACTGAAGAGCAACAGTGATTTATGGAGACAATAAATCTGGATGAGGGGAAACTGAAAATGTCAAACCTCTGACCTAATGTTTTTTGTAAAAGTATAAAAGAGAATCTTAAACTTGAAGTAAAAAGGCAGTCCAAAATAAAATTGTGAGGCTGTCTCATTTGCTGACACTGTTCCCTTTTCAGGTTGAATCCCTGGCTGCTGTGGTTAGCACCTCATTTTCTGAGGTTTGGACTGTGTAATGGCAAGCCTCACCCAGGGCCACAACAAATGTGGGAAATGACTTGCTGACTTCATAAAGCATAAGGGTGCTCTGCCTCACCCCGACACCCACAGATAGGGTTATGTATATGGGTGCTAACAGTCTGTGGATCAAACCACTGTGGGTCTTCAAAATGGTAAAATACACCTACAGGCTGAGCCAAGGGCAAGTTTATTCGGTGCATTCTAATAAGGTGAAGACAGAGGTTTCACTGGAAACTAGAAAACAGGCAATGCATGTGAACACTGAGAAAAGGAGGCAGGATGGAAGTTTTCTTGCATATGGCCCAGAATTAAATGGTCTTCAAGACACTTTAAAGCACCTTGTAGGAGGAAGGGGGAATGATCTTCATTTCCACAGACACTTAAAAACAGCCTAATTATCAAGGTGGGATTTTAGGCAAGATATTGAAAACCAGATAATGGTGAAGGTGAGTAAGAACAGAATGAAAGTTTGAACACCATGGCTGTGAAGCCAGGTTTGAGGAGATACACTAGCCATGTCATATAACATATCAGTGTGAAATTAAAGAGATTGAGAATGGCGGGTAATTTTCCAGTTCTCATAGGGGCATGCAAAAATGCCTCTTTTATGCCCTCAGAGAATCTGAATTTCTCCCCATTCTCCCCTAGAGTTGTCAGGATGGGGCTGTGTGATGTCAAGCCTCACACAGAGCCACAGTGAACTGGCAAAATGACTTGCTGACTTCCTAAAGCACAAGGATATGGCCGCCTGGGAAGGGGTATTATATACGGGTACTCAGGGTCTCTGGAGGAGACCACTGCGCGTCTTCAAAATGCCAAAAGACAGCTACAAGTGGAGCAAGGGCAAGTGTATTCAGAGCCTTCTCAAAGCCTGAAGACAGGGATTTCAGACTGGAAAATAGAAAAATAAGACAAGCTACCTGAACACTGAGAAAAGGAGGTGGGATGGAAATTTTCTGGTAGGTGACCCAGCCTTCAGTGGTCTTCAAGTTGCTTTAAGACCACCCTGACGTAGGAAAGTGGAATGATCCTCATTTCCACAGACACTTAAATACAGCCTAATTATCAAGGAGGAATTTTAGGCAAGATATTAAAAACTAAATAATTGTGAATGGTGAGAGAGAACAGAATGAAAGCCTGACTACTGTGGCTGTGAAGCCATGTTTGGAGAAGACACAATATCCCTGACATGTGACACATCATTGTTGAATGAGTGGTGTGAAGATGGCAGGTGATTTTTGAGGTCACTTCAGGGGCATGCAAATGACTCTTTGATCCCATAAACCATGTGAGTTTCTTGCTATCTCCCCTAGATGTGTCAGAATGGAGCCCTGTGATGTGAAGGCTCAGCCAGGGGCATCGCTGGCTGGGGAAGTGACTTGCTGACATCATAAAGCCTAAGGATGTGGCTGCCTGTGGAGGGGTCTATATAAGCATGCTCAGCGGATATGGAGCAGACAACTGCCAGTCCCCATGGGTCAAGGGTAAGTGTATTCAGTGCATCCTCACAGTCTGAAGACAGGGGTTTCAGACTGGAAACAAGAAAACTGAGGCAAGCTACATGAACACTGAGTAAATAAGTTGGGATGGAAGTTTACTCATAGGTAGCCCAGAATTAAATGGTCTTCAAGGTGCTTTATGACCACCTTGTGGGATTTCCTAGTGGCTCAGATGGTAAAACATCTCCCTGCAACACAGAAGAACTGGGTTAAATCCCTGGGTTTGGAAAATCTCCTGTAGAAGTAAATGGCAATCCACTCCCATACTCTTGCCTGGAAAATTCTGTGGATGAAAGAGCCTTGTGGGCTAGTGTCCATGGGGTTGCAAGGAGTTTGGCTCAGCTGAATGTCTTCACTTTCTTTCTTTCATGTTGTAGAAGGAAAATGGTATGATCCTCATTTCCACAGACACTTAAATACAGACTAGTTATCAATGAGAGATTTTAGGGATGTTATTCAAAACTAGATAATGGTGAAAGCTTAGAGAGAACAGCATGAAAACCTGAATACTGTGGCTGTGAAAACAGCTTTGGTGGAGACACACTACCCCTGCCATGTGACACATCAGTGTGAGTTAAAAACATGAAAATGGCAGATGAGTTGTGTGGGCTTATAAAGGGAATTTTTTATGCCTCTTTTATCCGATAAAACTATGGGTATGTCTCCCCATTCTCCCCTAGAGTTGCCAGGATGGGGCTTTGTGATATCAAGGTTCACCCAGGGCCACCATTGTCTGTGGAAGTGACTTTCTGATGTCAGAAATCATAAGAGTATGGCCCCTTCCAGAGGTGTGTATATAGGAGTGCTCAGGGGCTCTGGAGCAGACCACTGCAGGTCTTCAAAATGACAAAAGACAGGTCCAAGTGGAGCAGGTGCAAATGTATACAGTGTAGTCTCACAGCCTGCGGACAGCAGTTTCAGCCTAGAAACTAAAATACTGAGGTGAACTACATGAACACCCCTGAATCAAATGGGCTTCAATGTGCTTTAAGACCACCTTTTAATAGGAAAGTGAAATGATCCTCATTTGCACAGACACTTAAGTAGAGCTTCATTATCAAGGAGGGATAGGCAAGATATTAAAAATTACGTAATGGTGAATGGTGGTAGAGAACAGAACAAAAGCCTGAGTGCTGTGACTGTGTATGTGTCTCTCTCATGGGTATGAGTCTCTCTCAATGTGTTTGTGTGTCTCTCTCAACGTGTTTGTGTGTCTCTCTCACTGTGTGTCTCTGAGTGACTCTCTCAGTGTCTCTGTTTGTGTCTCTTTCATTGTGTTTCAATCTCACTCTGTGTTTTGTCTCATTGTGTCTGTTTCAGTGTTTTGTGTCTCTTTATTAGTGTCTCTGTGTGTCTCTCACTCAGTGTGTATGCCTCTCCTATGATGTGTGTGTGTGTCTCACTCTCAGTGTTTGTGGGTGTCTCTCAAAGTGTGTGTATGTCTGTGTGTGTGTGTCTTGCTCTGTATTTGTATGTTTCTCTTCTCAGTGTTTTTGTGTCTCGCTCTCAGTGAATGTGTGTCTCTTCCTGTATGTGGGTGTCTCTCTCTCTCTCTCAGTGTGTGTGTTTGTCTCTCAGTGCATATGTGTCATTTTGTGTGTGTCTCACTCATTGTGTGTGACTTTCTTTGTGTGTGTTTTTCTGTGGGTTTATGTTGCTTGCTCAGTTAGTGAGTATATCTTTGTGTCAGTCTCTGTGTGTTTAATCTCTGTATATATGTGTATCTCCTAGTGTATGTGGTTGTGTGTTTCTCTCTCATGGTGTGTGTCTCTGTTTGTGTTTGTCAGTGTGTTTGTATATGCCTCTCTCTCAGTATGTGTGTCTCCCTCTCAGTATGTGTTTAATCTGTCAGTGTGTACATGTGTGTCTCTCTTTGTGTGTGCCTCACTCTATATGTGTGTTTTTCACTCAGTGTGTGTGTGTGTCTCTTTCAGTGTGTCTGCCTCTGTATGTCTCTGTTGTTTGTCTCCTGTATGTTTCTCTCTCACTGTGCGTGTGTCTCTCAGTGTGGATGTTTCTCTCTCAGTGTGTGTGTCCCTTTAGGTGAGTGTGTCTCAGTGTGTATGGGGCCACTGTTTCAGTCTGTGTTTCTTTGTGTGTGTCTCTCAGTGCGGTGTCTTGCTCTTTCAACCTGTGTCTCTCAGTGTGTGTGTATCTCTCTCAGTGTGTGTGTGTGTGTGTATGTCTCAAGGTGTGTGAGTTTCTCTCTCAGTGTGTGTGTCTATGTGTGTGTCTCTCAGTGTGTTTCTCTCTCTCAATGTGTGTCTGTGTGTCTCTCTCAGTGTGTGTGTCACTCACTGTGTGACTTTCTTTCTCAGTATGTGTGTCTATCTTAGTGTGTGTGACTCTGTATCTGTGTGTGTGTGAGTCTCAGAGTTTGTCTCTCTTTCAGTATTTGTGTGTGTCTGTCAATGTATGTGTCACTCCACACTCCTTAGACACTGTGTGTGTATCTCTCTCTCAGTATTTGTGTCTCTCTCTGTCTTTATGTGTATGTCTCTCAGTGTGTGTGTGTTTCTCTACCTCTGTGTGTATGTCTCACTCTGTATGTGTTTGCCTTTCAATGAGTATGTGTCTCTCTCATTGTGTGTGTCTCTGTGTGTCTTCATGTGCCTCAGTGTGAGTGTGTCTGGTTCTCAGTATGTATGTCTCTCAGTATATGTTTGTGTGTCTCTCTCTGTAAGTGTATGTCTCTCAGTGTTTGTGTGTCTCTCAGTGTGTGTGTGTGACTCTCAATGTGTGTGCTTTTCTCTCTGTAATTTTATGTAATTGTAATTGTATCTCTCTAGACACACACACTGAGAGAGATACCCTGAAAGAGACACACACACTGATAGATACAGGTTGAAATCTCTCTCAGTGTGTGTGTGTCTCTCAGTGTGTCATTCTCTCTCTAAGTGTAGCTGTCTCTCTCAGTGTATGTGTGTCTCTCAGTGTGTGTGTCTCTATGTGTCTCTGTGTGTGTCTTTCAGTGTTTATGTTACTCTCTCAGTGTGTATACCTTTCTGAGTCTGTGTGTGTCTCTTACTGTGTGTTTTTCTCTCTCATTGTGGTTGTCTCTTTCTCAGTTGGTGTGTGTCTGTATGTTGTGGGTTCACTCTCTCCCAATGTGTGTGTGTCTCTTTCAGTGTGTGTTTGTGAGTCTCTCTGTGTGTATCTCTGAATGAATATCATAGTATATCTATTTGTGATTCTCTCAGTGTGTCTCTTGCAATGTGTGTGTGTCAGTCTCATTGTGTGTGTCAGTGTGTGAGTGTGTGTCTCACTCTCTGTGTGTATGTTTTTCTCTGTCAATGTGTGTGTGTGTGTGTGTCACTCTCAGGAATGTGTGTCAGTCTCATTATGTGTCTCTCTCAGTGTGTGTGTCTCTCAGTTGTGTGTGTGTCTCTTTCTCACTGTTTGTGTGTTCACTGTCTCAAGTGTGTTTGTGTCTCAGTGTGAGTATGTCTCTCAGTGTGTTTTTCCTTGTCTCATTGTGGATGTTTCTCTCTCTCAGTATGTATGTGGCTCAAGCTAGTGTGTGTGTCTCTGTAGGTGTGTGTCTTTCAGTGTGTGTGTGTGTCTCACTTTCAAATTGTGTGTGTGTCTCTCTCAGTGTGTGTGTGAGAGAGACACACACACATACAGAGATATGCACATACACATACTGAGAGAGAGAAACACACACTGAGAGACACACACTGAGAGAGATTAAATACTTAGCATCGCAAACACTGGGAGACACACACACACTAATAAACATACACATATAGAGAAAGAAACACACCCATTGAGAGAGACAAAAACACACACTAGGAGTGACACACATATAAAGACACACACAGACACAGAGAGACACCCACACTGAGACAGACAGACACACACACTCTGAGAAAGACACACAGTGAGAGACACACGCACTGAGAGTTATACACACACACACACACACACACTAACAGAAAGAACAGAGAGACACACACACTGACAGAAACAAACACATACCACGTGAGAGGCACACACACTGAGAGATACACACACATAGAGACATTCACACTGAAAGAGGGAGACACACACAGAGAAAAACACATATGGAGTGACACGTACACACAGAGAGACACAAGCATGAAATCTGATAGACATATGCATGCAGAGAGAGGTACATACACACACTGAGAACCCACTTACACGGAGAGAGACACACAGTGAGAAACATATACATACAGAGAGAGAGAGAGACAGAAACACTGAGACACAGAGAGACATAGAGACACACACACTGAGAGATCTACACATACACACTGACACACACAGCCATACTGAGAGAGAGACACCCACACTGAGAGAGAGGTATATACAAACCCACTGGAACACACACACAGACACACACACACTGAGAGAAAAACATGCATAGCCATACACTGAGTGAAACACATATACAGAGACATAAAGACACACACAGAAACACACACAAAGTGCCACTCACTAACTGAGTGAGAAACACACACCCACAGAGACACACACACACACAGCCACTCACACACAGCCACTTACACACACTGCAACACACACAAGCACACACGAACTGAGAGACATAGACATGCTGAGACACATAGAGAGAAAGAGACACACACACACTAACAGACACACACACACTGAGAGAGGGATACACACAATGAGAGAGAGACTCACACTGAGAGAGACATGCACACTGAGACACACACAGATAATGATAAACATACACATACAATGAGACACACATATATACGTTGAGAGAGAGAGACACAAACACACTAGGAGTGAAACACACATAGAGACACACACAAACACTGAAAGAGAGAACACACTGAGATACAAACACACAGACACACAGAGACCCACACTGAGATAGAGAGACACACACACACTAAGAGAGACAGTCACACAGTAAGAGATACACATAATGATAGATATACACACAGACACACACACTAAGAAAGAGACACAAACATTGAGAGACAGAAACATTGAGAGACACAGACACACATACACAGATACGCAGCTGAGAGGCACACACAGACTGAGAGAAACAAACATAGACACACAGAGATACATACTGAGACAGACACACATGGAGAAACACACTTACAGAGAGAGAATCACACACACCCTGAGAGAGAGACACACACACACATTGACAGACACACACAAATACTGAAAGAGAGACACACACTGAGATACACACACACGCACCAAAACAGACACACACACACTGAGATAGACACATAGTGAGAGACACACACACAAGACACAAAAACTGAGAAAGATAACAAACTGAGACAGACAAACACACTGAGATGGAGAGGAACATACAGAAAGCAAGACACACACTCACACACTGAGAGAGACACACACACGAGAGACACACATACGTTGAGAGACACATATAAACACTGAGAGAGAGTCACACACACAACTGAGAGGGAGAGACATACACTCTGAGTAAGAGACACTCACAGACACTAAGAAAGAGACATACAACACTGAGACACATACACAATGAGACAGAAAAACACATATTGAGAGACACACTGAAAGACACACAGAGACATTGTGAGAGTCACAAAGAGACACATAGAAAGACATACAAACACACTGAGAGAGATTCACACACATAAGAGAGACACTCACACACATGAGAGAGACATACATACTGTTAGAGAATGAAAACACAACATACAGAGAGACACGCAAACTGAGACACAGACACACACACACTGAGAGATAGACATCCATGCTGAGAGAGAGAAACACACACTGAGAGACACAGGCACTGAGAGACATACACACAGAGAGAGAAACACACACACTGACACACACACACAGAACCAGACACACTCAAACTGAGAGAGA
Organism: Ovis aries; assembly: GCF_016772045.2. Classification (NCBI taxonomy): domain Eukaryota; kingdom Metazoa; phylum Chordata; class Mammalia; order Artiodactyla; family Bovidae; genus Ovis; species Ovis aries. The sequence goes on along the minus strand of NC_082741.1, from coordinate 11,778,528 downwards.
CACTCACAGAGACACACAGAGACACACACACTGAATGAGAGAGGCACGTACTCAGAAAGACACACACAGACACTGAGAGAGAGATTGACATCCACACTGAGAGAATCACACACTGAGAGACATGCACACTGAGAGAGATTTAAAGACGAGAGAGAGACACAAACACAGATACACACAGAGACATATAGAGAAACACACACTGAGAAACATACACATACAGAGAGATACACACACACTGAGAGACACAAACACACATTGAAAACCAGACACACACTGAAAGACAACACATTCAGAGAGGCTCACACAAACACACTGAGAGGTACACACACACTGAGAACCAGGCATACTCGCACTGAGACACACAGTAAGAGACATACAGAGAGAGAGACAAAAACACTGAGAGATACACACAGATACACATACAGACACACACAGTGAAAGATACACATACACACTGACACACACACATACTGAGAAAGAGACACCTACACTGAGAGAGAGGCATATACAAACTCACTGACACACACACACATTGAAAAGCACATAACCACACATCCTGAGAGATATACAAACATAAACACACACAAAGAGATACTGAGTGAGAGACACACACCTACAGAGACACACACACACACAGACACTCACACACACTGAGACACGCACAAACTAACACACACACACTGAGAGACATATGCACACTGAGACACACAAAGAAAGAGAGATACACACACACTGAGACACAACACACTGACACATATACAGAGAAAGAGACATACACACAGTGTCAGAGAGACACACACTTGACAAATACACAAACACGCACTGAGTGAGACATACATCCACTCAGAGGGGAAAAATGCACAGAGAGACACACACACGTTGAGAGAAAGACACACATACTGAGAGAGAGACATGCACACATACTGAAAGAGTTGTATGTCTCTATCATTGTCTTTTTGTGTGTGTTTCTCACTGTGTGTCTCTCAGTGTGTATCTCTCTCAGTGCATGTGTTTCTGTGTGTGTGTGTGGATAGGTCTGTGTGTGTGTGTGTGTGTGTGTGTGTGTGTTTGTGGTTCAGTGTGTTTCTCTCTCTCCCAGTGTTTCCATCCAATTTAGTGTCTGTGTGTGTTTCTCAGTGTTTGTGTTTTTCTCTCATTGTGTGTGTTTCTCTCTCATCATGTGTGCTTCTATGACTTTGTTTCTGTATTTGTGTATCTCTCAGTGTGTGTGTTTGTGTGTGTGTGTCTTTCAATGTGTATATCTCTCTCTCAGTGTCTCCGAGTGGGTTTCTCAGTATGTGTTTCTCGTAGTGCGTGTTTTTCACAGTGTATGTGTGTGTGAGTGTCTCTCTCAGTGTGTTGTGCCTGTGTGTGTATGTGTCTCAGTTTGTGTATTTCTATCTCAGTGTGGGTGTGTCTCAGTATGTGTGTCTCTCAGTGTGTGTCTCTGTGTGTGTGTGTGTGTCTGTCTCACTGAGTATGTCTGTATGTTTCTCTGTATATGTGTATGTGTCTCTCATGATGTGTGTCTCTCTGAGTATGTGTGTGTGTCTGTGTGTGTGTGTGCATGTCTTTCTTAGCGTAGTGAGTGACTTTCATTGTGTGTTTCTCTCTCAGTGTTTTTATGTCTCTCTCAGTATGTGTGTCTGTGTGTGTGTGTCTGTCTCAGTGTGTGACTTGTTCACATTGTATGTATGTGTCTCTCTCAGCATGCGTGTCTCTGTGAGTCTATGTGTGTGGTCTCTGTGTGTGTGTTTTTGTGTGTCTGTCAGTATGTGTGTGTCCCTCTCTTGTTGTGTGCCTCTCAATGTGCACGTGTATGTCTCTCTGTGTATTTTTCAGTGTGTGTGTGTCTGTCAATGTATGTGTGTCTGTCTCTGTATATGTGTGTCTCTCAGGATGTTTGTGTTTTTGTCTTTCAGTGTGTTTGATTCTCTCTCAGTGTGTGTGTCTGTGTGTGTGTGTCTATGTGTGTCTCCCTCATTTTGTGTGTATCTCTCTTTCAGTGTCCATGTCTCTCTCTCTCTCTGTGTCTCTATCGGTTTGTGTGTGTCTCTCAGTAAGAGTGTATGTGTGTCTCTCTGTCTATGTGTGTAAATTTCTGTGTGTTTCTCTCTCTCAATGTGTGAGTGTCCCTCTCTTGTTGTGTGCCTCTCTCTCAGTGCGCATGTATATGTGTGTCTCACAATGTGTATGTCCATCGGTATGTGTGTTTCTCTATCAGTGTGTATTGCTCTGTAGGTGTATGTCTCTCACTGTGTTTGTGTTTCTATATATAGTGTCTATGATTCTCTCTCACTGTGTATTTCTCTGTGTACGTGTTAGTGTCTCTCAGTGTGTTCCTCTCTCAGTGGGAGAGTGTGTGTCTCTCAGTGTATGTGTCTCTTTCTCAGTGTGTTTGCGTGCATGTCTCTCTCAGACCGTGTGTGTGCCCCTCTCAGTGTGTGTGTCTTTCTGTCTGTATGTGTGATTTTCTTTGTATTTCTCTCTCAGTGTCTGCGTCTATTGGTGTGTTTGTCTGTATCACAGTGTGTGTCGCTCTGTGTGTGTGTCTCTCTCTCTTAGTTTGTGTGTGTCTCTCTCAGTGTGTCTGGCTCTCAGTGTGTTTGTGTGTCTTTGTCTCATTGTTTCTCTCTCTCATTGTTGGTGTCTGTGTGACTCTGTGTGTGTGTCTCTCAGTATTTTTGTGTGTATCTCTCTCCCAATGTCTGTGTCTCTGTGTCTGTATATGTGTGTTCTCTCTCTCAGTGTATGTCTGTCTCTCTCAGTGTGTGTGTGTTTCACTGTGTGTGTGTTTCTTTCTCACTGTGTATCTCTCTCTGTGTATGTGTCTCTCACTTAGTGTGAGAACCTCTCTCAGTGTGTGTCATTGTGTATCTCTGTGTGTTTCTCTCACTCAGTGTGTGTCTGTGTGTGTGTGTCTCTCTCTGTGTATGGTGTGTGTCTGTCTGTACATTTCTCTCACAGTGTGTGTCTGTCTCTCAGTGTATGTGGCTCTCTCAGTGTGTTTGTGTGTCTCTGTCTAATTGTGTGATTCTATCATTATTTGTGTCTGTGTGTGTGTGCCTGTCAGTGTTTGTGTGTCTCTCTCCCAGTGTCTGTGTCTCTGTGTCTCTGTGTGTTCTCTCTCTCAGTGTGTATGTCTATCTCTCTCAGGGTGTGTGTGTGTGTGTCCCAGTGTACGTGTGTTTCCGTCTCAGTGTGTATGTCTCTCTATCAATGTGTGTGTGTGTATGTGTCTGTCAGTGTTTGTATGTACCTCTCTTGGCATGTACCTCTCTCAGCGCACATGTATGTTTGCCTCTCTCACAATGTCTCTCTCAGTGCGTGTGTGTCTCTCTCACTGTATATGTTTTTTTTTTCTCTCTCAGTGTGTGTGTTTCTATATTTCACTGTGTGTTTTTGAGTTTTTCAGTATGTGTGTGTCTCAGTGTGTGTCTGTCTTAGTGTATAAATCTCTCAGTGTATGTGTCTCTCAGTGTGCATGTCTCTCTCACAGTGTGTGTGTGTCTCTCATTGTGTATGTGTCTATCTCAGTATGTTTTGTGTCTCTTTGTATGTGTGTGTCTCTCAGTATGTGGGTCTCCTCTCAGAGTGTGTGACTCTGAGTAATTCCACCCTACTCACTTGGTATGTCTGTGTCTCAGTGAGTGTCTGTCTCTCTGTGTTAATTTCTGTATATTTCACTCTCTCAGTATCTGTGTATATGTGTCTCTCTGTGTGTTTCTCTCTCTCTCATTGTCTCTGTTTGTATCTTTCAGTGAGTATGTCTCTATCTCATTGTGTGTGTGTGTCTCATTCTGTATGTGTGGGTCTCTCAGTAGGTCTGTCTGTGTGTCTCACTCTCAATGTGCATGTCTCTCTCCCTCAGTGTATGTGGCTGTCTCAGTGTGTTTGTGTGTCTGTCTCACTGTGTATTTCTCTCTCTCATTGTGTTTGTCTGTGTATCTCTGTATGTGTCTCTCTCCCAGTGTCTGTTCTATGTGTCTATGTGTCTGTGTGTCTATGTGTGTGTATGGTCTCTCTCTTGGTGTGTATGTCTGTCTCTTTCAGTATGTCTGTGTCTCTCAGTGTGTGTGTCTCTCTCAGTGTGTCTCTGCATTTTTCTGTGTATGTCAGTGTGTGAGGGTCCCTCTTTCCTTGTGTGCATCTCTCTCAGTGTGCATGTGTGTGTCTCTCTCACAGTGAGTGTTTCTCTCTCTCAGTTTGTGTGTGTGTGTCTCACTCTGTCCGCTTGTGTGGCTGTGTGTGTGTTTCTATCTTTCAGTTTGCATGTGTGACTCTCTCAGTGTGTGAAACTCTCTCAGTGTGCGTATCTCTCTCAGTGTGCGTGTGTCTCTCTAACAATGTGTGTGTGTGTCTCTAACAGTGTGTGTGTTTCTCTCTCAGTGTTTGTATGTTTGTTTCATTGTGTGTTTCTCTCTCTCATTGTGTGTGTCTCTGTGTATGTGTCTCTCAGTGCTTGTATGTGTCTCTCTACCAATGTCTGTGTGTGTATGGTCTATCACTGTGTATGTCTGTCTCTCTCAATGTGTCTATGTCTCTCTCTCAGTGTGTGTGTCTCCCTAAGTGTGTCTCTGTGTGTTTGTGTACATGAGTGTCTATGTGTACCTCTCTCCTTGTGTGCATGTCACTCAATGCACATGTGTGTGCCTCTATCAGTATGTGTATCTCTCTCTGTTTGTGTGTGTGTGTCTCACTCTGTCCACTTGTGTGGCTGTATGTTTTTCTATCTTTCTATGTGTGTGTGACTCTCTCAGTGTATGAATCTCTCTCAGTGTGTGTGTGTGTGTGTGTGTCTTTGTATGTGTTGGCATCTGTCAGTTTGTGTGTGTCTCTCTGTTACAGGAAGTTGGCGTGTATCTCTGTCTCATAGTGTGTGTCTCCTCCTTAGTGTGTGTGTGCATCTCAGTGTTTGTATGTGTGTGCCTTTCAGTGTGTGTCTCTCAGTGTGTTTTGTCTCTTCTATATGTGTGTGTCTCTCAGTGTATGTATCTCTCTCTCCGATTTTGTGTGTCTCTCTCAGAGTGTGTCACTCTCTCAGTGATTCCATCCATTCAGCGTGTGTGTGTGTGTGTCTCTCTGTATGTGTCTTTAATTGCATGTGTGTCTCGCTGTGTCAGTATGTGTCTCCCTCTCCAAGTGTGTGTTTGTCTCTCTCTCAGTTTGTATGTCTCTCAGTGTTTGTGTGTCTTATTCTGTGTTTGAATCTCTCTCTCCCAGTCTGTGGATATGTCTCATTATCAGTATGTTTGCATCTCTCTTCGTGTGTGTGGCTCTCTCAGGGTGATTGTGTGTCCATGTCTCATTGTGTGTTTCTCTCTCTCACTGTGTGTGTCTCAGGGTTTCTGTGTGTGTCTCTTTGTGACTGTGTGTGTCTGTGGTCTCGTTCTCAGTGTGTACATCTGTGTCTCTCAGTATATATGTGTATCTCAGTGTGTGTGCCTCTGTGTGTGTCTCCCTCAGTGTATATGTGTGTGTCTGTGTATCTTTCTGTGTCTCTTGGTGTGTGTGTGTGTGTCTCTCAGTGTGTGTGTCTCTGTATGTGTATGTGAATTTCTGTGTATTTCTCTGTCTCAGTGTCTGTGGGCATGTCTCTCACTCTGTGTGACTGTATTTTAGTGTGTATGTGTCTCACTCTCTGTGTGTAGGTCTCTTTTTCTTTCAGTTTGTGTCTGTGTGTCTCTCTATCAGTGTATGTGTGTGTTTATCTCAGTGTGTGTGGCTATCAGTATGTTTGTGTGTGTGTCTCTCTCATTGTTTGTTTCTCTTTTTCATTGTGTGTGTCTGTGTGTGTGTGTGTCTTAGGTTGTGTGTGTGTGTGTGTGTGTGTGTGTCTCCCAGTGTCTGAGTTTCTGTATGTCTGTTTGTGTGGTCTCTCTCTCAGTGTGTATATCTGTTTCTCTCATTGTGTGTGTGAGTGTGTTTCAGTGTGTGTGTGTTTCTTTTTCATTATGTGTGTCTCTCTCAGTGTGTGTCTGTGTTTTGTATGTGATTGTGTCTGTTAGTGTATGAGTGTGTTCTCTCATCGTGTGCCTCTCAGGATGTGTGTCTGTGTCTTTCAGTGTGTGTATGTGTCTCTCTCTGTATGTTTATGTCTCTCAGTGTGTGTATTTCTTCCAGTGTTTATGATTCTTTCTCAGTGTGTGTGTCTTTTTGTGTCTGTGTGTGTGTTTCTGTCAAACAGTTTGTGTGTGTCTCTCTGTCTGTGTGTGTGAATTTCTATGTGTCTCTCTCAGTGTGTATGTCTCCATCTCAGTGTTTGTCTGTATAATTCTGTGTGTGTGAATTTCTCTCTCAGTGTGTGTGTTTCTCACTATCATTTTCTTTGTCTTTCTCTCAGTGTGTGTGGCTCTCTCCATGTGATTGTGTGTCCCTGTCTCATTGTGTGTTTCTCTCTATCATTGAGTGTGTCTCTGTGTGTCTCTCTCATTGTGTATGTTTCTCTCAGGGTGTATGTTTCTCTCAGGATGTATGTTTGTCATTCAGTGTGTGTGTGTTCCATTGTGTGTTTATTTCTCTCACTGTGTGTGTCTGTCTCTGTGTGTGTGTCTCTCTAAGTGTGTGTGTATTTCTCTCTCAGTGTGTATGTCTCTCTGTGTGTTTGTCTCTCAGTGTTTTTGTGTGTGTCTCTCTCTCTAAGCAGAGAAAGCCATGGCATCCCACTCCAATACTCTTGTGTCTAAAATCCCACTGATGGCGAAGCCTAGTAACATAGAGTCCTTTGGGTCGCTAAGATTCGGACAGGACTGAGCGACTTCACTTTCAATTTTCACTTTCATGCATTGGAGAAGAAAATGGCAAACCACTCCAGTGTTCTTGCCTGAGAATCCAAGGGATGGGGGAGCCTGGTCATCTGCTTGTTATGGGGTCACACAGAATCGGACATGAATGAAGCAACTTAGAAACAGCAGCAGCAGCGGCTATCTCTAAGAGTCTGGGTCTCTGTGTGTGTGTGTGTGTGTGTGTGGTCTCTCTCTCTCAATGTATATGCTGGTCTCTGTGTGTGTGTGTGTGTGTATGTGTGTCTCTTTGTGTGTGTATGTGTGTCTCTGTGCATGTGTGTGTTTCTCTCAGTATGTGTGTCTGTGTATGTGTCCCTCAGTGTGTGTCTGTGTATGTGTGTTTGTCAGTATGTGAGTGTCCCTTACTTGTGTTACTCTCTCTCAGTGCCCATGTATGTGTCTCTCTCACAGTGAGTGCGCCTCTCAGTGTATGTATAAGTCTCTCAGTGTGTGTGTGTGTGTCTGTCAGTGTGTGAATGTCCCTCACTTGTGTGCCTCTCTCTCAGTGTCCATATGTGTGTCACTCTCACAGTGAGTGTGTCACTCTCATAGTGAGTGTGTCTCTCAGTGTATGTGTAAGTCTCTCAGTGTGTGTGTTTCTTTCTCTCATTTTGTATCATTCTCTCTCAGTGTGTGTGTGTCTCTGAGGGTGTGTTGGTTTTTCTGTTTGTGTGTGTCTCTTTATCAGTGTCCATGTCTCTCTCTCTCAGTAGGTGTGTCTCCTGCAGATTTTGTGGGTCTCTCTCTATCAATGTGTTTGTGTATGTGTCTCTTTCAGTGTGTGTCTCTGAATGTGTGTGTCTGTCTGTTTTTCTTTCTCAGTGTATGTTTCTGTCTCAATGTCTGTGTGTGTCTCTCTCAATGTGTGTGTCTCTCTCAATGTGTGTGTCTCTGTGTGTGCCTCTCTCACTGCATATGTCTCTCTCTCAATGTGTCTGTGTTTATCACAGTGTGTGTTTCTCTATTACAGTGTGCGTGTCTCTCTCAGTGTGTGAATTTCTCTCTGTGTGGGTCAGTGTATCTCTCAGATTGTATGTGTCTTTCTGTGTATGTGTCTCTTTTTCAGTTTGTGTGTCTCTCTTCCAGTTTGTGTGTTTCTCTCTCAGTGTGTATGAATCCCTCTCAGTCTGTGTGTCTCTTTCTCATTTTATGTGACTCTATCTCAATGTGTGTTTCTCTCTTTGTGTGTGTGTGTCTATCTCTCAGTGTGTGTCTCTGTGTGTGTGCATCTCTATGCACCTCTTTCTCAGTGTTTGTGTCATGTGTATCTCAGTGTGTGTGTGTCTCTCAGTGCATGGCTGTCTCAGTATGTTTGTAACTCTCTTTGAATGTGTCTCTCTGTGTCTCTCTGTGTGTCTCTCTTTGTGGGTTGCTGTCTCTGAGTGTATGTGTGTGTCTCTCTCTCCGTGTTTCTCAGTGAGTGTGTTTCTTTGTGTGTGTGAATTTCTGTGTGTTTCTCTCTCTCATTGTCTGTGTGTGTGTGTTTCTCACTGTGTGTGTCTGTATTTCAGTCTGTGTGTTTCTCACTGTCTGTGTCTGTATTTCAGTCTGTGTGTGTCTCTCTGTGTGGGTCTCCCTTTCCCTCAGTTTGTGTCTGTGTGTCTCACACTCAGTGTTTGTGTGTGTCTCTCTTAGTGTGTGTGGCTCTCTCACTGTCTTATCTGTGTGTGTGTGTGTGTGTCTATCTCTCAGTGTGTGCACAAGTGAATTTCTCTCAGTGTGTTGTGTGTATCTTACTCTGTGTGTCTCTTAGTGTGTATCTCTCTCACAGTGTGTGTGTCCTCCATGTGTGTCTATCTTTTAGTGTGTATGTCTCTCTCTATGTGTGTGTGTCTCTCAGTGTGTGTGTGTCTCTCTCATTGTGTATGTTTCTCTTTCAGTATGTCTGTGTGTTTCTCTCAATGTGTGTCTGTGATTGTATATGTGGGTTTTGTTCAGTGTGTGTTTGTCTTTCTCTCATTGTGTGTGTATTTCTCTCACTTTGTGAGTCTCTCTCTCAAGGTGTGTGTCACTCTCTCAGTGTTTCCATCCCAATTAGTGTGTGTTTGTCTCTCAGTGTGTCTGTATGTCTCTCTGTATGTGTGTCTCTTTCATTGTGTGTAACTCTGTGTGTCTGTGACTCTCTTAGTGTGTGAATGTTTGTCTCAGTGTATGTGTCTCTTGGTGTGTGAATCTCTCTCAGTTTGTGTCATTATGTATCTCTCAGTGGGTGTGTCACTTTCACATTTTGTGTCTCACTGTATGTGTTTCTCTCTCAGTGTGTGTTGTGTCTGTGTGTGTGTGTCTCTCAGTGTTTGTATGTGTCTATCAGTGTGTGTGTGTGTTTGTCTTTCTCAGTGTGTGGGTCTCTCTCTCTGAGTTCGTCATTCTCTCAGTGATTCCACCCCATTCAGTGTGTTTGTGCCTCTGTATGTGTGTGTTCCACTGTGTGTGTGTCTGTCTCTGAAAATGTTTGTCTCCCTCTCTCAGCATGTGTGTCTCTCTCTCAGTGTGTGATACATTGCTCTGATGTCAAAAAGAGTCAGTGTGATATCATATAATTGATATCACACTCATAATAGTCTGATTCCATACATACAGTCAGTTTGATGTCTTTGATACTCTGGCTGTGATGTCACATATATAGTGGATATGATGTTGTATACAGTAGATTTGATGTGATACATAGTGGATGTGATGTCATAAATACTGTGGTTTGCAGTCATAAAGAGCAAGTGTCATGTCAATGTATAATGCATATGCTGCCATAAATACAAGTGTGATGTCATACATAGCATGGTTGTGACATCATCAATAGAGTAGGTGTGATGACACAGATACAGTGGCTGTGATGTCCCATGCACACTGGATGTTATATCATATACAGTGGATTTGATGCCATATATATACTGGATGTGATCTCATAAATACAGTGGATGTGATGCTATAAACACTGGTATATCGTTAAGAATGGATGTATTGTCACATGATATACTGCATATGATATCATACATATAGAGATTAAGATAACACAGATACTGTGGATATGATGTCAGATATAGTATTATCAGATATAGTGGCCATGTCAAAAACACATTGTGTGTGATGTCAGTTATATGGGATATGATGTAATAAAAATAGTGGGCATAGTGTCATAGATATGGTGGCTAAGATGTCACATGTATAGTGGATGTGATGTCATATACAGTGATGTGCTGTCACATATAGTGGGTGTGATGTCATGAATACAATGGACGTGGTGTCATAAAGAATGGATGTGATGTTATGTAAATTGCATATGATGCCAAACATACAGTGCCTGCAAAGTCATACATACAGTGAATTTTATATAATCGATTCAGTGAGTGTGATGACACAGATATAGTGAATGTGATGTCAGATATAGTGTATTTGATGTCAGATATAGTGGTTGTGTTGTCATAAACACAGTGTGTATGATGTCAGATATAGTGGATATGATGGCATAAACAGTGGGTGTGATGTCCTAGATACAGTGGCTGTATTGTCACATGCATAGTGGATGTGGTGTCGTATACAGTGCGTGTGATGTCATGAATACAGTGGATGTGATGTCATATACTCAATTGTGTTATGTCATAAGAGTGGATGTGATATCATATACAGTGCATATGATGTCATACACACGTGAAGCCCAGATATTCAGTGACTTCTTAGGCCACCCAGGTTTCAGGAGACTATGTTCATGTAAACCAAAGCCCACAGTTTTCTAATGCAGCAGCTGCCTGGTTGACTGAGGGAAGGCCTTCAAATGCAGAGAGGTGTAGTGGAGCTCCTGGATTGGAAACAGCCAACTTATGTCTGCTTAAGAGACTCCAGGCTACTTGAGGGTACGATATGAGTGCAGGGTGGTGTCCGTTACTAGGTTCCTCTTTCCAGCATCTCGTCCCTCACATTTGGGACAGTTGCTGAAGGAAGCCAATTTGTTGCTGGAAAGTCAATGGGTATGCCTGTTGCTTTTGGAGGCACCAAGCCCTGCCACCTCAAGCCCTTCCTAAGCAGGTCCCCTGGTGGCAACACTGACTGACCCCTCAAATGCTCTCCCGATCTAGCCATTGGCCCTGCACAGAGACCACAAGACCTTTGTCCCTCATCTGCCTTAGCTCTCCTGGGGCACTGGGAAGACCACAGTGGCCTTAGCAGAGAGGGCCTGGGACCCCCAGGGACTTTGCAGCCCTAAAGTTTTGTCCAGGGCTCCAAGGTGGCCACTGGAGTGAGCTCCAAAACACACAGGCAGTACCCCCAGAATTTGAGAAAGTGTGCAGGTGACCCAGAATTGTGCAGGTGCCGACCCACAGGCACCTTGGGCCGGGGCTGGATCTCTTTCTCAACAGGCAGTGGGGGTTGAAAGTGACAGTCATAGGTCCTGGCGGGATGCTGGTGAGAATGGGCTTGGCAATCCTGTGTAGAGGGTAGGGGTGCTGTGGGTGTAGGGTACCTGCCTGTGGGTGGTGGGGGGAGGGGAGGGTATATCCAGCCCCAGAAAATTAGATAATGGTGGGAGGGGGAGGGGTTCCCAACTAGGCTGGTAGGTGTGGGAGGGGTCTCCAGTTTCCTGGGGTCAACATAGGATCAGGGACACTCAGCATTCAGCACTGAGAAAGTAAACCTGGGATGGCTCCTGGTGGGCATATCCAGGAGGAGACGGCTCTCAGCTGCCGGGTTGCAGATGATTGTGACAGAGGCTCTGGTACTATGATGGGGTCAGGTGTGTCAACCTAGATGAAAGAGGCTTCCTAGTTGTAGAGGTGAGGGATGCAAGGGGAGCACTCTAAGCCTCGGTAGTGGGGGTTGGGAGGTGAGGAGCATGAGCTGGCAAAAGAGGAGCTCCAGGCTGCCGCTTTCTTTCCAGGCTGGTGGGGTGGGCTGTCTGGTGCCAATGTTCCCCTTGCCGTCTGCATTCACAGGCCATAGTGCGCAAACCGTGAGTCTTTGTTCCTCTGTTGTATTCTGTAGCTTCTCCCCAGGTCCAGGCCATGGAACTGGGGATACTGGTGCAGGTGGATGGGAGTGAATGCTGAGCACTTTCTGCTTCTCCTGGGCATCCCAGACAACTGCGAGGACCAAGAATTCAAAGAGGCCATGCAGTTAGCCCTGGGGACTCTGGACAAATACTGAGTGCTGGGCAAGGCCTTGAGAAAGGAGCTTGGTTGAAAGATTGTTTTGGTCAAGTTTGCTGAATTTTTAAGCTGAACCTTGAGCCCCCGACAAATACCAGGTAAGAGGGGTCCAGGGATGTTGTCCACCTGCCCCAGGACCCTGATGCTGAGTCACAGGATAGGCCCAATTTCACTGCATAGCCCCAGAGCTGAGCAGTGGCTGAGGGGTCAGGTGAGACAGGAACCCCCGATGAGGAAGAAGGTGCACATGAAGTATAAGCTGAAAAGGATGGGACTGCAGGTGAGGCAGCAGGTACAGATGAGGCAAGAGGTACAGAAACTCAGGGGGTCCTGCCACGACCTGGATTGGTGAACCCTCCCCAGTGGTCCCTGCAAGTCCTGGCTGGGAGCCAGAATGTCTCACTCAGGCAGGAGAGCAGGAGGCTGAGGAGCCCCCCAAGAAGGGGCTCAACCCATCCCAGATGAGCCAGAAAATGAGGAAGGGGATGTGGAGATGAGCTCTCCAGTGTTGTCCTCTGATCAACAGGCTCAGCAGGTCCCAAGCCCCTGGTCTAGAAGTAGGGAAAGGCCAGGTCAGGCAGCCTTCTGGCCCCCGCTTAGGGACCATGCCATGGAGCCTAAGCCTTCCACACACACATCCACCCCCACCCACAAGGGAGAAACCTTATTCAGAATCCCCTGGGACAGGCTGCTGCCTGTCCTGGGAAGTCCAGATGTGTCCCTATAGGGCCTCTAATGACCCAGATCTCAAGGAACACCTCCCTACTCCAGTCCCCTCTCCCCTCCCCATCAACACACACACCCAAGCAGTCATCCACTTTCCTCAGCCTCACAGAGAGACATGAGGTGCTTGTGAACCCAGGCCGGGTGTCCCCATCTAACCAGTCAGCCACCCCCGGACCCTGCCACGTGCCCTGACCTTCAGCGATAGCCAAGGCCCTGGCCACTGTGGTCCCGTGTCCTCAGCTCAGTGTGTGCTTCCCTATTGAAGATTCAGGCTCAATTCTGCTTGGTCTCCTGGAGATGTGTGCATGTTTTTCTCTGAGCAGTTCCCCCCACTATGGCACAGAGACACCCCAGCCTACTCCCAGGAACAGGTGAGAAACAGGGGATGGATGAGGGGTTGGCCAGAGCCTACCCTGGGACCTCAGGAAGGAAGATCTGCATTGAAGTTTCCCAGTGGGGCTGTGGGAGGCCCCCAGGACCTGTGCTCTGCTGGGCCACCCCATGATTCCTCGGAACTCCGTGTCCTCAGTGTGGTACAGCATGCTCTGTTGTATGACTGTCCTGAGCCCCCTATAGGCCATGTATGCCCGAGTGGGAGGGGCTGCCCTGGGGTGATCAGGCATTGCCAGCTCCCACCATCCAGGCAAGACAACACCTGCAAAGCCCTCAGGAAGGGAGAGTGTGGGGTGTAGTGAGGACACCTCGTTAAGGACCACAGGAGGAGGGGAGATGGGACACTGATCTCCATGTCTGTTAGAAGTTCTTCTGTTTGTTGCATTCCCTGTCTTCAATGGTTTCAGTCAGTGCTACTCTTCAGTTAAATTTCCTTGAAGTTTCAGCAGAGTCTCGTCTCTGCTCTGGACATTTGAGGGGAGGGGGTGCAGGGTTTGGGGGTACAGTTGCCTGGTACCCTGAGTTGGCACTGTGAGGCAGTCCCAGCAGGGTCTGAGATGGTCTGTGTGGCCCTCTGGACTGGACGGAGCTGGGCAACAGGGACTTGTGGGCAGGGACTGTGGCTGACTGGGTACCCAGGAACCTCGGGGAAATCCTAGGAATAAGTGGGTTAGATGTAGGGGGAGGACAGTGTCACCAGGTAGGATATCATGCTTTAGGATACCCGGCAGGTCTATGGGGCCACTCCCTCCAAGCCTTTCCCTGGTTGGGGGAGAATTTGAAAAGAGAAATGTGCAGTTTCCCACATTGGCTATTCTTCCTTTGCCTATTCTGTAGGAGCACCCCCTCCTTACCTGATGGCCCACCTTCCTCCTCCACCCCCATACCCACTGGTTCCTTCACCTAGGGCCAGTAGGCAAGGTTCAAAGCACATGATCTGGAGACCAGATCACTATAATGGAAGAGTAGCCTTTAAGAAGATTGCTTCCCTATGCCAGAGTATGTATGACTGGGGGCAATTTCTCTCCATCAGAGCTGCCAGCCAGCCCAGATTATCACTGAGAACCCTGTGACCCTGGACTCTGTCCCAGGACACATTGAGGTTTCCCAGACCTGGCAAAGAGACCCACACCTCCTGGCTGCTGGGGGTGCCCAAAATTGTGCACCTGGCATTTCTCCTTGGCCAGGCTGTGGTCCTGCACCAGGAGCTGGCTCTGCTGTCAGATTTTCCCCACTTGGGGGTGTAGCCCTTTTCAAGGCCACCGTCATGCTCCATAGCCCATTCTCCTCCTTGGTCTGGAGTAGGCCCTGCCTTCAGGTTCTGAGCCTGCTGCCCATGGTCTTGGTTGAGAGTCCTTCCCATTAGCACTTGGCCTGGTAGCACCTCAGGTGCCCTGCTTCTTCACCAGCTACCACCTGGGTTCCAACTCATGGATCCCTTTCTTTCAGTAGAAACCCATATCTCCCGATCCCCCAGCACCTGGCACCCATCACTATAATGGAAGACTAGCCCTTAAGCAGATTGCTTCCCTGTGGCAGAGTATGTATGACTGGGGCCAGTTTCTCTCCATCAGAGCTGCCAGCCAGCTCAGATTATCACTGAGAACCCTGTGACTCTGGGCTCTATCCCAGGACACATTGAGCTGCTGAGGACTGGACACTGATCCTGTCCCTGAGGCCAGATCCAGGCATCCTAGTGCAACCCCATCTAGGCCTTATAGATGGGTTATCTCTTCTCTGTATGTCCACTATACTGTGCTTCTGTGTGCTGCTCATCGCAATGCCAGACTTGGCACTCCCACAAGGCAGCCTGAGACCCACAATGCCATCTGGTCAAATAAGGGACAACAGAAACCTGGTACTAATTGTCCTGTACCACTACTTAAGTGCTGAAAGATTTAGAGACTGGGAGGAGAGTCAGCCCCACTCACAAGAGCTTGCATCTCTGAGCACTAACTCTGCACCATGACATGGGCTGACCCCTTGGGCCCACAGTCACTGTTTGAGTCCTCAGAGGAGCCCTGGGGGGATGTGGGCACTGTCAGGACCCTTTTGCTCCTGTTGAGTACAGTGGGCACAGGAGGGTTTAGAGACTTGTCCAAAGTGCCCCAGCTCCTCCTCAGAGACACAAGGATTCCAGACCAGGGCCATACATCACATGGCTCAGGCCCTGGAAACACAGCCACAGGACTGGCTGGAGGCACGTGGCTAGTAGTGACAATTCAGAAATGCAGTTGAGGGCTGCAGGGCACATTGTTAGTGGTGATAAGGGGGTGGTGGCCCCTGGCCTTATGCTCGTGGCTGCTCCCCAGCAAGGCCTCATTGTGGCCAGCCACATGCCTCCAGCCAGTCTTGGTGCTGCCTCTTCTGGGGAAGGTGTTGGGGTATCTCTCCAGCATCCCGTGGGATTTCACCCTCCCCATCTTCAGAACCCTTTTGTGTGTCCCCTTATGCTCTATACTCTGTGCACATACCCAGATGGCTCCCAGGCAGGGAAACCTTGTTTTCTACAAGACTGCCCCATGTAAGTGTTAGGAAAAGCGAGGAAGACCAGGTCCTGCAGAAAAGGAAAATGGGAATGAAGAGAGCAGCAGAGGGCTCAGGTGGAACTGAGACAGGCATTCAGTTCACCTACCTGAGTCCCTGCTCCAACCAGCATAGCACATGCCAGCTGGGAGTGAGTAGATATGGGTTCTGAATCCCGATTGTGACCTTGAGGGTCCTGTGTTCTCCCCGGCCTGTTATCTCAGGCTCCAGCTGCCCTCAGGCCACAGGATGTAGTGACTGGTTCCTGTGCTCTGCGGGGGCCCAGGATGAGGTGGTATGGGTGTGCCCTAACTAGCAGACAGGGAAGACTCTGGCCCCCACCTGCACCCCACCCATCTTGAGAGTCAGGCTCCACAGTAGAGGCCAAGGAAAGGACCAAAAAGGGGCCTGGCATAGTCTTGTAGTTGGAGGGGCCTGGGACCACTGGGTATGGGGTAAGGTGAGACTGCAAGAAGACAGCAGTTGACGGGGGAGTTCTCCCTGCTGGGCCCAACTTGACTGAGGAGATGCTTCTGACCACAGCATCCTGGGGCCTGTAGGACCCTTCCTGGGAAAGGATTGGTCCCAGGGGGAGGCCTGGGGATGGCTGTGACAGGCAGCATAGCCTCAGGTCAAACAGGGCCAAACCACTTCTCACCTGTGCCCTCCAGCCTCCATGCCTGTGCCCGGCAACGGATGGCTGCCCTCAGATGATGCATCCGTGTGCTTTGAACCAAGTTGCTCCCATCTCTATCATCTGTATTTGATGTTCCTAGAACTGTGCCTCTTTGACCCAGAGCTAAGCACATACCCTGTCCCTGGAGGCCCTCAGCATTATTGGGCACAGCCTCCAGGGCACTTCCCTGCCCCTCACCATAGCTTCTCATGTGTATCTCTGATTGCTCAGGAAAATTCTTCCATCTCCTGGGTCTCCAAGGGATGCAGCTCTAAACTGTGCACAGGGCTCAGGGGTGCAGGAGGGCAGGGCCTATACCTAAGGTCACAGAGAAGAGGGCTAGGCACAGGGGCATCCTTCAGGCAGGCCCTGTCACTCCTTGGTCAGGCCCTCCATCCTTCCCCAGGTAGACCACATTCTGCTTTCTCCACTTCTTTCACTCCACCCCGTGGAATTCACCCCTTCCTCCAGGATCCTTGCTCTGCAAGCAGGACCCAGTCTTGTCCCTTCACCCACACTCTCTGCCTTTGCTGTAGCCTCAGACCCAGTGATTCCCATGCATGATTGCTGACCTGGGGCTGGGGTAGGGCAAGGGAGGGGAGACACTCCAGAGGTAAGACAGAGGACTTGAATTGTATTACCCAGCACAACCACTGAGAAAATAACTCCAAGATTTAGCAAAAGAAATGAGAAAGTTTAAATGAGAAAGTTAAAGAGTGTATTAGAAATGATCTATTTAAAACAAAAGAAGGATCACCTGGTAAAAAATCCACATACAATGCAGGAGATCTGGGTTTGATCTCTGGTTTGCAAAGATCCCCTGGAGAAGGGAACGGCTAGCCACTCCAGTATTCTGGTATAGAGAACTCCTGGAGTCACAAAGAGTCAGACATGATTGAGCAACTTTCACTATGACATATAGAAAAGAAAGGCTGATATAATCCTTCGTTATCAGGAATTACATTTAATGTTGCTGTTCAGTTGCTATGTTGTGTCCAACTCAATTGATTAAAAACTCTCAACATCATTTGTTTTTAGGGATATAAAAACTAAAATCACAGCTAGATAGCCCTCAAGGATGTCTGGAATCAAAAACATGGACAAAAAATGTTCTGGTGAGGATGTGATGAAGTTGGACTCGTCATACATAAAATGGTGGGAGTATAAAATTTTGCAGACACTTTGGAAAACAGTCTAGTAGTTCTTCAAAAAGTTAAACACAGAGTTTAATCAGTTCAGTTCAGTTCAGTTCAGTCGCTCAGTCATGTCCGACTCTTTGCAACCCCATGATTCGCAGCACGCCAGGCCTCCCTGTCCAGCACCATCTTCCAGAGTTCACTCAGACTCGCGTCCATTAAGTCCGTGATGCCAACCAGCCATCTCATCCTCTGTCATCCGCTTCTCCTGCCTCCAATCCCTCCCAGCATCAGAGTCTTTTCCAATGAGTCAACTCTTCTCATGAGGCAGCCAAAGTACTGGAGATTCAGCTTTAGCATCATTCCTTCCAAAGAAATCCCAGCAATGATCTCCTTCAGAATGGACCGGTTGGATCTTCTTGCAGTCCAAGGGACTCTCAAGAGTCTTCTCCAACAGCACAGTTAAAAAGCATCAATTCTTCGGCACTCAGCCTTCTTCACAGTCCAACTCTTACATCCATATATGACCACAGGAAAAAATATAGCCTGGACTAGACGGATCTTAGTCGGCAAAGTGATGTCTCTGCTTTTGAATATACCATCTATATTGGTCATAACTTTTCTTCCAATGAGTAAACATCTTTTAATTTCATGGCTGCAGTCACCATCTGCAGTGATATTGGAGCCAAAAAAAAAAAATAATAAAGTCTGACAGTGCTTCTACTGTTGCCCCATCTATTTCCCATGAAGTGATGGGACCGGATGCCATGATTTTCATTTTCTGAATGTTGAGCTTTAAGCCAACTTTTTCACTCTCCTCTTTTACTTTCATCAAGAGGCTTATTAACTTCTCTTCAGTTTCTGTGATAAGGGTGGTGTCATCTGCATATCTGAGGTTATTGATATTTCTCCCAGCAATCTTGATTCCAGGTTGTGTTTCTTCCAACCCAGCGTTTCTCATGATGTACTCTGCATAGAAGTTAAATAAGCAGGGTGGCAATACACAGCCTTGATATACTCTTTTCCTATCTGGAACCAGTCTGTTATTCCATGTCCATGTCTAACTGTTTGTTCCTGACCTGCATACAGGTTTCTCAAAATGCAGGTCAGGTGATCTAGTATTCGCATCTCTTTCAAATTTTCCACAGTTTATTGTGATCCACACAGTCAAAGGCTTTGGCATAGTGAACAAATCAGAAACAGATGTTTCTCTGGAAGTCTCTTCCTTTTTCCATGATCCTGCAGATGTTGGCAATTTGATCTCTGGTTCTTCTGCCTTTTCTAAAACCAGCTTGAACATCTGGAAGTTCACAGTTCATGTATTGCTGAAGCCTGGCTTGGAGAATTTTGAGCATTACTTTACTAGCATGTGAGATGAGTGCAACTGTGCAGTAGTTTGAGCATTCTTTGGCATTGCCTTCCTTTGGGATTGGAATGAAAACTGACCTTTTTCCAGTTTTGTAGCCATTGTTGAGTTTTCCAGATTTCCTGGCATATTGAGTGCAGCACTTTCACATCATCATCTTCCAGGATTTGAAATAGCTCAACTGGAATTCCATCACCTCAACTAGCTTTGTTCATAGCTATGCTTTCTAAGGCCCATTTCACTTCACATTCCAGGATGCCTGGCTCTAGGTGAGTGATCACACCATCATGATTATCTTGATTATGAAGATCTTTTTTGTATAGTTCTTTTGTGTATTCTTGCCACCTCTTCTTAATATCTTCCGCTTCTGTTAGGTTCATTTCTGTCCTTTATTGAGCCCATCTTTGCATGAAATGTTCCCTTGGTATCTCTAATTTTCTTCAAGAGATCTCTAGTCTTTCCCATCTGTTCTTTCCCTCTATTTCTTTCCATTGATCGCTGAGGAAGGCTTTTTTATCTCTTCTTGCTGTTCTTTGGAACTCTGCATTCAGATAATTATAGCTTTCCTTTTTCCTTTGCTTTTCACTTCTCTTCTTTTCACAGCTATTTTCAAGGCCTCCCCAGACAGCCATTTTTCTCTTTTGCATTTCTTTTCCTTGGGGATGGTCTTGATACCAATCTCCTATACAATGTTACAAACCTTATTCCATAGTTCCTTAGGCACTCTATTTATCAGATCTAGGCCCTTTAATCTATTTCTCACTCCCACTGTAAAATCATTAGGAATTTGATTTAGGTCATACCTGACTGAGTGACTGAACTGAATTGAACTGAACTGAATAGTCTAGTGGATTTCCCTACTTTCTTTAATTTAACTCTGAATTTGGTAATAAGGAGTTCATAATCTGAGCCACAGTCAGCTCCTGGCCTTGTTTTTGCTGACTGTATAGAGCTTCTCCTTCTTTGGCTGCAAGGAATATAATCAATCTGATTTTGTTGTTGACCATTTGGTGATGTCCATGTGTAGAGTCTTTTCTTGTGTTGTTGGAAAAGGGTGTTTGTATGACCATTGCATTATCTTGGCAAAACTCTATTAGCCTTTGCCCTACTTCATTCTGTACTCCAAGGCCAAATTTGTCTGTTACTCCAGGTGTTTCCTGACTTCCTACTTTTGCATTCCAGTCCCCTATAATGAAAAGGACATCTGTTTTGTGGTGTTAGTTCTAAAATCTCTTGTAGGTCTTCATAGAACCATTGAACTTCAGCTTCTTCAGCATTACTGATTTGGCATAGACTTGGATTACTGTGATATTGAATGCATTGCCTTGGAAATGAACAGAGATCATTCTGTTGTTTTTGAGATTGTATCCAAGTACTGCATTTCAGACTCTTTTGTTGACCATGATGGCTACTCCATTTCTTCTAAGAGATTCCTGCCCTCAGTAGTAGATATAATGGTCATCTGAGTTAAATTCACCCGTTCTAGTGTATTTTAGTTCGCTGACTCCTAGAATGTCAACGTTCACTCTTGCCATCTCTTGTTTGACCACTTCCAATTTTCCTGGATTTATGGACCGAACAGGTCCGGTCCAGGTTCCAGGTTCCTATGCAATATTGCTCTTTATAGCATCAGACTTCGCTTCTATCACGAGTCACATCCACAACTGTGTATTGTTTTTGCTTTGGCTCCATCCCTTCATTCTTTCTGGAGTTATTTCTTCACTAATCTCCAGTAACATACTGGGTACCTACAGACCTGGGGAGTTCCTCTCTCAGTATCCTATCATTTTGTCTTTTCATACTGTTCATGGGGTTCTCACGGCAAGAATACTGAAAAAGTTTGCCATCCATTCTCCATGGACCACGTTCTGTCAGACTACACAGCATGCCTTAGTTTCATTGAGTTAGACAAGGCTGTGGTTTGTGTGATTAGATTGACTAGTTTTCTGTGATTATGGTTGCCCACTGATGCCTCTTGAAACACCTACCATCTTACTTGGGTTTCTCTTACCTTGGATGTGGCGTATTTCTTCATGGCTGTTCCAGCAAAGTGCAGCCACTGCTCCATTCCTTGAGTGAGGGGTATCTTCTCACAGCCACCCCTCCTGACCTTGAACGTGGAGTAGCTCCTCTTGGCCCTCCTGTGCCCATGCAGCCACTCCTCCTTGGACATAGGGTTAGGTTAGAAAGAATTTTAAAAGTACCAATACAGTGTAGCAGTCCTAAAATGGTGGAGGAATAGGACAGAGAGACCACTTTCCCCCTCACAAATTCAAGGAAAGAATATTTGAACGCTGAGCAAATTCCACAAAACAAATTCTGACAATGGGCACCTAGAAAGGCAGCCCATTGTCTTAGAAAGGATGCAGGACAAAATATAAAAGATAAAACGTGAGAAAAGAGGTAGGACCAGAGATCAGTCCATGGAAGTGAAGTGAAGTGAGTTAAGGTGAAGGGAAGGGAAGGGAAGGGAAGGGAAATTTGCTCAGTCGTGTCCAACTTTGCACCCCCTTGGACTATATAGTCCATGGGATTCTCTTGGCAAAAATACTGAAATGGATAGCTTTTCCATTTTCTAGGGGATCTTCCCAACCCAGGGATTGAATTCAGGTCTCCTGCATTGCAAATGGATTCTTTACCAGAAGGGAGTCTTAAAAGAGGGGAGGTTTCCAAACACCAAGAAACACTCCCACCAGCATGTCTGTGGGAAGTTTTGGAATCTGAGAAGGCATACTAACAATGAGGAAAAATAAATAAATATATAAATAAAACCCACTATTATGTGCCTAACCTCAACTCCCAGAGCTCACAGCCACCACCAGCAAGCGGGGGCTGAACAGGGAGACGTGGGCTGCATTGCTTAGAGTAAATACCTGGACTAAATGCACTGAGGAAAATCTGAGGGAAGTAATGTGAGAAAGCAACTGAAACTGTGGGATAGCCAGAGAAAGATAGAGAGGAAAAAAGAAAAAAAAAAAAAAAGGAGAGAGAGAGAACTACCCCATGAAAAGCCCTAACCTAAGGCACTGCTAGGTCTGCTAACAGAAGAAAGGACTGAGCAAATGCCAAAGGATAGCTAGCAGGCTGTGGACCAGCCCATCCCTTGCCAGAGACAGGCAGGCGGGGGGCAGTCAGAGCCAGAAAGGGGCAGTCTCTGCCCCAGAGAGGCATTCTTTACCAATCTGCAAGCAGGCTCTATTGCTAACCAAGACTTCTTGGGACTGTGGATGGTTGACATCCACCAGGAGGATCACAGCCAGAGATTAGCTCCCCAGAAGAAACACACAGCACACCTCAGAAGACACACCTGCTGTACACCCAGAAAATTGAGCAGCTGGAATGGGGAGGCAATAAGACTCACCCCCTACCTGGGAGAGATTGCACTCACCAAGCACATGGTCGCCTGAGCTTCTCGGACCTGGGAAAAACAGAAAACGCAGGCCCAACCAAGTCTGCATCTTTGTGGAGTACCATAGAACCTGAACCTTAGTGGCTTAGACCTGGGAAGTGCATGCAACCCAGGTCACAACTTAGACAGTTCCCTGGCAGAAAAACCTAGAACCTGAGAATAATAGACAGGAAAAGCCCACGCGCTGTGTGCAGGAGCGAACCCAGTGCATCCGAGACACTGCGAGCACTCCCCACAAGTGCCAGTGATATTTGTTTGTAGTGTTCCTCCCTCCTCAGAGCAGGAATGTACACGTGAGCCTAAATAAGTGACCACCTTTGCCCCCTTGTGTCAGGGCAGAAATTAGACGCTGAAGAGACCAGAAAACCGAAGAAACTAAAATAAACAGAGGAAACCGCTTTGGAAGTGACAGGTAGAACAGATTGTAACCCTGAAAAATCTGTGAATCTCTGTGTGTTCTGGGCTGTGGAGAACACTTAGGGAACTGATTACTGGCTGGATTTGTCTTTCTCTTTTTGATTACCACTTTTCTCCTCCTGATCACCTCTGTCTCCTTCCTCCCTCTTCTCTGTGTAACTCCGTGAACATCTCTGAGAGATTCAGACTATGGAGAGCACATAGGGAATTGATTACTGGCTAGCTTGCTCTCTCCCCTTTTGTTTCCTCTTTGTTTCCCCCTGGTCACCTCTACTCCCTTCTCCCTCTTCTCTTCTCCATGTAACTCTGTGAACCTCTCTGGATGTCCCTCACTGCAGATAAACTTTTCATCATTAACCTAGATGTTTTTTCATCAGTGCTGTATAGGCAGAAAAATCTTGAGGCTACTGTAAGAATAAGACTGAAAAACAGAGGCATGGGGCTTAAGTCCCAAACCTGAGAACACCAGAGAACTCCTGAATCCAGGGAATATTAATTGATAAGGGCTCACCC
This sequence comes from Ovis aries, assembly GCF_016772045.2. Lineage (NCBI taxonomy): Eukaryota > Metazoa > Chordata > Mammalia > Artiodactyla > Bovidae > Ovis > Ovis aries. The sequence goes on along the minus strand of NC_082741.1, from coordinate 11,755,443 downwards.
AAAAGCCTCCATAGGTACACTGAAACCAAGAACCATCCAAGAGCCAACAAGTTCCTCAACAAGACATACCATGCAAATTCACCAGCAACAAAGGAACATACCACTGGGCTTCAATATTCAGGCTTCCCAAAGTCACACCAAACCCACAGACATCTCAAAACACACAACTGGACGCTTCATTGCACTCTAGAGAGAAGAAATCCAACTCCACCCACCAGAACACCAACGCCAGAAGACCTTGACAACCTTAACCAGAAAATCTGTCCCCACCACCCACAGTGAGGAACCTCCACAATAAAAAGAAACCACAAACTGCCAGAATATGGAAAGTTCACTCCAAACAGCAATTTAAACAAGATGAAAAGAAAGAGAAATAATCAGCAGGTAAAGGAACAGAATAAAGGCCCACCAAACCAAGCGAAATAGGATAAGATAGCAAATCTACCTGAAAAAGAATTCAGAACATTGATAGTAAGTATGATCCAAAATCTTGAAAACAAAATGGAGTTACAGATAAAGAGCCTGGAGACAGTTTGAGAAGATGTAAGAAAGATTTAACAAGGATGTAGAAGAAATAAAAAGGGATCAATATATAATGAATAATGCAATTAATGAAATGAAAAACACTCTGGAGGGGATCAAGAGTAGAATAATGGAGGGAGAAGATAGGGTAAGTGAGATAGAAGATAGAATGGTAGAAATAAATGAATCAGAGAGGAAAAAAAGAGAAAAGAATTAAAAGAAAAGAGGACAACCTCAAGACCACTGGGACCATGTTAAAGACCCCAACATTCGAATCATAGGATCCCAGAAGAAGAAGACAAAAAGACAGACCATGACAAACTGTTGAGGAGATAATAGTTGAAAACTTCCCTAAAATGGGGAAGGAAATAGTCACCCAAGTCCAAGAAACCCAGAGAGTCCCAAATAGGATAAATTCAAGGTGAAGCACCCCAAGACATATATTAATCAAATTAACAAAGATCAAACACAAAGAACACATATTAAAAGCAGCAAGGAAAAAAACAACAAATAACACACAAGGGGATTCCCATAAGGATAACAGCTGATCTTTAGCTGAAACTTTTAAGGCCAGAAGGGAATGGCAGGACATACTTAAAATGATGAAAGAGAAAAGTATACAATCCAGATTACTATATGCAGCAAGGATATCATTCAAATATGAAGGACAAATCAAAAGCTTTTACAGAGAGGAAAAAGCTGACAGAATTCGTCACCACCAGACCAGCTCTCCAACAAATGCTAAAGGATCTTCTCCAGACAGGAAATACAGAAAGCATGTATAAACTCAAACCCCAACCAAAAAAAGTATATTGCAACAGGATCATACTTTTCAATAATTACCTTAAATGTAAACGGGCTGAATGCCCCAACCAAAAGAAAAAAGACTAGCTGAATGGATACAAAAACAAGACCCCTTATATATGTTGTCTGCAAGCAATCTACTTCAAAACAAGGTACATTTACAGACTGAAACGGAAGGGCTGGAAAAAGATATTCCATGCAAATAGAGACCAAAAGAAAACAGGAGTAGCAATACTAACATCAGATAAAATAGACTTTAAAACAAAGGCTGTGAAAAGAGACAAAGAAGGACACTACATAATGATCAAAGGATCAATCCAAGAAAAAATATAACAATTGTAAATATATATGCACCCAACATAGGAGCACCACAATATGTGAGGGAAATGCTAACAAGAATGAAAGAAGACATTAACAATAACACAATAATAGTGGGAGGCCTTAATACAACACTGTCACCCCTGGATAGATCAACTAAGCAGAAAAGTAACAAACAAACACAAGCTTTAAATGATACAATGGACCAGTTAGACCTAGTGAATATCTCTAGGACATTTTACCCCCAAAAAATGAATTTCACCTTTTTCTCCAGTGCGCATGGAACCTTCTCCAGGATAGAGCTCATCATGGGCCGTAAATCTATCCTTGGTAAATTAAAAAAAAAAAAAAAAATTGAAATCATTCCAAGCATCTTTTCTGACCAGAAGGCAGTAAGATTAGGTGTCAATTACAGGATAAAAACTGTTAAAAATTCCAACATATGGAGGCTGAACAACATGCTGCTGAATAACCAAGAAATCAGTGAAGAAGAAAAAAAAAATCAAAACATGCATAGAAACAAATGAAAATGAAAACACAACAACCCCAAACCTGTCAGTTCAGTTCAGTTCAATTGCTCAGTCATGTCCGACACTTTGCCAACCCATGAATTGCAGCACGTGAAGCCTCACTGTCAATAACCATCTCCCGGAGTTCACTCAAACTCACATCCATCGAGTCAGTGATTCCATCCAGCCATCTCATTCTCTGTCGTCCCCTTCTCCTCATGCCCCAAATCTTTCCCAGCATCAGAGTATTTTCCAGTGAGTCAACTCTGCCCATAAGGTGTCCAAAGTACGGGAGTTGCAGCTTTAGCATCCGTCTTTCCAAAGAACACCCAGGACTGATCTCCTTTAGGATGGGTTGGTTGGATCTCCTTGCAGTCCAAGGGACTCTCGAGTCTTCTCCAACACCACAGTTCAAAAGCATCAATTCTTTGGCACTCAAGTTTTCTTCACAGTCCAACTCTCACATCCATACGTGGCCAGTGGAAAAACCATAGCCTTGACTGGACTGACCTTTGTAGGCAAAGTAATCTCTCTGAGTTTTAATATACTATCTAGGTTGGTCATAATTTGTCTTCCAAGGAGTAAATATATTTTAATTTCATGGCTGCAATCACCATCTGCAGTGATTTTGGAGAGCCCCCCCCTGCCAAAAAACAACAACAACAACAACAACAACTCTGATACTATTTCCACTGTTTCCCCATCTATTTCCCATGAAGTGATGGGAGCAGATGCCATGATCTTCATTTTCTAAATGTTGAGTTTCAAGCCAAATTTTTCAGTCTCCTCTTTCACTTTCATCTAGAGGCTTTTTAGTTCCTCTTCACTTTCTGCCATAAGGGTGGTGTCATCTGCATATCTGAAGTGATTGATATTTCTCCCGACAGTCTTGATTCCAGCTTTTGTTTCTTCCAGCCCAGCGTTTCTCATGATGGACACTGCATAGAATTTAAATAAGCAGGGTGACAATACAGCCTTGACGTACTCATTTTCCTATTTGGAACCATCCTGTTGTTGCATGTCCAGTTCTAATTGTTGGTTCCTCACCTGCTTACAGATTTCTCAAGGGGCAGGTCAGGTGATCTGGTATTCCCATTTCTTTCAGAATTGTCCACAGTTTATTGTCATCCACACAGTCAAAGGCTTTGACATAGTCAGTAAATCAGAAATAGATGTTTTTTCTGGAACTCTTCTGCTTTTTCAATGATCCAGCAGATGTTGACAATTTTATCTCTGGTTCCTCTGCCATTTCTAAAATCAGTTTGAACACCAGGAAATTCATGGTTCACGTTGTGCTGAAGCCTGGCTTGGAGAATTTTGAGCATTACTTTACTAGCGTGTGAGATGAGTGCAATTTTGTGGTAGTTTGAGCATTCTTTTGCATTGTCTTTCTTTGGGGTTGGAATAAATTTATTTTGAGTTTATTTTTATGTACGGTGTTAGGAAGTGTTCTAATTTCATTCTTTTACATATAGCTATCCAACTTTCCCAGCATCACTTCTTAAAGAGATTATCTTTTAACCATTGTATTGTCTTGCCTTCATTGTCAAAGATAAGGTGCCCATAGATGTGTAGGTTACTCTCCAGGATTTCTCTTTTTCCATTGTTCCATATTTCTTTTTCTTTTTTTCCTTTTGTGCCAACTTCCTACTGTCTTGATGACTCTAGCTGTATGTGTATATATAACATTCAGCAATGGTGTCCTTCTTCTGAGGCAATTTCTAACTTATCTGAGGAGTGTCCCTGTCCTGTCTCCATGATTAAACTGACTAGAGGCATTGCCTTGTTTCATAATAAAGACAAACCAGAGATAAAATGCACTTTTAAAACAATAATTATATTTACAAATAAAATGGTTATTGTTATTTCTCCCGGCAATCTTGATTCCAGATTGTGCTTCTTCCAGCTCAGCATTTCTCATGATATACTCTGCATACAAGTTAAATAAGCAGGGTGACAATATACTTGTGGGACAATGTAAAGCAGTGCTAAGGGGAAGGTTTATAGCAATACAGGCTTAATTAAAAAAAAGAAAAAAAGAAAGTCAAATAAATAACCTAACTCTACACCTAAAGCCACTAAAAGAGCAACAAATGAAGGACCTCAGGGTCAGTAGAAGAAGGAAAAAAATCTTAAAAATTAGGGCAGAAGTACATGCAAGAGAAGCAAAATAAACCATAGCAAAAATCAGCAAAGCTAAAAGCTGGTTCTTTGGGAAGATTAATAAAATTGGCAAACCGTTATCCAGACACATCAAGAAACCAAGGGAGGAGAATCAAATCAACAGAATTAGAAATGAAAATGGAGAAATCACAACAGACAACACAGAAGCACAAAGGACATTAAGAGTCTAATATCAGTGACTATATGCTGATAAAAAGGGCAACTTGGAAGAAATGGACAAATTCTTAGACAAAAAAAAAAAAAAAAATATATATATATATATATATATATATATATATATATATATAACTTTCCTAAACTGAACCAGGAAGAAATATAAAATCTTAATAGACCCATCACAAGCATGGAAATTCAAACTGCAATTAGAAATCTTTTACAAACAAAAGCCCAGGACTAGAAGGCCTCACAGATGAATTCTACCAAAAATTTAGAGAAGAGCTAACACCTATTCTTTCAAACTCTTCCAGAAAATTGCAGAGGAAGGCAAACTGCCAAACTCCTTCTATGAGGCCACCATCACCCTAATACCAAAAACAGACAAAGATGCTACAAAAAAGAAAACTAAAGGCCAATATCACTGAATCATAGATGCAAAACTCCTTAAAATTCTAACAAACAGAATTTAACAACATATTAAAAGATTATACATCATGACCAAGTGGGCTTTATCCCAGTACTGTGAGGATTCTTCAAAACCCACAAATCAATCAAGGTAATACGCCTCAGTTAAGAAACTGAAAGATAAAAATCATACAATTATCTCCATAGATGCAGAGAAAGACTTTGATAAAATTCAACATCCATTCATGATAAAAACCCTCCAGAAAGCCAGAATAGAAGGAACATACCTAAACATAATAAAAGCTATATATGACAACCACAAAGCAATATTATCCTCAGTGGTGAAACATTTAAAGCATTTTCCCTAGAGTCAGGAACAAGACAAGGGCACCCACTCTGACCTGTAGTATTCAACATAGTTTAGGAAGTTTTGGGCACAGCAATCAATGCAGGAAAACAAATAAAAGGAATTCAGATTGTATAAGAAGGAAAACTTTCACTTTTACAGATGACATGATAATCTACATAGAAAACATTCCACCAGAAAATTACTAGAGCTAATAAATGAATACAGTAAAGTTGCAGGATATAAAATTAACACACAGAAATCCCTTGCATTCCTATGCACTAACAATGAGAAAACAGAAAGAGAAAATAAGGAAACAATTCCATTCACCATTTCAGTGAAAAGAATAAAATACTTAATAATATATCTACTTAAAGAAACAAAAGACTGATATAGGACACTATAAAACACTGATGAAATAAATCAAAGAAAACACCAATAGGTGGATAAATAAAACATGTTCATGGGTTGGAAGACTCAATATAGTGAAAATGACTATAGTACCCAAAGCAATCTAAAGATTCAATACAATCCCTATCAAGCTAACAACAGTAATTTTCAAAGAACTAGAACAGAAAATTTCACAGGTTGTATGGAAATAAAAAATACCTCGAGTAGCCAAAGCAATCTTGAGATAGAAGAATGGAACTGGAGGAATCAACTTGCCTGACTTTAGGCTTTACTACAAAGCCACAGTCATCAAGACAGTATGGTTCTGGCACAAAGACAGGAATATAGATCAAAGGAACAAAATAGAAAGCCCAGATATAAATCCATGCACCTTTGGACACCTTATCTTTGACAAAGGAGGCAAGAATAAACAATGGAGAAAAGACAATCTCTTTAACAAGTGGCATTGGGAAGACTGATCAACTACGTGGAAAATGACAGAAAGTGAAGAGGAACTAAAAAGCCTCTTCATGAAAGTGAAAGTGGAGAGTTACAAAGTTGGCTTAAAGCTCAACATTCAGAAAATGAAGATCATGGCATCTAGCCCCATCACTTCATGGGAAATAGATGTCAGGCTTTATTTGGGGGGGGGGGCTCCAAAATTACTGCAGGTAATGATTGCAGCCATGACATTAAAAGATGCTTACTTCTTGGAAGAAAAGTTATGACCAACATAGATAGCATATTACTTTGCCAAATAAGGTCTGTCTAGTCAGGCTATGGTTTTTCCTGTGGTCATGTATGGATGCGAGAGTTGGACTGTGAAGAAGGCAGAGCACCGAAGAATTGATGCTTTTGAACTGTGGTGTTGGAAAAGACTCTTGAGAGTCCCTTGGACTGCAAGGAGATCCAACCAATCTATTCTGAAGGAGATCAACCCTGGGATTTCTCTGGAAGGAATTATCCTAAAGCTGAAACTCCAGTGCTTTGGCCACATCATGCAAATACTTGAATCATTGGAAAAGACTCTGATGCTTGGAGGGACTAGGGGCAGAAGGAGAAGGTGACGACCGAGGATGAGATGGCTGGATGGCATCACTGACTCGATGGACGTGAGTCTGAGTGAATTCCGGGAGTTGGTGATAGACAGGGAGTCCTGGTGTTCTGCGATTAATGAGGTCGCAAAGAGTCGGACACGACTGAGCAACTGAAATGAACTGAAAACACTTTCTAACACCACACACAAAAATAAACTAAAATTCGATCAAATATCTTTACATAAGACCAGAAACTGTAAAACTCCAAGAGGAAATCATAGGCAAAACACTCTTCAACATAAATCACAGCAGTATCCTCTATGACCCACATCCCAGAGTAATGGAAATAAAAGCAAAAATAAACAAATGGCACTTAAACTTAAAAGATTTTGCACAATGAAGGAGACTATAAGCAAAATGGAAAGACAGCCTTCAGAATGGGAGAAACTAATAGCAAACAAAACAACTGACAAAGAATTAATCTGAAAAATATACAAGCAACTCCTGCAGCTCAATTCCAGAAAAATAAATGACCAATCAAAAAATGCACCAAATAACTAAACAGACATTTCTCCAAAGAAGACATATGGATGGATAACAAGCGCATGAAAAGATGTTTAAAATCATTCATTATCAGAGAAATGCAAATCAAAACCACAATGAGGTACTATTTCACGCCAGTCAGAATGGCTTTCTCCAAATGCATACAAACAATGAATGTTAGAGTGGGTGCGGAGAAAAGGGAACCCTCTTACACTGTTTGTGGGAATGCAAACTAGCACAGCGACTATGGAGAATAGTTTGTAGATTCCTTAAAAACTGGAAATACCACTGCCGTATGACTCCTCAACTCCACTGCTGGGCATACACATCAAGGAAACAAGAATTGAAAGAGACACATGTACCCCAACATTAATCACAGCACTATTTATAATAGCCAGGACATGGAAGCAACCTAGATGTCCATCAGGAGACAAATGGATAAGAAAGTTGTGGAACATATACACAATAAAAAGAATGCATTTGAGTCATTTCTAATGAGATGGATGAAACTGGAGACTATTATATAGAGTGAAATAAGCCAGAAAGAAAAATACCAATACAGTATACTAATGCATATATGTGAAATTTAGAATGATAACTATGACACTATATGCGAGACAGCAAAAGAGACACAGATGTATAGAACAGTCTTTTTGGACTCTGTGGGAGAAAACGAGGGTGGGATGATTTGAGAGAAGGGCATTGAAATATGTATATTATCATATGTGAAACAGAACACCAGTCCAGGTTTGATGAATGAGACTGGGTGCTCAGGGCTGGTGCACTGGGATGACCCAGACGGATGAGATGGGGAGGGAGATGGGACGGGGCATCCAGATGGGGAACATATATACACCTATGGCTGATTCATGTCAATGTATGGCAAAACCACTATGATATTATAAAGTAATTAGCCTCCATTTAAAATAAATACATTAAAAATAATAACATAATAAAATGTGAATAGCAATACATATAGAAAATAAATAAAAAGTACCAATATATGCTACAATATGGGTGAAACTTAAAAACATTGTGAAAGATGTCATGTGAAAAATGCAGCGTATTCTTTGATTCCATTAATATGAAATGTCCAGAATTTGAAAGATAAGTGGTTAGCAGGGCCTGGCAGGGATTTAGGGGAACTGCCTAATGCTGCTGAGGTCTTGTTTGAGGGAAGGAAAATATCCTGTAGTTGGACATAAGGGAGGCTACACAGCATTGTGAATGTGCTAAATGCCCCCTGAGTTGCCCACTTCCAAAAAGTGACATGTGTGGAATGACAACTCTATCTCGAGTTAAAAACAGGTGATTTATTTATGCTGGAGGTCATCACAGCTCCTGAGTCAACACACAGCAGTGTACACAAAAGCAGATGTGAACCACAATGATGGTCACTGCTTCTCCCTGCTCACCCTACACATGCGCCAAACAGCCCTTCCTTATATGCATCCTCTCATCACATCTGTACAGAACTTGGAAGCAGCCCCCAAGGCTAGTACTCGAGGTCACAGGGGAAAGGCTGCATGCAGCACCCCGTGCACTAACAAAGATAACAGCACAGTAACATCACTCTCGACCACTTTCCTGCCTAACCATTGCCCATTACCATATAACAAGAGCAGCTGGAGCTAACTCCCAGATGTCTGTGTTGCCTGGGCTGGTTCAGCCTTCCTGCCTTTGCCCTCCATCACCCTACTCTGAAGACTATTGTGCAAATGTTCTAGGCAACTCAGTTGGCATGTTCCTATTGAAGAGTTTCTCTGAGGTTAAGATGGCACTGAAGGAAGGGCAGGATTATCCAGTTAATCAATTCTCTTACCATACCCCTGCCCTCGTGGCCATGGAGTGGGACACATATGTATCCATTTGTGTCTCTGCACCCCTGGGGTTTGATTGGCAAGGAGTTGGCCCAGGGTTGGGTCCTGACTTCTGCCAGAGAAGTTGCTCCGGGAATGGATGAAGAAGTGTCCTAGCCATGTGGGAAAGGGCTCTTGAGAGGAGTGGGAGGTATGCATTTCTCTTCCTCCCCTTTGGTTGTCTCTGTTCAAACCATGCCAGACAAATCTGCTGATTTAGAGAGACCAGAGGGTGACTGATGGCTGATAGGTAGAGTGGCCTAAGTGGATTCTGGGATGTTCTGAAAGGGGCATGCCCAGGAGCACGTTGGGGGACAACTGAGCCACAGGAGGGGAGGGGCAAAGATCGTTGGTACCTGGGGATTCAGGGCAGGCCTCTCAGACCTCAGGGCACTGGGCTTTGACTGTGGGAAAGTTCCTGCTAATGCTGGTCTCTGGTCATCCCTCAGTCCTCCCAGGAGGAATTCTTGGCGGGCCAGAATGGCCTGGATAGAGGGAGGGAGGCAATATCTTGCCTGCCCTGCAGGTGTTTCCCAGTAGATCCAGTGATGGAAGCCATAGGATATGGCTGCTCAGAGGAGAGATCAAGGACACATCCTTGGGGTCCTTTTCTTTCTTTGTTTACTAGCAAGGGACTCCACACTCAGTGCATTCTTTCTAAGAGATGGTACCGGGGGCCAGTGTGAGGAACTCTGCCCATGGCAAAAGTCATGAGGAAGGAGGCTTGGCATACGCAAAGGCGTGATCAAGCCTCAGGAAACCCCCTGTTCCAGAGCATCTAACACCAAAGCCAGAGTATGTTTTATGCTCTCACCTACACCTCTGACTTTACGGGGGGCTCTCCCCCATAACCATTTCTCTCGGAGAAGGAGTAAACGTGCAGCTCCAAGGCAATAAAAATCCCTGCGCATGACAAGAGTGTTTCAGCTTATGGACTCCTCTGAAGGTTATCTAGCCTGCCTGTATAGGTTCATCCAGCCACATGTGATTGCTTACAGTCTCCCAACCTGAGAGGCATGAGATGTTTTAGACTTACTAAAGGCAAATTCTTTTGGGGAGTTAGAAATTATTAGTATAGTAGGTTGGTTAGGAATTATATTGGTGAAGGGTTTTTCATTTGCTGTGTCAATAATTGCTGCTAATTCCCTCCCCTGGGTGGGACAAGGATGTCTCAGGTCAAACCTCTCTGCTGACAGACGAGCTTGTGTGACAGGATTATACATACTCCTGCCACTACGCACACGATTGTTTACTACCTCTTAACCATAAACAGCACAGAGAGTTTTGGAGTATTTTGAGAGTTTTAATTAGCATAGGGCTTTTCTCATTGTTGAGTCAATGATTGCCTCTAAGCCTCCATATCCTTAGGCACCTTGGAATATATTAATCACTGTATTTGGGATATAGAAAAGGAAATATAGTAGTTTTTGGTGTTAGCAATACTAGACTTTTTGAGTTAATGGAATTTCTCTTTTGTAATAGATCACTGCGCTTTGTTATAAATCACTGTGTCCTTGCTATGTAAAACTGTAATTTTATCATTATCTTAAGACTAAATATATCTTAAGAGGAGCATTGGTGAAAGGATTTTCATTTGCTGGGCTGATGTTTGCTGCTAAATTTCCATGTTCCCACATATAGGAGAAATAAGTATTAACCTTTAAGCCTATAGGAGAAATAAGTATCAACCTTTAAGATTAATCATGTTAACCTTGGGTTAAACATATTCCTTTCTTGATTGTAACTCACTCACCCTATAGGAATGTAACTTTATTTGGAGGGTGGTGCCTGGTTTAAGAAAAAAACACCCTTGGAAAAAATACGTTTTTTAGGATCATAAAATGTCAGCGGGTCTCATGGCCAGAAGATGATGTAATATTCCTAAGACCTTTTTTTTTTTTTTTTCATTTATGTGAAGCACCTACTTTTAATAAAGGTCAGGACTGCTGACCCCACGTGACTCTGTATTCATTCCTATTTGTAACAAAAGGTATATAAGCAAACCCCAAAATAAAGCAATCAGATCAGTTTCCAGAAAGACTGATACCCCCATGTCGTTCTTTCTTGCTCCTCGTTTTTCTGGCTGAATTCCCATCTGGAGCATGGATGCTATTCCACATAGACCAAGTTATTCAGCCTCTTTTTCTCCACTAACCTTCCTACTACACTACCCATTTCTAATCTCTCCATATATCTGTAATTAAATATGTATTTTTCCAAGGACACTGACTACATCCTCACCTTCGAATCACCCTGGATCCACCGGGGCTGGACCCTGGCAAGATGGAGGCTCTTTGTTGTTGGCCTGTTTATTCACAGCTTGGGGTAGTTTCTCAGTTTGGCAGGACCAGCACAAGTGTTACCATCTGGGCACACAGAGAGAAAGGGTCAGTGCTGGAGGAGAGGTATCCTGATATAGGTGGTGGTGGCAGGTACACAACTGCCCTTGTTGAGCACTAAGGGCTGGGCACCTCCTTAGGACTCTGTAGGCCTTGGTGTCCTACGTTCAAGCAGCACAGAGCACCTGGGCCTGAGGGTGCTTGCCATGGGGTCCATATGTAGGCACGAGGAAGATTAACTTTGATTACATGAGACTCAGTCTTATAGGGAGAGTCCACGGGAACTCTGATCAAGATGTGTTCCGAGTTGGCCTTAAAGGCCCAGCCAGGGTGAGTGGATGAAACACTAGAGGGGAAAGTGTTGCCAGTCTATCAGAGAGGAGATCTATGTGTGCCCTGGGGAACATGTGCTGGGTGTTCCTGGCACACCAAAAGAGGCTGGAAAGACAAACAGGGACTGGCAATGAAGTCTTCCTTAATTGGCAGAATGGTCTTTTGATATCTGCTATGGAGGTGCATTCCGTGAAAAATGCATAAGGTGATCTGCATCAAGAGGGAGACAGCTGACTACACTTTTTGCAAAAGGAACTGCTAAGATTACATGTCAAGACTGGTGACAAAGTAATTTGGAAGACCACAGCAGTTGACACGGTCAGTGAAGCCTTGGAAGCTAGGCCAGCTCTGGAAAGTTGTGCATAATAATAAATGGGCACTATTTAAAGCTTTTTAATGTGTACCTATAGTATGAAAGTGGAGAAGGCAATGGCATCCCACACCAGTACTCTTGCCTGGAAAATCCCATGGACGGAGAAGCCTGGTAAGCTGCAGTCCTTGAGGTCGCTAAGAGTCGGACACGAATGAGTAACTTCACTTTCACTTTTCACTTTCATGCATTTGAGAAGGAAATGGCAACCCACTCCAATGTTCTTGCCTGAAAAATCCCAAGGATAGAGGAGCCTGGTAGGAAGTCGTCTATGTGGTCACACAGACTCGGACATGACTGAAGCGGCTTAGCAGCAACATGAAGTGACAGCAAAAGTCATTCAGTTGTGTCTTAACTCTTTGTGACCCCGTGGACTATACAGTCCATGGAATTCTCCAGGCCAGAATACTGTGGTGGGTAGCTCTCCCTTCTCCAGGGGATCTTCCAAACCAGTTGAACCCAGATTTCCCCTATTGTAGGTGAATTCTTTACCAGCTGAGCCACAAGGGAATTTCTATGTACCTGTAGGGTATATGAGGCTGGATTTGGTAAGTGCAGCTTTTGCCCATGGGTGTGGTTTTTTTGTCGCTGAGGCCACATGCAGTGGTGAATCCTGGACTCAGAGGTTCTCAGTCTCTTGGCTCCCTTTGGTTAACGTCCAACTGTTTTCCTGGCTCAACTCACCACAACAGTTTAGCAGTGGTTTTGCCCTTGTTTGTCTTTCTTTACAAGATCTCCTTCCCCAAATTCACTGACCAAACTCATTTCATTCATAGTAATGCTTGTCATCACTGCAAGCTGCATTTTTAACTAGCCGTAAGGTCCTAAGTTTATAAGGGTTTAGCATTTCAGAAGACTCAACTTTTCTTCTTCTTACTTTTCCTCTGTATCCCTTCTATCCAAGAGTTCTGGCACAATGATATTGCAATACGTTCTAAAACGTGTAGGTCCAGATTTTTCTCCCCACCTGCATCATCTAAACAAGAATGGACTGACTTAAAAGAATGTGAATTTGTTCCCCCAGCCCAGTGGGGATCCCTGGCCTCTGAGAGGTCCAGAAGAAACTTAAGAGCAGAAGACGCAGTTTCTCAAGTCACATTTCCAAGCACATGGTGACAAAGAGCAACAATACAATAAAGAAACTTAAAATTTTGGCCTGATAACCTCCTCAGCTCTTCCTTATCATAGACTGAAATATGCAATTAGCTGCTTTGATTTGAGCTCCATGATTTTAAGTCATACTTCTTTTCAGTATAATTTCTCTATCTTGTGCCATTGTCTATTGTGCTAGGTTGAATTAAGTTCCCTCTAAATCATATGTTGGTATCGTCCCTGGCGGCTCAGTGGTAAAGAACCAGCCTATCCATGTGGGACATCTGGGTTTGACCCCTGAGTGGGGAATATTCCCTGCAGAGGCAATTACAACCCACTGCAGTATTCTTTACTGGGTAATCCCAAAGAGAGAGAGGAGCCCTGGTGGGCACAGCCCATGAGGTTGCAAAAAGTTGGACATGACTGAGGTATACATACACACACACACACACACACACACACACACACACCATTTATTAATGTCTCCCTGATGTTCAAGCAGGTTTCAGAAAAGGCATAGGAACCAGAGATCAAATTGCCAACATCTGCTGGATCATGGTAAAAGCAAGAGAGTTCCAGAAAAACATCTATTTCTGCTTTATTGACTATGCCAAAGCCTTTGACTGTGTGGATCACAAGAAACTGTGGAAAATTCTGAAAGAGATGGGAATACCAGACCACCTAACCGTCCTCTTGAGAAATCTGTATGCAGGTCAGGAAGCAACTCTTAGAATTGGACATGGAACAACAGACTGGTTCCAAATAGGAAAAGGAGTACGTCAAGGATGTATATTGTCACCCTGCTTATTTAAATTCTATGCAGAGTGCATCATGAGAAACGCTGGATTGGAAGAAACACAAGTGGGAATCAAGATTGCCTGGAGAAATATAAATAATCTCAGATATGCAGATGACACCATCCTTATGGAAGAAAGTGAAGAGGAGCTAAAAAGCCTCTTGATCAAAGTGAAAGAGGAGAGCGAAAACGTTGGCTTAAAGCTCAACATTCAGAAAACGAAGATCATGGCATCTGGTCCCATCACTTCATGGGAAATAGATGGGGAAACAGAAACAGTGTCAGACTTTATTTTTTTTGGACTCCAAAATCACTGCAGATGGTAACTGCAACCATGAAATTAAAAGACGCTTACTACTTGGAAGAACAGTTATGAACCACACCCATGGTGGATTCAAGTCAATGTATGGCAAAACCAATAGAGTATTGTAAAGTAAATTAAAGTATTAAAAAAAAAAAAAGCAGAGACATTACTTTGCAGACTAAGGTCCATCTAGTCAAGGCTATGGTTTTTCCTGTGGTCATGTGTATGGATGTGAGATTTGGACTGTGAAGAAGGCTGAACACGGAAGAATTGATGGATTTGAACTGTGTTGTTGGAGAAGACTCTTGAGAGTCCCTTGGACTGCAAGGAGATCCAACCAGTCCATTCTGAAGGAGATAAAACCTGGGATTTCTTTGGAAGGAATGATGCTAAACCTGAAGCTCCAGTACTTTGGCCACCTCATGGAAAGTGCTGACTCATTGCAAAAGACTCTGATACTGGGAGGGATTGAGGGCAGGAGGAGAAGGGGATGACCGAGGATGAGATGGGTGGATGGCATCACTGACTCGATGGACGTGAGTATGAGTGAACTCGGGAAGATGGTGATGGACAAGGAGGCCTGGCGTGCTGCAATTCATGGAGTCACAAAGAGTCGGACATGACTGAGAGACTGAAATGAACTGAACTGAACTGAATGTATACCTTTCCCATATTAAAAAAAAAAAAAAGGTAAAATTTAAACGTTAAAACATAGAAATTGTTAGTGGAAATATCTGACGTTTTGCCTGGATTACAAAAGTCTTCTGTACTTCCCTGACTAAATTTGAAATCTGTGGTACCTTTCCTATCATTAAGAGGAAAAAACAAAACAAAACATAAAATCATTGTTAAGAGTGAAGACTGCCACCACAATAACCGAAGATACGTTGAGAATCTTTTTTACTTCATTCTACTGTGTACTATCAAGTTAAACAGTCTTTAAACTTTTTTGTTCTCTGGACCCCTTTGCATTCTAACAATTTATCGAGAATCTCAAAGAGCTCTTGCTTATGTGGCTTATACCTATCAATATTTACTGTATTAAAATTGAAAATAAGAAATTAAAATATTATTTATTCATTTAAGGATGACAGTAATAAAACCATTGCATATTAACATGAATAACATATTTTATGAAAAAATCTATACAAAACAGATGAAAGTTAGTTGAAAGACTGGCATTGTTTTACATTTTTGTAACAGCCTTTGATGTATGGTGTAAAGTGAGAGAGCTGGGAAATCATATCTGTTTCTGAATTTAGTTTGCCACAATATTACAGTTTAATTGTCTCTGGAAAATTCCACTTTGCCCATTGGAAAAGGCTCAAAAACGAATAACAGCTTAGCAGCATTATGAAAAGAGATTTGATCCTGTAGATTCCAGCTGAAGCAGTCTCAAGGACACCCAGGGTTCCCTGGACTCTGCTTTGAGAACTGCACTGTTATTTCATATTTCTTGGGTCCTGAAAATGTATTTATTAATTATACTGAAACTTGTCATTGTTGTAATTAATCATACTTTGTATTTATGGATACAGTCATTCTGCCTATCTTGTCTGATGCTGTTACTGGGTGGAAAGAAATATGGAGCAGCACCAGGGAGTCAAAAGAATGGCAAAAGATCAGAATGAAACAGTGGTTAGGCCAGAGCTATGGAGGAACATGAAATTTAGCAGTGTGGAGACATGCCTTTATGAACAAGCATTTCTGTAAGCCTCTAGTTGCAGCTGGGCTTAAAAAGATAAAGCAAGACAAGGTCATTCCCTTGGGAAATTAATAACTCAGAATGTGGGACAGATAAAGACAAACATAAGTATAACCTGTTATACTTATGAAGTCACTGTTACAAGGAGTAGCAACAGAATGTGGAAGTGGAGTGTTGCAGGCAGAGAAATGATCAGAGAAATGCATCTTCTATGGGTGGACCTGGAGAATTTTTCAAAGGTAACTGGGGAAAGAAACATTCTAGATGAAGAGAAAGGAGTGTCTGAAGGCATGGAGGCAGGACTAGATTGCCAATATTGAAGGTACTGCTGCTCCAGTGAGGGTGGCCTGTGAGTGAAGGTAGAGATCTAGAAACCAAAACATCTACCTCCTCTGGAAAGTTGCAAAAATTCTAATTCTCAGGGCCCACTCTACTAGATACTGCTGAAGAAGACAGATGGTCAAGAAACCAAGCACCACACTGGGAGAGTTGGTTAACTCAGGTTTATTACACTGGCGCTCCCAGAGGAGTTAATACTTCCAGCTCTGAGCACTGAACAAAGGGCTTACACAGACTTTGTAGACAGTGCATGACATCAGACTATAGTGGCAGTGCTGACTGTTAATAGGCTAAACTAGGGATTTCATGCAAGTGGGAAAAGCTGTTAGAACACGGTGGGAGAGGGGCCTGCCTGACCTGTAAACAATCAAATATGGATAAGCAGGAAGTTCCTAGCATTGTTTTAAGTTTCCACTTTCCCAATACCGTGTAACTTATGAGACTTTGGAAGGAGCAAGCTGAGTTATAGATGCTTAAGTCCAGTCCCACCACTGATCAGTTTTGGGACCCCCATCAATACTCTTCACCTTTTGGAATCCCATTTCCTGAAACTCTGAAGTGGCCACAGCAAAGATATCTCCCTGATAGGTATGCAGGCAGTATTGGACAGGACAGTGTGTGTATAACATTCAAGCAGTGTCTCAGGCAGCCCTCAGCTGAAGGAAAGGGAGACCATCTCTTGCCCACCCTTCTCCATGCAACTGCCGTCAAATTTTAACTGGGCTCACTCAAACATGTTCTCTTGCTCAGTTGACTTAGTTTGGTGATTACCAGTTTCACCCCAATAAACAGCATTCCCTTCCCTTTTTGGTTCCTCATCAGTAGAATGGAGATCATGAGATGCGCTCTTGGGCTGGAGCTTGGACATGAGATTACGGGGAAACAATCTCTCCGACACCCTGGTGGGCATGCTTCTCTCACTCCTTTTCCTCACTGATATGATTGTCCTTCCACGTGTGCCCAACATCACCTCTTAGAGGGAACACTCCTGCAGCGTTCTTGTAGGAAAAATACTTACAGTTTTCTCAGATGAGCTATGGAACATTCTACTCTGCTCTCATCCCATCTTGATCTCGCCTCAGTCTCTGGGTGCCTGAGGCTCCATCTCATTTTGTATGTGTGTGAGGGGTGGGTCCAGGAGTTGGGAGGCCTGGGGGCATGGTGGAAGGGCTGCTGATCACCACTTGGGCAGAAAGGCTAGTCTGGAAGCCCACTGTGACCCTAGAAGTTGGAGGCTCAGTGAGGTCTGTGTATCTTGGAGTTTACACAATGGCTGATCCCAGGGCTGATCTCAGATGAAACAGGGCAGCTGGCACCACCAGCATCCTGATCTTCATGTGGTATATGAAAACACAGGTGCCAGTGTTTCAGCCCAGATCCGCAAGTCAGACTCATAAGGGTGGGACCCTGGAAGCTGCATTTGAGTCTCAGGGGCAGAGTGATAGTAAGAAATACGTTTGAAACTCTGGGAGGTTAACAATGGCTGCAATCTCCATCGAACCTGCCAGTCCAAGGTCATGGAGGGGCACACGCAAGACTAAGGTCTTGAAAGATGTCTTTTGAAATCTCCAGGTAGCTTTGGAATTGACAAAGACTCCAAGCTTCTGAACATAAATTTATAGCACAGTTTTAGTGTTTCATCATATTCAATTTCTTTGGAATTAGAAATTCCCAGGTAGCTCAGACAGTAAAGAATCCGTGTGCAATTTGGGACACCTGGGTTCCACCCCTAGGTTGGGAATATCCCCTGGAGGAGGGCATGGCAACCTACTCCAGTTTTCTTGCCTGGTGAATCCCCATGGAAAGAGGAGTCTGGTGTACTTGAGTCCATGGGGTCACAAACAGTAGGACATGACTGGGCAGCTAACCATACACAAGTGATGTGGTCAGTAGCAGATAAGCACAAGACATTGGTAACTAGGTCTGCAGGACCCCGGCTGTGGATTGTGTGTGGTTTAAAACTGAATTGAATGACCTGGGCTGAGAATGAATAAGTAAATATGTATTTGTTTGTGCTAAGGAGAAACAGGTGAAAGTCATTGGATGATAGACTCATTGCTACTAACAGATAATGGTGCATGCAGGTGATGTGAGCCAGGAGGAGGCTTAACTCCTCCTAGAGGAGGAGAAGTATTATTTAGACATTCCAACTATGTATTACTTTGCCAACAAAAATCCATCTAGTCAAGGCTATGGTTTTTCCAGTGGTCATGATTGGATGTGAGACTTGGACTGTAAAGACAGCTGAGCACCAAAGAACTGATGCTTTGGAATTGTGCTGTTGGAGAAAAAGGTTGAGAGTCCTTTGGACTGCAAGGAGATCCAATCAGTCCATCCTACAGGAGATCAGTCCTGGGTGTTCATTGGAAGGACTGATGTTGAAGCTGAAACTCCATTACTTTGGCCACTTGATGGGAAGAGCTGACTCATTTGAAAAGACCCTGATGCTGGAAAAGATTGAGGGCAGGAGGAGAAGGGGACAACAGAGGATGAGATAGTTGGATGGCATCTCAGCCTATGGACATGGGTTTGTGTGAACTCTGTGAGTTCATGATGGACAGGGAGGCCTGATGTGCTATACCGTTCATGGTGTCCCAGAGTCAGACAGGACTAAATGACTGCACTGAACTGAACCATCTGAAATGCGATGAAGCAAAAGTTTGAGGTGAAAGATATGATGGTCTTATTGTGAATCCGTTTGGGAATGCATGTAAGAATTAAAGATTTTAAAATTTAAAAAATAAAAAACTAAAAAAAAATAAAATAAAATTAAATTAAATTAAAAAATAAAAAAAATAAGAAAAAAAAAAACAGCTCACATTTGTAAATTAAAAAAAAAAAAAATCACGTGGCCTTGTGATTTTAGCCCCATAACCTGGGGCTAAATGTTTTTTCCTGATTCATTGGAAAAGACCGTGATGATCAGAAAGATTGAAGGCAGGAGGAGAAGGGGACAACAGAGGATGAAATGGTTGTATGGCATTACCGACCCAATGGACATGCGTTTGAGCAAGCTCTGAGAGTTGGTGATGTACAGGGAAGCCTGGCAAGCTGCAGTCCATGGGGTAGCAGAGTCAGACACAACTGAGTGACTGAACTGAACTGAGCTAAAGCTGGGACAGTGACAGTTTATTCTTTTTAAGAATAAAAACACACTCAGGTTCATGTTAAATTTTAACATGCTCATTTTTCCATTGGCTTTTACAAAATAAACTGGCTTTTCTAACACTTTTCATCCTCTCAAAAATAAATAAATAAATAAATAAATAAATAAATAAATAAATCTCACTTTGAGTAAGAATAACAATGCATGAGCTTCAGAGTTTACCTGTTAATCTACCTTTCACTGTGTTCTGACAGCAGCCATGTTTAGCTGAATGGAGACTTTTCTGTAACCCATTTCCCAGACCCTCCTGGTCCACCTACTATTCAGGCAGCCTGGAATGACTTACTCATCTACACTTACACTGATGGAAGCTTTCAGAGCTAGTTGATGAAGAAGTCAAAGAATCAAGCTTGCTTGGTTTGAGACAAATGACTGCCTTTTTGGGGAAGTGGGTCCAAGGCAAAGTGCATGCTTTGCTACAATCTGTGCCAACTGGATGGGCCCTAGCAGCCAGCCTGGACTCCCAGGTTTAGAGAAGCTGGCCTGAGTCTATGATGGCTCCAGTCATCTCCCACAAGGGGACCGATGATGGCATTTAGGGGATTCAGTCACTATCATATAGGAAGACAGGAGTCTGGCTATTTGGGGAAACCATTCAGCCATTTAGAAGAGCACCCCCTGCAAACGGAATCTCAGGGAAGCCAAGGGTGAACATTCTTTCAAGAGTTGACAAAACATTTTCTGCACACCAAGGTTTCATTCAGCCTCACATGGACCACATCCAGATCACCTGTTAACTCTGAATTTCAGACTGCTTTTCCAAGAACCATTGGAATGTAGTGGTAGTATACAGGAAACATCTGTGTCACTGGCTTCATCTCTCAGGGAGTTGTTGTTGTTGTTGTTGTTGTTGTTGTTGTTGTTGTTGTTCTTTTCCCCAGATGGACAAGCATGGGAGGGAAAAGTCAGGACTTATGTTAAGAAGAAATCAAATCAATCATGTACGAATGGGAAGCCAGTGTGGCTTTTCTGTAAGAAACATGCCTTAGATCTTAAACAGGATTGCTGCCTTGTATCTGATTCAACGCTTTTTAACCTAATAAAAGAATGCATGTCCACCTTTAAAATATTAAGTAGAGTCAAAGCCACATAAGAAAAATATCTGGAAAGCTACACATCTGGGCAAGTAGAGGGAAGGACAGATGTTTACAATATTTTAACCAGTTAATTTTGTGAGAGTATTCAGAAAAAGAAACTGATGATGACTCTGCCACTCGCAGGCACTGGAGATAGATCCAGAGTGAGTTCAAGTGTGCTCCTGAGGCCTGGGATTTCCAGAAGGTGCTTACATGCCATGTGGATTGGGAGGACCATGAAGTTCATACAGATGGGGATTGTTGCTAATGGTGTGGCTGAGAAGTCTCCTCGATGCCCTGTAGGACACAGAGGAAGAGTTTAGCCTTGTAGCTCTCAGCTGATCTCTTTCTTATTTTCTTCAAGATTTTCTTATCAAACAGTTCTTTTATCCAGTAACACACAGTTGGCCCTTGCAGGTGCTTTGCTTCTGCCTCCTTATAGTCAAATCCATCCAGTGCAGTAATTTAACAAATGATTGCTTCTGGCAGGGGAACTTCCAGAAGGAAGCTGACTGGGTCATCTCTCATCACAGCCAGCACTTTCTTGTCTACGTGTTTGTAGATTTCTTGTAAGTGGCTTGCCACCACGTCCAGCTGATTGTCATCCTCCAGGTATGTTTCAATGGAGATCACATACCTCTGAATTCAGAAATGATTCAAGCCATCTGGATTCTTTCTTACCTTTGACAGTGTCTATAAGTGGGTCAGCCCCTTTTTTGTTTCATGATTAAATCCACCACCTTCTGTTTGGCTTGGTCCTGAGCAGCTCTCATCTGGTCAGGGAGGATTCTCTTGCAGTGCCCCTTTGCAGTCACAGAGGTCTCCTGCTCAGAATCTTCCAGATCAGAATAATTCAACTTGAAATCCATCTGCAGATCTCCTTCTTGGATGGCTTTTGTCACGGGGTAAGTTATGTCAGCAGCGTAACAGTCCAGGAAAGAGCCCACAAAAGCCCACAAATAGCCCTTCTCTGTAGTTGGAAAGCAGTGAGAAACACCAGTTCACACCTTCCCCATATACTTTGCTGGCTCTCTTCATTAGCTTTTCTTTGACATTATACTCCAGATGATTCAGCCTTTGAAGAGGAACTTGAATACTGCTCTTC
Organism: Ovis aries; assembly: GCF_016772045.2. Taxonomy (NCBI): domain Eukaryota; kingdom Metazoa; phylum Chordata; class Mammalia; order Artiodactyla; family Bovidae; genus Ovis; species Ovis aries. The sequence continues at coordinate 11,733,745 of NC_082741.1, read as the reverse complement.
TCACAATGCATGTTGGCCTCAATCAAAAGCATCCTTGTGGTCTGCTCATTTGGGCTGACACTCTTGACCACGGATGGCCAAAATGGGTGATTCTGAAACTTAACCCAGACTGTCATTCCTCTCTCAATGGGACACAGGTCCTCTGTGAATGCCATACTTGGCAACTGTCCCGCTTCCTTGTCCCCACCTTTCTTGATGGCACTGGTGTGCTTGATAGCCTTTGAGCCATCTGAGGGATGAAATTCTTGCCACTCTTCTTCACACCCTGGGGCCTGCAACTTCCTTTTTCTGTTTTCTAGGCAGAGTGAATAACGAAGGCTCAGGTGCGGGGCACTGTGCCTTCCAACCCTGAGTTGCAGGTACCCTCTCCAGGGCCAACATTCCCTGAGGAGGTAGCACATTCAGGGGACACAGCCAAGGACTTTGGGCAGGTGTTGTGCACCCCCTCTTCCAGAACCTTGGGCACAGTGAGGATGAAACCCAGTGTAAGTGATGGAAGCACACATCCACCTCTAACATCTACACCCACCTCCTTCACTGTACAGGGCAAAGATATAACCTTTGAGATGGCACCCTTTTCCTTGTCCTCTTTCTCATGGTCATCTTCTGAAAGTGATGGGAAGTTTCGAAGCACCCCAGAACTCTGATATGACTCTGTTTGCATTTCACTTGGGATCAGGGCGATGGGTGTTCACACCTGCGACTTGCCATGATACAGGCCATCCTCCCTCTCTGAAGGTACCACGGGTGATTTGGAGCTTTTCCTTTTCCTCACCCTCCTCTGTAGGACCCAGTTCAGCTCCTGACACCTTCTACAATGCTGCTCTTGCGGTCTCCTTGGAGACTGCTTCTTGGATTCTGGATCACTCGTGACTTTTGCTGGAGTGTAATTTCCATTCTTATTAAGAAGGTCCCAGGCCATTGTAATAGCACATATGTAGGCCGTTTCCTCTTCTTCTGGGGCAATGGGCTCTGGCTGGGATGCTAGTGAGATGGCAATGGATTCCATCATGGACTCATTTACGGTCTTTATGTTTGTGCTTTTCACTCTGATTTTTTCATCTACTGAGAGTATCCAAACTTCCAGAGAAAGGGCCCTTTTTCTCTTCTGTTGTGGTGAGACACTGTGTCTGGACAAGACCTTGGCTGGCCAAAAGCAGACTTTCCAAACACATAGGACATACTCAGCATCCATCATGATTCAACTTGGACACCAAGGATTAGATAGCTGAGGCTGAGTGGTCTGAGCAACATACCCAAAGCTACAGCAGATCTCCCTTAAAAAATGTTCTTTCCCACACCCTTTCTCTAGAACTACAAACCGTCTACAGCTTGTGCAGTCCGTGCCTTTCTGCCCAAATCTTCAAAAGATGCCCAACGTTGTGCTTTTTGCATGTATTAGTCACTCAGTCCTGTCTGACTCTTTGTGACTGCAAAGACTGTAGCCCACCAGGCTCTTCTGTCCATGGAATTCTCCAGGCAAGAATACTGGAATGGGTTGCTATTCCCCTCCTGACCCAGGGATAGAACCCTGGTTTCCAGCACTACTGGCAGATTCTTTGCCAGCTGAGCTACCAGGGAAGCCTTACTGTGCAAGAAAGGGCAATCGTGTGGGTAGGCAGATATTTCATGACCGTGACCTTGTTTGTGTCACTGGACATCCTTTTCCTTGTGTACTCCTTGGGCCCCATATCAGGAGAAAGCACAGATTTCTCTCAGGGGTCAAACAACATCAACTGTACAGACCCAGGGCATAAGCACCTCCAAAGTGCGCCTAGAAAATGAAAAAGTAGGTAGAAAATTAAGCCATGGAGCCTGAGATTGGTTCATCATGCTCCCTTCCCCAAGTCTGGAGTACATCCACTCTGAAACAGTGGGAGTCACGTTTGTTTCTCCCTTTGTTGCATTTTGAAATGTTTCCATGGCAAGCTACTGACTTTCTGATACTTCCTCCTATCTCAGAGGAGTGGGGACAACCAGCTCCATGAGAGGTGTCATCTTCCCTGAACACATAGGTTTAGTAGGAGCAGCCACAAAAGACACTGAACCGCCAAAGCAACATTGAGAAAGAAGGGTTGAACCAAGAAAGAAACTTTGAAAAGGATTCTTAGAAATCAGGCTCCCTGATTTCAGACAACATTACAAAGCTATGGTCATAATAGGTATGGTACTCACACAAAAACAGAGACACAAACTAGTGGAACAGAAAACAAAGCCCAGAACAGATAACCTTATTAGTTCATCTGCCCTGCACACATATTTAGTAGCAGCAGGCACAAGAGACCCAGAATTGGAAAAGCAACCTTGAGAAAGAAGGGTTGAATCATCAAAGCAACACTCAGAAAGGAGCCCCAGGGATAAGGCTTCCTGATTTCAGACAACACTACAAAACTAAAGTCATCAAACAGATATGGTTTTGGCATGAAAGCAGATATACAGATCAATGGAACAGAAGACAGAGCCAAGAAATACATTATGACAAAGGAGGCAAGCGTAGATTATCACTGAACATAGTCAAGTCCATATGCCCAACACACAGCAAGGCCAAACAATACTCAAACATTGGAGCTTGGAACATAGAAAGGTTTATTACAAGGCCATGCAAGGAAATGAGTGGTGCATGCCCTCTAAACCCCAATGTTGCTGAAAGCTTTCATCAAAGCCCTTTTGAAAACCCTAGTTGAGGGAGAGACATAGTTAGTTGTTACAAATCTTGATGTCAGAGCTTTTGTTCTTGAGGTCAGGTCATGGTCAGATGAGGTGTTTGTATAAAACTCTACAATATAAATGTTACTGTCTGTCCCAATAAGAAAGGGCAATGTCCCAAGGAGCAACTTTCACCCTCCAAGGTCCCAGGCCTGGGTAAGAGGAGGCAGAGCTCAGCTGGTAGCTCCCTCAGGGCCAAATCCCCAGACCCTCTTCATCTGTCATCGCTGAAGGAGCCAGGTTCCCAACCCAAGCGGCCCTCAGACTACTCAGGACTCCCCAACATGGAGAGACCAGGTCCCACAGACAGCAACCCAGGCAGACAGCCTCTTCTATGGGGTCAGAGAAACAGGGACAAGGGAGATGTTCACTGCTTGCCTCAAAGCCTAGTGGGGGGCCTTTGTGAGGGCACTGGAGCCGTACAAGATGCAGCCCCCAGCCTCTTTTCTGGGGTGCCAGCTAAGGCAAAATGAGATGGAGGGCCTCAGGGAGAAGGCCCAGATCTGCCTCTAACCTCACTCTCCACTTCTTTGACCAACACTCCACTATTTTCTGAATCCTGTCACTAAGCATCCTTTACTAAGAGTTGGCAGCTTGTGGGTGGGGCCCACTGCTGCATTGTCCAATGGATGAGCAAGACCACTATGGCACTGACGAGTGTCTTAGCAGGACCACTGAGTGTCGCTCATAGACAGTTGGTTGCCAGTGGGCAGATCCCACTGTGACAGCAAGCAATGGCTGAGCAGGAACACTAAGTGTCGCTCATAGACAGTTGTTTTCCAGTGGGTAGTGCCTGCTGTGCCGTTGACCAATGGCTGAGCAGGACCCAGTGCCTGGTAACATGGTGCAGAGTAATAATGCAGACAAAGGGCTACTGTGCTAGGGGCTGAGCTCTCTGTGTTTTGTTACAATTCTCCCCTTTTCTTCGATACTCCTCTGTTGATGGTAATACATGAGTATGTTTATATTTGGCAGAGGAACTTTTATTTAGTGTATCTGTGTTTCAACCTCCAATCCCATTTCATCCTTCCCCAAGTCTTTCAGGAAATTTGACTACAACTTTTCTAGCTGTTTCCTGTTGAAGTGGGGCATAGTCCTACCTTGACTGAAGAAAGATTTTGTATAAAAGATTCAGGAGAATGAGCCTGAAAATGAGCCTGGACCTGAATTCAGGAGAATAAGCCTGACAACCACTCTTGGAAGATGTGTTGTCTGGTAGCCAGACTTTCAGAAGTATAATATACCAAATTATTTTAGATCATGACCACCTTGAGAGGCATGACTTCTGGACAGATTAAAATTACAGATTGAAATCAGTAATGTTCCAGACAGAGTCCCTTACCATTATAATCATATACATCAGTTGATTCAGTAACCAATCCTTCTGTTTTTCTCATCAAAGTGAAAAGGTGCCAGAACTGGGGTAAGAACAACACATGTCACAAAGAAAACCTGACAAAATGGTATCTTGTACTGACTTGCTTACTTTTTCTCATTTTACCTGTGTGCCAGCAAGGTATTTTTCTCAATAGAGCTGTTATTTCAGGGTGCAAAGTAAGCAGTCCTTGGTTTTAGGCTTTCATTGTATTTTATGAAAACCAGTTTTTTTCAAAGCCAATACTTCATAACTCATTTAATTAATCAGTTAACAGTTCCTCTTTCACTGTTCATTCCTAATTACTAGCATATAGCACAGTCAAAATCCCCTCTCGCTTCAAGGGTGAGTGTCACTGTAAGATTGCCTCATCATTCTGCTAATTCTGCTGCAGACAGCCTTATGGTCCATTGTGGCTGCCAGCACAAGGGAAGATTTGTTTCTTCTACCAGTTTAATAAAAATTTATTAAACAAATTTAGCGATATATCTGAGCTATGTTTGTTTAAAAGGCCTTTCTATGAATTTTCTTGAAGATTAAGCAATTTTGCAAAGCACAGCTTAACTGTCTATTAAAGATTAAAAGGCAAGGTTGAAGATGTGATCACAATGTGTTGCCAAAGAAGCTGAATCAAGTTGCTGTGGTAGAACCAGAATTATGGCTGATAGATTATACCAGGACATATAGTAAACTTTACCCATACGGTATAATCTTGGAAGGCTGATCACCCTTTAAAAACACTTCCCATGTAATTCAACATATCAAATAATACTAATTCAATATGCCTCCTTCAGATGCCTCAAGGGCTCCCTAAAGAACCTTAAAGTCAGCTAGAAGTCAAAAGAAATTTAATTAAAATTTGACATTTTGGAAGTTTGTCAAAAATTCTCAAATACTTGGTCAAATAAGGTCATTGGTCACTGTAAGACAAAGCAAATGTAATCTAAAAATTACATAAATTATGGCACAAGATCTGGCACTCAATAAATAATAAATGGATAACTGAAGGATAAATTCAATGAGATTATTTAATACTGCAATCACCTAAGTCTTCGCTAGCAATCTTGTAAAGTAATTGAGCCCAGATTCCTCCATGTCGTTTCTCCCGAGTGGATCTTTTCTTAGTGGTTGAAAGTTTTGGAGCAAACCTGAAATGCTCATGACTATAGGTTCAAAGGAACATCCTCTGAAAATGCATGTTGTTATTATCTCATTTTAGGAGATTAAATCTCCTTTAAGCAACATCATTTTTCTCTAGTGCTGGCTGCCTGGAAATTTTCCAGTGGTATAAGTTTCTGAAGCAGTGCTTATTCTGGTAACAAAGGAGAACTCTTTAATTGGCAGATCATAGGCAACTATTTTCTGACAAGGAGGCACATGTCAAAACTGTATATCAGTAAGGTATTATTGAGCTATAATGCTGAAGTTGATCTCTTTGGGAAATTTGTTTTAGCCATAGGAATGGTTGCCCTTTTAAAGGAGCAGCAGCAACAACAACAACAACAAAAAGAAACAATAGCAACAACAACAACAAAACAACATCTGGCGTCATCTGCGATTCCAAGCACCTCATGCTACTAGTCACTGCAAGATTAGTTCTCGGCCCAGTGTTTGCTTTTTTTCTATTATAAATTTTATACATGCAGGAAATTTGAAAGAAGAAAGCAAAATCATTCACCATTCAAAGACAGTCAGCATTAAAATCTAGGAAACACGTGTACACTCATTGAGGATTCATGCTGTTGTATGGCAAAACCAATAAAATATTATGAAGGAATTAGCCTTCAATTAAATAAATAAATTTATCTTAAAAATTAAAAAATAGATAAAGCAAAAAAATCAGAATTTCCCTCTTGTCATTTTAATGAATATTTTAGAATAATTATGATTGTGTATTATATGTAAAGAGTTTACATTCTGAGTGTTTCCAATTTAATGTGATAACATAGCAGTTCTCCATGTGTTTTTGCAAATTATCGACAGATATTAGTGAGATCCATTTACCAAAGTTTAATCTAATCTCAGCCTGACCATTCATAAAACTTTTTTTTAAATCAAAATTTTTTTATATCCTACGTCCCAAATATATAGTGATAGTGTTTTCCTTTATTCTTAGTAATTTTAATTTCATATTTAGATTTGAATCCTCAACTCTTAACCACCTTAATTTTTAGTGAAAACTAAGAAGAAAGTAATTGTGAACTATTTGTCATACCGGTATTTACTGCTTGGAAAATCATGCTTTAGTTTTCCTCTTCTAAGAAGCCAGAGGTTGGTAAATTTAGATTTGCCCAGCAACCAATGTTCCAATATTTTACCTATTTGAAGTGTGACCCAGATAGTCAATGAATTCTTACCATTTAACTTGGATCACTTTCAAGTTACCAAAATCTGGAGAAAGCTATTTTAGGTAGACAATATTTCATCATATCAAGTTATCGATATTTTCTTGCTGACACTTAAGCAACGGATATAAAGTCTTATTTGATCTCTAACAAACCTAGGTACAACATTTATGTTACATTTAGAAAACCAACAAACTTAAACTACCTTCAATACCAGGTATCAATTCAGCACTGAATATTTCTGATATCAAGAGGTTTGGCATTCATTTTAGTAAAGTTTCAAATATTAGGAAGTATTTAATTTGTAAGGGCTATTAGTTTTGAGTCAAATAAGTGGTGCTTATTTACAAGTTATCTCAAAAGGGTTATTACACCAAATGGTCCCATTCTGGAGAATACACCTCAAGGAGCTGCATTCAGGAAACAAATTTGAGTTTCCCATAGCCAGCACCCTTACACACAAGACAAATACAAACACACACAAAGAACAAATCCTAATTTCTGCAGGACAAAAAAAAAAAAAAGAAAAAAGGTGAAGTTCAACAATCACCTCTACTTTTTCAAACAAATATTTCTCTTATTAAAAGCAAACAATGTGAAAATGAGAGGCAAGGAATCATGACCACACGTGCCATGGCAATTCACCTGAGAAACACAAAGCCAAAAATAACAGTGGGGGAAGGTTTAATTTACTTGGTTAACTTCATGCTTTCTCCTGGAAATATTTTTATTTTCTCAGTTTTAGAAATATGAAAAAGAAAACAAGTTTCAGCAAGCAAACCTTTTTCCAACTGTATATGCAGAAAGAACCAGTTTTGGAATTTCAGACGTTTCCTCTTAACCAATTTTTTTTTCCCCTCACCATAGTCTAAAGAAGATAGTGACCAGGCAGTGTTAAAAGAAAAATCATCTTACTCATACCCTAGGGTGACTATAGGATGGAACAGCTCTCTTATTATCACAACAGGTATTATCAAATATAGAACAAACAAAAGTAATGCATAACAAGCTTGAGTGACTTACTCTAGGTGACACAAAATCTGGACCTTAGTTCTGGACATTTCTCTGCCCAAATAGCCTCTTGCATTGAGAGGTGGGGAGCAGCTGGCACCTTTCAGGGAGAGTCCCTATTAGTTAGAGCAAAATAAACTTAGGCAGATCTGCTAGAAACTTGGGAAGCGGCTGCCTCAGGTCAAAGTCAGTTTGCCATGGGCACAAATTTACTGCTAAGCTTACCATTAATTGAGAAAGAAGGGGAGAGCCTCAGGAATCCGGCTCCATGATTTCATATGACACTATAAAGCTATGGTCATCAAACAGGTATGCTATTGACAGGAAAACAGACAACACAGACCAGTGGAACAGAAGAGGGAACCTAGAAACAGAGCCCACTGCATATAGTCAATTCATCTACATCATAGGAGGCAAGGGTACATGATAGGGAAAGGATGCCCTGTTCAACAGGTGCTGTTTGAGAAATTGGACAGCTACATACAAAAGGATCAAACTGACCATTTTCTTACACAAAAATGAATTGAATGTATGGCCTGAAACCATAAAACTCCTCGAAGGAAACACAGGCCATAAGCTCTTTGACACTGGGAATGACAATGGTGTTTCTGGACAGGGAACAAAAGCAAAAGCAATGAATCTAAATTCCCAAGCAGGTAATGCACAGGATAGGAAATACAGTCAATCACATTGTAATAACTCTGTATGGTGGCAGGAGGTAACTGGATTTGTCTCGGCTATCATAGAGTGATATATTAAACGCAGAATTACTAAGTCCTGCACCTGAAACGAATATAATACTGTGTGTTACATGTAATTCAATAAAAGATATTCAATAGCATCAGTGTGCATGTGCTTGTGTGTGTGTGTGTGTGTACGTGTACCAAACATAGGAACCATAGTGTTTGCTTCTGTGCTTCATTGGGCTTCTAAACTAATACCGAGTGGGCCTTCCCAGACTCGGAAACATTCAGAGACCAGATAATGTATGCAGAGTACATCTGGCAAAATGTTGGGCTGGATGAAGCACAAACTAGAATCAAAAGTCCTGGGGAAAATATCAATCACCTCAGATACAAAGATGGCACCACCCTTATAGCAGAAAACGGAGAGGAACTGAGGAGCCTTTTCATGAAAGTGAAAGAGAAGAGTGAAAAAGCTGGCTTAAAACTCAAAATTCAAAAAACAAAGATCATGGCATCTGGCCCCATTACATCATAACAAATAGATGGGGAAACAATGGAAACAGTGACAGACTTTCTCTTGGGCACCAAAGTCACTGCAGATGGTGACTGCAGCCATGACATTAAAGAGACTTCCTCCTTGGAAGAAAAGCTATGACCAACCTGGACAGCATATTATAACTCTGAGACACTGCTTTGCCAGCAATTGTCCATCTCATCAAAGCTATTCCTGTAGTCATATATGGATGTGATAGTTAGACCATAAAGAAGGCTGAGTGATAATGAACTGATGCTTTTGAAGTGCCAATGGATGCCAAAGTACTATGATGTTGGAGAGGACTCCTGAGAGTCCTTTATACTGCAAGGAGACCAAACTAGTCAATCCTAAGGGAAATCAATCCTGAATATTGGAAGGACTGATGCTGAAGCTGAGGCTCCAATAGTTTGGCCACCTGATGTGAAGAGCCAACTCTTTAGAGAAGATCCTGATGCTGGGAACGATTGAAGGCAGGATGAAAAGGGGCAACAGAGTGTGAGATAGTTGGATGGCATCACTTACTCAAGGACATGAGTTTGAGCAAACTCCTGGAGATGGTGAAGGACAGGGAAGCCTGGCTTGCTGCAGTCCATGCGGTGGCAAAGTGTCCAACACAACTGAGTGATGGAACAATAACAATAGCAGACAGTGCAGATACTCACTCTCAGAAGAGTGGTTGCATCCATACCCACACAGCTGCACGTGTTAGCTGGGGCTACCTTTCTTCCCTCAAAAGCACACTTGATCACCATCTCCTGTGAATGCCTACTTCTCGTGCCATTTTCCCAACTTTCCTTACAGCATGGGTGCCCTGATGTTGAAAATAGTTGCTTTCACAACTTTCAACCATTTAGATGCATGCAGTGCACAAGATGCAGTTGTTGTCTGTACCTCTCTTCACACACAGAAGTACATTGTTAGTAGGTCTTCCTCTGTGCCCATTGTATAAACATGTATGAATGTTCACCTACACATTTTAACTCATCTGTTATCAGTAGCAAATGCTGTGTTCATGACAGGAGCTATCACTTCCCTAATAGAGCCATGTGTGTATGACTTTGTTCACACATACTACTCATAGATCTAATATGAAGTAGATCACACAGACATACATTGGGCATCATCAGCACAAACTTATTCCTGGTCACAGTTTCAAGTCTGTGCTCCAGAGGACTCCATATTCTGGCTCTCAGAGCACAGGTGTCATGTGATGACACAGCAACAGGGAAAAGGAGAAACACGTGACTGAGCCGCTGCAGTATCCTGCATCAGGACCTCCCAGCCCTTCACACAAACTGAAGGATGGCTGAGTCACCTCTGCCCCAACCAGTGAGCTCCACAGATCACAAGAAACACATACATGCACTTTCACACACTTCCTCTCAGCATGACATTAGAGACCTAAGATACCTTATATGGTTGCATATCATCCATGTTCTCTGCTTCAACACATGCATGCACATGATTCTGCTTCCAGGATAGATGTTATTCTCAGCTCCGTCTAGTTGGCAATTTTAAATGAACACTTGGAAAAATCTAAAATGATGCTCACAGTCCTAAAATAGCAAAATTATTAAGCGCCATTAAACTAATCACCTAGGAATGCTTATTGTAGGCACATCAGACCAAGAACTCTAGAATTTTTATTTCAGCTATACCTGTGCTCTATATTTAAAAGTATCTAAAAGTTTTACCTACTTCAGTATTATCTCGTATTTACTTTTCAGAGGGATGGTACTGGGAGGGAGGAGGGAGAGGGTTTCAGGATGGGGAACACGTGTATACCTGTGGTGGACTCATGTTGATGTGTGGCAAAACCAATATAATATTGTAAAGTAATTAATCTCCAATTAAAATAAGTAAATTTATTTTTTTAAATGAAACACTTTCTTTGAGTGCTTCCAGTGGACAACCAAGATGCCAACTGTAGGTCTATTTTTCTGATTACTACAGCAATGCTTCTTAAGAGGGACCATCAGAAGGGAAGGGCATGAAGTGAAAATATTACACAGTAAATGACCCTTCCAGCATACGCTTTGTCACATTGCCCAAATACCTTCCATTCACGTTTGGTTCATAGACATGCAGAAGATTTTCTTTTCATATTTTGCACTAACTAAAGTGCAATATTTTTACAGGTAAGATGGGTGATTAAAAACAACTGGATAGAGACTTGTCAATATGGATCACCTTATGCACAGGAAGTACTATGTGTTAACAATAGGACTTTGAACTAACCTTTATAGTAGCCTGAATTTTCAGAGCGCTTGGAAAAATGAACATGCATCCAATATTTTAGTTCACAATCAAATCAAACATGCCTCCAGACACAGAATGCACAGAGGGCAGCAGACCAGAGGCTGTATTAATAGCCACACTGCTACCAGAACTTCATTGTCAATTTCAGACCATGGAGAAGTAAAGAGCCCTTGAACACACAAGCTTCAAGTTCCTAGGTCCCAATGCACCTCTTGTTCTATTCCAGTTGTGCCTTAGGTGAGGTACCCAAGAACATAATGACATAGAGCTTTTATTTATCTAATCAACAAGCCTGATGCTATACAACTATCAGAGGACATGAAAGATGTGTAAATGCAGTGGAAAATTCTAGAAAGGCAAACAGAGGTGTCCGCACATGGTTCCATCAGAAAGAGGAGGGGAACAAGGATGGAAATATGTGGTGACAGCAGACATTATTTTTCAAATCACTTTGTAAGTCAGTATGGGGATTACACATTTACATGTCCAGAGACACTGAAATCTTAATTTTATAAAGATGCTGATGGATAGGAAAGGAATAAGAAACATTAGACAACGTGAACAAACAGGTGGGAAGCAACTGTTGAAAATGGTTCCATAATATTGCCTAGAATGCAGCGAGGATACATTTGAAATGTTTTGCAAGTCTTCTGAGGTACATTTTTATTCAGAAAAAGAAATATTCACTTTTAAAATGTGTGTACAGCTAGCCACATAACTGAAGAGAGAGAAGGGATACAGAACATGCATACAGAAGGAGTAAAGAGCCTACAATTTCACAAATAGAAAATTTCCAACGTGGGGGAAAATGTCACCTTAATGTTGCAAACTCCAAGCATAATAAATTCAAACACACACATACACACACACACACACACACACACACACACACCCTCATACACACATGCATGTGCACACACACACATGAAGCATGCAAATACACACACAAGAACTAACAATAAAGCTTTATCAACACAAAGCAAACCTTAAAACACAAAGACAGCACAATTCACCTGATTATTAGGCAGGGCCCATTTATTATTTTCATTAGAGTGTAAGGTCTCTCAAATGTTGAAAACCCCAAATAACTGCTCTTAAGTCAGCTTTTTGGGCAGATGTCTCTTCAGTTACCTGAACATGGGATTTTCCATTAATAATTGTGACTGCTTACCATTGGAGGAACCATCTGTGAAAACTAAAATTGCCCCTTTCAAAGGTTGCATAGAAAATTTCCTCAGAAAAATCATAGAATGTGTTTTCAAAAAAAGCAAAATGGGGCTTGAGAGCAAATGAAACAAAATTTGATCCCTGAAATCTATCAGGGCAACTTGCCAATCATCACTATTTTCTAAAATAAATTGCAGTTGATCATTATTAAATGGATCATTATTAATGGATTGATAATTGATCATTATTATGATTAATAATTATAACATTATTATATTCACTACTTCCTTTCCAAAGTTCCACATTTCTTTTTCTACCTTTCATAATTAATTATGCCACCAAGCTGGGATAGGACAAAACTATTTTTCTTGGGGTGATTTGTAGATGGAGCCATTCCAATGGGCCTCCTGTCACAAGCATCTTGTAGGTGTATGTTCCATGGTGAAAATAATTATATCCCATTCTCTGGTAATATTAATCCTAATTAGCTGATCATTCAAAGCCTCATCCACTTTAACAAGAGCTGACACCACCTCACTAATCAACTTGTTCTTAGAACTGGGATCAGGATCAGCCTTTAAGCAACCAAACAAAGGCTTTAAATCTGCAGTACTCAGTCTTAAATGTGGGCATATCCAATTAACCAGTTCAGTTCAGTTGAGTCACTGAGTCATGTCCGACTCTTTGTGACCCCATGAAGAGCAGCACGGCAGGCCTCCTTGTTCATCACCAACCCCCGGAGTTCACTCAGACTCATGTGTACCGAGTCAGTGATGCCATCCAGCCATGTCATCATCTGCCGTCCCCTTCTCCTCCTGCAACACAGTCTTTTCTAATAAGTCAACTCTTCGCATGAGGTGGCAAAAGTACTGGAGTTTCAGCTTTAGCATCATTCCTTCCAAAGAAATCCTAGCACTGATCTCCTTCAGAATGGACTGGTTGGATCTCCTTGCAATCCAAGAGACTCTCAAGAGTCTTCTCCAACACCATAGTTCAAAAGCATTAATTCTTTGGCGCTCAACCTTCTTCACAGTCCAACTCTCACATTCATAGATGTCCACAGGAAAAACCATAGTCTTGACTAGACGGACCTTAGTGGGCAAAGTAATGTCTCTGCTTTTGAATATGCTTTCTTGGTTAGTCATAATTTTTCTTCCAAGGAGTCTTTTAATTTCATGGCTCCAATCACTATCTGCAGTGACTTTGGGAGCCCCCCAAAAATAAAGTCTGAACTGTTTCCACTGTTTTCCTATCTATTTCCCATGAAGTGATGGTACCAGATGCCATGATCTTCGTTTTCTGAATGTTGAGCTTTAAGCCAACTCTTTCACTCTCCACCTTCACTTTCATCAAGAGGCTTTCTAGTTCCTCTTCACTTTCTGCCATAAGGTTGGTGTCATCTGCATATCTGAGGTGATTGATATTTCTTTGTGTTTCTTCCATTCCAGCTTTTCTCATGATGTACTCTGCATAGAATAATTTCTGAAAATCATTTAAGTTAGTAAATGACCTCTTCACAGCTGCAAAGGGGCATTACTCACAGTATAGGTATTAAACACCCAAGCAAAAGTAGGATTTACTTGAATTTTATCTAGAGCTATCCTCAAACCCATTTTCCAAGGCCTCAATAAATTCAGATAAGATTTGTCCCAATAAGTCTCTACCCTTATAGGCAGCCAAAGTATCATCTATATAGTGTATCAAATATAGATTTTTATACCTTCCTCTACCATTCTGCACCGCTTGATCCACAAATTTGTGAAACAAGGTGGGGATATTGTTCATTCCCTGAGGCAAAACCTTCCATTGACACCTTCTATAGTGCTGTTTAAAATTAGCTGAAGGGAGACTGAAAGCAGACATTTTACAATCCTAAACAACCAGGGGGGTGGTAAAGAAACAACGCTGTAGATTTATTCAGTTCAGTTCAATTGCTCAGTCGTGTCCGACTCTTTGCAACCCCATGAATCATGGCACGTCAGGCCTCCCTGTCCATCAATAACTCCTGGAGTTCACTCAGACTCACGTCCATCGAGTCAGTGATGCCATCCAGCCATCTCATCCACTGTCATCCACTTCTCCTTCTATAGTAAAATATGTTAACACTACAATGTTCCTTAAACTTTTAGCTTTTAATTATTCTTAATACTACTAAACCCTAAACTCAGCAAACTTCTTTTGCCATAAACATTTCCCTCACAAGCAGGTCTCAGATAACAATCCTTCCCATGCCCTCAAGATGCAGCCTACATGCTCATCCTGGAAGATTCTTTGAAAAGATCCTTGAACAAATGTCAATGGTTAACTTTATGGATTATTTTCTGGGCACAACTGCAGAAGGCTTTGTGCTTTCTCATGCTCCTCTCAAGAAAAACAAGCCCCTTGACATTCTTTCCAGCCAACTAAACAGAAAAAAGGAGAAAACAAGCCAGAATCACAAGACCTAACTCCTTCATCCTGGGACCATGCCTGCAGGATGAGGAGAGGGGGTTGGGGCGTGTCTCCATTTTGTCAGTAATGCCTAACTCGGTCTTGACAGGCTACTCCATTTCTTCTATGGGATTCCTGCACACAGTAGTAGATATCATGTTAATCTGAGTTTAATTCACCCATTCTAGTCCATCTTAGTTCACTGATTCCCAGAATGTCAATATACGTTCTTGCCATCTCCTGTTTGACCACTTCCAATTTGCCTTGATTCATGGACCTGACATTCCAGATTCCTATGCAATATTGCTCTTTACAGCATGGGGTCGCTGAGGGTTGGACACGACTGAGCAACTTCAATTTTACTTTTCAGTTTTAAGCACTGGAGAAGGAAATAGCAACCACTCCAGTGTTCTTGCCTGAAGAATCTCAGGGACGAGTGAGCCTGTTGTGCTGCTGTCTATGGGGTCGCACAGAGTTGGGCACAACTGAAGTGACTTAGTGGCAGCATTGGACCTTGCTTCCATCACCAGTCACATGCAGAGCTGGGTGTTGGTTTTTCTTTGGCTCCATCCCTTCATTCTTTCTGGAGTAATTTCTCCAGTGATCTCCGTAGCATATTTGGCACCTACCACCATGGCAACCCACTCCAGTACTGTTGCCTGGAAAATCCCATGGACAGAGGAGCCTGGTAGGCTGCAGTCCATGGGGTCGCTAAGAGTCGGACACGAATGAGCAACTTCACTTTCACTTTTCACTTATTGGAGAAGGAAATGTCTACCCACTACAGTGTTCTTGCTTGGAGAATCCCAGGGACAGTGGAGCCTGGTTGGTTGCCATCTATGGGGTCTCATAAAGTCAGACATGACTGAAGAGACTTAGCAGCAGCAGCAGCAGCAGCAGCCCTGGGGAGTTCATCTTTCAGTGTCCTATCTTTTTGCCTTTTTGTACTGTTCATGGGTGTGGAGGGGGGGTAATTCTTCAGGCAAGAATACTGAAGTGGTTTGCCATTCCCTTCTCCATAGGACCACATTCTGTCAGACCTCTCCACCATGACCCGTCTGTCTTTGGTGGTCCCACACGTCATGGCTTAGTTTCATTGAGTTAAACAAGGCCATAGTCCTTATTATCAGATTGGCTAATTTTCTGTGACTGTGTTTTTATTCTGTTTGTTCTCTGATGCCCTCTCACAGTGCCTACTGTCTTTTGGGTTTCTCTTACCTGGACATGGCATATCTCTTCACAGCCTCTCCAACAAAGCCCAGCTGCTTCTCCTTAATTTGGACGCGGGTATCTCCTCCGAACTGCTGCTCCTGTCCTTGGATGTAGGGTATCTCCCCACGGCCACTGTTTCTGACCTTGGACATAGGGTCAGAAACCTATGAGGGTCTGACCGAGAGGGTCTGACCTCTCGGCTGTTCCTGAGCATGTGGTGCGCCTGCACCATGCAGACATTGCTCTTGCACACACAGGTATTTGTCTATAATTTTCCTTTTCTGTGTTATCTTTAACTTTGATATCAAGGTGATGCTGTACTCCTATGATGAGTTTGCATGTTTTGCTACCACTGTAATATTTTGGAAGAGTTTCAGAAGTGCATATGTTAACATGTCTCTAATGGTTCATAAAACTTAGCTGTGAGGCCATCTGGACCTTCAATTTTGTTATCATAGTTTTTCATCATAGTTTCAATATTAGTGCTGATAATGCTGTGTTCATATTTTCTCTTTCCCCTTGGTTGAGTTTCCAATAATTTGTCTGTGGCTTACAGATTCGAAATTTCTTTGGCTTAAAGGCGTTTATTGTAGTCTCTTATGATCCTTTAATATTTGTGGTATCATTTATATACATAATGTCTCCTTTCTCATATCTAAGTTTATTGATTTGAGTGTTCTCCCTTTTACGTTGATGATTCTGGCTCATGATTTCTGCATTTTCTTTATGCTCTCCTAGAAGCCCCTTTTAGTGTTATTGATCTCTGCTTTTCTTTTCTTTTTCTGTTCTATTCTTTATCATATTTTCCCCAAATCTAATTTTTTTAATCTTTCTCTAATTGCTTTAGTTGTAAGGTTAGTTTATTTGTGGCATTCTTTTGTTATACTCTTACTCTTAGTGCTTTTCCCTATTTCATAGGTTTTATGCAATCATATTTTAATGTCATTTCTTTGTATGACTATATAAACATACATGCATACATATGTGTATATATATATATATATATATTTCTTTTTTCTCTCTGATTTTTTTCATTTATTTCTTGGCCATGTGGAGGTATATACATGAGCCTCAATGTATTTGTGTCTTTTAGTTTTTGATTGTTATTTTTGTTTGTTTGTTTGGTTTTGGTTTTCTCCCCCAACAACTGACATCTAAATCATAATATTGTGGTAAAAATAAATGCCTGATATAATTGTGATTAACTTAAATTTACCAAGGTTTGATTTGTGACCCAGTTTGTGATTTATCCTGGACATATTTAATTTTCCCTTTACAAGAAACTGCATTCTGATAATTTTGTGTGAAGTCTATTTCAGTTCAGTTCAGTTCAGTTACTCAGTCGTGTCCGACTCTTTGCAACCCCGTGAATAGCAGCACACCAGGCCTCCCTGTCCATCATCAAATTCCGGTGTTCACTCAGACTCACATACATCGAGTCAGTGATACCATCCAGCCATCTCATCCTCTGCCGTCCCCTTCTCCTCCTGCCCCCAATCCCTCCCAGTATCAGAGTCCTTTCCAATGAGTCAACTCTTCTCATGAGGTGGCCAAAGTATTGGAGTTTCAGCTTTAGCATCATTCCTTGCAAAGAAATCCCAGGGCTGATATTCAGAAGGACTGGTTGGATCTCCTTGCAGTCCAAGGGACTCTCAAGAGTTTTCCCCAACACCATAGTTCAAAAGCATTAATTCTTTTGTGTTCATCCTTCTTCACAGTCCAACTCTTACATTCATACATGACCACAGGAAAAACCATAGCCTTGACTAGATGGACTTTAGTCGGCAAAGTAATGTCTCTGCTTTTGAATATGCTATCTAGGTTGGTCATAACTTTTCTTTCAAGGAGTAAGTGTCTTTTAATTTCATAGCTGCAGCCACCATCTGCAGTGAATTTGGTGCCCCCCAAAATAAAGTCTGACACTGTTTCCCCATCTATTTCCCATTAAGTGATGAGACTGGATGTCATTCATTTTCTGAATATTGAGCTTTAAGCCAACTTTTTCACTCTCCACTTTCACCTTCATCAAGAGGCTTTTTAGTTCCTCTTCGCTTTCTGCCATAAGGGTGGTGTCATCTGCAAATCTGAGTCTACCTAAGTATCAATAAAATTGTCAGGTCTGTTCTGCTATATAAAGCTTGTGCTTCTTTTAATGATTCATTTTAAAATTGGAAGATAGTTACTTACCAATGTTGTTCTGGCTTCTGCTTTACAAAAGCATAGATCAGTCTACAGTATACAGATGTCAGTATTGTTCAGTTAATCATTTGTTATTATTATTTCATTGTTCCACGCCCTTCTTAAATGTTTCCTGCATGATCTCCGTTTATTTTCTGAGATGATTGCTCATCTTTACTATCGTTACTCACAATTCTTTTTCAGTGACACTTCCTATTTCCTCTTTAATTATGTCTTGCGTGTTTTTACCTTGTTTCTTTGCCTGCAGCATACTTTACTGTCTTCACGTTTGTTTATCTGACTATGTTGACGGTCATTTCTTCCCTAGGTGCAGCGTTATAGTTCTTGCTTCTGGTCCGCATCCTGAGTGGATAAGTTTAGTCCAGTGGTTTTGTGTCCTTGGAGGTGGAAGGAGTGGCAACGATATTCCTGTGGCCAAGCTGAAGCTTCTCTCTCTCACGGCAGGATCATGTCAGTGGTGTATTTTGAGGGTATGTACAGGTTTAGTCAGACTTTAGGCAGCACAATTTTGGATGATTTGGCTTGTGTTTCTGTCTTGCATTTTGCATGTGGTCTATGATCTGATACTGTGCTGAAACCCTAGATGATCAGGTCCAACTTCTGGTCAGAGAACCAAGATCACATAGTTCGAGATGAGACATAGGAATAAAAGAAACACAGAATAATGGTAAGAAATCAAAACCAAACAACAAGTAAAATAACATAAGCAGTAATCACAATAGTAAAAAACACAAAATCAGCAATATAACAAAGTAAATAACTTCCAAGATAATACTAGAGCAGAATGCCACCTGGAGAATAAAGAAAATACATCTAACAAAAATGACAAGAGCTTTCTCACAGAACAACAGAAAACCACAGTTAATATGGAAACATATACCTATTTAAAAAAAATGACAAGAAACAACATCCAGAAAAGGCATAGATAGCAGGAGAAGAAGTACACAATATATACATACAAAAAATAAATATATGATTTAAACAATCTTCGAACACCAAATGAGCAAGAAAAATAAGAAAGCCTACAACTGAGAAAAGAGTTAACCGATCACACAGCATAAGAAAACATCATAAATGTAACAAAAGTTACCGAGGTTCCCTGCTGTCAGTGTTCTGGTGATCCCAACATCAGCCACAGTATAGCTCCACATCTCTAGAAAGCTCCCCCAAATGTGTGGAGAACTGAATTCTGGATCTGCAGTAGGGACACGTCAGACTCTAATCTGGGATAACTCCTGTTTGTTCTTAGAGCTTCCAGACCCAGACCATTTTCATTCATTGGAAATCTATTGTCCTTTTTTGTATCCCATAGACAAAATTTCTGCATAGCTGATTGTGTGGATTTAATCTGCAGTTTGCTCAGCTGGTGGGAAAGTTTTCAATCCTTTTCCTTAGTCCCCTGACCCTGGGTCTCAGATATAGTTTTATGAAAATCTCTTCATATGGTAACCAGAGGAGTCTACCCCAAGACTTCTGTGGAAAACTTGGGTCTACCTTGTTGAGCACCAGAGGAAGTGGTACAGCTACTTGAACTGTAGAAGCCCTGGTGGTGTCAGATTTGCAGAAGAGCCGCCAGC
Organism: Ovis aries; assembly: GCF_016772045.2. Lineage (NCBI taxonomy): Eukaryota > Metazoa > Chordata > Mammalia > Artiodactyla > Bovidae > Ovis > Ovis aries. The sequence goes on along the minus strand of NC_082741.1, from coordinate 11,714,243 downwards.
AAGAGGCATAAAATGTATGGCCTTAACGGGATTGTTTTCTAGAAGAAGCATGAGTGGTAGTCTGGATAGTATTTCTTTATTGCCTGACAGTAGGTCTTAGTATGTGGGAAGAGGGGGGATTTAATGGTGTCACCACCTCCTCTGTGTGACTGAGCCCTAAGGTCCTGCTTCTTTGTCAGTTTGAGTGAAAGGCATTCCTTTCTACACACTTTGTTGTCCCAGATCCTTCATTCCATCCCCACATACTTATAAGCAGTTCCCTCCCAGGTTGGCCTTCTAAAACCATGTTTTATCTTCCAGGCCCTATGCACACTGTTGGACTGGCATTGCCGTTTGGGGAATGTAGAGCCACACCACACATTCTCTGTTTGATTCTCACTCTATACAAATTATACTTCATCAGCTTATTCACCTTGTTTCCTTTCAGTTGAAAGTAATTTAAGGTTTAGTGAGAAGACATGCCTGAATCCTCAAACTTCCCTATGCTTCTGGATCTGCCACCGCAAGACATAGGTTTGGTCCTATTCCTTTTGTCCTCCTTCTACCATCTTCCCTCAATTTTCCCCATTATGTCTAGATTTCATTTAGTCCTCTCTGTTGAGCAAGGTCTTCTGCTAATATTCATCTAATGCTCTGGGGAAATGGTTGCTTTTATAGAAATATCATTCATGATGCCTCCATTGGGAGAGTTGCACTCAATGTCCTTTTACTTTTCTGCAACTTGCAACTTTTTATTTTCTTTCTAGGCAAGCTCTGTAATTCTTTTTGACATTTCAGTAAAACAACAAATGTTAGTTGGCATGAATTAATCTTTTTGATTTGAGGTTATATACATACACACATAACTGGCACTTCTTTGACTTCAAACTTGCAGACAGGAACATTTATTTTTTTCTGAAATTTCTGCTAATCAGGAATAGTCGTCAACTTGAAGAAATGTAGTTCTTTTCCAGATAAGACAAGATACAGGAATTGGGTTCAAAAGTCAGTTCCTGAAAATATCTGGCTATTTGTCAAACTGTCTGCTCATTTTCCCAGAGCACAGATTCCTTATTTCTGCTATAGAAACTTAACTGTTTTACATGGCCGTCAAAGGTCAGAGACTGGCATGGGCATAATTTAATTCTTGTAAAAGAAGATAGCAAGTGCTCAGGAATGTTACAGTTGGTAGATGATAGTTTAAAAAAGAGGGAAAAAATACAAAAGAAGGAGAAGAAGAAGAAGAAGAAGAAGTAGAAGAAGAAGAAGAAGAAGAAGAAGAAGAAGAAGAAGAAGAAGAAGAAGAAGAAGAAGAAGAAGAAGAAGAAGAAGAAGAAGAAGGTGTATTTTAGCCATTTAACCTTAATAGGTAGACGTTAATTGGGGTTTTAATCATAAAAAAGGCAAGGGGATTCCATAAAGTAATCTACATATGCTTTATTGTCTCTACTAACAGCTTAGACTGTGTGTAAAAGTGAGATCATTCGGTCTTGTCTGACTCTTTGTGACCACATGGATGTAGCCTACCATTTCCCTCTCCAGGTTATCTTCCATACCCAGGGAATCTGGGTCTCCCACATTGCAGGAAGATGCTTTATCATCTGAGCCACCAAGGAAGCCCTTAGACTGTGTGAACCACAATAATTTGTTGAAAATTCCTAAAGATATAAGAATACCAGAGCACTGTACCTGTTTCCTGGGAAATGTACACATAAGTCAAGACACAACAGTTAGAATTGGACAAGGAACAATTAACTGGCTCAAAATTGGAAAGGAAATACATCAAGGCTATATACTGTCACCCAGCTTATTTGACTTCTGTGAAGAATACATCATGGAAAGTAACTTGCTGAAAGAATCTGAAGCTGGAAAAAAAATTACTGCGTGAGAAATATGAATAGCCTTAATTATAAGATGACACCACACAAATGGTTGAAAAACACTGGAAATTAAAGAGCCTTATTATGAAGGTGAAAGGGGAGAGTGGAAAATTTGGATTAAAATTCAATATAAAAAAAGACAAACACAAAAATAAGATCATGGATTTGGTCCTAATATTTTAAGATATATCGGTGGGATACAATTGAATAAGTGACAGATTTTACTTTCTTGACCCCCAATACCACTGCCAGAAGTGACTGCAGCCATGAAACTAAGAGTCACTTGCCCTTTGGATTAAAAGCTATGAACAATATAGACACCATATTAAAAGGCAAAGAGATTACTCAAAAAGATCCAAACAGTCAAAGTTGATTTTAGGTGTAACGTATGGAGGAGAGAGCAGGACGACAAGAACTGAGCACTAAAATACCGATGCTTTGCAACAGTGGGGATGGAGAAGATGTGTAAGGGTTCTGTGGTGAGCCTTGTGTTCAAACTAGTAAAGTATGAGGGAAATCAACTCTGACTATCCACAGAAGGACTGATGCTGAACATGAAGTGTCAATATATTGGCCACCTGAGGCCAAGAGCAAAATCACTGGAAAGAAACTGATGCTGGGAAAGATTGAGGGCAGGAGGAGAAGGGAATGAAAGAACTTGAGATGGCTGCCAAGCATCACTGCCTCAAACGTCATGGGTTTGACAAAACTGTGGGCAATTTGAAGGGAAGGGAAGGCCGGGGTTCTTGCTGCACATGGAGTCACAAAGAGTCAGACAAGACTGAGTGACTGAACAACATCAAAAAATTGCAGTACTTGGGAAAACTTTCACATAGTATGTTAACTCTGTCATTGTACCTGGGATGATAAGTGAGATTGAGTACAATTAGAAAGAACACAGCTCTTGTCAGTTTCCTTCTTTTCCTCCCTCAAAATTTACTTCTCACAATGTCTTTTGAGAGCTTCCCAGAGAAGAACTCCTGGGGAGTCATGTGGTATCCTGAGATGGAAACCTTAGCACACATGCCCCTTAGATTAACAACCTTGGTCTTAGACAGAAGCAGGCACTGTCTCTAAGTGTCTGCTAAAGCTGCTCATCTTCTGATGTGTTAATAGGCGTGAAAACTTTCATTAAATGTTAGAAATGGGGGGAGATGTAAGCAAACTTATAGCTTTTCAGTCAAACTCTGTAATCCAGTGAGCAGCATCTTTGACTTGTGCATCCTAGTTGCCCTTAGAAATGTTTACAAAGGGTTACATTATTGAGCACTGAAGCTGGTATGTGACTGGATCCATTTTGACTTTTCCACTTGCCTTCTCTGTGAATAGACCATTCCTATTCTCTTAATGTCACAGTTTTTGTCTTCAAATGAAAGTTGAGGATTGTGAAAGTGAGTGAATGCATGTGAAAACCCCATAAAACTGATGATAGGGAGTACTCAGTTTTCTTCCTTGAATCAGATCTCAAGACTTTTTGGCTTTATAGATTTGCACTATCAATGCATCTCAAATATTCATTACATTTTTATTTGATGGTTTTCACACAGTGTTGAAACCCTGTATAGTCAATATCTTAGCAGTGGGACACGGCTTGGACATTTAAGGTATTAGGTAAGAAGAATGTGAACCATAATTATATATTATTCCTTTTATTTTAATTGTCTCCCTGATATACTTGGGAAGGGGGAAGGCAACTTCCACCATGTGGGAACAGAGTTCCAGATTTCACCCTTAGTTTCATTTGATTCATAAACGTGTTCTTCATTATCAGTAAGTGTACAGCCTCCATGCTCCCAAATAATTCTTTGCAGTACTTACCTGGCTAAGAAGGAAGGTAACATCCTCTTACAGGAATGACTTGGTTGAAACTCCAGGCATCTACTTAGCCTTCTCTGGTACTACTATAATAGAAGGTGGGTCTTTTGTTATTGCCAGACATAATAGACATCTAAGGTCCCATTTAACTTTTTCTGGGCTGATTGGGAGAGTATCATAGTTTTCAACTATGTTTGGATGGAGTGGCTTGGTTATTATTGAAATGGTTTCCACCTTTGAAGCTCAGCTGTTTGTCTTACACTTTGAAAACATAAAGTAGACTTTTTAATGGACAATTTAATTTGTGCCTCTTGTATATTTGAATTAATCATCTCTTCAGCCAGAATCTCTAACGTAAAATTCAAAACGAAAACCCAGACATACACTCACAAACACATTCTTACTCTGATGGACACACACAAGCACAGTCACAATTTTATACACTCAAAACACAATTAACAAAATAAAAAACAACAACAACAACAACACAAGGACTCACTGAAGGACACCTATGAACTGCACAGTTCTCTGTAACTTGTTTCTAGGCTTAATGTGGGAAGTCATTTTGTAGTTGAACGATTTCATTCTAGTTATACCTTAAATCAGAATGTTCTAAAAGATATACCTTTGTCCTGCATTAGGGAATCTTAGAATATTTTGTATGTAAGACTATTCTGTAATTTGTTCATATGAAAATAATGTTGTAGGGTAACAATATTGAAGACATATTGACTTCTTTAGCCCCTGTAGTTACACATTTGCATGTTACACTTTAAGCGTTCGATTCCATCCTCGGGCCTTCTCTTATCAATATTTCTACTTTTTGCCCCAATCTTCTTCATTTACCTCACTTACATTTTCTATTTCATTTTTTACTATTTTAGGCAACAATTATAACATAAATAAATAAAGGAAAGAACATTAAATTCATGTACAATGTTTACCTAATGCATTGAGCTATATCCTCTACAAATGCTTGAGAATTAAAGGTACTGATATGCTAAAGCCATATGGAAATTGATCACCAAGGTAACGTATCATGTAACCATGCTTCCCTTAGTAGGTAACTGAGGTAAAATTTAATAATATGCTTTCATGAGGGAACAAAAACAGTAGTTTTTAAATATGATATATTTTATGTCCTTATCCATGCAAAGGACTTACTGGATTAATCACTAAGTCCTTAGTCACAAAGGACTAAGTGGATTAATCCTGTTCTTTCTGAGAAGGACCTGCCTCTCAAAGAAGAATATGAAAAAAAGTTAAAATGGAGTGAGAGGGAATAATCAGTATATGTTAATGAAATAGAAGACGTGTTTGTATTTAAGGTGACATTTCTCAAAGCATGTGAACTTGACTACATAGTGAGTTACATGAAATCTAAGACAAGGCCATTGGACTTTGTGCTTGAAGTGATAACTAAGGACACCAATTTCAATAATTCTTACAGTTGCTGTAAGATGCTTACCTCTCAAAAGCATGGTATTATCACCTACATTTAATGAAAGTTTTCAGTGAAGAAAAAGAGTGTGCTGTGTGAACAACTCCCTTATCTAAAAAAATGATTCCACAGATTTCACTGTTTATTAGCTGCAAGAATGATAATGGTGAGCTCAACTTGGTGTTTCCTATGTGGATTACCATAATAAAACAGGGACATGACTTGATGTTGCCAATGCTGTCTAAAGGAATGGCCATGGGGTGGTCCTAAGATGGTGGAGGAATAGGACAGGGATACCTCTTTCTCTGCCACAAATTTATTGAAAGAATATTGAACACTGAGCAAATTCCACAAAACAGCTTCTAAATGCTGGCAGAGGACATCAGGCATGAAGAAAGACAGCCAGTTGTCTTCAAAAGGAGGTAGGAAAAAAATATAAAAGATAGACAAAAGAGGTAGGGATGGAGATCCATCCCAGGAAGGGACTCTTAAAAGAGAGAGAAGTTTCTAGACATCAGGAAACACTCTCACCAGCGAGTCAGTGGCAAGCCTTGCAACCTCAGAGGGCAACATAAATGGGATGAAAAATAAACAAATAATTAAAACTCACAGATTACGTGCCAAAAGGCAACTCCCAGTGGAGAAGCAGTGGAGAGGCTCACATCCACCACTAGCAAGCAGGGACTGGATAGGGAGATGAGGGCTACATTGCTTAGGGTAAGGAATGGGCTGGAATGCCCCGAGGGCAATCTGAGGTAACTAACTAGAGAGAGCAATCCTGACTGTGGGATAGCTATCCAACAAAAAGCCCTAACCTAAGACACTTCCAGGCCTGCTCACAGAACAAAGGACCGAGCAGAGCTAGCCAGCTGTGGAAAAGCCTATGATCCGCCAGAGACATGTGGGCATCCAGAGCATGAAAGAGGGCAATTGTGGCCCCAGAGAGGCATCATCTACCAAACTGCAAGCAGGTTTCATCGATAACCAAGACTTCTTGGGATTCTGGATGGTCGACATATGCCAGGAGGGTCGCAGCCAGAGATCAGCTACCCAGAAGTGACACATGGCACACTTGAGAAGGCACACCCCTTGTAAACCCAGAAAACTGAGTCTCAGAGACTGGGGAGGTGATAAATCTCAGCCCCCACTTGGGGGAGACTGCACTCGCCAAGCACCTGGTCACCTGAGGTGCTTGGGCCTGGGAAGGGCACAAAACGTAGGCCCAACCAAGTCTGCACCTTTGTGGAGTACTATAGAACCTGAACCAATATGGCTTAGATCTGGGAAGAGCATGTAACCCAGCGCCCACCTCAAACAGTTCCCAGCAGAGCAACCTAGAGCCTGAACAGTATAGACTGGGAAAGCCCACATGCCATGAGTGGAGATAAACCCAGTGTGGCCAAGACACTGTGAACACTCCCCACACATACCAGTGATGTACATTTTCAGTGTTCCTCCCTCCCCACAGCACGACTGAACAAGCAAGACCCAAAAAAGTGATCATCAGTGCCTCCTTGTTTCAGGGTGGAAATTAGACACGAAAGAGGCCAGCAAACAAAAGAGGCTAAAATAAACAGAGGGAACCACTTTGGAAGTGGCAGCTGCAATAGATTATAATCCTACAGTTAGCGCTGACTACATAGGAAGGGGCCTATAGATCTTGAGAAGTGTAAACTGGTTCAAGGAATTATTTGAAAATGAACTGAACCGACATGGTCCACAACACCAGAGAAAGTCCTAGATGTGCATTTACTATTATAATTTTTTTTAGTTTTTTAAAATTTTAAAAATAGTTAAAAAATTTTACATCCTCTGTTACTCCTTTAATTTTCATTCTTATAATTTACTGTTACTTTGCAAAAAAAAAAAAAAAAAGACTGTTTTAAAGCAAACTTCAGGGGGCGGTCCTAAGATGGTGGAGGAATAGGATATGAAGACCACTTTCTCCCTCACAAATTCCTCAAAAGAACATTCCAACACTGAGCAAACTTCACAAAACAACTTCTGTAGGCTGGAAGAGGACATCAGGCAACCAGAAAAGCAGATAATTGTCTTCAAAATCAGGTAGGAAAAAATATAAAACATGAAAAAGGAGACAAAGGAGGTGGGGAGGGAGCTCCATCCCAGGAAGGGAAGCCTGTCCCAGGAGGGGAATTTTAAGAAGAGAGGTTTCCAAACACTAGGAAACACTCTCCCTGCCGAGTCTGTGGCGAGCCTTGGAAACACAGAGGGCAACATCACAGGAAGGGAAAAATAAAGAAATAATTAAAGCCAAGAGATTACAAGCCCAACAGTAACTCCCCCAGCGGAAAAGCAGCACAGATGCCTGCATCCGCCACTGGGAGGTGGGGGCAGGGCAGGGAAGCGCGGGAGGCGCGGGCTGCAGTGCTTTGTAAGAATCGGGCAGGAACGCCCCACGCACAACCAGAACGATCTAACTTGGGTTAGCAAACCAGACTGTGGGATAGCTACCACGCGAAAAGCTCAAACATAAGACACCACCAGGACCGAGCACAGAACAAAGGACGGAATGGAAAAAGCCGGCTGCAGACCATCCCCCGCCGGGGACAGGCAGCCAGAGCCGTAAGGGCTGGAAAGGGACAATTGCAGACCTGGAGATACTTCACTTACCAAACTGAAAGCAGGCTTCTTTGCTAAGACTTCTGGGGTGCTGGACAGTCATCATCTGCCTCACAAGGGGCACGAGTTGTCCACCCAGAAAACTGAGCAGCAGAGGCAGAAAAGGCGACAAGTCACAGTGATCGCGCTCGCCAAACTCCTGAGCTACTCAGACCTGGGAAGGGCACAAAACGCAGTCCCAACAGAATCTGTGCCTCTGAGAGCTACTTGAGCACCAAACCTGAGCAGCTTAGACCGGGGAAGTGCACGCAGCCTAGGGCCGGCCTCAGACAGTTCCCAGCTGAGCATCATAGAGCTGGAGTGGTTTGTACACCGCAAGAAGGGACAGGTCCAGCAGAGCTGAGACACTACCCAAAGCAATTTACAAATTCAATGCAATCCCTATTAAGCTACCATATTTTTCACAGAACTAGAACAAATAATTTCAAGATTTGTATGGAAATACAAAAAACCTCGAATAGCCAAAGCAGTCTTGAGAAAGAAGAATGAAACTGGAGTAATCAACTTGCCTGACTTCAGGCTCTACTACAAAGCCACAGTCATCAAGACAGTATGGTACTGACACAAAGACAGACACATAGATCAATGGAACAAAATAGAAAGCCCAGAGATAAATCCACACACATTTGAACACCTTATCTTTGACAAAGGAGGCAAGAATATACAATGGAGTAAAGACAATCTCTTTAACAAGTGGTGCTGGACAAACTGGTCAACCACTTGTAAAAGAATGAAACTAGATCAGTTTCTAACACCATACACAAAAATAAACTCAGAAACTATAAAACTCCTAGAGGAGAATATAGGCAAAACACTCTCCGACATAAATCACAGCAGGATCCTCTATGATCCACTTCCCCGAATACTGGAAATAAAAGCAAAAATAAACAAATGGGATCTAATTAAAATTAAAAGCTTATGCACAGCAAAGGAAAATATAACCAAGGTGAAAAGACAGCCTTCTGAATGGGAGAAAATAATAGTAAATGAAGCAACTGACAAACAACTAATCTCAAAAATATACAAGCAACTTATGCAGCTCAATTCCAGAAAAATAAATGACCCAATCAAAAAATGGGCCAAAGAACTAAATAGACATTTCTCCAAAGAAGACATACGGATGGCTAACAAACACATGGAAAGATGCTCAACATCACTCATTGTCAGAGAAATGCAAATCAAAACCACAATGAGGTACCACTTCACACCAGTCAGAATGTCTGCAATCCAAAAATCTGCAAGCAATAAATGCTGGAGAGGGTGTGTGGAGAAAAGGGAACCCTCCTACACTGTTGGTGGGAATGCAAACTAGTACAGCCACTTTGGAAAACAGTGTGGAGATTCCTTAAAAATTGCAAATAGAACTACCTTATGACCCAGCAATCCCACTGCTGGGCATACACACCAAAGAAACCAGAATTGAAAGAGACACATGTACCCCAATGTTCATTGCAGCACTGTTTATAATAGCCATGACATGGAAACAACCTAGATGTCCATCAGCAGATGAATGGATAAGAAAGCTGTGGTACATATACACAATGGAGTATTACTCAGCTGTTAAAAAGAATACATTTGAATCTGTTCTGATGACATGGATGTAACTGGAGCCGATTATACAGAGTGAAGTAAGCCAGAAAGAAAGACACCAATACAGTATACTAACACATATATGTGGAATTTAGAAAGATGTCAATGACGACCCTGTATGCAAGACAGCAAAAAAAGGCACAGATGTGTATAACGGACTTTTGGACTCAGAGGGAGGGGGAGAGGGTGGGATGATTTGGGAGAATGGCATTGTAACATGTATACTAACATGAAAGAATCGAATCGCCAGTCTATGTCCAACACAGGATACAGCATGCTTGGGGCTGGCACATGGTGACGACCCAGAGAGATGTTATGGGGAGGGAAGTGGGAGGGGGGTTCATGTTTGGGAATGCATGTACACCCGTGGTGGATTCATGTCAACGTATGGCAAAACCAATACAGTATTGTAAATTAAAATAAAGTAAAAAAAGAAAAAAAGAAAGAAAGAAAAAAGAATGGAGAGAAGATGGAGAGAAACTTTAATAAAATCGCTAAATGTTAAAAAAATAAAAATAAAAAATAAAGCAAACTTTATATATATATAATTAATATATATATAGTAATTTTTGTGACTGTTTTTTTCCTTCTTTAATATTGTATTTTTGAGTATCTAACCTCTACTCTAGATTTTTATCTTTGCTTTTTGATATTTGTTATCAATTCCGTACATTTAAGAATTAATCTTCAGTGCCCATTCTCACCTGGGAGCGAGATTACTGACTGCATTACTCTCACCCTTTGGATTATTTTTCTCCACCAGGTTGTCTCTATCTCCTTCCCCCACCTTCTCTTTTCTACCCAGCTCTATGAATCTCTGTGTGTTCAACATTCAGAAAAGAAATATCATGGCATCTGGTCCCATCACTTCATGGGAAATAGATGGGGAAACAGTGGTAACAGGGTCAAATTTTATTTTTTGCCGACTCTAAAATCACTGCAGATGGTGATGGCAGTCATGAAATTAAAAGATGCTTACTCCTTGGAAGAAAAGTTATGACCAACCTAGATAGCATATTCAAAAGCAGAGACATTACTTTGCAGACTAAAGTCCGTCTAGTCAAGGCTTTGGTTTTTCCAGTAGTCATGTATGGATATGATAGTTGGACTGTGAAGAAGGTTGAGTGCCAAAGGATTGATGCTTTTGAACTTTGGTGTTGAAGGAGACTCTTGAGAGTCCCTTGGACTGCAAGGAGATCCAACCAGTCCATTCTGAAGGAGATCAACCCTGGGATTTCTTTGGAAGGAATGATGCTAAAGCTGAAACTCTGGTACTTTGGCCACCTCATGCAGAGTTGACTCATTGGAAAAGACTCTGATCCTGGGAGGGATTGGGGGCAGGAGGAGAGGGGACAGCAGATGATGACATGGCTGGATGGCATCACTGACTCAGTGGACATGAATCTGAGTGAACTCCAGGAGTTGGTGATGGACAGGCAACCTGGCGTGCTGCAATCCATGGGGTCACAAAGAGTCGGACATGACTGAGCGACTGAACTAAACTGAACTTGTGTGTTCTGGGCTTGGAGAACACTTTGGGAACCGAATACTGGCTAGATCAGTCTCTCTCCTTTTGATTCCTCCTTTTATCCTCCTGGCCACCTCTGTCTCTTTCTTCCTCCTCTCTTCTCTGTGTAACTCCACGAACATCTCTGAGGGATCCAGACTGCGGAGAGCACATAGCAAAGTGATTGCTGGCTAGCTTGCTCTCTCCCTGTTTGATTCCCCTTCTCCTCCTGGTCACCTCTATCTCCCTCCTCCCTCTTCTCTTCTCCATGTATCTCTGTGTACCTCTCCAGGTTTCTCCTAGTGTGGAGAAACTTTTCATTATAAACCTAGATGTTTAAAAATTGGTGCTGCATAGATGGAGAAGTCTTGAGGTTACTGTAAGAATAAGACTGAAAACCAGAGATGGGAGGCTTAAATCCAATACCTGAGAACACCAGAGAACACCTGACTTCAGGGAATATTAAATGATAGGAACTCATCAAACGTGTCCAATTCTACATTGAAACCAAGCACCACCCAATAACCAACAAGTTCCAGAGAGAGATATGCCATGCAGATTCTCCAGCAACACAGGTACATCGCCTTGAGCTTCAATATACAGGCTGCCCAAAGTCACATCAAACCAAGTGACATCTCACAACTCACTACTGGACACTTCATTGCATTCCAGAAAGAAGAAATCCAGCTTCACCCACCAGAACACCAGCACAAGCTTCCCTAAACAGGAAACCTTGACAAGCCACCAATACAACCCCACCCACAGTGAGGAAACTCCACAATAAAGAGAACTCCACAAACTACAAGAATACAGAAAGGCCACCCCAAACACAGCAATACAAACAAGATTAAGAAAAAGATAAATACCAAGCAGGCAAAGGAACTGGATAAATGCCCACCAAACAAAACAAAAGAGGAAGAGAGAGGGAATCTACCTGATAAATACTTTTTAATAACAATAGTGAAATTGATTCAAAATCTTGAAAACAAATGAAATCACAGATAAACAGTCTGGATACAAGGATTGAGAAGATGCAAGAAAGGTTTAAGTACCTAGAATAAATGAAAAAGAGTCAACATATAATGAATAGTGCAATAAATGAAATAAAAAAAAAAAAAACACTGGCGGGAACAAACAATAGAATAATGAAGGCAGAAGATCAGATAAGCAAGGTAGAAGATAGAATGGTAGACATAAACAAATCAGAGAGGTAAAAGGAAAACAAACTAAAAGAAATGAGGACAATTTCAGAGACCTCTGGGACAATGTCAAACGCCTTAACATTTGAATCATGGGAGTCCTGGAAGGAGACGAAAATAAAGACCATGAGAAAGTACTTAAGGAGGTAAGAGTTGAAAATTTCCCTAAAATGGGGGAGGAAATAATCACCCAAGTCCAAGAAACCCAGAGAGTACCAAAGAAGATAAACCCAAGGCAAAACACCCAAGACACATATTAATCAAATTAAGGTCAAACACAAGAACAAATACTAAAAGCAGCAAGGGAAAACCAACAAATAACACAGAAGAGGATTTCCATAAGGAAAACAACTGATCTTTCAATTGAATCTCTTCAGGACAGAAGGGAATGGCAAGATATACTTAAAATGATTAAGTTCAGTTCGGTCACTCAGTCATGTCTGACTCTTTGGGACCCCCATGAATCGCGGCACTCCAGGCCTCCCTGTTCATCACCATCTCCCGGAGTTCACTCAGACTCATGTCCATCGAGTCCATGATGCCATCCAGCCATCTCATCCTCGGTGGTCCCTTTCCCCTTCTGCCCCCAATCCTTCCCAGCATCAGTGTCTTTTCCAATGAGTCAACTCTTCGCATGAGGTGGCAAAAGTACTGGAGTTGCAGCTTCAGCATCATTCCCTCCAAAGAAATCCCAGGGTTGATCTCCTTTAGAATGGACTAGTTGGATCTCCTTGCAGTCCAAGGGACTCTCAAGAGCCTTCTCCAACACCAGAGCTCAAAATTATCAATTATTTGTCGCTTAGCCTTCTTCACAGCCCAACTCTCACATCCATACATGACCGCAGGAAAAACCATAGCCTTGAGTAGAGGGACCCTATTCGGCAAAGTAATGTCTCTGCTTTTGAATATGCCATCTAGGTCGGTCATAACTTTTCTTCCAAGGAGTAAGCATCTTTTAATTTCATGGCTGAAGTCACCATCTGTGGTGATTTTGGAGCCCCCCCCCCCAAATAAAGTCTGACACTGTTTCCACTGTTTCCCGATCTATTTCCCATGAAGTGATAGGACCGGATGCCATGATCTTCATTTTCTGAATGTTGAGTTTTAAGCCAATTTTTCACTCTCCACTTTCACTTTCATCAAGAGGCTTATTTGTTCCTCTTCACTTTATGCCATAAGGGTGGTGTCATCTGCATATCTGAGGTTATTGATATTTCCCCCGGCAATCTTGATTCCAGCTTGTGTTTCTTCCAATCCAGCGTTTCTCATGATGTACTCTGCATATAAGTTAAATAAGCAGGGTGACAATATACAGCCTAACGTACACCTTTTCCTATTTGGAACCAGTCTGTTGTTCCATGTCCAGTTCTAACTGTTGCTTCCTGACCTGCATACAGATTTCTCAAGAGGCAGGTTAGGTGGTCTGGTATTCCCATCTCTTTCAGAATTTTCCACAGTTTCTTGTGATCAACACAGTCAAAGGCTTTGGCATAGTCAATAAAGCAGAAATAGATGTTTTTCTGGAACTCTCTTGCTTTTTCCATGATCCAACATATGTTGGCAATTTGATCTCTGGTTCCTCTCCCTTTTCTAAAACCAGCTTGAACATCAGGGAGTTCACGATTCACGTATTGCTGAAGCCTGGCTTGGAGAATTTTGAGCATTACTTTACTAGCATGTGAGATGAGTGCAACTGTGCAATAGTTTGAGCATTCTTTGGTGTTGTCTTTCTTTGGGATTGTAATGAAAACTGATTTTTTCCAGTCCTGTGGCCAGTGCTGAGTTTTCCAAATTTGCTGGCATATTGAGTGCAGCACTTTCACAGCAGCATCTTTCAGGATTTGCCATAGCTCAACTGGAATTCCATCACCTCCACTATCTTTGTTCATAGTGATGTTTTCTAAGGCCCACTTGACTTCACATTCCAGGATGTCTGGTTCTAAATGAATGATCACACCATCATGATTATCAGGGTTGTGAAGATCTTTTTCGTACAGTTCTTCAGTGTATTCTTGCGACCTGTTTTTAATATCGTCTGCTTCTGTTAGATCCATACCATTTCTTTCCTTTATCGACTCCATCTTTGCATGAAATGTTCCCTTGGTATCTCTAATTTTCTTGAAGAGATCTCTAGTCTTTCCCATTCTGTTGTTTTCCTCGATTTCTTTGCATTCATCACTGAAGAAGGCTTTCTTATATCTTCTTGCTATTCTTTGGAACTCTGCATTCAAATGCTTATATCTGACCTTTTCTCCTTTGCTTTTTGCTCTCTCCTTTTCACAGCTATTAGTAAGGCCTCCCCAGACAGCCATTTTGCTTTCTTGCATTTCTTTTCTATGGGGATGGCCTTGATCCCAGTCTCCTGTACAATGTCACAAACCTCATTCCATAGTTCATCAGGCACTCTATCATATCTAGACCCTTAAATATATTTGTCACTTCCACTGTATAATCATAAGGGATTTGATTTAGGTCATACCTGAATGGTCTAGCGGTTTTCCATACTTTCTTCAATTTCAGTCTGAATTTGGTAATAAGGAGTTCATGATCTGTGCCACAGTAAGCTCCTGGTCTTGTTATTGTTGACTGTATACAGCTTCTCCATCTTTGGCTGCAAAGAATATAATCAATCTGATTTCGGTGTTGACCATCTCATGATGCCCATGTGTAGAGTCTTCTGTCACGTTGTTGGAAGAGGGTGTTTGCTATGACCAGTGCATTTTCTTGGCAAAACTCTATTAGTCTGTGCCCTGCTTCATTCCACATTCCAAGGCCAAATTTGCCTGCTACTCCAGTTGTTTCTTGACTTCCTACTTTTGCATTCCAGTCCCCTATAATGAAAAGAACATCTTTTTTGGGTGTTAGTTCTAAAAGGTCTTATAGGTCTTCATAAAGCCGTTGAACTTCAGCTTCTTCAGCATTACTGGTTGGGTCCTAGACCTGGATAACTGTGATATTGAATGGTTTGCCATGGAGACGAACAGAGATCTTTCTGTTGTTTTTGAGATATGCATCCAAGTACTGCATTTCAGACTCTTTTGTTGACCATGATGGCTACTCCTTTTCTTCTGACGGATTCCCCCCCCCCCCCCGGCAGTAGTAGATATTGTGGTCATCTGAGTTAGATTCACCCATTCCAGTCCATTTTAGTTCGCTGATTCCTAGAATGTCGATGTTCACCCTTGCCATCTCTTGTTTGACCACTTCCAATTTGCCTTGATTCAAGGGCCTGACATTCCAGGTTCCTATGCAATATTGCTCTTTACAACACCGGACCTTGCTTCTATCACCAGTCACATGCACAACTGGGTATTGTTTTTGTTTTGGCTCCATCCCTTCATTCTTAGCTATCCCACGTTGAAGGTCAGGAACGGTGACAGTAAGTAGATACCCCTCGTCCAAGGTAAGGAGCAGTGGCTGTGCTTTGCTGGAGCAGCCGTGAAGAGATACCCCCAAGTCCAAAGTAAGAGAAACCCAATTAAGATTGTAGGTGTTGCAACAGGGCATCAGAGGGCAGACACGCTGAAACCATACTCACAGAAAACTAGTCAATCTAATCACACTAGGACCACAGCATTGTCTAACTCAATGAAACCAAGCCATGCCTATGGGGCAATGCAAGACAGGCGGGTCATGGTGGAGAGGTCTGACAGAACCTGGTCCACTGGAGAAGGGAATGGCAAGCCACTTCAACATTCTTGCCTTGAGAACCCTATGAACAGTATGAAAAGGCAAAATGATAGGATACCAAAAGTGATTAAAGAAAATAACCTATAGCCCAGATTATGTACCCAGCAAGAATCTCATTCAAACATGAAGGAGAAATCAAAACCTTTACAGAAAAGCAAAAGCTGAGAGAATTCAGCACCACCAAACCAGCTCTCCAACAAATGCTAAAGGATCTTCTCTAGACAGGAAATACAGAAAGGGTGTATAAATTCGAACCCAAAACAACAAAATAAATGGCAATGGAATCATACTTATCAATAATTACCTTAAATATAAGTGGTTGAATGCCCCAGCCAAAAGACAAAGACTGGATAAATGGATATAAAAACAAAATCCCTATATATGTTGTCTACAGGAGACCCACCTTAAAGCAAGGGACACATACAGAGTGACAGTGAAGGGCTGGAAAAAGATATTCCACACAAATAGAGACTAAAAGAAATCAGGTGTAGCAATACTTATATCAGTTAAAATAGACTAAAATAAAGGCTGTGAAAAGAGATAAAGAAGGACACTACATAATGATCAAAGAATCGATCCAAGAAGAAGATATAACAATTAAAAATATACATGCACCCAACATAGGATCACCACAAGATGTAAGACAAACCTTAACAAGTATGAAAGGGGAAATTAACAGTAACACAATAATAGTGGGAGACTTTAATACCCTACACACAACTGTGGACTGATCAACTAAACAGAAAATTAACCAGCAAAAATAAACTTTAATTGATACAATAGACCAGATAGACCTAATCAATATCCGTAGGACATTCCATTCCAAAACAATGAATTTAACCTTTTTCTCAAGTGCACATGGAACATTCTCTAGGATAGATCACGTCCTGGGCCATAAATCTAGCTTTGGTAAATTCAAAAGAATTGAAATCATTCCAAGGATCTTTTCAGACGACAATGCAGTAAAATTTCATGTCAATTATAGGAGAAAAGCTATTGAAAATTCCAACATATGGAGGCTGAACACTCTGCTGAATAACCAAGAAATCACAGAACAAATTGAAAAAAATCAAAATATGCATAGAACCTAATGAAAATGAAAACACACCAACCCAAAACCTATGGGACACTGTAAAAGCAGTGCTAAGGGGAAGGTTCATAGAAATACAGGCTAACCTTAAGAAACAGGAAACAAGTAAAATAAATAACCTAACTCTACAGCTAAAGCCACTTGAAAAGGAATAAATGAAGAACCTCAGCATTTGTAGAAGGAAAGAATACAAATATTGTAAAGTAATTAACCTCCAATGAAAATGTTTATTTAAAAAAATTAGGTCAGAAATAAATGCAAGAAAAACAGAAGAGACCATAGCAAAAATCAAGAAAGGCAAAAGCTGGTTCTTCGAGAACATAAATAAAATTGACAAACCATTAACTGGACTCATCAGAAAAAATAATGGGGAAAAATCAAATCAATAAAATTAGAAATGAAAAAAGGAGAGATCATGACAGGCAAGACAAAAATACAAAGGATCATGAGACTACTATTAGCAACAATATGACAATAAAATGGACAACTTGGAAGAAATGGATAAAGTTTCCAAAAGTGAACCAGGAAGAAATAGGAAATCTTAACAGATCCATCACAAGCACAGAAATAGTAATTGTAATCAGAAACCTTCCAGCAAACAAAAGCCCAGGACCAGACAGCTTCAAAGCTGAATTCTACCAAGAATTTAGAAAAGAGCTAACACCTATCTTACTTAAACTCTTCCAGAAAATTGCAGAGGAAGGTTAAATTCCAAACTCATTCTATGACACCACCATCACCTTAATACCAAAACATGACAAAGACGGCACACACACACACATACAAAAAGAAAACCACAGGCCAATATCACTGATGGATACAGATGCAACAATCCTTAACAAAAATTCTTGCAAACAGAATCTAACAACATATTAAAAACATCATACATCATGAGCAAGTGGGCTTTATACCCAGGATGCAAGGATTCTTCAATATCCACAAATTAATCAATGTAATACAATACATTAACAAATTGAAACATAAAAACCATATGATTACCTCAATATATGTAGAGAAAGCATTTGACAAAATTCAACATCCATTTATGATAAAAAAAAAAGCCCTCCAGAAAGCATGAATAAAAGGAACATAACTCAACATAATAATCTCTCTCTCATAACTCTCTCTATATATATAACTATCTATCTATCTATCTATCTATCTATCTATCTATCTATCTATCTATCTATCTATCTATCTATCCATCTATCTATCTAACAAACCCACTGCAAACATTATCCTCAAAGGTGAAAAATTGAAAACATTTCTCCTAAAGTCAGGAACAAGACAAGAGTGCCCACTCTCATCACTACTATTCAACATAGTTCTGGAAGTTTTGGTCACAGCAATCAGAACAAAAAGAAAAAAAAAAGAAATAAAAGGAATCCAAATTGGAAAAGAGGAAGTAAAACTTTCACTGTTTTCAGATGACACGATCCTGTACATTGAAAACCCTAAAGACTCCACCAGAAAGTTACTAGAGCTAATAAATGAATATAGTAAAGTTGCAGGATATAAAGTCAACATGCAGGAATCCCTTACATTCCTATACACTAACAATGAGCAAACAGAAAGAGAAATTAAGGAAACAATTCCATTCACCATTGCAATGAAAAGAATAAAATACTGAGGAATATATTTACCTAAAGAAACAAAAGACATATAAAAAAAAAAAAAACAACTATAAAACACAGGTGAAAAAATTCAAAGAAGACCCAAATCAATGGAGAAATAGGCTGTGTTCATGAATCAGAAGAAAGAATATAGGGAAAATGAGTATAGTACCCCAAGCAATGTATAGATTAAATGCAATCCCTCTCAAGTTACCAATGCTATTTTTCACAGAACTAGAACTAATAATTTCACAATTTGTATGGACATACAAAAAAACTCGAATACCCAAAAAAAAATCTTGAGAAGGAAGAATGAAACTGGAGGAATCAACCTGCCTGACATCAGGCCCTACTACAAAGCCACGGTCATCAAAACAGTATGGTACTGGCACAAATAGAGAAATATAGATTGTGGAACAAAATAGAAAGCCCAGAGATAAATTCATGCACCTATGGACTCCTTATATTCGAGACAGGAGACAAGATTATACAATGGAGAAAATATAATATCTTTAACAAGTGGTGCTAGGGAAACTGGCCAACCACTTGTAAAAAAAAAAAAAATGAAACTAGAGCACTTTCTAACATCAAACACAAAAATAAACCCAAAATGGATTAAAGATCAAAATATAAGACCAGAAACTATAAAATTCCTAGAGGAAAACATAGGCAAAGCACTTTCTGACACAGCAGGATCTTCTATGACCCACCTCCCAGAATATTAGAAATAAAAGCAAAAATAAGCAAACGGCACCTAATTAAAAATAAAAGCTTCTGCACAACAAAGGAAACTATAAGCAAAGTGAAAAAGACAGCCTTCAGAATGGAAAAAAGATAATAGTAAATGAAGCAACTGACAAGGAATTAATCTCAATAACATACAAGCAACTCCTGAAGCTCAATTGCAGAAAAACAAATGACCCAGTCAAACAATGGGCTAAATAACTAAACAGGCATTCCCAAACATGACCCCCCCTCCCACCTCCCTCCCCACAACATCTCTCTGGGTCATCCCCATGCACCAGCCCCAAGCATGCTGCACCCTACGTCAGACATGGACTGGCGATTCAATTCTTACATGATAGTATACATGTTAGAATTCCCATTCTCCCAAATCATCCCACCCTCTCCCTCTCCCTCTGAGTCCAAAAGTCCGTTATACACATCTGTGTCTTTTTTCCTGTCTTGCATACAGGGTCGTCATTGCCATCTTCCTAAATTCCATATATATGTGTTAGTATACTGTATTGGTGTTTTTCTTTCTGGAGCCATCAATGCAAAGAAATAGAGGGAAACAACAGAATGGGAAAGACTAGAGATTTCTTCAAGAAAATTAGAGATACCAAGGAAATATTTCATGCAAAGATGGGCTCGATAAAGGACAGAAGTGGTATGGACCTAACAGAAGCAGAAGATATTAGGAAGAGATGGCAAGAATACACAGAAGAACTGTACAAAAAATATTTTCATGACCAAGATAATCACCATGGTGTGATCACTCACCTAGAGCCAGACATGCTGGAATGTGAAGTCAAGTGGGCCTTCCAAAGCATCACTATGAACAAAGCTAGTGGAGGTGATGGAATTCCAGTTGAGCTATTTCAAATCCTGAAAGATGATGCTGTGAAAGTGCTGCACTCAATATGCCAGCAAATTTGGAAAACTCAGCAGTGGCCACAAGACTGGAAAAGGTAAGTGAATCCCAAAGAAAGGCAATGCCAAAGAATGCTCAAAGTACCACACAATTGCACTCATCTCACATGCTAGTAAAGTAATGCTCAAAATTCTCCAAGCCAGCCTTCAGCAATATGTGAACCATGAACTTCCTGATGTTCAAGCTGGTTTTAGAAAAGGCAGAGGAACCAGAGATCAAATTGCCAACATCCGCGGGATCATGGAAAAAGCAGGAGAGTTCCAGAAAAACATCTACTTCTGCTTTATTGACAATGCCAAAGCCTTTGACTGTGTGGATCACAATCAACTATGGAAAATTCTGAAAGAGATGGGAATACCAGACCACCTGACCTGCCTATTGAGAAATCTATATGCAGGTCAAGAAGCAACAGTTAGAACTGGACATGGAACAACAGACTGGTTCCAAATAGGAAAAGGAGTACATCAAGGCTGTATATTGTCACCCTGCTTACTTAACTTATATGCAGAGTACATCATGAGAAACCCTGGACTGGAAGAAACACAATCTGGAATCAAGATTGCTGAGAGAAATATCAATAACCTCAGATATGCAGATGACACCACCCTTATTGCAGAAGGTGAAGAGGAACTAAGAAGCCTCTTGATGAAAGCGAAAGAGGAGAGTGAAAAAGTTGGCTTAAAGCTCAACATTCAGAAAACAAAGATTATGGCATCTGGTCCCATCACTTCATGGGAAATAGATGGGGAAAGAGTGGAAACAGTGTCAGACTTTATTTTTTTCGGGCTCCAAAATCACTGCAGATGGTGACTGCAGCCATGAAATTAAAAGACGCTTACTGCTTGGAAGGAAAGTTTTGACCAACCTAGATAGCATACTGAAAAGCAGAGACATTAGTTTGCCAACAAAGGTCCGTCTAGTCAAGGCTATGGTTTTTCCAGTGGTCATGTATGGATGTGAGAATTGGACTTTGAAGAAAGCAGAGTACCGAATATTTGATGCTTTGGAACTGTTGTGTTAGAAAAGGCTCTTGAGAGTCCCTTGGAATGCAACGAGATCCAACCAGTCCATTCTAAAGGTCAGCCCTGGGTATTCATTGGAAGGAATGATGCTAAAGCTGAAACTCCAGTACTTTGGCCACCTCATGCAAAGAGTTGACTCATTGGAAAAGTCTCTGATGTTGGGGGGGATTGGGGGCAGGAGGAGAAGGAGACAAAAAGACAAAAAGGAGATGGTTGGATGGCATCATCGACTTGATGGACGTGAGTTTGAGTGAACTCCGGGAGATGGTGATGGACAGGGAGGCCTGGCATGCTGCAGTTCATGGGATCGCAAAGAGTCAGACATGACTAAGGGACTGAACTGAACTGAACAGAAACTTATAATTTAATTTTATTTAATGATCATTTTAATAAAATTTATAGTAAAAAAAAAAAAAGAACTAAACAGACATTTCTCCAAAGAAGACATACAGATGGCTAGCAAACATGAAAAGATGATCAACATCACTCATTATCAGAGAAATACAAATCAAAACCACAATGAGGTACCACTTCACACCAGTCAGAATGGCTACTATCCAAAAGTATACAAACAATAAATGCTGGAGATGGTGTTCAGAAAAGGGGAACCCTCTTACACTGCTGGTGGGAATGCAAACAAGTACAGCCATCTTGAAGAACAGTGTGGAGATTCCTTAAAAAACTGGAAATAGAACTACTATATGACCCAGCAATTCTACTGCTGGGCATACACATCAAGGAAAGCAGAATTGAAAGAGACATGTATACCCCAATATTTATCACAGTACTGTATAATAGCCAGGACATGGAAGCAACCTAGATGTTCATCAGCAGACCAATGGATAAGAAACCTTTGGTCCATGTACACAATGGAATATTACTCAGCCATTAAAAAGAGTACATTTGAAACAGTTCTGAGGTGGATGAAACTGGAGCCTATTATACATAGTGAAGTAAGCCAGAAAGAGAAAACACCAATACAGTATACTAATGCATATATATGGAATTTAGAAAGATGGTAACGAAAACCCTGTATGCGAGACAGCAAAAGACACACAGATGTACAGAACAGTCTTTTGGACTCTGTGGGAGAGGGTGAGGGTGAGATGGTTTGGGAGAATATCTTTGAAATATGTATATTATCTATGTGCAATGAAATCGCCAGTCCAGGTTCGATGCATAATACAGGGTATTCGGGGTTGGTGCACTGGGATGACCCAGAAGGATGGGATGGGGAGGGAGGTGGTAGGGGGGTTCAGAATGGGAAACACATGTATACCCATGGTGGATTCATGTCAATATATGGCAAAACCAATGCAATATTGTAATTAGCCTCCAATTAAAATAAATACATTTATATTAAAGAAATAAAGGAATGGCCACAAATTTGCTTTTGCCAAGATTTCTAGGTAGTGTTCATGACAATCTGAATAGTCCAACAAGCAGATACTCTGTTCAGAGTATCTCATTGTGAAATATATCAGGGATCAGCCATTGATTTTGACCCCTGCTTACTCCATGACTTTTCTAAATGATTAAATTAAATAATACTTTATTTAAATACACATGTCTATAACTACCACTGAATTTTAGGGAAATGGAGCCTGAAACAACATGCTTAGAATGGGTTCTAATAGATTGTTAATTTCATGAAAGCAGCAATCATTTTATAATTTGAATTACCACATGTGACATTCATGTAAATTTAGTAAATATTTATCAACTTGGAAAAAATTCTCAGTTAAGAAAGGTTAATTATGATGATAGTGCAGGTTATTGGAAGTTGTTGAGTAATGTATATAGCATTTGATTGGTTATTACATTTCTTTATTGATAATTCAGTAAGTACTTAAAATGTGTCATTTTCAGGCTCTAAGTTTTAGCTGATGTGAAAGATACATAAAGAAAAGAGGGTATACCTAAAGCATATCGAAGACCTGATATCTGTGTTTATCTTGATAGGAGCGCAAACAGAGGTTCCTACCAACACTAAGAAAGAGCTGAGGCAACATTGCCAGGTGGGGCTTAGCATGACTGAAAGTAGTTTGCATGATTGTAGCTCCAGAAGTACAGTGTAATAGAAAGATAATGAAACAACCAAAGAAACGGATATCATGTCTTCAAAGAATTTGTTAACCATGTTGAGGTGCTGCAATCACCACAAGGAATTTATTCTGTCTCTGTGGGAACAGATAAGCAACATCTAAATATGCATTAGGAAATATAGGGTGGAATCTTGGTGGGAGGAAATAAAGGCATGCCTTAAGGAGATCAGTTTAAAAATGACCCTATATAATACCACCTGTAAAATACCTATCTTGTGCTGACCATGGGCCAATCATTGACTACATCATATTATCTTTGGTATCCCAGTGATGGTATGACGGTGATCATGATTTTGGATATGCTACACCATCTATATTTTCAAGTATGAAATGAATTTCTATAATGAAGACAATCTGTCTAACCTCTTAAGACTCTATCCAATAACTCATAGACTATGATGTAACTGAGAACGCTCTAAGGTATGTACTGTGTATTTGCATTTTTAAATTTTATTCATATCTCTTCCTTCTTCCATACAATCCTAAATTATACACCCATTCATTTCATCAGGGATGATTTTAGAAGTCACTTTGATATCCATTACCTCTTTTCCCATTGTTCTCCTTTTCTTGCTTACAATTGATTAGGTTTCATTTACCTAGGATGCATAAAGAATGTTTCCTTGCACGAAAGAGCTTATAAAACAATTCAGTAAAAGACATTGAAATAAAGCCTCATTTTACTCTTGTTTCAAAATAGAAAATGAAACTATTTGAAGATGAACATGTAACAAAATGAAACTAATGAAGATGAACATGTAACTTTATTGTTCAAATATGAGAATTGTAGGAATTTGTTGACATCTACAACCATAAATTTTGCTCTTCCTTATGGTGCATAATCTGACACTTATTTGATAGATCGGTTTTAATTAGGATGGTTTTCATATAATGAAGATTTTTGATGAGGTGACCTTGAAAGAGAGGAGGAAGATGTATCACGGATACTTGGCACTGGGGACCATGAGTTCCCTCTTTGTTGCAGGTTTGGAAAAGGACTGTCATGGGCTGTCATATAGCTGTAACTAACTGGAAATTTAGAAGGATGCACCATCAGTCCAAAATAACTGCTCTGTAAGGGAGATACAATGTGGTTCTGAGAAGCAGAAGTTGTTGTAGTAGCAAAGTTCTCCATGCGGCCATTTGCTTGAGTGTAGCTATTATATGAGAGCCGATTAAAACTGCTCATCTGATTTAAAACAGCAGGTTGATCTATCACAATCTTTTCTGTTTGTCTAACTGATGTTGATGGGGAAGGAAAATCACATGGAGATAGGGCACTTGTATTAGCGATGGTCTGCCTGGTATAAGGCTTTAGTATGAAAGGCACGCTTAAACTTGTGGAGGCTGAAAATGAACTCTCCCCACTAGTTTCAGGAAAAGAACTAGAGTTACAATTATCTATGTTGCCCCTTGCTTTAACATTCTTCTTCTTGTAATCTTGAACTAATGAAGCTATTGGAGAGGAATTTTTAATCCCAATTCTTCTTTTCATTCTTAATAAAAGTTGGGGATAGGCTCTTTTGAAATTTGGATTATGATAGATCTGTAACTAAAATCAAAGGAGAAAATTATTTAGTTTCTTTATAAACCAAGGTAAAACTGACAAGGAAAGCTAAACTATAAAAATGTATTCTTTTAATGATACAAATTAAATAGCATCAAATGAAACACCTCCATTATTAGTTTTAACACCTTACATGTTAGAAACAATTATGATCCTCAAGTAAAAATATATTGTAAAAATATACAGTACATAGAGTAAATACCAAGTAAAAATATGTTGTAAACATATACAGTAAATCCCACTTTAATTAGCTTCAGGACCTGTATCGTTTCAAGTTGTTAGGAATGTTTGTTAAATATTAAATATTTTAACCTCCAGCTGTTCTTAACTTCAAAAAATAAAACTTTTTCAACAGTTATCTCAATTTTAAATTGTTTTAGCTACATATGTGAACATGCTTTCTAGGTCACATATTTAATCTTACATATTGCCAATAATA
Organism: Ovis aries; assembly: GCF_016772045.2. Classification (NCBI taxonomy): domain Eukaryota; kingdom Metazoa; phylum Chordata; class Mammalia; order Artiodactyla; family Bovidae; genus Ovis; species Ovis aries. The sequence goes on along the minus strand of NC_082741.1, from coordinate 11,689,012 downwards.
AGTGAAAATTTTGGAATACCTTGCTCAAAACTGAGACATTGCTTTGTTCTTCCAGAAAGTCAGCTAGTGAAGCAGATCTTTGAAAAGTGTGTTGCTTTTTTTTAAACCCATAAAGGTTAAGCTGTCGAACTAAACTTTTCATACTATCAGTTTCAAATATTCTGAAAGGGGCCTTTCTTTCCAAGACTTCTTTCTTGAAGGCTTCTTCATTGATCACTATAGAAGTGCCACTCTCATCCCACCAAATAGATTTAAACTGATCACTTTCAACTAGCTTCCAAAGTTTTTGAGGAAAAGTTAGTGAAAGAAAATCGTTCAGTTCATCTGTTTCAGAGACAGAAAATTTGTAACGTGGCATTTTTATCACAACTTCCTCAAACAAAGCCTGAAAAGCATCTTCTTCAATCATAGATCTCAAAACTGAGTCCTCAGTAAGTGTGTAATCACACAAAGGAGATCTAATGGTTTCTGAACCAGTTGATTCATCTTTAGGAAGCATATCTTGAATTTCTGAAGGAATATGTGCCATCTCAAAGAAATCTTTCTTCAGATACTTTCCTTATTTGTCTGATTTTACACACTGTAACTTCTAATGGTGCTTGACTGGCCTACGGAGATAAACTCTCTAGACCATCACCGGGGTTCTCAAAGTCAAAAAGCTGTGACATCACTGGTCACTGGTCTCCTAGCAATTGAAGGGTAGCTATGACATCACAAAGTCACTGGTCTCCTAGCAATTTAAGGGTAATGTTAAACTAGTGTTTACTTTTGTATCAATTTAAAATACAGGTTGCTTACATTAATAGTAACCAAAAATATGAAACTTGCAAAAATCTCATTCCTAAAAACTTTTTACACAGAAAAATCATGTCAATAAATCTACTTAGTTTATGAAATAAAAGTAATTTATCACCTTTCTATACTGTTACCAAACCAAACTTGGGTCTGCTTGCTTCTGCACAATAAAGTCAACCAACTGACTGTGGGTTGCAGTGAAAGCAAGTGTAATGTTTATTGTAGGATCAAGCAAGGTATCTTAGCATCTAGTGCTTAAAAGACCTACATTCCCCAAATGCTTTCAGGGGAAGGATTTTAACAACAGAGTGATGGTGGGCCATGGAGTTTGTGATCAGTTTAGGACATTCTACTAATGGCATGTTACGGAGGCTATTGGGAGATAACATCATTGACCAGCTAGTTCCACCTACTCTGTGGTCTATGTACATAAATTTCAACCTGGCTGTGGATTTAGCATCTCTGAAACTGTTCACAGGATATTGTTCAGAATATTATCTATGATTCTTGAGGAGGAACTAAAGATCTTTGACTTAATGGCTAAATCATTATTAAGTTATATTGCATGATTATTTTCCTTTGTTTCTGCCTTTTCTAACTTCTCAGATTAAAATTCCTCTTGGAACATGAGGAGGTCTACAATCTTCTACCTCTCTCTCTCTCTTTTCATATTTTTCAATCTTTAGAAGAGACTGCTTAGAACAAGAAAGAAAATAAAGTGTTGGATTTAGGTTTATCATAAATGTGACATAAAATCTCAGTCGCAGGTTTGATTCCTGTTTCAGGTTCCGCAGCTCTTGGAGTGTTTGAGTCAACAAGAACTTTGGCAATTTCCTGTTGAAATGGAGCTTAGAGATGGAAATAACCCTGAGATCAAAGCTTGTTATCAATATTTTAGTTATGTAAACAATGTATTTATTTTTGTCATTAAACATGGACAAACATTTGAAAATTGGTAGATTTTTATTAAAACGAAAGAAGGGAGTGACATAAGAGGGTCCTCATATTTTAGATGCATCCAACAAAACACATTTTGAAGTATTTCTACTTTACATATATTCAATAACCAAGTAGGCTTTTGAATCATTCTACTTTTGGGTTTTAATTATTTTCATTACCCTTATACCTAACAGGAATTATAAGCCATTGTATTTTTTTATACTCATACACATACGTGTGTATATGTACACATACCTATATATATGCTGCTTCTGCTAAGTCGCTCCAGTCATGTCCTACTCTGTGCGACCCAATAGACGGCAGCCCACCAGGCTCTCCCGTCCCTGGGATTCTCCAGGCAAGAACAATAGAGTGGGTTGCCATTTCCTTCTCCAATGAAGGAAAGTGAAAAGGGAAAGTGAAGTCACTCAGTCTTGTCCGACTCTTTGCGACCCCATGGACTGCAGCCTACCAGGCTCCTCTGTCCATGGGATTTTCCTGGCAAGAGTACTGGAGTGGGGTGCCACTGCCGTCTCCATATATATATGGAAGGAAATGGCAACCCACTCCAGTGTTCTTGCCTGGAGAATCCCAGTGACGGGGTAGCCTGGTGGACTGCTGTCTATGGGGCCTCGCAGAGTCGGGCATGACTGAAGTGACTTAGCATAGCATAGCATATATACATATACATATATACATACATACATAGAAGAAAATATCATAATAAAAACAAACTTTATATGTAAACCACATATAACTACGAGGAGACTTCCAGCAGAACAGAGCATTTAAAAAAGTCTCTGGAAAGGGCCAAAAAGGAAATACTTGAGGCTTTGCGAATATGATCTTTGGTGATTAATCGTTTGCAGCCATATAGAATAACCAAAGGAACTGGAAAGTCCCTTTTCCAACTCTATGGACTCTGAAAATTGAATTTCAAATGATTTTCACGTCAGAAAATAATATTCTTTTCGGTCTTTCTCAGCCATCAAAAAGAGTTACGCTCTAACATTAAAGAAAGAAAAAACAAAACATAAAGGTCGTTCTCAGTGCACTATCAGTTCAGTCCAGTTCAATTCAGTTCAGTCGCTCAGTTGTTTCTGACTCTTTGCGACCCCATGAATCTCAGCATGCCAGGTCTCCCTGTCCATCACCAACTCCCAGAGTTCACTCAGACTCGTGTCCATCGAGTCAGTGATGACATCCAGCCATCTCATCCTCTGTCGTCCCTTCTCTTCCTGCCCCAATCCCTCCCAGCATCAAAGTCTTTTCCAGTGAGTCAACTCTTCACATGAGGTGGCCAAAGTACTGAAGTTTCAGCTTTGGTATCATTCCTTCCGAAGAAACCCCAGGGCTGATCTCCTTCAGAACAGCTCACTGTAGGCTGTGCAAAAACAGTACAAGCTGCCTTTCATTGATCCAAATGGAACTGCAAGAGGAGCGTCTTCAAGATCCAGGTGTATGGTCAAGTTCCTTAAGCAAGGGGCAGGTCACCCTGAGGGCTGTGAGTGCTGCACACCATCTCTGGACTCCCCTGGTAGTCCACAGGCCCTGAGGCCCCTTTAGTCTGGGCTGGCACTGCTCTCTGGCAGCCTTCCTGCCCCAGGGTTGGGACAGCTAGATCAGGGGAAGGGCTTAGTTTGGCCCCCAGACTCCACCCAGGTCTCCTGTGGAACTTAATGTATTTAAGCACACACACACACACACACACACACACAAATCTTCACAGCGGGTTTGTGACTCTGGCCAGACCTGGCTCTGTACTTTGGTACAGTCAGGTGGGCCCAGCAACAAAGTCAATCTAGTGGCCTTTTCACTGCCACGGTGCCTTAGTCGTTTTCCTGTTGCCTCTGCCTCTACTCAGACTCCAGGGCTGCCCCTGTCCCTGGGGGTCCGAGATTCATGCCTTTGCTTCGGGAAGTTGGCAGATGAAGTATTTGTTTGCTAGTTACTGAGAGAAGGGAGGTTTGAAGAAGAGGCTCAGGGAAGAGGAGTTCAATCACTTGCTCTGGTTGAGTGTGAGACAGCCGGTCAGTAGGGTAGGACCCGGTAGGGCCTACACGTGACTCACCCTGACCTTTCCCTCTGGCCGCCTGCAGAATGTGATTTTTCTCCTGCCAGGGAAGTCTCAAGCTCTCAGGTCTTCAGTGTGCCCCTGAGGTAAGGTGACAGACATCTTTACAATAAGGAACAATGTTGTGTCTTTCTTGCTTTCCGTTTTCCTCCTTTCATTCATGGGCTGATGTGTTGCTTTTGAGAGTTCTCCTAACTGGGGATTAGCTGACCCTGACTGGGGCGGTGACTTCAGGGTGTTCCTGGATTCAGGTCATTCTGAAGCTGTCTGAGTTGCAACCTTAAAAACAGGCAGGAGGCTGGTGGCTTGCTTTCTCATGCCTTCTTGAAAGGAAAAATGTAAGAGCACCATGGGTTTTAAGCTGTGTAGAGCTGACTCCTACCACTTGGTGAGGCTAAAATGGAGAAATGCACATATCCTAAGGTTTTAGCTACAAAATCAAAGTAATGAAAATGTGGGAGTTGCCTGGTGACCTTTTGGTTAGCATTCTGGGCTTTCACTACACTGGTTTGGGTTCGATCTCTGGTCAGGGAACTGGAACCCCACAAGACAAGCAGCATGGCCAAATGAATAAATGAATAAAGTGGTTCATTCAGAGAAAATGTGTTGTGATTTAACATACTTACATGGGATTACTTGCTTATTTCTGTACCCTTAAGGGCTTTATTTAGTTAAGTAATTGAACTCCACTGGATGGGGGCGGGAGGCCATCTGAGTTCATCTCATGCCAGTAAACAAGATCATAGGTAGCTCTATGCCCAGAAACTTGTGCTGACAGCTCTGTTGTATACTTATCTATTGCTGGTACAGCTTTGAACTTCACAGCATATCAATGTTGCCATTTTTTGTTTTGGTCACACTATGTGGCTTCATAGGATATTAGTTCCCCAACCAGGGATTGAACACAGGATCCTGGCAGTGAGAGGGTTAAGCCCTAAACACTGGAATGCCAGGCAACTCCTGTTATTAGTTGTTTTGGTTTGTTTTGTGTTTTTAAATTTTTGCCATATCTGTAGAAAAACTCTTCTGTGTGTAAGTATGATGTGAATGATATTATAACTCAAAATATTTGTGTTGTACATATTATCTCAAAATTGAATAGTTTGAAAGGACTTACATTTTTTATTTCTTGGTCTAGAATCCAGCTGGGTAGTTTAACCTCAGGGTCTCTCCTGAGTTTGTAGTCAAGCTTTTCTCCAGTTTGGCAACCTCTGATGACTTGGCTTGTTGAATCTAAGCTCTCTCACTTGGCTGTACTCATGAGGCCTCAGTTCCTCCCTCTGTGGGCCTCTCCAAGGGGTTGCTTATGTGAAGGCTGCTGTCTTCATGCAGAATTAGTGATTCAGTATAATACTTGCCCCCAGTATAAAGTGCAGAGTATTTTTTCAGATGTTACACATCTTCACTTCTGTATTTGCCTAGTGTCACAGGCCAACCCTGTGATAATTTGAGAGAGAACTACACAGGGGTGGGAATATCAGGAGATGTGATTCACTTGGGGTCATCTTAAAGGCTGGCTACCATACCCAATAATCCACCTTGCCAAGCTTTCTACATATGATCTCAGTTATGTTACTGTGAGTGAATTCTTTTACTTGTGTACATTTCTTGTGTGCTGATGCTGCTGTTGCTAAGTCACTTCAGTCATATCCACCTCTGGGCAACCCCATAGATGTCTGCCCACCAGGCTCCCCCGTCCCTGGGATTCTCCAGGCAAAAACAATGGATTGGGTTGCCATTTCCTTCTCCAATGCATGAAAGTGAAAAGTGAAAATGAAATCTCTCATTCATGTCCGACCCTCAATGACCCCATGGACCGCAGCTTTCTACTCAATTCTTGTTTATTCAGTGATATTCTAGCAAGTCTCCTTTTTGTTCTGGATTAAGTTTTCTGTTTCTCTGGACAGTTCCCATCAGCAAACAGACTAACTATAATGTCACCTCTCATTAAAAATCTGTCTAGTGGGGACACATCCTGCTTCTGCTTCTTTTATTTCATATTTGCTTATTATAGACTTCCACAGAGTTGTTTGTAGAACTTGTTATCTCCAATTCTTTCATTTTCCTTTAAATCCACTCTTGTCAAGGTCACAAGTGAATTCCAAATGTTTACTTCAGTGGTCAATTTAAGTTTTTATTTTATTTAATTTATTGGCAGCTTTTATCAGAGTAGTTCTTTTCTTCTTCCCTGAAAAAAAAAAAAAAAGTTCATTTGGGTTACAGAATGCTCCTCTTTCCTGCTTCTCTTCTATCTACAGTTCTCCTGCCTAAAGTGTGTAACTTTTAAAATATTTACTTGTTTAGCTATTTTGCATATGGAATCTTAGTTCCCAGCCCAGGGATGGAATCTGTGCAGAGGTTTAAACACTGGATCTCGAGTGAAGTCCCCTAGTTTGTGTATTTTCAAGATTCATCCATTTCATTGATGTATAACAGTGCATTTTTTATGGCTGCATATGGTATATGAATATGGTATATGGCTTACATGGGGTTCATGGTGAGCATATACCACAGTTTATTTATCCATTCATCAATTAATGGATGTTAGTTGGATGATGTACTCTTTGTGGCTATTGTGAGTAATGTTCCTGTGAACATTGTTTTTGCCTGGACTTTACATTTTTATTTTTTATGGATATATACAAAAGAGTGAAATTGCTTGATCATATGGCTACTCTATATTTAATTTTTGAGGTATTGACAATCTACTTTTCCAAAGTGGATGTACAATTTTACAACAATTAAATCAACAATATATGAAGATTCCTTTTCTCCACGTCCTCTGCAGCACTTGCTATTATTCCTCTTTTTGACTATAACCAACTGAATGGGTGTGAGATAGTATCTCACTGAGACTGATTTACATTTTCCTAATCATGTTAAGCGGTATTGTTTTGTGATTGTTGGTCATTTGTATATCATCTTTGGTGAAATTTCTATTCAAATTATTTTTCCTGATTGTTAAAAGTATTTTTTTTTGTAATTGTAAAAAACATGTAACTTACATTTTACCATTTTAACTATTTTTACATGCTAAGCATTTCACACACTTTCATCAGCCTTTTTGTAGAAAGAAAGGGCAACCCACTCCAGTATTCTTGCCTGGAGAACCCCATGGACAAAGGAGCCTAGTGGGCTATAGTCCATGGGGACACAAAGAGTTGGACATGCCTGAGTGACTAACACACAGGCACACATATAGTCACAGTGTGTTTTGTTTTTGTTATCATTGTTTTAGCTGTGCTTTGCAGCTTGCATGATAATTCCCTGGTTGAGGATCATTCCCAGGTGCATGGGGTCCTAACCTCTGAACTTCCAGGGAATTCCTTATAACATTGTTCTGAAACAGATCTCTACACCTTTTCACCTTGCAAAATTGAAACTATACCCATCACCTGTCCCATTAAACAGTAACTCCTCTTTTCTTCCCTGTTTCCCTAGACCCTGAATTCCATTGTTCTTCTTTGTTTCCTTTCTATTTCTTGACTACATTGCATGTTTCATATAAGTGGAAACATACAGTGTTTGTCTTTTTTTATGGCTGGCTTATTTCATTTAGCTTGATGTCTTAAAGGATCGTGGATGTTGTAGCATGTAGCAGAATTTTCTTTATATGACTAAATAATGTTTCATTGTATGTATATATCACATTTGATGGACATTTAGATGCTCCCACCTCTTAGTTGTTGTGATTAACGCTGTTGTGAGCATGGTTATGCAAATATCTCAAGACCTCATGTTAACTTCTTTTGAATTTATATCCAGAAGTGGAATTACTGAATCATGTAGTAGATCTAGTTTTAATTTTTTGAGAAGCCTTTATACTGTTTTCTGTAGCAGTTGCACCATTTTTAAATGTATCCATAACACACAAGGATCAAGTTTCTATAGGTGTTTGCCAACAGGTGTCCTTTCCTTTCCTTCATATGTATACACACACACATATGCATGCACATTTTCATATCCCTTTCTGTTATTGTTTATCATAAGTTATGAATATAGTTCCTTGTGTTATACAGTAGGATCTTGTTTATCTATTCTATATATTAATATTATAGTTTGCATCTGCTAATTACCAGCTTCCAATCTATGCCTCCCATACTCTGCCCCTCTTGGTAATCACACGGTCTGCTCTCTATGTCTGTGAGTCTGTTTCTGTTTCATAGATAAGTTCATTAGTGGCATATTTTAAATTCCACATGTAAGTGATACCATATGTTATTTGTCTTTCTGTTTCTGAATTCCTAAGTATTCTTTTTACTGCTAATGTAGATTGAAGTGTTTATTTAACTTCATTTTCAGAATATTTGTTGCTACTGTATAGATAAATGATTTATTTTTAAAACATTTATCTTGTATTCTGCAAGCTTTTTATTAGTTGTAATACTTGTGGTTTCTTCAGGATTTTCTATATACAAAAGTATGTTATCTCCAACATACTTTGACTTTTCCCTTTCCACTCTGAATGCCATTTTTTTTCTTTTTTTTAAACAACAACAACAGCAACTAATTTTCCTTACCTGATTTCCCTGGTTGTAGAACTGCCAGTATAATATTGAGCCAAAGTGTGGCATAGACTTCCTTGTGTTGTTCCTAATCTTAGAGGAAAAATTTTCGTTTTTTCATTATTACATATGATGTTAGCTTTAGGTCTTTTACAGGTACCCTTTGATTGAGAGAGTTTTCTTTCGTTCTTAGTTATTAAGTGCTTTATTCTATTTTTTTTTACCCCTACTGTGAAAAAATGCTAGATTCAGGGAAATGCTTTTTCTGCAGGCAGATGTGTTTTTTTGTCCTTTATTGTATTTAAATGGTAGAATGTTGATTGACTTTCCTATAATGAACCAGCTTAGCATACCTCAACAAATCCCACATGATCATTGTACACAATCATTTTTATATGTTGCTAGATTTTGTTTGTCAATATTTTGTTGAGAACTCTTGCCTCTATATTTATAAAGGATATCGATTGTGGTGTGTGTGATGTCTCTGCCTGATACTGGTATTAGAGAAATACTGGCATCACTTTGCCTGCTATGTGCGGAAGAGACATGTGGAGTGCAGGATGAAGCATTGTTGGATTCAAGTTTAGTCAGGATTAGGGGGAAAAATTTAGGATATATCTGTGTGGAATTGGGGTGAGATTATCAACAGAGTTCATTCTCAATTTGCTAGGCCTGTGTTAAGTTCTTGACATTGAATTATGCTGTTTGTTAACTATGTATAGATAGTTTATACTTTGAATTTGCTACCTATATTCATTATTAACTTTTATGAAATTAGCATGTGTGAATCAGCTGAAATGTGCACTTAAGATATGTTTCCTTCCAATTTTACTACAAAACAAGATGCCATTGAATAGTTGATGCTTTTTGAAAAGAGCTGATAACTTGTCTAAGAAATAAGCATGTCTGTATTTAAGATACAGAAACATATTTAAAAGTTATAAATTTGCCCAAAAAGACGCAGCTGATATGTGGCTAACTTAGAAGTCCAACTTAATCTTCTTTGACTCTGAAGTCCATGTTCTAAACACTATACAATAGTGCTTTTGTAAAAATACTCGTCCTTTACATGTGATATCACCTAATGATCAGTGGTGTTGGGTTTTATTTTCCTCTTTCTTTTTTTAAATAGAAGAGATTGAAATCAACATGGGACAAAGCTGTGATTCTAGAGTCATGTAGACTTGTAGTCATAGGTTTTTCAGCTGTCATTTAGTCTCTTTAATGCTCAGTGTCTTTGTCTGTAAGATAAGCATGCTTATAACTACCCTAGAGTTTTGGAGATAATCAAATAGCACATTTTCAGTACTTAACTAATATGTAGTATGTTTATACTTAGGTGACAGTTTATATAAAGAAAGGACTGGGACTGTGGCCACTCACTTCAAAGTGAGTACATAAAAAAGTACTTAAAATATGAAACCACAATGTATGTTATGTGAAGAAGAACAAGAGCCAAAACCACAGAAAGGTGTGGGAGGAAGCAAACAAGTAGATGATGAAAATACTGAACTGATCTTTGTTGGAGTGGAACATGTAAATGAAGATGCTGATGTGATCTTTGGTGGGATGACCTCAAATTCAAAACCAGTAGTTCAAACAATTTGAACAGAGTTATCCCAGGTTCATGCTCAAGAAGAAAAAGGTATGGTCACTTCAGGAAAGATAATGCTCACAAATTACAGCCTGTTAGTTATGTGAAACTTACATCAGAAGCAAGGACTGTGTTGCCAGTTTCTGATTCTGAATCAAGATCAACAGTTAGTCCTATTATTATTGAGCCTTTGTCTAAAGCTGATTATAAAAATATTTCTCCACAAATAGTGCATGATGGCTTTTCAGAGTTATGTTCTTCTTTGATTACCTTCACAAGTTCATTGCAGCATCCAGTGGAAACAACAGTTTCTGCAGGAGCTACGAATAAGAGTCCTTGTGTATCAAAGTGACTTTCCACTTCTGCAACAAATAGCACAAATCACAAAAGGCCTAAGGTCAGTGAAGGAATTATAGGGAACATTTTTTAGCTTTATCCCCTTCAGGTATTTTTCATACAGTGACTACTCAGCAAAGCACACCAGACACCGTTCACACTTCATTAAGCAATGTTCAGAGGGGAGAAATTGTCTAACAACTTTTCCAAAGACAATGTTCATGGCAAGCCTGTAAGTCCTTTGGGGAAAACGGTCTGACAAAAAAATTGCTTTCCAAGTTTAGCAAGTCAAAACAAGATTGTTGATGCCACAGAAGGGTATATGATTGTGTTACTTCGCGACTTCTACTATGGACAGCATATAGAAGATGGGCAGCCAGAACCGAAGACTCACAGCCTTTAAATGTCTCTCAGGTGCTTGAAAGTTCTAAAAAATGTCAAGTTTATGAATCACATGAAGCACCATTTGGAACTTGAGAGGCAGAGAGGTGACAGCTGGAAAAATCACCCACCTGCCAGCACTGACACCGCCAGTTTCCTACTCCCTTCCAGCTGCAGTGTCACATTGAAAGTGTCCACACTCCCCAGGAGCCCTCTGCAGTCTGTAAAATCTGTGAATTGTCCCTTGAGACAGATCAGTTTCTCTTACAGCACATGAAAGACAATCATAAGCCTGGTGAAATGTCCTATGTATGCTGGGTTTGCAGTTACAGATCATCATTTTTGCAGATGGCAGATGCACATTTCAGAGCATACCATGGTAACACTAAAAATTTGCTTTGCTCATTTTATCTCAAAATTTTCAAAACTGCAACACTATGCATGTGTCATTACAGAGGGCAGTGGGGAAGGAGTTTTCACCAGTGTTCCAAACGTTGGCTACAGTTTTTAAGTTTCAAAGAGAAAATGGAGCACAAGACCCAGTGTCATCAAACGTTTAAGAAGCCTAAGAAGCTGGAAGGATTATCTCCTGAAACAAAAGTTGTTATTAATCACTGGAACCTCTTCAATCAGGATTGGAGGAAGCAGCATCCATTACTGGGAACATTCTAAACCATCAGCCCCCAAATCTAAAAGTAGGAGTTCAAAACAAAAAAAAAACAAAAAACAACTGTTAATTCTACTTTCAGTAAGTCTGAAGCAAGAAACAGTTGCAGGCAAAATTTAAAACCCCATTAAAAACAAAAATATCCAAACTATAGCATTATTCAATAGTATCAAATATACTGAAACCAATGGGGAATTTATGTTTTGTTTTAAATTTCATGAAATACAGTTTTGTTTGACCTGAATGTTGAATGTTATTTAAAAATATATTACCTATTTTGCATATAATTATCTTAACACGTAAAATGTATGCATGTATGCTTGTGCGTGAGAGACAGAGAGAATGAGAGGGGGAGGGAGGAAAAGTAACAACCTATTTTGGCATTTCATGTTATTTGTAAATTTGAAAGCTCTACTATACATATAATCTGTAGAGTGTTTTAGCAACGTAATTTTCAACTGTTTTCATGCCTTGAAGATCTCGGTATGAACCATATCGCCAGATTGCAGTGGCTTTGTTATGGTATGGTCCCGTGTGCTGCTGAACTCTCTGAAGGGCCTCTGTTGTTCTGATCTAAGATAACCTGGCTCTGAAAGCCTGGTGTGGACAATTTAACTGAGAAGCTGTGATGTGAGTTTGGAACACACACGGGATTTAGTGAGTGGAGATCTGTGGCTTCTTGCCTTAGTTGAGGAAGAGGCATAAATTCACTTCAGGCATGGAGCCAAGGCAGAAGGAACACGGTCTCAAGGTGTCTTTACCTAGCCTAGGGACATCTCCAGGAAGCCAACCATTAAAATGCCTGTGTTTGGTGAGGGACCTCTGCAAGCATCAAGCAGGCCCTATGTAACAATGACTGCAGTTGGAAAGCAGAGGTAGTTGAGGACTGGTGCCCATGGACAGCCTGTTGAGTGATCAAAAGGGGAATTGGATTCATTCCATCCCCTTTCCCATTTGGCTAGCCTTTAGTCACAGTGAAGTAGCCATATCTGTCTCAGACAGAGTAGTAAAGCAAGTTAAGTTTTCCAAGGAAATAAGCCTTGATGTCCAGTTTGATTTGCACTGGACCCATAGTTTTAACCGAGAAGGATCAAACATAGGGAATCTGTTCAGTTTATGAATTGGACTAAATTTAGTTCTCTTACCCTGAAGCTAAAATGGAATTGTCTGAGAATAGTAAATAGTGGATAAAAAATGTCCAGGGTGATTAAACGCTTTATGGAAATGTGCCTTACCTTTTCCAGTTACATGTGTCTTGCCCTAGTTAAACATGTGAAGATTTCAGTTTTGTATCTTATCTTACCTTGGACACGAATGTATTACAGGTAACAGCTAATTCTTTGTGTGTGTAATTTCCCATTTTATCAAACTAATACTGAGTTTTGGTCTTACTTGACACAGTCTGATATGCAGGAATTGTCTCATTTATTTCAGTAGTTATCAGGTAATAGAGTTATTATCTTTCCTCTAATCGGTTTAACTTTCTAATCTGTGATTATATTTGTGGACAATTGTTTCCTTGCAGTCTCCAAAGGCTTTTTCACAGACCTGTGGTGTACTTTCTAAGTATTGGTTCCTGAACATCAGCACATTTAGCTACCTCTGTGAGTTCCTGGAGATGAGTCTCTTTCAGTTCAGTTCAGTCACTCAGTAGTGTCCAACTCTTTGCAACCCCATGAATCGCAGTACGCAAGGCTGCCCTGTCCATCACCAACACCCAGAGTTCACTCAGACTCACGTCCATCAAGTCAGTGATGCCATCCTGCCATCTCATCCTCTGTTGTCCCCTTCTCCTCCTGCCCCCAATCCCTCCCAGCATCAGAGTCTTCCAGTGAGTTAACTCTTCGCATGAGGTGGCCAAAGTACTGGAGTTTCAGCCATAGCATCATTCCTTCCAAAGAAATTCCAGGGCTGATGTCCTTCGGAATGTACTGGTTAGATATCCTTGCAGTCCAAGGGACTCTCAGGAGTCATCTCCAACACCACAGTTCAAAAGCATCAATTCTTCGCTGCTCAGCCTTCTTCACAGTCCAACTCTCACATCCATTCATGACTACAGGAAAAAACATAGCCTTGACTAGGCAGACCTTAGTCAGCAAAGTAATGTCTCTGCTTTTGAATAGGCTATTTAGATTGGAGATAACTTTTCTTCCAAAGAGTAAGAGTTTTTTAATTTCACGGGTGCAATCACCATCTGCAGTGATTTTGGAGCCTCCCAAAATAAAGTCTGACACTGTTTCCACTGTTTCCCCATCTATTTCCCATGAAGTGATGGGAATGGATGCCATGATCTTCATTTTCTGAATCTCTTTAGGCATGTTTTAATGTCATCCCTTCTCCACTTCTGGCACAGATACCTAGCAATCTCAGTGCACCATTCAAGAAAACTGGGATCCTGGCTGTGGACCTGTGCCAGATGAAATATCTCCATTTCCTCTTCCTTTCTCCTCTCTTTAGTTCTCCCTACTCTTTTTTCCCCCCTTCCTCAATTTATTTAAATTCCCTAAGCCTTCACAAAATGCTGCAAAGTGATAATCACCAAGGGGTTAGCATACCTCTCAGATCTGAAGAGAAAGGACTACAGATGACTAAGCTGTAGAGAGTCTATTGTCTGCATTTTAGGTAATTTCTTGAGTGTAAATATTTTGTATTTATTTACTCGATGCTTGGTTGATTGATTTGTACTTTGACTATTTTACTAGGCCTTTCCAGTTAGTAACCTTGGGTCAAAGCACCTTGCTAACTGTCAGTTTAAACCATTTCCCTTAGGTTGGAAAGTGTGTGTGTGTGTGTGTGTGTGTGTGTGTGTGTGTGTGTGTGTGTGTGTTCTGGTCTCAGGTGAAAAATTCTATGCATACTTATCTCCTTTATTCTATTTCTGTTGTAAAATAGGAAATGTTTTAGTTATGGCTTTTTATTGTTGTTTAGTGTTATCAACACTGTTACTGTTGTTTGCTCTGAAGTGTGCTCCAAAGGAGTACAAGTTGTCATTTATTGCCAACTAAAAATGTTCCTGTGATATGGTCCCTAACAACCTCCTCTCTTCCATTTTCTGTCATTCTACTCTACTATTTTGCCCACTCATGCACTGTTTTTGACAACACTGGCCTTGCTTTTCCTCAAGGAAATTCCATTTCTTCCCAATCCAAAGACTTTGCAACTGCTGTTCTTCTGGAAATGCTCTTCCGCTAGGCCTGCCTGGCTTGCTACCTCCCTTATTTGAGCTTCACCAGTTCAGTTCAGTTCAGTTCAGTCACTCAGTCGTGTCTGACTCTTTGCGACCCCATGAATCGCAATGCACCAGGCTTCCTGTCCGTTACCAACTCCCGTAGTTCATTCAGATTCATGTCCATCAAGTCAGTGATGCCATCCAGCCATCTCATCCTCTGTTGTCTCCTTCACCTCCTTCCTCCAATCCCTCCTAGCATCAGAGTATTTTCCAATGAGTAAATTATTCACGTGAGGTGGCCAAAGTACTGGATTTTCAGGTTTAGAATCATTCATTCATTCAAAAAAAAAAATCCCAGGGCTTATCTCCTTCAGAATGGACTGGTTTGATCTCTTTGCAGTCAAAGGGACTCTCAAGAGACTTTTCCAACACCACAGTTCAAAAGCATCAATTCTTCTGTGCTCAGCTTTCTTCATAGTCCAACTCTCACATCCACACACGACCACTGGGAAAACCATAGCCTTGACTAGATGGACCTTTGTTGGAAAAGTAATGTCTCTGCTTTAGAATATGCTATCTAGGTTGGTCATAACTTTCCTTCCAAGGAGTAAGTGTCTTTTAATTTCATAGTTGCAATCACCACCTGCAGTAATTTTGGGAGCCCCAAAAATTAGTCTGTCACTGTTTTCACTGTGTTCCTATCTATTTCCCATGAGGTGATAGGACCTGATGCCATGATCTTCATTTTCTGAATGTTGAGCTTTAAGCCAACTTTTTCACTCTCCTCTTTCACTTTCATCAAGAGGCTTTTTAGTTCCTCCTCACTTTCTGTCATAAGGGTGATGTCATCTGCATATCTGAGTTTATTGATATTTCTCCCAGCAATCTTGATTCCATCTTGGGCATCATCCAGCCCAGTGTTTCTCATGATATGCTCTGCATAGAAGTTAAATAAGCAGGGTAACAATATACGTCAGCAGGAGCCTGACGTACTCCTTTTCCTATTTGGAACCAGTCTGCTGTTGCATTTCCCTTTCTAACTGATGCTTCAGGACCTGCATACAGATTTCTCAAGAGGTAGATCAAGTGGTCTGGTAATCTCATCTCTTTCAGAATTTTCCATTATTTATTGTGATCTACACAATCAAAAGCTTTGGTATAGTCAATAAAGCAGAAATAGATTTTTTTCTGGAACTCTCTTGCTTTCTCCATGATCCAGCGGGTGTTGACAATTTGATATCTGGTTCCTTTGCCTTTACTAAAACCAGCTTGAAACCAGGGAGTTCATGGTTCACGTATTGCTAAAGCCTGGCTTGGATAATTTTGAGCATTACTTTACTAGCGTGTGAGATGAGTGCAATTGATCTTCACCAATGCGGTTCAAATCACATAATAAAATCTTCAACTGCCTCCTTTTCCTCCTCTTTAAAGTCACTTTTAGTCTCTACCCTCTTCTTCCCTCTCCAGCCTAAACTTCCTGCTGCTGCTGCTGCTGCTGCTGCTGCTGCTGCTGCTTCAGACTAAACTTCCTAGATTTTCAGAAAAAAAAAAAAACAAAAACAAAAACAAAAAAACAAAAAACTGAGAAGAGATAATAACATCAGCACTTTGCTTCTTAGAATTAACTTTCGTCAGTTCTGGGTCTGTGAATAAAAGATAGTTAATAGTGAGCTGAGTTCTTTCAGGAGCTTTCTCTATTTTTCTCTTGATACCTGTATTGATACTTTTTAAAGGCAATGTCACTTTGTTTTGTTTACAAATATATTGAATATCTGTAAAGATTACTATTTTGTTATTGCTCTCTGTGAATGTCCTTGTCTATTTTGCTTGTTCTTTCATATAAAATTTATTATTTTATTAATGTTGCAAAAAACTTGTAAGTAAAATTAGTATTTATAGAAATAAATGATTAAAATTATTTCTGCTTTCTGCTGTCATTTTGCAAATAACATGGCATATTTTAGGTGTTTTTTTTTTTTTAATAATCTTATTGTGTTGGTCACAACTTCTAAACAATGACGTGTAAATGGGTTTTCTTGTTCTTAGTACCCTCAAAGGCAATGAGTTTATGGCTTAATAAATTTCTATTTCTGTTTTTAGAATTTAAAGAGAATTGTTTTATTGGATAGTTTACAACATCTCTTGAGCCATTTACATTTCTTTCTCCCTTGCTTTCTTTTTCTTCCTTTATTCCCTTGTCTCTCTCCCTCTTTCTTTCCTTCCTTCTTCCCTTTCTTTCCCCAGGCTTTTGTTTGACTGGACCTTTCCTGAAACAAAAGTAATTCCAACCATGGTTGAATATTATCCTCTCAGAATCGCATTACATTTCTCATTTCTAGTATTGGAATTAACTTCCTCTTCACCCTTATTAGATTTGGCACAGTTGTATCAATGTATCTGATTTTTGTTTCCCCCAAGAAGCAGCTCTTATTTTATTATCCCAACAAGTTTTATTTTTGTTGTTTATATTTTTGTTTCAATTAATATACTTTCTACTTGCTTTAGGATTTCTTTTATAACCTTGTATTTTAAAAGTTTTCTTTACATATTTTTTTTGAAATAGGTTTGATTTAAATTGCCATGTTTCACATATATATCAGAGTGATTTAGTTATACAGATACATATCTATTTTTAGGTTATTTTCCATTATAGGTTATTACATGATACTGAGTATTTATATACATATATAATTTAAGACTTGACCTACCTTTATTTAAATAGAAATTTTGTCTGAATCCCAAGTATTTTAATGTATATATTTTTTGATGAACATTTCATTCTCTGTGATTTTTGGCAAGTTAATTCCAAAGATTTCACTATTTGCAGGCGGAATGTTTTAATTCATAGTTTAGTGAGAATTCAGTTTTCCTTGGCGCTCTGAGGGTATGTGTGTCTATACACAGACATGTCTATACACAAATCCTTTTCAGATTAATACATGGGTTTTTTAATAGATATATAAATACATTTTAAAAGATATTTTCTGTTTGTATGGTTAAAACACAAAATGTCTTAATTCTAGAAATCTGTTCCTCCAAATGAATATAGTACAAAAAGTAAAGGTATAAAATATTAATTTTAGAATAATTCCTAGTACAGAACTTGAAAATCTTAAAAAAAATATTCATAACATGCCAGCATCCAGCCCCAGTGGATCCACGGTGATTGAAAGCAGGGATGGTGTGGCAAGGAAAAATTTATTTATTTAGAAATATAAAAGAGAGATTAGGAGGAAATAGTGAGTAGGAAAATTTAGTGGAGAAAAGATGCTGAATAACTTGGTTTATGTGCAGGACTAATAAAGTTCCAAGACAAGAAACTTGCACTGTCTATGTTAGGCCACTGGCACCCACTTGAATAGTGGAGGATGCCCCACCTTAGGCTCCCTCTCTCGTGGGTCTTAGAAGCCAAGGCAAGTAGGTAGACTCAGAAAGCCTCCATGCCCCAGATGGGAATTAAGCCTGAAAATAGAGTAAATAAGACATGAGGGAAACCAGTCTTTCCAGTGACTGTCCCATCCTCTGCTGTCTGGAAAGGCCTTTAATACTTTTGATTTTACATAGAGATCAATGGATAATACCAAATTATGCAGCATAAGCAGTCCTGACTCTTATCAAGACCAGGCTTTCTCTGAAAACCTAGTTATATACACAAGTCTTAGGTGATTTACATCATCTTCTGGCCAGAGGGCCAATTAACATTTTACAGCCATTTTTTGATAAGGGTACTAGTGTTGTTCTTCCCAAACTCTGGTGCCACTCTCAGAAAGCACAAAAGTTACATTCTTACATAGCAAGGACACAACAGTTTATAACAAGGAAAAGGAGTACAGTGATTTATAACAGAGAGAAAATTCATTAACTCAAAAGTCTAGTATTGCTAACACCAAAACTACTATATTCCTATCCCTGCATCTTGTTTACATTGATTAATATCTTCCCAGGTGCCTAAAAGATAAAGGATGTGGAGGCCTGGCAACAAGCTTTAATCCGACAAACTCTTCACTAAACTAATTCTTAAGTCTAAAAGGCTCCATATCTTTAAGATGTTTTAAGCTTCATGCCTCTCACAGTTGGGGCACTGTAAACAATCACAAGTTGTAAAAGTCTGGGCAGACCGGTCAGGTAAGTTAGAAAGCCATCAAAGGGGTTTAAACTGAGACATTCTTTTTATATGCAGGAGACTGTTAACTGGAGCTCTGAATTAACTCTTTCAGGTATAGCCCCCTGTTTTGTCGGAAGAGTATAGTATAGCAGACAATAAACAGACAGATTTTGGTTTTGGGATAGATGCTCAGACAGAGGACCCCTTGAGACCTGACTTACCTTGCCCATCAGGTCTCTCTGCATGACCTTGTCATGGGTGGGATCTCCTGTGCTGGCTCTCAGCAATAACACTTACTAAAAGTGGTTAAAAAAAAAAAAAACACCTTTATTCAAGGTAAGAGTACTACAGTGGAGTCTTAGAGGACAGAGATTGAACTGACATCTGACTCCAACCGGGACACAGCTGGGATTTATAGCTAAAGAACAGGATGGGTCTATGGGGCTGCACAGAGAGACCAGGAGACTAAAAAGCAATGAACAACAACAACAGGGTGGGTGTCAGTAGATGGAAACTTATTAAGAGGACCACAAGGATGAGGGTGGATTCTGGATAGACCATGAGGATAATTGCTGAGGCTAGGCAAGGTTGATAAAATACTGAGGTGAGTTTCCTCATGAGGAAACTCCCTGAAACTTATTCAAATGCATGCCAGTGAGACCCTAAGGAGAACTCCTCATTATGTTCCAAGACTGACTGGTGCCAGAGACATGCATGTCTGCCCATTTACCCTATCGATGCCTTTTCAAAGTGGTTCTGTTTTGCATGTGAGAACACATCCGAGCCTGCCCAGTCACCCAAGCGTGTGGGGCTGAGAGCAGCAAGAGGATCAAGCTAAGCCATCCATCCTCTAGACATAATACCCAATATATGCATTCTGCAAAGAGCACAAAGTGTGATGTTTCAAACTGGAAGATCATGTAGGTAGCAGGTGCTTATGCTGAAGTGCTCTTCCATCTCTGAAACCTCACAAAAAAGGCAAGGGTAACTCCTGCTCATGGCGCAGTCAGAGAAAGAATTCCTGGCACTCAAGAAGGATGGAAAGGGCCTTGCAGCTGGGTGTCCAAGGGGCTGTGTGTCACCCACCATGGCTCTGTGTGGGATTGCAGCCTGTTCTGTGTCACTGGTCACTGCAGGCACTTTCTTCCTGCCTCTCCTTTCAGCCAGGCATCTTGGGTGCACCATTGTGATTCCAGTTAGAACTTGCTCGCTCAGTGTGATAACGGGGATCGATACCTTGGCTCAGTGTCTACCTTTCCCTATGACCTTCATGCTTTCGATATCCAACTTCCATCACCTGGCTAGGTCCGTTTCAATAGCTCATAATCACAAGCATACTGGCAGGCACTTCTATGCGCACATGTGCACACGCATGTGCATGTCTACACTAACATCCTTGAGAGGTAACTTGTGCATAGGCAGAAGTACAAGCTTTCTTCTCCAGAAACTTCAGTTTTGGTAGGCACCCAACTTTCTTTGTCCTGGTTATTTTCTTTCACTTGCTTATCAATCATGTCAGGTTTCACTTCTAAGTCTGTGACTTATCCTCAAAGGTTTCAAAATCTTGGCATTTGTTCATGACAGTGACTGATCTGCAGAGCATCAGGGAGGGTTAGAAGCACTTGCCCTGGACAGCTGAAAGACATGCGCCTGTGTTATACATTCTCCCATCACCTTGGACAATTTCACAGTACCAATCATATTGGCCTGATCCATTGTCTGTGCATTCCTTCAGGGGACCAGAAAACAAAGACATCTGGGCTCAGCTGACTTGGAGAATTGCTTTCTCAGTCATTCCTGGTTAATGTTGTGCCCCCGTTGCTAGCCTACCACTCCTTAGGGCCCACAACACTCTGAGTGAGTCCCCCTGTTCTTCCAATCTGTGAAGCTTTCTGTATGCACCTACCTGTGCCCCAAAGCACCCCTGGGACACCCAGCTACAAGGGCCTCTTCCCACTTCCCCCACCCCACCAGAACCCACCTACCCTACTCCAACTCCACCCTCACCCAGCCCTACCCCCACCATAGACCCACCCTAATGCTCCTGCCCATCAGTCCAGTGGACATGGCCACAGGCACCACCTCTCCCTTCTCTCCATGGCCCTCCCTGCCTCTTAACATAAGCCCCTTCTCGATTCCTTGAGAGACCCCACTGGAGACCCCAAGATCTGGTGAGATTTGCTCTGGGAGGAAACAGGAGCTGGGATTGGTTGGGCTGCTTGGTTTCTGAACACTGCTGAGTCACTGCTTCTCTCGCCTCAGCGATCAGCTGGGACAATGTGGTGAGGTGTGGCTGCACAAACCTTAAGCTTTTGCCTTGGGTGCCCTGCTTTCTCAAAAGGTGACCTTGAGCTAGTTCCTGGTTTGCCCCCATGGACCCCCCAATTCTATTTGCCACCCTAAAATGAGTTATTGGGACCAGGGGCTGGAGTGAAGGCCGAAGAAGATAAGGAGCCAGTCAGGGCCACATACTCTCAAAAGTGGCCATGGAGCCATGCTGTGAACACCATAATCCAGTGAGCCAGGGTCTGCCGCCACTTGGCATTGTATGTGGGGTCCCCTCTGGAGGTGCCAGAGCATGGTGGGCTGAGAAAGGGACAGAAATGGGACTGTGGGATGGTGATCAGTGTCCTTAGAGAAAGGGCCCTTTGACCCGAACACCAGCTCTGCATTTCGATTGTCCGCTGGTCTAGCCATTAAGAAATTGCTCAGATTTTGAGATAAGAGTAGATATGCAGTCGCATGGTGGGGTTGGCTCTCCAGTTTTCAGTTTATCCTTCAGCTTCCTAGATTCACATGTTAACATACCATCTTCTTGTTTTTGGAGCATTTTGGTTCTCACTCTCAGGCTTGGGTGGACATGTGTGACTGATAGAATAAGAGACAAGGAAACCAGGTGTTTGAGGACCTGAGGCCAATGCGCGTTGAAGTCATCTTCCGGTAAGCTGGTCCCCTTCGCCACACCTCTAGTGCTGACTCCATGCTGGTCATCATGGAGCTGGGTAGAGTCTGCAACCTGAGGCCCTCAGGGCAGGAGGACGATGAGCATCCTTTAGTTTTCCAAGTCATTTTCCTATGAGAGCTTTGGTACTCCAGCTCTCTTAGAAGAGGCAGCGGCAGGATGATGGGGACCCATTCCTGAAGTCATGGTCAGGTTCAGAACCTGTGCTTGGGAGGCTGGTTTTAGATGCCAGACACTCAACCCCTGTGTGATATTGGGCAAGGTCTTGGTGGTGAGCCCAGGGAAGTTTTTATCTCCCTACATTTGGGACCCCTGGGAATGAGGTGCCCCTGGAAAGAGAGCACTCAGGCAACAGAGGGAGTCCTCTAGCTTCAGCTGGAGGTGGAAAGGGAAGCCATGTGGCCAGATGTGGAATGGAGAAGGACCTCATGGGTGCAAAGGACATTTTACACTGGGGATGCTGGCTAGTTCTTGGGCGCTGCTGATCCCAGCACACCTGGCTCTAACCCCCAATATTACTGCTGTCTCCAGAGTAGAGTATGTAGACCCTCTGTCCCAGAGCTGCAGACTCTTGAGTATCTGTCTCAGGACCTACTGGGGCCAGGGCCCTGAGAGGAGGAAGGTGTGCAAAGAGGAGAGTTCAATGTCATGAATCAAGGGGAGTTCAGGGCAGAAGGAGAAAAGGGCCAGCCTTGGGCTGTGAGCCAGTCACCTTCCTGTGCAGACAGAGTGTGATCAGAGCCCAGGCCATGGGAGAGAGTCTGAGAGCTCTGCTTCTGCAGTCACGGCACCAGACCAGGGTCCCCACATCCTTCATATCTCCTGACTGACCTGTGGGAGGGGCTTCTGCACACAGCTGCTCCCCAGATTCTGCTGGTGACACCCCATCAGTGAACCTGCCTACTTGCCCCTGTGGAGGGCAGGCAGTACTGGGAGGTTTGCTCCTGGGAGATGGCCTGAGGCTGAGCCCTTGGAGGACAGCTGTTGAGCTGAGGTAAGGTGTAAATCTAGGCCTTTCTGGATTTCTTCCCAAATATTGCACCTTTGCCCCATTCTCCTAGATGACCTGGCAGTACCTACAGTCCTGTTGTGTCCCTAGACTGTGGTGAGTGGTGTCCCCTGAAAGGAGGCTCCTGTTCTGTGCTCTAGTTGTCCCTAAGCTTTTCACTGCCCACAAACAGAGTAGGGTATTCCGTCCTCAGAGACTTTTCTGGGCACACTGCCCTACCAGACTGGCCCAGGGATGGCTTAGGGAGACCTGAACCTAGCCAGAAGCATCATTCCGTGTCACCTTCCGTGGTCCCCTCTGTGACACTCTCTTAAGTCCCAGCCCTTGTCTGTGAAAAGGAAAAGGCACGGTAAAGCCCCTCTGTTGATATTTCAGTTTTTGAGGAAGAACCTGAGATAAGGAAAGTGAAACACTTGGTGATTTAAATTCTGCCAAGTATGGAGGTATTGTCATTTTGATTTAGATTCCAGCTTCAGGCTCTTATTCCCCTTCCCCTGGAAAAACTTGAATAAAGAGCCTGTTTGTGACAAAAGAAATGAACATGTTTCAGAAGCAATGATGCCAGCAAATGTTACTTCACTTGGTAGTGATAAAGAAACTTGGAGATAGTATCAGGCCTGAAAGCACAAAGAATAGATGGTGGAAACATATTTAGGCTTTGGAAGTGGGGTGACAATGGTCCAGTTCATGCATAGGAAAGATCCTCACCCCCAGGTGAAAGTTATGTACTGAGACGAAAGGCAGTAGAGTTGAGAGAACTCCTTGCTGACATTTTTGGAAAGAAATGAAACACTTTAACTCTCAGTGCTTAAGAGCACAAAGTACTAAAGAAAAATATCTTTGCTATTTTTATTTCTAAGCATTTACAAAGAGTGAATCCTAATGAAATCAACTCTGAATATTCATTAGAAGGGGTGATGTTGAAGCCGAAGCTCAAAAACTTTGGCCACCTGATATGAAGAGCTGATTCATCGGAAAGGACTTTGATGCTGGGAAAGATGGAAGACAAGAGGAGAAGGGGATGACAGGGGACAAAATGGATGGATGGCATCACTGACTCGATAGGCATGAGTTTGAGCAAACTCTGGGAGACAGTGAAGGACAGGGAATCCTGGTGTACTAAGGTTCATGGCGTCTCAAAGTGTCAGACAGGGCTGAGTGACTGAACAACAAACATTTACAACAGTTAGTATAACAGAGTTCTTGACTTTAAAAAATATGTGGAATGGCCATGTAAAAATATCATAATTGTACCTTAGATTATGTAGATTGGCTTTGCAGTTTCAGCATGAGTGGTCACTCTGGTGGCCCTGCTCCACCATACAGATCAGGTTTGTCTGTCATTATTTTTGAGGCTTGCTTGCTTTTTGTTTGTTCAGACACCCTGGGTGGAAGATCATGACTTTTTTTTTTTCCTTTTAATCTTTTCAGTTTTACTGAAAGATTAATAGAATTGACATATAGCCCTGTGTAAATGTAAGGGTTTCAGGATCATGAGTCCCTTATGTTCACGCTGCACTGATGAGTGTAGTAAGTCTAGTGAACATTCATCATTTCATATGGATACAAAATTAAATAGAAAAAAGTATTTTCATTTTGATGAAAACTTTTAGTGTTTGCTCTATGAGCTTTTATATCTAACATAAAAGCGCACTAGTTATACTTGCGTTGCATGTCACCTAACAAAACAGTGTTAGTTATACTTGTATTTTGTGTCACCTCCCTCATACATGTTTCTAACTAGAAGATGAACGTGATAGTTTCATAAGGTGTCCTTCCCTGTCACCGATAATGATGCCCCCCACCCACCCCAGCAACTTTGTAAATATTAGAAACATCCCCATCCCAGGCTGCCCACACCCACTTCTCTCTGAGCCTCTCTAATCTGTGTGTCCAGTCTCAGTGATCCATCCATGTGCCCTTGGAAGTAGGAAAGGGAGACAGCCACTGGCATGTCCCCTAGGCAAAGAGAAACAGAGTGGAACACTGTGAAACCATTAGATGTTTTTTCCAGGTCTCCAAAGATCTCTAGCACCACAGTCCTTTATGTCTCATGATGGAACAAATAGCTCCAGATCATTCACCTTAAAACCTGAATAAATAAACAATTGGCCAAGTAGAGGTATGGAATTGGTACAAAATTTAAAGACTCAATAGGGCAGTTTTCTGTAACAGGTTAACCAGGGGTATCCTCTACTGCACATTAATGAAGTCTCCTTTATGTACAGTTGGGAAGGTCCTCTGGAATCGGGAATTGCAACTCACTCCTGTATTATTGCCTAGAGAATCCCATGGACAGAGTAGCCTGGGTGGCTACTGTCCACGAGGTCCCAAAAAGTCAGACACGATTAAGTGACTACTACTTAATGCTAGAAAGAAATTAGGCGAGAAGTGAAGTGCTAGAAAAGAAGTTATTTACTAGAGTAGGATACTTGGAAGATTCACAAGCATTGTGTGGCCCTAAGTACTCAGTTATACTTTCACAATCAGAGGACTAGGGGAGGGGAGAAAATATCTTCTTTTTCTTGACTAAACAGCACGTTTCCATCATCAGTGCCTCCCCCAGGTAGGGCAGGGAAGTTTACTTGTCCCACTGTATATGGTCAGGCTAGGATTATCATAACTCAGTCCAGTTCAGTTGCTCAGTCATATCTGACTCTGCGACCCCATGGACTGCAGCACACTAAACTTCCCTGTCATATTACTTGGGAAAAAACATTTTCAGGTCTCAGTACAACGCAGGTATTTAATTTTGAAAAGTCACCTTACCATTAATGATTGTGTTTTGTATGCACAGAGCCTGTTTTGGAGAGTCATTAACTTGATGACCACTGGGCAGGTTGTGGGTCTTGTCTTCAGCTATTGTTCCCCATTGTTTGGGGGAGCATTTTGGAAAGAACATGTCTTAGGGACCAAAAAGCATGGTTTGGGGGTTATTAACTCATGGAGTTCACTAGGCAGGAAGTAACTCTTATGCCACCACAGTTTTATTGTTTTGGGCCATGTCTCATGCATCTGTTGCATGGTTTTGTTGCTAAACAAGTTAGCTGGATTTAAGCAAGCCAACCTGGCTTTGACAGTAAGTGACTTGCTTTGCTTTATGAATCGAGCAAGCCTACATGCTTCAGAATTTTCCCACTACTTTCTTGACTATCATTAGTCTTATTGTGGTCTCCCAAAACCCCATAAAGTTTCTTCGCTATCTACGCTTCCCTAATGGAGTACCAAGCTAACTGCTTGATAATTCTATTCTGCCCCTACTTTTGAACTGTGGTGTTGGAGAAGACTCTTGAGAGTCCCTTGGACTGCAAGGAGAACCAACCAGTCCATTCTGAAGGAGATCAACTCTGGGGTTTCTTTGGAAGGAATGATGCTAAAGCTGAAACTCCAGTACTTTGGCCACCTCATGTGAAGATTTGACTCATTGGAAAAGACTCTGATGATGGGAGGGATTGGGGGCAGGAGGAGAAGGGGACGACAGAGGATGAGATGGCTGGATGGCATCATGGACACGATGGATGTGAGTCTGAGTGAACTCTGAGAGTTGGTGATGGACAAGGAAGCCTGGAGTGCTGCTTTTCATGGGGTCGCAGAGTCAGACACGACTGAATGACTTAACTGAACTGAATCACCTTGGGACACTCCAAGCCCACAAGTGTAGGCTGCAGTGCCCTCAGTGATCCTGACACTGATCCAGCAGATGAGATGCAGCTCTGAGAACCAGGAGACCAGGGTTCTAGTTCTGCTGTCATTTCCTTCCTCCCCCTTGTTCTGGGCTACCGCCTGCCAAGTCCTGCAGTCCTGCCTGCCTGTAGTGGACCCTCAACCACCCAAACCCCGCCACTCCACCCTACTGCTGCTTTGCTTCTGGAAGGACCACTCTCAGGAGTAGTTGGCTAGAGTTAGGGTAACCTGGACATCTGGCAAATCTTCACTGGGGAGGAAGAAGGAGGGAGCCTCTTTTTTTAGGTCTAGATGTCATTTAATCTGTCTTGCCAAGCACAGGAAGTGGCAAAGCAGGCTCACAGAGAGGGTAGACTATTACAGGGTAAGAAGACAAATCACTCCAGAGTGGAGGGAGGGCAGACCTACTGGAACTCCTGGTGGGATCTTGTCTGCTGGAGCCTGGGGCCCCAGGGCTTGTTGTCAGTCTGGGGCCTCTGAGGACCAGCCAGGAGTCTTTGGGTCTTCCTCCAAAAGCCAGGCAAGATCATCATCCAGTATTTCTATTTCCTCTTTCTGCAGAGATGCATTCCAAAGACCCCCCAGGAAGGCCCTGGGGAGCAGATGCTTTTCCATTTCAGAAGGAAATCTGCAAGTGGAGAAGGAATGAACTTTTCCCATCCTGCAGCGAACTCAGAGTCTGCACCAGCCTATGCATCACAAAAACACATAGAAATGTCCCCCACGTTGACTCTCATCTCAGTACTGGGAGTTGTCCTGGGCCGACCTGACACCGGGCAGGAATAACACATTTTTATGCAGATAAGACCCTAGTGCTTCTGTGTTCAGTGAGTCACATGCACAGACTCTGTGGAGCTGGAGGTGGACAGAGGCCTGTTCCCTGCCTCTCATGGAAAGACTTTTTGGCTGATACTTCATGTTTTTAGATCATGAAGACAGTGGTCCCTCCTGCATCCTTAGATCTCTCGGATGCTGAGTTGCCATGGAAACATCCCAAGCTTAGACCTCTGCTTTTTCCTGTTTCCTGAAGTCCCTGTGAAGTCAGCTAGCTCTTCCTAATGTTCAGTGGGGCAGATACATCCATCCATCCATCTTCGCCCAACTGTGTCTTCCAGTTCTTCCTTCATGAAGCATGACAAGCTTGTCCTGCCTTTGCTGTCTCAGGCTCACCAGCCTGGAAAAGAAACCAGGGGTGAACTTCGGCTTCTCTCTGAAAGTTATTTGAGGTACTGGTGGAAAGTGCCAGTATCATCATGGCTGCTCCTTAATCAGGGACTTGATGATTATCTTTGTTGAGAATCTTGAGCTCCTGTAGCTGATTGATCAAGGCGATGGCCAGAAGTCAAAATGCCCACAAGGCACATTCCAGCTAAACCCTATTTTATTGTTTTAACTATATTTAAAGGACAGGTACATCTCTGGCTGCTGATGGGGATGGTAGGAATTTGGTGAATGCCATCTCTAGGAAGTTACTAAACTGTAGAGTATCCTTCAAGGAAGGCCACCTTCTCACCCTCCAAATAGAATAACTGTTGGGGCATCACAATGATGGGGGTGGAGAGGTTCCGTCTGTCTCTGTCCTGACACTGTAGCAGAAGCAGCGTGTTAGTCAGCCCAGCAGGGGCTTCACCCCAGACCCTTTGATTTTGCACCTCCACAGGGAGAAAGTCTGTGTTGCTACCTGTGCTTAATGCAGAGCAAAGGAAAAACTGAATTGTATTTGTAGGCTTAAAGTTGAGCTCCCATCAGTGTAAGTAAGAACTTTAGGGGAGGGAGAGGAGTGGGGGCGTAGGGGTTTCAAAGGCCCTCTGCATTCCTTGTTCACTGGCACTGAGGGAATGTCAGGTTACCCAGCTACACTTGGGAAGGAAACTTTGAAGGTCATGAGCCTTTGAAGGTCACTGGACAGAGCCCAGGTTGGGATGTGCAGGGGACTGCCTGAGCCTCCGGTTGCAAATCAGTTTACTGATACTGATTTGTGTCCTGGGCCCACATTTATTTCCCTCCAGGAGAGCCCATGGCCCTAAGCCCTCAGTGGCTTTCAGGCAGAACAAGCCGTGTCCCAGTTTTGGCCAGCCAATACAATTCCATCTTCTCCTAACCCACATTCCTAAATTTAATCTCCTAGCTTCAAGGAAGAAATGCTCTTTGTCTCCAGGGATGGAGGAAGCATGGATTTTTTGTTTGGCTTGGGTTTAAGGGATCCACCTGGTCCCTTTTTAGCCACTCCCTCTGCTGGCAATTTCTCAAGCCTAGCTAAGAATAGTCTTTGAATTCCTCCAAAGAAAAAACACTTATCTTGGGCACTTTCCTTGGTTTCCTTACAATGTCTGGACCCTCTGTTCTCCTGGCCCCTTCCTACGTGTCATTTTCACCTTACCAATTACAGGGAAACCTGGACCCTCAAAATCTGGAGAATCCACCATCCCTCAATTACACCTCTGTTCCCCCATTAATGGGCACATGTTTCACAGTCTGGCATAACAACAAGTGACAGTGTGATACTCAGGAATCTTACTCTGTTTCTTTTTCTTCTTGAGTGACACCACCATCTGCACAAAGCTGCCTGAACCTGAACATTTGGGTGATTTTGATGTGACCCAAACTACCCCAACAAATGTATGTTTAGGTTGGTTTTCTTCTTTTATATTTTGCTTTTGTGAACAGACTTTGGATCCCATCAGTTGTATTCAGTGAGAAAGTAAAAATATATATATATATATATTATATATTATATATATATATAATATATATATATAATAAAAAACCCACTCAGCCTTAGCTGGATGGAGGTCTAGTAGTAAGATAGCACTTTAGCTGGAAATGGAAATTTCAGCCAGAATCTGAAAAGTACGTCCTGAAAGGAGAAGAGGGACTCAGGCCTGAGCACACTTCTCCACGCTGGAGCCTCAGGCTCTGAGAGCTGTACCTGCCAGGGCCTTCATGGGATAGGCCAGGCAGGTCACAATTCTGCTGAGAATTTTCTTTGCCTTTCCATCACATTGGCAGTTGCACGCTTTGCTTTTGCTTCCACATGCAGTTTTATCTTTATCCTAGTCAGTTTGGTTTCTTCTCTAATTTTTGGCACTTGTACAGACTGTTACAATATTACTTAAACAAATAGAATTTGTCAAGGGGGCGTGAGGTGGATGGGGTAGGGTGGGGTAAGGGTGAGGGGATGGGGTCACACCAACAGCATCAGGGGTCATAGTTCCCTGATGGGGTTAGAACGTGTGCCCTTGCAGTGAAAGCACAGAATCCTCTCTGTACTGCCAGAGAAGTTCCAGGAATTGTTTTAATGAAAGACATCCAATTAGGAGGAATTCTTTTGGTGACATTTTACAGTTTAGTTTGTTACCATTAATTATAGTTCATATAATTTTATGGTTTTGTGATTTTGCTAGCTTAAAGGGTTTGGGGGATTCCTTTTTGTTTTGAAAGCTAAAAAGTGTTTTTGTTTTTGTTTTATTTATTTTTTTTTTAATTCCATGGAGTAAGAAAAAAAAATCTTTAGAATATTTTAAATAGTGGTGGCCTTATTCTGAATGTGAGTACTTTGCTCCATTGAACCAAATGGTAATGACATTTGTAGAAGAGACACACATTGAAAGGTACGTCTTTTTATTAAGTGACATGTCAACACCCATTGGGTGAGTTATTGGTTGGAGTTTAGAGACAGGCCGTGTTGGGCTAAACTCCTTATTCTTGTTTTCAGGCCTTGAAAAATAATCAGAAGCTTTCTCTGAAGAGAGTGGAGTCAGCTGTCAGACTGGTAGGTGTCTATTGGCCAGCAGGGCTGGGATTAAACGCAGCAGCTGGTAGATATGAGATGGGGCCAGAGGTCACCTTTCTCCTTTGTTGTTGCCTGGAGAGAGGTTTGTCCTGGTACCAATGGGACCAAAGCTGTGACTTTGTGGCCAGAGGATGTCTCTGACCCTGCCTTAGGTTCCCCTAGGGTGTAGTGACAGCAGGGTGTCCCTGGTTTCTTGGGGAAACCAGCCCCCACCACCCTTGCTCTCTGACATCCCCTCAGGACTCGCTCCAGAGTAGGTTCTTCAGGATATGCGTCCAGGCCCTACCCCAACATCTGGAGCTGACTGATCAGAGCCTGCAGTGGATTGAGCCCTTGGCCATCGCAGCTCTGGAGGAGCTGCTCATAGAGCTCTTCCTGCCACTGTTTATGGTGGACTTTGCTGGGAGACACACCCAGGCCCTGAATGCAATGGTGCAAGCCTTCCCCTGCCTCCCACTTGGGGACCCTGAAAAGGATGACCAGCCTCATCTGGAGACCTTCCAGGCTCCACTTGACAGCCTGGATGTCCTGCTTGCTCAGGAGGTCCACTCCAGGTAAGGTTGACCTGGCAGACTGGTGAGGCCTGAGGCCTGAGATGCAGCCAGGACAGGAGTTTGAGGGGTCACTGGGAATAGGCGTTCGGGTGTACAGGACTGGTTGAGGGGCAGAGGGGACAAAAGGCACATGTTCCCCACAGTGTCCCTTAAAGTAGGGACCAAGGGGGTTCCTGAAGCCAGAGGAGCTGTTGCGTGTGGAGTGCAGAACACTCACGGGGTCCTGGTGCCTGTCAGCCTCTGCACAGCTGCGCATGTGCCCCGTGGCCCTGCAGGCAGTGGAAGCTGCAGTTGCTGGACTTGTGCCAGAAGGTCCACCAGGAGTTCTGGACCATGTAGTCTGGACCATTATGGTCAGCGTTTGCTTGCTGCTAGAGCCCAAGCCAGCCCAGCCCATGCAGAAGAGGCACAGGGTGGAGGTGCGGGTAGGGCAAGACAGTGCGGGCCCCTGTGCAGGTGCTGGTCGACCTGTTGCTCAAGGAGGACACCATGGACCAGACCCTCAGCCACCTGCTGAGGAAGGCCAAATAGGAGGAGCCTGCTGCACCTGCACTGCCTGAAGCTGAGGGTCTTCACCATGACCATGCAGAGCATCAGGAGGATCCTGATGGTGGTGGAACTGGACTCTGTCCAGGACCTGGAGGTGAATTGCACCTGGAAGCTGGCCATGCTGGGTAGGTTCATGTGGCACCTGGAGTGGATAGGCAACCTGTGCTGGCTGCTGCTCTGCCACTTTCGCATGTTGCTGCACACTGCCCTCAACCAGGAGGAGCACTGCATCGCCAGGCTCACAGCCCATTTCCTGAAACTGCTCCACCTGCAGGAGCTCTACTTGGACTCCATCTCCTTCCTCGATGGCCGCCTGCACCAGGTGCTCAGGGAGGCATGGTGCTGTCCCTGCAGACTAGAACAGGCCTCTCTCATTTTGTTACCATTGGGACGTCTACTCTGTGCCCACTGGGGACATTGCCAGGGTACCCAGACCATTCTAAAATCCTCACAATGTCACTGCACTGTCCCTGGGGATCTTGTCAGGTCACCTACCTGGTTAGGGTCAGAAGCGTGACCTAGGTTAGATGCTGTCAAAGGGGGCTTCTTGTTCGGAGTCCTCATAGTGGGAGTCAGGTATGATGACCTTGGGAATTCTTTCCGAGAGAGTGATGTCTTAGCTGAGGTGATGATAGATAACTAAGCAAGGAGATCATTGGTCCATCAGGTGTGAGATTTGAAGTCCAAAGCTCTGTCTCTCCCTCCAACGTGCCACATCTTTCCTGAGCTGTTTTAGGCTCCAGGTGAGCTATGGCAAGTAGGTGATCCATGAGATGACAAGGAGGGATCAGGAGGGGAAATTGCAGCTCCTAAGTAGTGCAGATGGAACAACAGACTGGTTTCAAATAGAAAAAGGAGTACATCAAGGCTGTATATCGTCACCCTGCTTATTTAACTTATATACAGAGTACATCATGAGAAACACTGGTCTGGAAGAAGCACAAGCTGGAATCAAGACTGTGGGAGAAATACCAGTAACCTCAGATATGCAGATGACACCACTCCTATGGCAAAAATTGAAAAGGAACTAAAAAGCCTCGATGAAAGGGAAAGTGGAGAGTAAAAATGTTGGCCTAAAGCTTGGGGCTGGTGCACGGGGATGACCCAGAGTGGTGTTATGGGGAGGGAGGTGGGAGGGGGGTTCATGTTTGGGAATGCACATACACCGGGGGTGGATTCATGACAATGTATGGCAAAACCAATACAGTATTTTAAAGTAAAATAAAGTAAAAATAAAAATAAAAAAGAGCTCAACGTTCAGAAAATGAACATCATGGCATCTGGTCCCATCACTTCATGGGAAATAGATGGGGAAACAGTGGAAACAGTGTCAGGCTTTATTTTCTGGGGCTCCAAAATCACTGCAGATGGTGACTGCAGCCATGAAATTTAAAGATTCTTACTCTTTGGAAGAAAAGTTGTGACCAACCTAGACAGCATATTCAAAAGCAGAGACATTACTTTGCCCACTAAAGTCCATCTAGTCAAGACTATGGTTTTTCCAGTAGTCATGTATGGATGTGAAAGTTGGACTGTGAAGAAGGCTGAGCACTGAAGAATTGATGCTTTTGAACTGTGGTTTTGGGGAAGACTCTTGAGAGTCCCTTGGACTGCAAGGAGATCCAACCAGTCCATTTTGAAGGAGATCAGCCCTGGGATTTCTTTGGAAGGAATGATGCTAAAACTGAAGCTCCAGTCTTTTTGGCCACCTCATGCGAAGAGTTGACTCATTGGGAAAGACTCTCTAATGCTGGGAGTGATGGGGGAAGGAGGAGAAGGGGATGACAGAGGATGAGATGGCTGGATGGCATCACTGACGCGATGGACATGAGTCTGAGTGAACTCTGGGCGTTGGTGATGGACAGGGAGGCCTGGTGTGCAGCAATTCATGGTGTCACAAAGAGTCCGATACGATTGAGTAAGTGAACTGAACTGAAGTGGTCTAGAGAAGATAAAAATTCAAATGAGCATCATTGTTGAAGTGGCTCCAATCTCGCAAAGTTCAAATTACAATTATTATTTTACTCTAAGACTTCTAAATACATAGGAAATCCTTAGTAACAGGTTGTCACTCTGCCTTGAACACAGTGATAAAAGCTGATAGGATGCAGCCTAGCATCTGTATGAATGAGTTGAGTTGATTCCCTTTTTGGTAGCTGCAAACTCCAAGTATCAGGAATAAATATGTTCACTGAGAAACCAGAAAGAAAAAAAAAAGAGAGAGAGAGAGACAGAAAGAAAGAAAGAATTGTAAGTGGTGGTGGACGTTTTGTGGCCCCTAAATATCGGGGATATTTACCCAAGGATCGTCTGTAATTGCTGGGACCCACCAGCCCAATGCCACTGCACCCATCCTACTGTTGAATTCAACTAGTCTTCTCCTGTAAAAACGTCTTAACTCCTGCTAATCAAATACTAGTAAGCTGAAATAGGCTTAGTAAAATAGTAAATATTTTTTTACTGTTTGTTTCCCTCATTGAAAATAGTTCATCATTTTGTGCAGGGGGAGCTCATACACATATGATCATGACCTTTCTCGCAGAAGACCCCCTGCCTTCCCATCAAGAAGGTGAGAGGCCATCTCAAAGCCAGTAAGATGCCCTGTGTTCTGCTGAAACAGACCTCTCCTCCCCACATCCCTCCACCTGCCACCTCTGCCCTTAAAACTGACTGCCTTGTCTCTCCCCAGGTTCCTGAAGACCACTCTGGAGACGTTGTCCATCACCAACTGTCTGATTTCAGCGTGAGACCTGACATACCTGTAACAGTGCCCAGGTGTCAGCCTGCTGAAGGACCTGGGCCTTGGTGGGGTCAACATGACCAGCCTCAGTTTGGAGCCCCTGCAGATCCTGATCGAGAGGACCTCGGCCACCCTGCAGGACCCAGACCTGAGCGAGTGTGGCATCATGGACTCCCAGTTCAGTGCCCTCCTGCCCTCCCTGAGCCTCTGCTCCCAGCTTACCACCTTCAGCCTCTGTGGGAACCCCATCTCCATGGCTGTGCCGAAGAGCCTGCTGCACCACACCGTGGGGCTGAGCAAGCTGAGCCACGTGCTATACCCTGGACCCTGGAGAGCTAAGAGGATGTGTGCGGCATCCTGCACCTGGACTTCCTGGCTCAGCTGCACGCCTGGCTCAAGCAGCTGCTGTGAAAGTCTGGGAGGCCCAGCATGGTCTGGTTCGGCACCAACCCCTGTCCACACTGCAGTGACCATATCTTCTATGACACTGAGCCCATCCTGTGCCCCTGCTACATTCCTGCTTAGCCCAGCTCAGGAATTGCAGGCTTTGTCCCCAGCACTGGGACACTGCCACCCAGACCTCAGCGCATCTAGAAGGAACACAGACCACAGTTTCAGACAGTTGTTCAGTGCATGCAGGAAAAGGTAAGGTGCTTAGAGTAGGCCAGGGGTTGAGGGGAGGGTTTGATGGGATTTTTGGAGAATTAAAAATGTGAATCTGAATTTTGGAGGGGAAGTTTTGGCCTTGGGAGGTTGATGGTGTCATTACCCCTATGTTGGACTGTTCCAAAGAAATAAAGGGAACTTCAGTGCCAATCATTTTGTATCCTCTGTGATCTGTGATGATGATTCTCTCCTTTAAATGCATGACTCTTCCTTTGGTGGTTAAATAAAAGGGCCTGAGCATGAGTGGGGCCTAGATGCTCTCTGTTAGGCAAAGATAGGCTACAGGAGTTCAGGGCACTATTTACCCACTCCCTGTAGTTCTCATTTCCAGGGCAGACACCTCCTCACTTATTTCTGAGGCTGTTCAGTCTGTCTTCATATGAAAGGGGCATTCTCAGGGCCTGGAATGAACTAAGTGCCCAGGAGTGAGCACCGCTGGAGGGGACTTTCTTCCCAGGGACCCTCACTGCTAACCCCACACAGGCCCTGGAGTGAAGCATTTCCCCCAGTGGATTCAGCAGATGAAAATCCTCCATCTCAGACCCTGGGCAGTGCCAAGATGGGTTCACTGTGCAAAATCAGGCCTGGAGTCCTGGGGAGGATATTCACTTGTAGACCATCTGGAGCCCCTGGGACCCACCAGCCCATGCCCAGTTTGCCACTGCTCAGTCACATCTGACTCTTTGGGATCCATGGACTGTAGACTGCCAGACTTCTCTGCCCATGGAATTCTACAGGTGAGAATACTGCAGTGGGTAGCCGTTCTCTTTTCCAGGAGATCTCCCCAACCCGGTGATTGAACTTAGGTGTCCTGCATTGCAGGCATATTCTTTACCATCTGAGCAGCCAGGGAAGGCTCCAGTTTCTATGAGACAGCCCAATATCCTTGAATCCATTTAATGTACTTTTATGCCACTAATATCCCCACAGGTTTTATTTTGTTTTTACATTAATAAAATATTTCATACACAATTATTTATTTAAAGGC
Source organism: Ovis aries (assembly GCF_016772045.2). NCBI lineage: Eukaryota > Metazoa > Chordata > Mammalia > Artiodactyla > Bovidae > Ovis > Ovis aries. The sequence goes on along the minus strand of NC_082741.1, from coordinate 11,653,502 downwards.
TGATGGAAATCTATTCCCAATCATCAAAAAACGTCACTTTTACGTTCAGTATTTCAGCGTTGAGTGTAACCTGACATTTTTCTCCTTGGTGTCATTCATCTGTAACTTTTTTTTTTTTTTTCCTTAATAAAACCTTAATCCTTAGGTTTTTACCTTAAGCCACATGGTAAAGTTAAAATTTCCTCCAAATCCTAGTTCTCTGCCAACCTGGCCACACTAAGGCTTTTAACTAATTCTTTTTGCCCACCAGTGCTCTTTGCTGAGACCAAATCCTATAAAATCAGAGAAGATTTAGCAACTAAACAAAATAACAGCACTCCTTCAGAGCTGACGGCTCCAACTGTACCCCTTTTTGTGACTGAAGGACCTGGAACCAGCATGGGCCATCAAAATTTTGATCTAGGAATGTCCTAGAAATAAGCATTACCCTGACTTTATCTTTCCTGGTGGCTCAGTTGGTAAGGAATGCGCTTACAATGCAGGAGACTCAAGCTTAGTCTCCGAATCAGGAAGATCACCTGGAGAAGGGAGTGGTTACCCACTCCAGTATTCTTTCCAGGAGAATTACATAGAGGAACCTATCGAGTTACAGTACATGGAGTCATAAAGAATCAGACAGGACTGACTAACACTTTCACATCACCTTTAATCCCGTGGGTACGCAGGTGGTAAAAGTCGTCATTGATTTAGTTTTTCAATGTGTCATGGTCCCTTATGTCTTGGTCCCTCTCTGTCCCACCCTTGCATTTAAGCTGCAAAATCATCCTTTTATGATTTCTTACTCAGAATATTAGAACTGAGAGCAGAAGCAGCAATAAGCCAGCTATTCTGCACTGATTAGGTGAGGATGAAGGACAAGAGTGAAAGAGCCGGCTTAAAACTATGTATTAAAAACACTAAGATCATGGCATCTGGCCCCATTACTCCATGGCAAATAGAAGGGGAAAAGGTGGAAGTACTGACAGATTTCCTCTTGTTGGGATGTGCAATCACTGCAATGGTGATTGCAGCCATGACATCAAAAGATGGTTGCTTCTTAGCAGGAAAGTTATGACAAACCTGGACAGTGTGTCGAAAAGCAGAGACATTACTCTGCCAACAAAGATCTTTATAGTCAAGGCTATGGTCTTCCAAGTGGTCATGTATGGTTGCGAGAGCTGGACCACAAAGAAGGCAGAGTGCCAAAGAGTTGTTGCCTTCAAATTGTGGTGTTAGTGAAGACTCCTGAAAGTCTCTTGGACAGCAAAGAGATCAAACCAGTAAGTCATAAGGGAGATCAACCCTGAATACTTGTTATAAGGATTGATGCTGAAGCTGAAGATCCTCTATATTGGTTATGTGATGTGAGCAGCTGACTCACTGGAAAATTCCCTGATGCTGGGCAAGATTGACGGCAGAAGGAGAAGAAGGTGACAGAGAATGAGATGGCTGGATAGCATTGACAATGCAATGGACATGAACTTGGGCAAACTTCAGGAAATGGTGAGGGATAGGGAGGTCTGGCATGCTGCAGTCCATGGGGTTGTAGATACGCCTGTGCAAATTAACAACAACAATCTCTTGAGATAAAGTTGTTCCAGGGAGAGTAGAAGAGGAAAAGGATTGTGAGAACAATGGAAGAACCAGGCTCTCCCCTAGAGATGGAGGAAGTGGGTAGAGGCTTGCCAGGTCTATTAGTGCTCTCTTAAAAGGTGTGCCTTCTGGCCACCTTGTAGAGTCCACTTCTCACACAGCTCTGATCTGTAGGTCAGCAGGCACCAGCCTGTGTCCTGAGGGCCTGATCTCTTCCTGGGTACCAGGTTCTCAGTTGGTGTGAGATGCCCAGCCCTGTTGGTGGGCACTCAGGCTGACCACATGTCACTCCATGGTCACAAGCCCCAAGGGAGCTTCCTCCTTGACCACAGCACTGGACCTGGACTGGAGTTGGCCTTGGGGTTGTCCATGGAGGGAAAGGTCATGTCTTTCTATTTTTGTTTCTTTTGTTGGCCAGCAAACGCAGCTTGCAGGATCTTAGTTCCCCAACTTAGCTTAGAATCCATGCCCTCAGCAGTGAAAGTGCAGAGTCCTAACCACTCCAGGACTACCAGAGAGTTCCCAGCAGGTTATTTCTTGAGCCTGACAGATGGCCCAGAAATCTGATGTTGGCTGCCGAGAGGCAGACTTCTGTTTCAGGCTTTGATGAATTCACCAAATATTCCTCTCTCCCTGACCTCTGGGAGCCCTATGACCATGGCTCATATCATAGAAACTTCTTGAGGTAGAGAGAACTGAAGGATGTCATACCTCCTCCCCAGTCATATCCCTTTACTGGCTACAGACCCAACTACCTTCCAATAAATTCATCTGCCCTCAACCCATCTACAGAAAGTATGCTGTCCTCCTTCTCAGAAACCCTCCCTGAAGAAGACGTTGAAATCATGTCCTCTGCTTCTTCCTAACCTTACATGTGAAGGTTTTTCTGTACACCTGGTGATAAGCTTCTGCTAGACAGCTGTGGGTTTTCTTCCTTTTTTAAAAAAATTTTTATTTTTTTGTTAAAACACATACTCCCCTTCACATCCAGGATAATTGGAGCACAGGCCTCTCTCTGTTATCAAGGTTCTGTCCCTCACAGTCTAGGAGAGAAGTAAAAACAGCTGGGGCCAGAAAGAGTTGGGTGGGGACCTTTGGCAGCAGTGGTCTGCAAGAAGGGATCACAAGAGCAGGCTGTGTCCTGGAAAATCTGGGTGTGTGGGCATTTGTTGATGTTTGGGAGTCACCTGGGACCTGAGTCATCACCTGCATACCCCCTACCTATCCTTGAGGTGAGCCCTCTCTAGGGACTCCTGATCTAAAGAACTCGTTAATGTACTAAGGTGGTCACCAGAAATGCAAGATATTTAAACAACAGGAAATTGTTTTCTCCCAGTTCTGGAGGCTAGAAGTCCAGGATCAAGATGTTGACAATGTCGTGTCTCTGGAGATCTCCTTCCCTTATGCTCAGACAGCTACATTCTCCTGTTATCCTGTTCCTTTATGTCCATGCGCCCTAATATTGTGTGTCCAAATTTCCTTTTTTTTTTTTTTTTTTTGCCATTCTGTTCTTCTGGGTCTTAGTTTCCAGACCAGAGGTTGAGCTTGGGCCCTTGGCAGCGAAAGCTCTGAGCCCTAACCACTGGCATTCCAGGGAATTCCCTTCTCTAATTTTATATAGAGAACCATCATATTGGACTAGGGCCCATCCTAGTGACCTCGTTTTAACTTAATCACCTCATTAAAGGTATAATCTACAAATATGGTTACATTCCAAAGCGTTTGGGGTTAGGACTTCTACAGATATATTTTTTTAAATGAATTAAATTATTTGATGGCATAGGTGTTAGTTGTGGCATATGGGGTCCTCAGTCTTCCTCGCAGCACATGGGATCTAGTTCCCTGACAATGGATGAAAACCCACGCCCCTGCACTGGGAGTGGAGAGTTTTAGCCACTGGACCATTTGGAAAGTCCAATGGATTTTGCACGACACAATGAAGCCCCAAACAGGGTTGATGGTAGGTTAATTTGCCTACATGTTTTCACCCTACCTGCTCCTTAGAAATATCTCAGACCTTTAATCATGTTGACTCCCTGGCCCCATTCCTGGACATACTGATTCTGTGGGTATGGAGTAAGATAAGCAGAATCAACCAAAATATCATCACTTTTCAAAAGCTTTCTAGTACTCACTGTTTAATATGGACACCTTAAGCAGCCTGGGCAAGACCTGCAGTTGTGAGAAACTCAGACTCTCAGGCCCCACCCACAACTGTTGGATGAGAATGTGTTTTTGCACAAGATATGTAGATTCCTTAGATTCACTGAGGGTTAAGAAGCACAGCCCAGAAGATTTGAAAGTGTGGCCCAAAGTGAGAAGTTTGGATAAAGATCTCTGAGCTTTGCTTATACACTAACTTCCTTCAATACTAAGGACATCCAGAAGGCCCAAGAGAGGGTGTGGAGGGCCTAGAATCTCTGAACTGTGCTGGGGAGGATGAAGCATCCAGCTCAAGCTACAACATCTGATTGGTTTATTGAATTACCAATAAGCTGCTCCTCCCAGGGCAGGTGCTCAGTGTGTCACATGAAAAAATAAATTCCTGACCCTCAGCCCTCAGGTTCTCCTGAAGGAGTAGAATCTTGGGTATTTGAAGCATGTTCTCATTGTTGTTTGGGCTCCGGTTGTGCCTTAGATGGTAAAGAATCTATCTGCAATATGGGAGACCTGGGTTTGATCCTGGGTTGGGAAGATCCCCTGGACACAGGAAAGGCTACCCACTCCAGCATTCTAGCCTGGAGGATTCCATGGACTGTGTATAGTCCATGGGGTCACGAAGGGTTGGACATGACTGAACAACTTTCACTTTCACTGTTGAAATTTAGTTGCTAAGTTGTGTCTTAGTCTTTTGTGACCCCCATAGACTGTAGCCTGCAAGGCTCCTCTGTCCATGGAATTTCCCAGGCAAGAATACTGGAGCGGGTTCCCATTTCTTCCTCCAGGAGATCTTTCTATATCAGAGACTGAACCCAGGTCTCCTGCATCAACAGGGGGGTTCTTTACTGCTGAGCCAACAGAGATCAATCTTTCCCAAAGTATTGGATGATTTTACACCCTGGGATTCACTCCAGAATCAAGTGAGGCAAACATTGAACTTTCAGATTCCCATGCCCCCTCCTTGGGCAATTTGAGTTTCTTAGCTGTGATATGCAGCCCTGGAATCTCTATATTTAATAATGTCCCAGGTGATTCTGAGATTTGAGTAATCTTTAGAAGCATATGAAAGTGAAAGTGTTAGTCATCCAGTTGTGTGTGACTATTTGCAAACTCATGAATAGTAGCTCCCCAGTCTCCTCTGTCTATGGAATTCTCCAGGCAAGAACACTGGAGTGAATAGCCATTCCCTTCTCCAGGAGATCTTCCCTACCCAGGGATTAAACCCGGGCCTGCTGTACTGCAGGCAGATTTTTTACTGTCTGAGCCATCAGGGAAGCCTACAAGCATAAATAGGTATTCAAAATCTTCCTTCTTTTCCCCTAAGTTTTTGCAAACATTTTAAAATTGACATCCAAAATGTTTGTTGCAAGGGTAAACACTGCAAAGGATGTACCATTTGGCAAACAATAAAAGTAAACTCTTTAAGTAAATATAACTAGGAATTCCCTGGCAAACCAGTAGTTTGTGCTCAATGCTTTCACTTTGGTAACCTGGGTTCAGTCCCTGGTCAGGAAACTAAAATCCTGCAGGAAGTCTCATGGTGTGTACTTAAATAAATGAAATTGTTAATATCATGCTTTCAAATATATCCAGAAGAATGTACACAGCATAGAGTTTTAAAAATATTTATTTTTATTCACTTATTTGTCTGCCTCGGGTCTTAGTCTTGGCATGCAGGATCCTTTGTCTGTTCTACTGCTCTCTGGCACAGTTGTGGGATCTTACCCGCTACTTATTAAACTCACATTGTCTGCATTGGAAGGCAGATTCTCAACCACTGGACCACCAGGGCGGTCCTTCACCTTGGGTTTTGATACTCAGCAACATTGGAGAAGGGCATGGCAACCCACTCCAGTATTTTCACCTGGAGAATTCCATGGATAGAGGAGCCTGGCTGGCTACAGTCCATGGGGTCAAAAAAAAAAAAAAAAAAATCAGGCAACTGAGCAACTAGGCACAGCACTCACCATCAACCGTATCTAATGGTCAGTTTTGTGTTTTTGTTTTTTTTTTTTTTCCCCTGCCTCATTGAGACGTAATGGACATACATTGTATAAATCTAAGGTGAAAACATGCTGATTTGATAAGGACAGTCTTTTTGATGTTATATTTGGTTACAACACTTGAGATCACATTCATTAGTGAACTTCATTTTTGTTCTAATTCAGTGACTCTGTTACCTTATAATGAATGCAAATACATATATTTCTTCTCTGAAACCCTTCCTCCCCCTAAGAATCTGTGTGCACAGGGCTGTAAAGGCAATGTGGGGGCAGGGGGGGGGGAAGCTTAAGATATAGTCTAGGTGATGCAAAAGGGAAGGAGATAGAAGGGGTGTGAGGGAGGAAGTGAGAAGGAGAGGGACCAGGGTGTGACCTGAGATCTCTGATGTGGTTTAAGAAAGCATGAGCCCCTGCTTAGAAAAAGCTCCTGGGTTTCAGCATGAAGATCCACAGTGAGGACCCTTGGAATCCCTTGGGTGCTGAGTCTTCAAGTGCAAATCGCTTGGGAGGAACCTTGCTTCCTGCCCTCCTCACCCTGCCCCTTCTCCCCTAAGCCATCCCCTTGCCCCCAGAAGAGGACAGGGGTTTGCTTTTTACAGCTGGAGAATCTTTTGGCATTGGAAGAGAACCCCTGTCTGTTTAGATTCCTGACTTCAGCCTCTGTTGGAATAGCTGTGTGGACCACCGTCCCCTGCCCTTAAGCTATTGAACCCCAAATAACTAAATATGCAGATAAATTGGAGATAAGGTGGTGGGCCGCTGGATGCCAGAAAGGGAAGTGGGGGACTCTCACCACACTGAGACCTGGAAAACAACCCCTGGGCAGGGCCCTGAAGCCCCACCCACATTCTTTCCTCTCTCTAACAATTTGGTAGAAGGGTTTCTAGTTGAAAGATCCTATGGGGAAAAACTGGTTCAGAAACCTGATTGGAGCCCGGTTTGGATACTATAGTTTGGACTAGAATGGGCTTTAAAAGGCTTGGAATCTCCTGATGCAGCCTCACTGAGAAAAGGCTTTTGGAGAGCCAGGTAGGAGTTCCATGGACACTGGACACATGAAGCAGTGCTGCTATTCCTACAGAAGTCTTTCTGGGACATGGAGACAAGGACACTCCAGCCTTACCCTCCACTGGGGCTCAGAGGAGGAAGTGTTTAGCTGCACTGAGTCAACTGGATTTCAGAAGCTGGTAAGCCATGGGGTTTGGAATGTTTCATTTTGTTCTCTGAAGCCATGAGTTGCAAAATTTCTCTGTAAAGGGCTAGAGAGTAACCAGGCATTAAGGGCCATGAGCTCTCTCCCATTAGCAGTGTGAAATAGCCTCAGGCAGCAGCAAATGATCAGGACTGTGTTCCAGTCATGAACTGGACTATTTATTTGCGACACTGAAATTTAAATCTCATATAATTTTCATATGCCATAAAATATTTGTTTCCCCTCAAATTAAAAAAAGAAGTAAAAATAGTAAACACTTTTTAAAAGTTAAAAAGGAAGAAAAAAACCCATAAAAATCATTCTTAACTTGCTAGTTTGGAGGAAAAAAAAAAAAAAACAAAAACCAGGAAGCAAGCCAATTTATCAATCCCTGTCTATATAATTTGCCTATATAATGCAGCTAGCATCCCATTAGTGACTTGTGACACAAATTTAGTAGGCTGGATTCTGCTTATGAAAAATAGAAATTTTCATTAAATCTAATATGACATCAGCTGTAAGAAACATTATTCCTTTTTTTTTGTGGCCACACAGAGTGACAAATGGGATCATAGGTCCCTGAGCTGGGATTGAAGCCTTGTCCCTGGCCTGGAAGTGAGGAGTCCTAAATCCTGGATCACCGTGGAAGTCCCACAGCATTATTTTCATACCACTATAAAATATATATTTATATACATATGAATGTGTGTGTGTTCAGTTGCTTCAGTCATGTTTGACTTTTTGCAACCCTATGGACTGTAGCCCAACAGGCTCCTCTGACAATAAGATTCTTCAGGTAGGAATACTGCAGTGGGTTGCCATGCCCTCCTCCAGGAAGTCTTCCTGACCCAGAGATGGAACATGCATCTCTTATGTCTTCTGAATTGGCAGGAGGGACCTTTACCACTAGGCCCATCATTTACACACAACCAAACAAACTATGACATGCTACTGTTGAAATGTGATCAGTATGAGAAAAGGTCAAATGTAAACTTTCAAATGTCCCTTAATGTCAAAGAAACGTGTTATTGCCATGAAAGCTATCAACAAATGTATTATGTGGAGAGAAATTGTGTACTGTTCTTTTCAATTCAGTTCAGTTCACTCATTCAGTTGTGTCCGACTCTTTGCAACTCCGTGAATAGCAGCATGCCAAGCCTCCCTGTCCAACAGCAACACCTGGAGTTCACTCAGGCTCACATCCATCAAGTCATTGATGCCATCCAGCCATCTCATTCTCTGTCATCCCCTTCTCCTCCTGCCCCCAATCCCTCCCACCATCAGAGTATTTTCCAATAAGTCAAATCTTCACATGAGGTGGCCAAAGTACTGGAGTTTCAGCTTCAGCATCATTCCCTCCAAAGAAATCCCAGGGCTGATCTCCTTCAGAATGGACTTGTTGAATCTCCTTGCAGTCTAAGGGACTTGCAAGAGTCTTCTCCAACACCACAATTCAAAAGCATCAATTCTTCGGCCACCATCCCTGTTAGCATTCAGCTACATACTGGCTGACTTTCTCTCTTGCATGATAGTTTTAATTCATTAAGATTTGGAATTCATTAAATACTTGGAGAAATTGCTTCTCAGTCTTTTGTCTAACATCAACTGTAGGTACCTGAGGAGCCAGGAATGAGTGGGTCGAGCCTGAGGTACAGGTAAATGATTGTGTAAATAACAGTTGCTATTTCTTTATGCAGCAGACATGTAGCGCTGACAGACACCACGTGTTGTTCTAGAAACAAAAATACAGCAACCCAATAGGTCTGGAGTTGAATATGGCATGTGAGTTGGGGGAGGTATGATATCTGACATCATCATCAGGGAAGCCTGGCAGAGAAACTGTGGACTGAGGCAGGTTAACAGTTCGGTGACAGTACCTGAGACAGTGTCCAAGGCAGGGCGAGCAGCAGAAGTCCCAAGAAAGCCCTGTCCTCTCTCCTCGGTACCCTTGAGAGTTTGGGTCTGGGAACCCTGCACCCACAGAAACCAAAATCCATGGGTGCTCAAATCCATTATATAAAATGGTGTAGTCTTTGCATGTAACTTAAGGGGATGCTCCCACATGCTTTAAATCATCTTCACATTCCCTATAATACTTAATACAATGTTTATGCTGTGTAAATAATTTCAAGTACAGTGTAAATGCTCTCTCTATAGATATAGATATAGATAGATATAGATATAGATAGATAGATATAGATATAGATATAGATATAGATAGATAGTTGCCTGCATGAGGCAGGCTCAAGTTTTCCTATTAGAACTTTCCGCAATAGACTATGGTACCTTTTGGACTCAGAGAGTGGAGGGAGTGAGGGGCACCCCCAAGGGACAGCTGGGGGCTCTTTTGGACATTTTATGTTGGTCAGCATTTCTGAGTGAGATTGTAGATCTGCAAGCAAAATGGTGCTTACCAGCTCTCCTGCAGAGTTTAACAGGAGCACTGGGGCCACCATGGTGCGACAAGGCAACAGTGTCAGCTGGAGAAGGAAGTTTAAAATGGTCATGTGACTTAACTGAGTTTGAGATGTTTCCTTATGTCTAATAGTTATCTCAATGTTTCAGCCAATAATTAAAACAGGTACTAATTTTGTCTTTTGCAAGAAATATAATCATCACCACTTATCGGCAGAGAATAAGTTTCAAGACCCCCAGCGGACATCTGTAACCTCACATAGTATCAAACCCTATGTACACAATCGTTCTTCTATACAAACATACATGTGATGCAGTTTATTTTATAAAAGTACAGCAAGAGATTGGCAACTGCCTAATAATAACAGGAAAGTGAAAGTGAAGTTGCTCAGTCGTGTCCAACTCTTTGAAAACCCATTGACTGTAGCTTACTATGCTCCTCTGTCCATGGGATTTCCCAGGAAAGAATTCTGAACTGGGTTGCCATTTCCTTCTCCAGAGGATCTTCCTGCCCCAGGGATCGAACCCAGGTCTCCCGAATTGTAGGCAGACACTTTACATCTGTGCCACCAGGAAAGGTGTAATAATAACATAGAACAATTATAACAATATACTTTTATAAAAGTTTTGTGAATGCAGTCACTATGTAAAATATATGACTGCACTAATTTAGTGATTTTTTTTTTTTTACCCTAACTAAGCACTTACTACACTCTGTGGCCATAACTTTTGCAGTTTGATGTTTGAGAGCAAAACTAACCCAGATTGCTTTTCTCTTCTTCACATTCACCACAGATATTAGCAACCTCAGCATACAATATTTTTCTCTTTTTATATCAAATTGAGAAATTTGATCTTTCCACTTAAAGGTAGCACTTTATGGATTCTCTCTGGCGTATCTAAATGGCCAGCATCACTCCACTTATGGTTTGGGGCCATTATTTAGTAAAATAAGGGGGAATTGGTCACAAGCCCTGTGACATCACAACAGTCATTGTGGTAAACCTAGTGACAAATGGGTGGGATGTGCAGGACTAAGGAACGATTCACATTCTGGGCAGGAGGAAGCAGGATGGTGTGAGATTCCAATCACTCTCCTCAGAATGACCTGTAGTTTAAAACATATAGGTTATATGTTTCTGAAATTTTCCATTTAATATTCTCGGTGAACAACTGAGGGTTAATTGAAACCACAGAGAATGACACCTGAGATTAGAGGAGTTGACCTTGTCTGGTGATTGCCTTTAGGTGGAAAAAACACTAGAAGGGGCCACTTGAAGCCAAAAGTGATTACAAAATGTCCCATCTCTTCCCATGTGAGGAAGCACAAGCACCACCACAACCCAATAAAAAGACTGCAGTGTACAAATCCAGAGATGAGGACAATGATGATGCTGAGGTCATCTTTGTTGGAGTGGAGCACATCAATGAAGGTGCTGAAACCCTCTTTATCAGTGAGATTTCAAGTTCAAAGCCAGTCATTTCTAACATTTTGAACAGAGTGACCATAGACTCATCTTCAAGAAGAAAGAAGGGCCACGTGAGTCCAGATCCCTCCTGCACGTTGCAAGCTGCAAATCTCAGAACCACAGCATCAGTGCCAGCGGCTATATCACCAGCTTCTCAGGATGAATAGGGAGGAAGAGACAGTCCTATTATTTCTGAGCCTTCTTCTAAACCTGATTATAAAACTAGCTCTCTGGAAGCTGTGCTTCACAATTCAGAATTGCTCTCTCCATGGCCTCACTGTCTCTCTGGAGCTGTTCTCTCATTAGGAGGCAAGGATGAAAGTCCTCTTAATTCAGAGATGTCCCACGTCAGATGAGAAATTTAACAGAGGGAATTCCAAAAGACCCAAAGTCAGCGATGGAATCCCAGGGGGCCCTGCCTCCACCATGGCCCCTCCAGGTATCTCTCCTACAAAGAACTTGACTATGACCTTGGGAGATCTTCCGACCTCACTGAGCCATGTTTATGGTGGGCATCTTTTTCACAGACTCATGCCAATGACCAGGCATGCTTCAGTCTTATGGGTCCAGACAGAACATGTAGTTTGGAAGGGCTGGAGAAAATTGACTTTTTTACTCTTACAAGTCAGAGCAAGACTGTTACTCCCATGAAAGGAAATCTGATCATGTTACTTGATGACTTTTACTATGGACAACATACAAGAGATGGGCAGCCAGAACAGAAGACACACAGCTTTTAAATGCCTCAGCTGCTCAAGAATTCTGAGAAAAATGTCAAGTTTATGATCCATGTGAGGAACCATCTGGAGCTTGAGAGGCAGAAGGTTAACAGCTGGGAAATCCACACTACCTACCAGCACTACCACCACCAGTTTCCCACCCTGTTCCAGCCGCAGTGTCACATTGAAAGTGTCCACACTTTCTGGGAGCCCTCCACCGTCTGTAATATCTGTGAATTTTCCTTCAAAACAGATTGGGTTGTCTTACAGCATATGAAGGACAGTCACAAACCTGGCAAGATGCCCTATGTCTGCAGTGTTTTCAGTTATAGATTGTCAGCCTTTGCCAATGTAGAGGCGCATTTTAGAATGTGGCATGGAATCACAAACAATTTGCTTTGTCTGTTTTGCCTCAAAATTTTCAAACTGGTGACATCCTTTGTAAATCACTCTTGGAGGCACTGGACCAGGAAGGTCTTTCCATGTTCCAAGTGCCAGCTACAGTGTTTGAACCTGAAGGAAAAGACGGAGCATCAGACCAAGAATCATCAGTCATTCAAAAAGCAAGAGCAATTGCGAGGGTTGCCTTGTGAAACACAGGTCATGATCCTAAGTTCAGTTCAGCTGGGACTGAGAGAGACAGCATCCATCATTGTGAGGAACACTGAGTCCCAAGTGCCACCCAGAAAAACTACAAAGAAAATTGACTATGAACAAAAAATATTCCAGACGTGTTGCAGTAAGGGATCTGGCTAAAAAATTATGTTCTACTCACCTCCAGAAATTCAAAAAAGCCCTATTGAGGTTCAGCCAGCTGTATATAAAGACCCTGCCTGGCTTTTGTTGTTCAGTTGCTCAGTCGTGTCTGACTCCCTGTGACCCTATGAATTTCAGTATGCCAGGCTTCCCTGTCCATCACCATCTTCTGAAGCTTGCTCAAACTCATTCCGTTGGGTTGCTGATTTCATCCAACCATTTCATCCTCTGTCACATCTTCTGCTCCTGCCTTCAATATTTCCCAGTATCAGGGTTTTTGTTGTTGTTGTTGTTGTTGTTGTTGTGTGTGTGTGTGTTTTAATGAGTTGAATCTTCCCAAAATATTGGAGGCCAAAATATTGGAGTTTAAGCATCAGTTCTTCTACTGAATATTCAGGGTTGATTTCCCTTTGAATTGACTGGTTGGATCTCCCAGCAGTACAAGAGACTCTCAAGAGTCTTCTCTATTCTCGGGCACCACAGTTCGAAAAGATCAATTCTTCAGCACTCAGCCTTCTTTATGGTGCAGCTCTTCCATCTGAATCTGACTGCTGGGAAAACCATAGCTTTAACTTTACGGACATTTGTTGGCAAAGTAATGTCTCTGTATTTTAATACACTGTCTAGGTTTGTCACAACTTTTCTTCCAAGGAGTGAGAATCTTTTAATTGCACAGCTTCAGTAACCATGCACAGTTATTTTTGAGCCCAAGAAAATAAAGTCTGGCTTTACTGTAACTGAGATTGTACTTGCTTTATCTCTCTACCGTCAATTAGCTTTGAAATTTCCATGTTCTTTCCTGGCTACTCTATGCTCCCCAAAGTAACCACTTCTCTGACCTCTAGCACCAGGGATTCATTTTTCTTTGTTTCAAATGTTAAATAAATAGAATCACACAATAGAGTTTCTTTTCCCCTGGTCTTGTTTTTCTTTTAAGTAAGTGAGATGAATTCTTATTGTATGTAGCTTTAGAACACTCTTTTCCATTGCTGGGTCGAATTCCCTTGGATGAATGGACATAGTCTTATATGTCCATTTTACTGTGCCTGAAATTTGAGGCTTTTATTTTGCCTTTTTGAATAAGCTGCCTATGAACCTGTATGTGTCCTTCATAGTAGTTTCTCTGGGATAGCTATATCTGTATGTCTAGACATGAGATTTTCAGATAATGCATGTGCTAGTGGTTTTGTTGCTAAGTAGTATTTAATTCTTGCAACCCCATAGACTCTGGCCCACCAGGCTCCACTGTCAATAGGACTTCCCAGGCAAGAATAGGAAAGTGGGTTGACATTTTCTTCTCCAGAGGATTTTCCTGATCCAAGGTTCAAACCTGGGTCTCCTTCATTGCAGGCAGATCTGTTACTGACTGAGCCATTCTAATATGCAGGTACAGTCAAATGCTTTTTCAAAGTGATTGAAGCAATGTGTATTTCCACTAACAGTACTGGCATTTCCATTTCTACTGAACACTTTGGCACTGTCAGTCTGTTTCATCATATAACTGAGCAGGACCCTGTAGGGCTTTCCCAGGGACAGAACAACCCCTCCCACTCCCCACCCCTGCACACACCCTACCAATGTACCCTGTCTCTTATTTGTAGAAAAACTTTAGGTCTTGGACTTTCCATGAGTTTCAAAGAACAAATTTAATTACAAGTGAAAAACTACAGAAATAAGAAAAAACATCAAGCAAGACAAACAATAATTTGTTCTTGGGTAGTCCTGTTCATTCTTTGTGACCCCATGGGCTCCAGCACACCAGGCTTCTCTGTCTTTCACCATCTCCTGCAGCTTGCTCAAACTCAAGTCCATTGAATCTGTGATGCCATCCAACCATTTTCTGTCATCTTCTTCTCCTCCCGCCTTCAATCTTTTCAAGCATTAGAGTGTATTCTAATGAGTCAGCTCTTCCCATACAGTGGCTAAAATATTGGAGCTTCACTTTCAGTATCAGTCTTTCCAGTGAATATTCAGAGTTGATTTCCTGTAGGACTGACTGGCTTGATCTCACTGCAGCCCAAGGGACTCTCAAGAGTCTTCTCCAAAACCACAGTTCAAAAGCGTCAATTCTTTGGTGCTCAGCCTTCTTTACAGTCCAACTCTCACATCCATACATGACTAGTGGAATAACGATAGACTTGACTACACGGACCTTTGTTGGCAAAGTAACATCTCTTCTTCTTAATATGCCATCTAGGTCTGTCACATCGTTTCTTCCAAGGAGCCTGCATCTTTTAATTCCATGGCTGGAGTCACCATCTGCCGTGATTTTGGACCTCAAGAAAATAAAATCTGTCACTGTTTCCATTGTTTCCTCATCTATTTGCCATGAAGTGATAAGACCTTTGACTGTGTGGACTACAAAAAACTCTGGAAAATTCTTAAGGAGATGGGAATACCAAACCATCTGCCCTGCCTCCTGACAAATCTGTATGCAGGTCAGGAAGCAACAGTGAGAACTGGACATGGAACAAGAGACTGGTTTCAAATAGGGAAAGGAGTATGTTAAGGTTGTATACTGTCGCCCTGCTTATTTAATTTATATGAAGAGTACATCATGAAAAACACTGGGCTGGATGAAGCACAATCTGGAATCAAGATTGCTGGGAGAAATAGCAACAACCTCAGATATGCAGATCATGCCGCCCTAACGGCAGAAAATGAAGACCCTCTTGATGATCGCAAAAGAGAAGATTGAAAAGTCTGGCTTAAACTGAAAGGCTGTTGTTGAATTATGATGCTGGGATTCTCGACTCCCGGGGTAGAAGAATTCAATCTGGGGCCAGAGATGAGGCTTGATCATTCAGAGCTTTTGTGTAACAAAGTTTTATTAAAGTATAAAGGAGATAGAGAGAGCTTCTGACATAGACATCAGAAGAGGGCAGAAAGAGTACCCCCTGCTAGTCTTTAGCTGGATGTTATATAGTCACCAGCAGTCTGTTAATGAAAGAAAGGAATGACTCTAAACTTAGAATGGCACCAGGCACCTCACCCATAAGTTGTATTTTGGGATAACCTTGGCTCCAAATGGTTTATCTTGGGCCATAAAATGATTAACTTGAATCTTCAAGAAGGGCAGATCACCATACAAATAGTTTCATTTACATAGATTAGAGGAACAATATTGGAGTTTAACATAACATACTGGTTTATCAAGTAGGTTCTGAGCCCAAAAGGTGGAACTGACTTGAAGACAGAGTTTGGGGTAAATGCATAGTACATTTGCATAGCTTAAGATAAACATTTCCATAAGAAAAAAGGCATTGGTTAACTTCAGGTGAAACCAGGTGTCCTCCTTTTAAATTTCTATAGAGAAGGAAAAAAAAATATTGCTAGTTTGTTTCCTCCTGCCACTTAAAAGAGATAAAATGTCTGACACTTGCAGGCTATTTCTTCTGTTTGGAGACCCCTGGCCTTCCTGCCTGTTATCCTCTCAAAACCTCACATTCAAAAAATGAAGGTCGAGACATCTGGTCCCATCACTTCATGACACAAAAATGGTGAAAAAGTGAATATAACAGCAGATTTTATTTTCTTGGACTCCAAAATCACTGTGGATGGTGAATGTAGCCACAGAATTAAAAGAATCTAGCTCCTTGGAAGAAAAGCTGTGACAAATATAGACAACATTAAAAAAAAAAAAAAAAAAAAAGCTAAGGCATTACTCTGCTGACCAAAGTTCTTATCGTCAAAGCTACAGTGGCTCAGACAGTAAGGAATTCATTTGCAATGTGGGAGACCTAGATTCCATCATGGGAAGGACATCCCTGTAGTCCAGTGGTAAGACTCAGTGCTGCCAAATTAGGGCGTCCAAGTTCATTCCCTGGTGGGGGTATTAGATCCCACATACTGCAACTATAAACACCACATGTGACAATTAAAAAATCCTGCCTCCCACCTACTACAATGAAGATTGAAGAGCCCTTGTGCTGAAACTAAGACCAAGCACAGCCAAATAAATGAATAAATATTTGAAAGAAAGAAAGGAAAATATATGAGAATTCCCAATTGGTTCAGCGGTTAGGATTTTATGGTTTCACTGCCAATGGCTAGGTTTCAACACCTGGTTGTGGAACTAAGATCCCACAGGTTCTGTGGCATGGGCAAGCAAAAACCCAGAAAGATAATTGAGGAGGACAGAACTCCCAAAGTTTGAAAACGAAGCAATATAACTGCAAAAAAGGCTGAGATTACAGTAAGGATTGCTGGGAACCCAAAGTGCAAAAATGGCACCTCTGTAAGTCACAAGCCTCTTTAATGTTGTGGTTTAGCCTCCTCCTGCTTCTGAACCTAAATAACTTATTGTCCCTAAAAGAAATTGTTATGGGGAAGAGAAATTATTTGAACTGAATGATATTGAAAATAGCAAATTTTGGAGACAGAGTTAAAGCAGTTTCATGTGTTAATGTGCATTACATTTGAAAAGAAGAAAGGTTGGCAAAATAACTAGCTAAGTCAGTGCTATTCACAGACATTTCTGCAGCAATAGAAAAATTTTAAATAATTGTTACATGTATTCTCTAATAAGGATGATCAGCTTTTCATATATATATATATATATATATATATATATATATATATATATAATTGCATATGTTTCTCTTCTGTGAGGTGACCTGTTTATATCCTTCATCTGAATTTTCAGATGGAGTGTTCATCTGGTAGGATTTTTCTTTTCTTTTTTTTTTTTTTTTGGCCTTGTTGTGAGGATTAGGGATCTTAATTCTTCAACTAGGGATTGAATCTCTGCCCCCTGCAGTGAAAGCACAAATCCCTAACAACCAGACCACTAAGGATTTCTCAATGAAAATATTTTATAGGTCCTTGTCTAATATGCCACTTTGGAAATGTTAAAATGTAGCCAGTGGCACTGAAGTATTAAATCTTTGTGTGTGTTCAGCCACTTCAGTCCTGTCCAACTCTTTGGGACTCCATCAGTGTAGCATGCTAGGCTCCTCTGTCCATGGGATACTCCAGGCAATAATACTGGAGTAGGTTGCCATTTGCCTTTCCAGGGGATCTTCCTGATCCAGGGGTTGAACCCACATCTTTTAAATCTCCTGCATTGGCAAGCAGTTTCTTTATCATTAGCACCACCTGGGGAACCTATTAAATCTTTAATTTAATTAATTTAAAATTGAAAGATATGGCTAGAAGAACCAGATCTTCCTTATAAATGAGTTTCAATTAATTTGTATACTCAGTAATGAGAAATTCTGGACTGGAAGAAACACAAGCTGGAGTCAAGATTGCTGGGAGAAATATCAATAACCTCAGATATGCAGATGACACCACCCTTATGGCAGAATGTGAAGAGGAGCTAAAAAGCCTCTCAATCAAAGTAAAAGAGGAGAGTGAAAAAGTTGGCTTAAAGCTCAACATTCAGAAAATGAAGATCATGTCATCCATTCCCATCACTTCATGGGAAATAGATGGAGAAACAGTAGAAACAGTGTCAGAATTTATTTTGGGGGGCTCCAAAATCACTGCAGATGGTGACTGCAGCCATGAAATTAAAAGATGCTTACTCCTTGGAAGAAAAGTTATGACTAACCTAGATAGTATATTCAAAAGCAGAGACATTACTTTGCCGACTAAGGTCCAGGCTATGGTTTTTCCTGTGGTCATGTATGGATGTGAGAGCTGGACTGTGAAGAAGGCTGAGTGCTGAAGAACTGATGAGTTTGAACTGTGATGTTGGAGAAGACTCTTGAGAGTCCCTTGGACTGCGAGGAGATCCAACCAGCCCATTCTGAAGGAGATCAACGCTGGGATTTCTTTGGAAGGAATGATGCTAAAGCTGAAGCTCCAGTACTTTGGACACCTCATGCAAAGAGTTGAGCCATTGGAAAAGACTCTGATGCTGGGAGGGATTGGGGGCAGGAGGAGAAGGGGAAGACTGAGGATGAGATGGCTGGATGGCATCACGGACTCGACGGACGTGAGTCTGACCGAACTCTGGGAGATGGTGATGGACAGGGAGGCCTGGCAGGGAGGGAGTCTCAATCGGGCACAATTGAGGGACTGAACTGAACTGAAAATGTGTATCTCTTATATATTTTCCTCAAGATGAGAGTCCATGCCCCTCCCTAAATGTAGGCTGGGTTTAGAGACTTGTTTCCAAAGAACATATCTCAGCGGGGATGAGATAACTTTATAGGAGAGGAAATAGTGGTAAGTCATATTGATAGAATGAATCCTTGTTGGGAAGTGATG